>NC_083644.1:9360894-9992115 GCF_963576545.1 Limanda limanda | reverse complement strand
GGGACCGTGCAGAAGTCATGGTATCCATCACTCGTAGCTGTGATGCCCACGGGAGAAAGCGCTCAGGTAGCTGCCGGCGGCGGCGAGGCCACTGCCGGAAACATGTGCATGTAATTAGGTCGACAGAGAAGGAAGAGGAGGCTGGGGAAGGTGGCACCACCTTAAAGCGGGGAGGAATTTGTGATTCGTTTTCCTCCCGCAAGGTGACCCCAATAACTCAACCTCTCAGTCTATTTCTGGTTGGCTCCCCCTTAGTCTCAGCCTGTTTCTTTGCTCTGGTTAACGGCTGGTAGCCTTGCCTAGTTGCAGTCAAGAAACTTTTCTTATTGGTGCAATTCATTTTAAATTGACTCGAGGCAGCAAACGTTTACATCGGACAATATATAAAACTGAAATATAAGTTAAGAAGTGAATGAATAAAGTCAGTTTCTAAGCGTTAATCATTTAAAAGTTTAAGACAATCATCAATCAATCAAATTTTATTTGTAGAGCCCATATTCGCAAATCACAATTTGTCTTACAGGGCCCTTAATCCAAGTAACCTTTCATCATAAATATAAATTAAAAGAAACTTGGAGTCTTAATTATAACATTAGGATACTTTTGACTTTGTTGACAGTATAATTTGACATTATATTGGTGTCAAACTGTATCAGTCACTATTTTCTCACCTTTGACACAGTATGAAGATTCAGTTTAAGATTGAAAAGACTGTTCATTTTTACTATCTGCATGTTTACTTTATATTCTGTTAGAACTTAGATACAGATTTCTCTCTACACCCCTCCCACTCCAGAAAAACTTATTCTGATAAATATTAAAACAAGATATTCTTTGTAAGCATTAGCTGGAGAAAGGTAAGTCACGACCTTCCATTAGACGTCCTTATCATATATAGAGGGCAAAGAAATCTATGTTTCTCAGGTACGTTAAAAAAAGCCACTGTAATTCACGTTTATTGTCTTTTTATAATCTGATTTTGGGCTCTCTGAAATTCCTGCTTGATAATTAGTACCTGAGACACATAGCTGTACATCTCTCCAGGCTACACAGTAATATTAATTAACATAGCTGCCCCACATTATTCTGATAAACATAGAGTGAAGAGTTTTCAACCTGGCCCAAAATGTTGAGATTGAATATCAGTGCTAGGAGAGGTCTGTCTAGGTGAGGGTCGTCTAGATCTTACACTGGTGTTGCCAAACGTGCCCTCCTTGTCCTTTGTCCAGGTGGAAGTAAAGAAGGCTGAACCTCGTGACAGCAAAGCTCCTGGCCAGCTTGGCCCTGGCCAGTGGGCACCCAGGGGCATCTTGACTGCAGCTAATGGTTGGACAGCACAGCCTGCCCAGGGCTGGCAACAGCCATACGGGCCACAGGGTGAGTGGGAACACGTCCAAGAGCAGAGCCAGTGAGACTCTTTGTTCAGAGGAAAACCCAGTGGTAACTGTTTGAATGTGTTTAATCCTCTCCTCTAACATTAACCTTGTGCAGGGTGGTCACTGGTTGTTCTCTCGGTTTGAATGTTTGAACTGAATCATGTGAACATTTCATATCTCAGGCATCAGTGTTGTCCTCAGTCTAAATATTCTTTCTCTCTTTTTGAAGGAGTGTGGGTGTCGACCACTGGCCAGCCCATAGGTAGGTGTTGCACCTCTATTCTACCACATAGAAAATATCTTGTCTTTCCAGTCTGTTGAATTTGTTTTTTTTTTCATGTTACACAACAGTGAATTGATCAAACTGCAGATAGATGTGTGTGTGTGTTTGCCATGTGATCTGCTCTTATCTCTAAAGGCCTGTGTCACAGAGAGAGCCTGCATTGAGGGAGGCCAATGGGCTGATGACAGTTAACAGCGCGTGTTATCACTGATTCATAATGGCTGAGCCTGCTGATATTTTTCTATTTGAGACAGATGGCAGCCTTGAATGTATTCCGGCCTCCCTCTGCCATTGGTCAGGCTCGGTTTCATATCCCCACCTCCGGGTCAACCTGCAGGACTCACTGCAGAGTCGGCCCTGTAAGGATACCTCACTGTCCCTCAGCTTCAGATAGCAACCTTCAAATGCAGTTTTTTAAACCTTTTGTCTTTAATTCAGCTGTTTATTAAATCCATAACAAATTGAAACTAGTGTTGTTTGCCTACATCTGTCCTGGAACTTTTCATTCTTCCTGTTATTGCCTGCCTGTGTAATCATGTGTATATAAACAGATATTTATATAAATCATACATATTACCTAGTTCTGTTCTCTGTTGGAGAAGGCGGGTATGTACCTCCGTTGACTGCAGGCCGGGGGACACCCACACAGCCTCCATCACCTTTCAACGCATTCCTGGTCACATCCCCAGCGGGTGGCTTTGCTGCACCTCAGGGCTACCCTCAACAGGGCTACAGCACAGCACCTCAGTTTGGTCAGTAGCACTCGCTCATTACACATTGCTGCTGCTTTGACATCACTGCAACATGCAAACAGATACTATAGCATATGTAAGGGTTAGGGGAATAAGTAGGTGGAGTTTCTTAGATCTGATATTCATATATTTTTATATATGCATGTAAAATGTGTAAAATGAATCCATGACAGGTTTTCTTGGCAACTTTGCTGTTGCTGTGGTCAGGTAGGAACCGGCATCTTATCAGACAGGGACAGATTGATGAGTTTCATGAACTGCTGCTTAAAAAGAAGCCTGCGTGGTGGATTATGACCTTGATCCAGTTCAGCCTGTTAGCAGACCAAGCTGAGTTTAGGTAAATCATAGACCAACAAAAAGTGCAGGCTTATATGTTTTAAGTGTGTTGACAGAGTAGGGACCGTTACATTTGGCAGCTGGTCCTTTCAAAAGACTTGGTGGCACAATTTACACACAATTTCAAAAAGCCTAAAATGAGATTGGATTTGGTGGATTAATTGATAAATACCGACACTATTTACAGTTTTCAGGTGATCATATGATCAACTGGATTTTTTAAATATTCGTAAATACAACTAAAGTCTATTTTTGCTCAAGTCAATGACTTTGTGTCAAAGATAATTAGTATTTTCCTGCTATAATGTACAACATTGATGAAATTAAATCATCATTATGATCTTGTTCCTATCGTACAGGTTACACTTTCGGCGCACCCCAAGCAGACCAGTATGCTCCACAAGTTCCTCCTCCGCCCACCACTCCAGGAGCTGCACCTCTGGGCTTTGCCCCCGCCACCACACCAACTCAGGACTTGAGCAAAGCTCCCACCGGGCAGCCCGACTTCCCTTATAGCCAGTATGGTAAGAAAAGCATTGTGCACAGAACAGTTTGCTGCCCCTTTCTCTCCCATTTGATCTGAATCAACCCCTCTGCCCTGCCCATCTCCCTCAGTATTTAACGGATGCAACTACAGCTCATTCAAGTTCATATTTTGAATTTTAAAACAAGCAGGAGCTCGCTCTTGGTTCCATTTAGCTTGAACAGCTACACATGCATACATGCTTCCTGCATACATGAACCTCTCTGCCTCTACTGTAAAGATGCTGCTGAAGCTTCACCACATCCAGGAGTCTTCAGCAGGCATTTCTGTAAAGTTTTTCCAGCCTGGTTGTGGATTGGTAAAAAAGATTGGTAGGTCTTGGTGGGCTTGAATTAGATCATCCTGTCTTGAAATGTTTTTTTTTAAATTTTGTTTTGCATTTTTTATTTTTTTTATTTTACTTGAATCAAATACTCCTGTCTTTTCATTTCCCTCGCCTCCACCTCCTGTTTCTCTTCCTCCCTGTCTGTGACTTTGCTGGTTTTTTTCCTGGACTTGGCCCGTTTGCCATAAAAGAGTACCAGCATGGCAATATTAGGCCTGTGTTATTTCTGGAAAAAGGCATGTCCAACCTGCCAAGTTACCTTATCAAAGATTTTCAACTTGTCCATCAGTTTATCACTCTAGAGTCTAGAGCTTTGCATGCTTGTCTGCAACTTTCAGAGCCCTGTAGATATGTAAAGATATTCAAGTCCTGGCCAAGTCATTTCTTAACCAAAAGGTCTGTAACATTTACTATCAGTCTTTGTGGTCTCTGAACTGGATTGTTAGTCTGGTCAAATATTACCTTTGGACTGGGTTAGGCTGTGATTAATGTTCCTCCTGAATCTCCCCTGAGCTGATTAACTCTGCCAAATTTCACTCAGCATGCAGGGACTTGAAAAGGAGACGTTACATCAAGCCCCTTCACTGAATGTAGATGATGATGTGCTTTATTCATTTCTTTATTGAAAACAAATGGAGGGGCACCTTTTTCTGATTGTGTAGAATAAAGACTGAGACCTGGAGGTTTTCAGCTCTGAACCAAACGAAAGACTGAAATAATGTGAAAACTAACCAGCATCCAGGGGAACAAGCTTTGTCTTCATCGAACATTCGCCCTTTAGACAACATAATTACAGATAAGAGTCAGATTTTAATTCAGAAGCCTCATGATTTTACCTCTGACAGGTGTCCATCTTGTTCAGTGTTTTCCTGCTTGTGCTTCTCTTCCATCCAGCTTTCTGCATTTAGTGTCGTCTGGCGTTAAGTCCAGTGATGGCAGCACAGAGTCTCGATGGTTTTGTGAAATGGGCAGAAAATCCCAGATGATGTCAGTGATATCAAACAGCCCTAACATGAACGTTTCTGTAGCCACTGGATATGACGCTTTCACGTGAGGTTAGGAAAATAAAGTAAGTTTGTTAAGGTTAAAGTTAAGTTTGGCTTCTGTGGAGTTAAACAATCTAAATAACTTGGTTGTCATTAGAGAAAGGATCTAACCTGTGGTTTTGCATGTAAATTTATTCATGACAAATTATTTTCTCAATAATTCCCAACAGCCTGACTTCACTTTTATTACAGTACAATGTGAAACTTGAAACTTGATGTTCATGTCATTTTCTTGTTGACTTTTCTTGTCAAACTGAAAATTGAGAGAATAATTGCAAAACCTCATGTTTGTTGTTTAATTTTAAATCTTTAAATCTCATCAGTGTAGGACTTTATTGCTAAGTTTAAATATATATATATATATAAATATAATATGCAAAATATACACAAATATAACACAGCAAGGAGATATAACACATAGTTTATCTACCTCAAATTTGATTTTGATATAATCTTTGGCCATATGGTCCAGCCTTACAAAGCACACAACATTCATGGCATGTGACAGAAAGATGCTGACATGCTGTCTATTAGAAACAAGTTTCAAGACAGTTCACATCGATTTTAACAGTGTGCTGAAATGAATGTAAACCAATGGTGGCTTGGAAGATGGGAAATTAATCTAGAAATTGATGGTCTGCTTTGGAAAATGTCTGTGGCGTGTATACAAGACATATTTGATTCAGTACGACATGCAAAACTGCTGGTGTGGTTGCGCTTGTCCCTGCTTTTATTTGCCCTCCTTTCATACATTTTTTTTGTGTGAAAACATTTCTCATGTTTTGGCATCTACCAGCATATCATGCGCATTTTGCAAGATTTCCTGAGACGAGGCTGGCATGATTTTATCCAAAGTCAGGCGTGCTAGCAGATAGCTCACCAACTCACACTCCATTTTGTTTTGACTTCCAGATGAAGCCGAGCAGTGCTGTAGTGCAGACCCAGTAACTGAGTGTAAAGCTCTTAAAGCTCAGTAAGGGGGGGAACTATGTAAAGTAGTCGGCCAACAGTATCTGGGTTCAGTCAACCTGGTCTCCTCATCTCATTGATAGGCTTGGGTAACTACCCTCAGGACCCCTCTGCCTACGGACCAACGCGTCCTTCTCACAGTTATGGTCAGGATGAGCAGGGAGGATATAGTGCAGGTAGGTGCCAGCTCGTCTTCTCCAAAGAAGCACTTTTTAAGTCCTTTAGAGTTTATAGAGCTGCACCCCGGCCCTGCCTCTTTTATTTTGCTCAGTGTTTAGTATTTTGCATGTACATTTTGCATGTACATACAAATTACCCTGGTGTACTCTTGTATAGTAAAACCAGAGAAAGCAGCCAGAGAAATTTGGCATTTTGAGCTTCAGCATGCCATCTCCCCTAGGGGCTGTGGTTTTACTATACCAAGACAGACCATGTCCTCCTTTTTTTGTTTCCTCACTGTCCGCATTGCTTTGCTGATTATAAAAGGATGATCTAATTGTCAGAAAATCTGTTCATGGTTCAGTTGTCTCTGTGCCTCAGCGCAGTCCATTCACCCGTTGTTTTTACCCCGTGTACTGTCTCCACATTGTAGCTCAAGGGGTGAGAAAGGAAAGAAGATTTAAAGACGGACACGATGCCAGTCAATTTTCAATCTCTCTCAGATTCTTGTGTCTGATGCTCCTGTCGGGACTGCTCCCTGTTTGAGCAGCTCAAAACCAATGCTTTTTCAAATTGTCTTTTCTTTCACTTTTTCTGCCTCTTCTCTTTCCACTCCAGTTATTTATAACTCTCTGTACTCCAGTATTTATTGGTGAAATTTACATATCACAAGAGTCTTGTTCTAAGAGCATGTTACCAGGGCAGGAAAATAACCAATTATCAGCAGGATGCTAGAAAGATTTGGCTGCAACTGTGTTATTAATCCCTCCAGTCATTTGGTAGTTAACAAATCAGCCATATTTTTTTAACCATGATGTCCTTTTGGTTTCTACAGTTGCTGCTGCAGCTTTTGCAGGCAGATTAGTTTCTTTCCCTGGATGGCCCTTGTCCGTTTGCGCCATCTAGTGTTGAAAACGAAGAACGCTGTGCGTGTTCTCCACATCATTTTCCTCAACTTAATTACAAATTTGAATCAAATACCAATACTGTACAATAATTTATGATGTAATGTCACATCCCAGTAATTTCAGTCGCCACAGAACAATAATCATCAAGAAGGAAAATGCTTCACTTACAATCATCAGACATGTACCAGTAAATATAACGTGTTAGGGTAAATGGTGGATCATCAAACTTATTTACACTGGTCAATTTATCAGTACTTTTAAAGGACTAAGTGTTTTCTGTAACGATGCCTGGTGATACTGACATTAAAACCCTCTTCTCCCTGCACCTCTCTCCTTTTTGTTTTCCACCTCAGGCTACGGCCAGGACCTGACAGCCTTCGCCCACACCTTCGCGGACCCCAGCCAGCCCACGGCCTCGTATGGGGCACCGACAGCTCAGCCCACCAACGCCCAGACTGCCATCAATGCGTTTGGCCGAGGGCAGAACCACAACGTACAGGGCTTCCACCCGTATCGACGCTGACGGCCGCCTATGGCGATGGGCGCTGTGTAAAGATGAAAAACAAAAACAACAAAAAAAGAAGAAGTCAGGGAAATGTTTGTTTTCGCTAAAAAGCAAAACTGGAATCCTGGATCCTTCTATGGGATGAATGCACACAGTATGTGAAAAACAGGAACCTTTACGAAAGCAGGGATTCCAGTAACTTTTAAAGGGGTGTATTGAAACCCAGGTTTGTTTTGCCTAAGTTAAGGAAGATTCAGCAGAAAGAAGCTTTTTCCCCCACGTCCTTCCCCATGTTTTATAGTAGAACTAAACTACTTTGCAATAATTTTGATTGTCTGTTCAAACACTAGCACAGAGACTATATGTAAAGAGACTTGCATATAAATATGTATATTTATGGTGGACACAAATGAAAACAGGGTCTCAAGTTTCCTCAGCTTTAAATTCTAGGGAAAAAATGTTTTTATTTTTCATTTGGTGAATTTTGTTTACTTTCTGAGCCTTTAAAGTTTGTTTAAAATGGAGATTATAATTATATATATATATTATACACAAACTGTGCAATTTTTTAAAAAGAGAATTTTGTACGATAAATGTACACTTTGCTTGTTTTTTTATTTAAAGATGTAGACTTCCCTCAGGTGGCTGTTTTGGGTGCATTTTTTGCACTTATGCAAAAAGAAAAAAGGACAAATTATTACAAAAATAAATGTTTTATCGATACAATGACTGTCGTGGATGTTGATTTGTTTGCTTCTGGTATTTCAGCGGAGAGTCCTGTAGAGTAGAGCTGCAACCGTCTATTGATTCATGAGTTGATTGTCTGCAATAATTTTGACTATCAATTGTTTTTAAAGAAAGACTTCCAAAAGAAATTCCTGATTCATGTCTTCCAGATAATATTTCTACTGCTTTTCCTGTTGTATATCTTTTGAAATAGTATATTTGGCTGTCAGACTTTTAGCTTGGTTAACATTGGTTAAAGTTTTCTGTTTTCTGACATTTTATGCTTGAATGTCACTCTAGAGCAAAAATCTGATTAAAGAATGAATTCATAGCATTTCCATTGTGAATATATGGAATTTGGAAACAAGTGTAGGTTTCACACTGGGTTCTCAAAAATAGCAATGCTCATTAGTTAGGGCCCGAGCACTGAGACAGACATTTTATTTAAATGTGATTATTTATAATTTTTTTTGTTTGTTTTTAATTTAATTTAGTTTTATTTTATTTACCTCCTGCGCAGAAGTGAACTGCGCAGGATTCCTTTAATTTAATTTAATTTAATTTTCATTTACTTTTCTTTTGTTGTTTAATTAGTTATTTATTCATCTCTTTCGTCCTGATGCTGTGTTGACTGTCTGTTCGTTGACTGAAGAGGAAACAGGAAGCCTGGTTCCAGCAGCCGGCGTCTCACAGTGGATTTCCATGGATCTGATGTTTATTCTGTTCATCTGTCCAGAGCCTCGCTGGCACATTGACAATCTGTAAAGTCTTCACAGAACAGACGACACCATGTGACTCAATTCACACAAACACAGTGGGAGCCTGTAACTTTCATTCATTCAGGGAAAAACGAAGAGCCTGATTCACATTCACACAGTTCAACATTGTTGCCTCTACGAGCTGCTCCTATAGGCCTCAGTCTGCGACGCAGGCCGCTCAGCTGTTTCTCTGTAGGGTTTGATATTCAAATTCAACCAACTTTTTCTTTCCTTCAGGCAGAACTGATGAAATGATCTCAGATAAACTTTTATTAGTTCGTAATTCATTTGGTTGATTTTTTCCCTCGCTTTAATTTCCCTTTATGTCATTGAGCAAACTCTCAAATCTGCAGTTAAACCCGTTTAGTGAACTGAAAAGCAAAGTCAATAAATTGATCAATAAAAATGAATTTGCATCTTTGATAATCTGTTATAGCTCTACAGACTAATTATTTGAATTGATATAATAAAATGTTAATTTTGTTACTTGATTAAGACATGTTATATATCACTGTATATTCAATATTTTAGATGTCTGTTTTTTTAAATTTATTTTACTATTTGATGATAATTGAAAAAGTCATTGATTGAGAAAATAATCCTCCAATGAATTGATAATGATCATCAACTGCAGCTTGAATTCAAGCAGAGGAATCCCTGGGTATTTAGGTATTTTTAAGAACTTTAAAAATAAATGAAAAAATCACATTTTTACGCCCACATCGTTCACCATCAAAGGGTCAAAACGGAAAAATAAAATTAAGTGCAAACAAAACAAAACACTGAAGTTGGGGGGATAACATCCGGGTTAAAGGTCAATCATCTTTGATTCATGGACAGCTTCCTCGCTGTTAGCACGTTAGCATGAAGCTAGCTTCCTGCTCTGTGTGACAGGAGCTGCGGTGTCTCAGAGGCTAACGTGTCTTCAACTCACCGAGGGTCCCACGGAGGTCCGAGGGGACACAGTGTGAGTTTCAACACCAGTGGCTGGTTCCTCTGTTTTCATACTGGTGTATCTCTGTGTGTAATCATTGATGTACTGGTTAAGTTAGCTAACCAGTGAACGGGCGGCTAACCTGCTAGCATCCCGGAGCACGGAGGGGGTTTTGCATCATGTCGGGTTTAAAGAGCAGACAGATGTGGGACTGTAAACACTCCGTCAGCTGATCCGTCAAAACAAAGTGTTGATCTCTCACATCTGGATCTCTCATCTGGATCTCAGGACGAGGACAAACCCACAGAGGATCGTCCAGAGTGTGATTCTTATCAGGGATGAAAATGTCTAAATTAGCTGCTCAGCTTCTTTCTTCTTCTTTACTGAAGCTGTGGATTGAATGACTATTCTCCTTAAAGCAAAACATATAAAAGGCTTCTAATACAAGACATACTATTACAATATCAAATTATTAAGATATTAATTCATGGTTATATTTAAAAATTGTGTAATAATTTGGAATATTTTTTATTGATTTTCTCGTTTTGGACGAGTGGTGGAACAAAAGAAACCTAATTGTGAGAGACACTTGCAGCTCTGGGTTATTCTCTCACTTTTCTATTTGCAGAATGAAAATAATATGATAATAATGATTGTTATTAAAATAAATATTTGTTAGAGTTCTTCACACATAAGTTAAAATGGTGCAACCCACTACAAAAATTAGAATAAGAAACAGAATTCTTTTAATTGCCAAGTATATTTACACATACAGGAAATTGCCTTGGTGTGCTTGGTGCATTGGACTTAAAACAACAATATATACAGTAAGAACAATAAGTTATGGGCACTTGCGGTGCTAAGGTGCAGTGATTGGTTTCGGGATAGTGACAATAATATATGAATTATGTGCAAGGGGGGGCAGAGTCACTGTTATGCAGGGGGCTTGTTTGTGAGCCCTACTGCAATGGGGAAGAAACTGTTCAGGTGGCGCAAGGTTTTGGTCTTGATAGAATACTTCTTATAATGTATATATAATAATAATCTAATGTATACTTATTTAATAGTAATAATAATCATTCTCAGGGGATGTGGTACTTTTAACACATAAGTACATTCTCCTGCTTATACTGAAGTATAACTTCAATTGGACTTTTATTTGTAGAGGACCTGAGAACTTTCTCCACCATTAATTATAATTAAGCATTATATGAACTGTCATATTTAATGAGCTCACTTTGAAATTCCCTCTTTTTTAATCGATAGAATATTATTGAAGTCTCTCATGAACAGGAACATACTGACGTCAACTCAATACCGAGAGCAGCTGTGTCTACTTGAGTCGCAGTTGATGCAGAGACAGAAACTAGATAAACATAGTTTCACAGGTGATGGGTCCAGACAGTGTGAGAATGCACAGTTTCAACTTTACCCTATAACCCTATTCAAGGAAGTACATTTTCTAGTTTATTTTTTAAATCACTTTACCACGAACCTAATACATCATAAAGATTAAAGTTTTATCCTCCGATCTATGTCAGTCACATGATTATTAACGATCATACCTGGAGGAGACTGAATGCTTGTCACTACTATTTACCTCAAATTTACAACTACGACATCTGCACCTCCGACAGACCTGATAAGACTTGTTATGCTCGGGTCTTTTCTTGGAACAAACTACTGTAGAATTTGTAGTTTGTTCTGTTGCTCAAGGAAACAAAACAACCTCCTGTGCTGCCCACAGTTTACAGTCTGTGAATGTAGAGTAACAGTGCAGCATTTGTCATGGTCGTGGTACAGTGTCAGAGTCATGCATCTGAGTCACACACACACCCAGTGAGAGTCTGATTGAGAACACAGCCAGGACCATCGGCTGAGGACTAGCCGCTCCACGATGAAGCAGCAGAGGGACATTTGCTCTGAATATGGCCGTCACCTCAGTAACTGTTCACTGTTTCACTGTTTCTTCAGTTAGAGCAGGTGCTGCTATGTAAACATCTGGACTCTCTTGTTATCTTGAAGCCAATCTCACTGTGTGTGTGTTAACCTGGTTCTCTACAGGGTGTCAGGTCTGGTTCCGGGTGGTTGAACGGTTAATGCACAGAGAAAAGAGGCTGAAAATCGACGACAAAAGAGAGGAGGCTGTAAAGAGGTATGCAAATGTTTTTACTCAATTGTTCATCCAATTTCCTTTCCTTTTCATTTTGATAAATTAAAATCTTTTATCCACAACATGGGTTTCCCAATTCGGCTACCTAAAAGCTATAATTTCCATCTGGTAGGTCGAGCCCTGACAATGTTTTCAACTGTAGTGATGAGAAAATGTAAAATGTGTGTGGTTTATTTATTTACTTTTCTAATAGATTGACATCGATACATTTTCTAATGTTGTATGAATTATGGGGATAATATATGTATAAAGGCAAAAAGAATAAATTAATTAATCTTGGGCTCAAATTATCGAAATTAGTTTAGCAAATGTCAAATGAGAAATGACTGAATTCAGTATTATAAACATGTATTAATCCTCAAGGATACAGTCGATTTTTGATGAGGAACACTGTATCACCTCACAGAGCGTCCCCATTCAGATTCCCTGATCAGTCTGTGTCGGCCCTCAGGTTCAGAGAGGCAGCGGCAGGCATGACGGGGGTGGACGAACTGTCGGACAGCACGGAGGTGGTGGAGATGGAGGATGTGAATCCCACCCAGTTCCAGGTGGAGAAGCACACGTGGGACGGCCTGAGGAAGATCATCCACAACAGCCGCAAGAACACGGGCATGGTCATCAGCAAGGCGCCACATGACTTCCAGTTCATCCAGAAGGACGAGGCCAGCCCGCACTCTCACCGCATCTACTACCTCGGTGAGCGGGGGGGGGGGAATCAACCCTGGGGTCTGACATGGATTCATATTCTACGATAAATGTCAGAGAAATGGTGCGGTGAGCGTACAGTGACCTGTGGAGCTACAGAGTCACCTCCCTTCCTTTCAGCCTCTTTGAGAAGTCGCATGCCTCTGTGAGTAATCCCTGGATCCAGCTGGTGAGTCAGAGTTACCAGCCTGGAACAATTTTCAAGCTCATGAAATATCCAAAGATCGGCATTGAGTCTCTTCACTGTCTCTGTGCTGGAGAAAGAAAAATGAAAGTCAAGCAGGAGCACCATTTTGCTTTGTGGACATATTTCTGTTGCAGCTCTGGCAACAGACATTTTGCAGAATGGTTTCAGTTTCTTCTCGTCTATGAGAAAACTTAAACCATCAGTAAACATTTTCATACTAAGTTTATGATCTCGATCTCTAGTTTCAAGCCTTCCAATAGATGACGAAGCACTGTATGCATTGGGATGTGCAGAGTCCTCCAGCTCTCAGTCAGGCTCCACCTCCGACTCCTCCAAATATGGATACTCCTGGTTTCAAAATACCAAGATGGCCCTAAAAATAAAAATAAATAGAAATAACTCTCGCTCAAACACCACTCAGTGATGTCACGGTGGTTTAATTCCTGCTGAAGCACCGAGTTGCTTCTACCAGTCATGGTCATGTACAGATTAATTTATCATCAAATATGACAAATCTAATCTCTTGGTAGGACATAGTTTGTGTTGTAAATTAGTGATGCATAGTAAACTTGTTGTACAAAGGTTGTACATGTCCTGATAGTCAAACCGATTGACTTCACCTGGACTCACTCTCTCTCTCTCTCTTCTGGTTCTTACAGGAATGCCTTACGCCAGCAGGGAAAACACGTTACTTTACTCGGACATTCCTAAGAAGATCCGCAAAGACGCCCTGCTGGTTTTGTCATGGAAACAGATGCTGGATCACTTTCAGGTGACGAGGAGCCTTCTTCCTCTTCCTCCTCTCTGATCCCTTCCCACCAGATGTTTAATTGTTTAGAGAATAATTGTGAAGCTTTAAAGCTACAGTTGTAAATCTCCCTTCAAAGATAAAGTAACTGAGACCACTGACCAGCTATACTGTTTTGTATTGATTCGATAAACACAAGATTCTATCATTGAGCAGAGGGGATATGTGGTTCTTTTTTATTATTACCTGGCTTTTTACTCTTCAATTAACTTAGTGTTGGTTTTTCATGCCTTGAACAAACTGTCTCTGACCTCCACCTTGCTCCTTCCTCTTTGTGACGCTGTTTCTCCTCCTGTCGTCCCTGACCTCAGGCCAGCCCGCACCACGGGGGCTTCTCTCGGGAGGAGGAGCTGCTGCGTGAGAGGAAGCGCTTGGGGGTGTCTGGCATCACCTCCTATGAATACCACCGCCCCAGTGGCCTCTTCCTGTTCCAGGCCAACAGCAGTCTGTACTACTGCCACGATGGGGGGAACAACAGCCTCATTGTGAGTTTGAGGACAGTTAAGTAACACAGCACAGAGAGGCTGTTACAGACCTGCAGGGTGGATGATGCAGTTGCTGATTAGACCAATGCGTCAATAATTCCTACAAAGAGGAGCGGATTACTGCTTTTTAAAGTCTCTTTGTGCTCCTCTGTAAAAATATGAATAGTTAGATTTAAAATGGAACGGAGCACTTGAGCTCCTCCAGAAGTTGTATATGTTTACAGAGACAACAGGAAATGCTTGTGTGTCGAGTTGCCTTTGTAAACATGAACCATGTGACTGAGAATCTTCACAGAAACAGTCAAGCTCCATTTATACCTGCTTATTATCCTGCTTACTATCCATCAATGCAGATCGATCAGTATTAGTATTAGTCAGTCTTATATAGCAACTGATATTTTACAAGTAGTTGCAGAGCAGAAATGCCAAAGGTAATTTAGAATTTTTTTTAAAAAGTTATACACATAGTTTGTTCACCAGACAGCGCTGTGAAGTTAATTTGTATCTGTTACATTTCCCAACTAATTACTTTCATTATTTATTAATCTCACAATTATATACTCTTTCAAAAGGTCAGAGAATAGGGAAATGTGACATAGTATGCTTTAACATTATAGCTTTAAAATTACTTAAACAATTAAACTGATCATCAAAGTTGTTGCTTGTAAGTTTTCTTTGAATCCAAATCTGAGGGAAATTAAAACAAATTGTAAATTGTAATCATAAATTATGTATTTATATGCTGTCCTCTTTACAATCAAATATTTTCAAATCATAAACTTCAGAGTAGAGAACATTTTTGCTATAATGTGGGAGACTTTTTTTCAACCTAAACACAAACAACACACAAAAGATGGAAATGCATGAGCACCATTGTGTTAGAATATGAACACAGGGATCTTAAGTTTCTCTTCTGTTCTCTTCCTGTGTTTGTTGCAGACTTCTCCAGTGAATCCTGTAGAGATCAAGAGCCAGTGTCCAGGGACACGCATGGACCCCAAGATCTGCCCCGGAGACCCCAACTTCATCGGCTTCATCAACAACAACGACATCTGGGTGACCAGCATCCAGACGGGCGAAGAGAGGAGGCTCACCTTCTGCCACAAAGGTCGGGAATGAAGCATGTTCAGACTCCGTCCCACCACAGCTACTTCGCATCTTTTCCACAGTGTCTTCATGTGTGTTTTTGATTTTCAGGAAGCGAAAATATAAAGGAAGACCCCAAGTCTGCTGGTGTTGCCACGTTTGTCACACAGGAAGAGTTTGATCGCTTCACTGGATACTGGTGGTCACCCGCTGCTCGAGAAGGTGAGTGAGAGATACACTTGAAAGACAATCATTGTATCTATTGTATTAATATTGATTGTCACATGAAGATGGTTTATTGTTAGAACAAAAATTGACATTTTATAAACGATACACAATGCTTGATTACAGATGAAGTCTTTAGTTTACCTGATGAAATAATACTTTCCTGTTTTGCTGGTCGTCTCTGTGGCTCAGAGTCCGACGGGAGTAAGACTTTACAGATTATATACGAGGAGGTGGACGAGTCTGAGGTTGAGATCATCCACGTTCCCTCTCCAGCTCTGGAGGAGCGTAAGACGGATGTCTACAGATATCCACACGCAGGTACACACGCACTGAAAGCCTCCCAATTTATGTAATGCACTTCAAGTTGTCTTGTGTTCTGTGTGTTTCAAGTGGTTTTGTTTCATTTGACAAAGAGAAGTTTTGTTTATACATGTTATACATATACCTGCAACAATCACTCAATTAATTGACTAGTTGATAGACAGAAAGTGGATCATCAAAATTCATGATTATCTAATAATCTTTTGAGTTATTTCCTTAAGAAAATATTCTTAACATTTGTTGGATCCACCCTCATCAAAAATCAGATATTACATTTGTCATACATGATATTGAACTGAATAATTCTGGACAAAATTAAACATCTGAATGTGTCTCTTTGGGTTATCAGAAGTTTTTTCACTGTTTTCTAAAACATAATCGGTTCATTGAGAAATTAATTTAAAAATAGTTTTAAAGTTTTGACTTTAGCAGGTTTCACTGTGCTGATTGTTACAAAACAATGTTTCACAGTTCTTGGTCATATCTTGTTTTGTGATGGTTTTATTTCTTTCCAGGCAGCAAGAATCCCGCAATTACTCTGAAAATGTCAGAAATCAGAACAGATCACCTCGGCAAAGTAAGCGCCCGTCCTTAACTCATATATTTTATTCCCCCCCACTGTGAACAAAACACTGAAGTGCTCTGTGCTGTGTTCATCTTGGTGTTTTGTCTCCCTTAGATTGTCAGCACACAGGAAAAAGAGCTGCCTGTTCCCTTCACCTCCCTCTTTCCAGGGACTGAGTACATCTCCAGAGTTGGATGGACAAAAGATGGTCGATAGTAAGTTTCTTCTCTAAGAGGCTGAAAAGCAGTTTGTTATGAAAGCTCAACCCTGGATTGTCTGTGCACCCCCTCACCCCCCCACTCATCACAACTGTACCTCTGTGTGTGTCTCAGTGCGTGGGCTGTCATGATGGACCGACGACAGCAGCGTCTCCAGTTGATCTTTTTGCCTCCAGCGCTCTTCATCCCTGCGAATCAGGATGAGGCCAGCAGACAGAAGAGCCTGGAGAACCTGGGAGACTCAGTGCAGCCATTCATCGTCTACGAGGAGACCAGCGACATCTGGATCAACGTGAGGCTCAGCACCACTCAACATCTCTACATCTGCTAACACTAAAATAGAGAGGTTTCCCAGTTCAGTTTTCCCCTCATAACAGAAACATTATTACTGTTTTCTTCGTCCTACAGGTCCATGACATCTTCCATCCTTTCATCCAAACCAGTGAGGATGAAATCACTTTCATCACTGTAAACGAGTCTAAAACCGGCTTCTGCCACTTGTATAAGATCACGTCAGTGTTACAGCGCGGCAGCTATCACTGGGCTAAAGGCTACACACACTCTGAAGGTAAATCTGTCTGGAGAAGAATGAGCTCAGATTGATTGTTGAGGTGTATAGAATAAATGAAAGAGATGAAATTAAATGTAAAACCCACTATTTCTTACCTCAGCATGTATAAGATACAATTTCAATGTGGTTTGGAACAAGTTTTCCTCATTTTCTTGGTTTATGAACATTGTGTTGACAATCCTGTGTATTTAATGTTAATATACTGCGTATGATTGTAGAATCAAGTTACTAAAACCCACTGCTCTCAGTGTGGCCACTTGTGTGACACGTTTGCTTCTCGGCCGTCAGATGATTTCAAGTGTCCAGTTAAAGAGGAGCTGACGATAACCAGTGGGAAGTGGGAGGTGCTGGCCAATCACGGAGCAAAGGTAAAATATTGTACTGTGACAAACCTTTCAGGACAAGAATACAAAAAATATTCTGACAAAAGTCTCGTTTCTGGTTCTGTTTGTTCTAGCGTTCCTCCAGTCCTCAGATTTGGGTGGATGAGGCGACCAAGCTGGTTTACTTCCAGGGAACCAAAGACTCTCCTCTGGAGCATCATCTCTACGTGGTGAGCTACGACTCGCCGGGCGAAATGGTCCGACTCACCAAACCTGGGTTCTCCCACAGCTGCTCCGTGAGCCAGGTATAGAAACACACACACATTTACAAATTAACTTTTTGCTTCAAAATATTCACACAATAAGCTGCTGATGAGATGCTGGAGATTTGTACTGCTTATATAATATGTCCATCGATACCTTCAGTAGAAAGATGTGTGTATTGGCAGCAGCAGTTAAAGCTCCACATGGATACAGCCTTCCCTACAACAAACGTATATAAGTGAAACTGTTGTCGAGGTGTTAAACTTGTCTTTTTCTTCTCTTGCTCACAGACCTTCGACATGTTTATAAGCCATTACAGCAGCTTGACCACGTCGCCCTGTGTGCACATCTTCAAGCTGGTTGGCTCCGACAGCGACCCGCTACACAAAGAGCCGCAGTTCTGGGCGAGCATGATGGAGTCCTCCGGTACCACACTGTTTGTTTATGACAGATGAAATACTGTCTCTCAAAGGTGAACTATTAGTAAAAATAAAATCTTTTCTTTGTTTCCAGGTTTCCCATTAGACTACACTACTCCAGAGATCTTCAGCTTCCCAGGGAAGTCGGGCTTCAAGCTGTACGGCATGTTGTACAAACCCCACAACCTGGTGCCCGGCAGGAGGCATCCCACTGTCGTCTTTGTTTATGGCGGTCCGCAGGTTCGATCCCTTCCACTTTAGACTTAGATTCATGCTGTGTAGATACAAGAGGCAGAACAACGAGGGATTTACCTTCTTGTGAACTTTTGTGATTTTATTGTACTATTTGGAATAGGTTTTAAAACGCGGACCACTTGTGTTTGACCTTTCCAACTGTACATCAAACTAATTCTTAAATCACGACTTGTTCGAGCTGCTGTCTTTTAACCGTCTTTCCAAGTGATACAATTATTGGTTCAAACTGAGTTACAAATCTGTACTCACTTTTGTAATCAAATCACAACTTCCCTGTATATTTCTTCCTCTTCCAGGTGCAGTTAGTGAATAACTCGTATAAAGGAGTGAAATACCTGCGGTTGAACACTCTGGCGTCTCTGGGCTACGCTGTGCTGGTGATCGACGGGCGAGGCTCCTGTCAGCGAGGCCTCAAGTTTGAAGGAGCTGTGAAGGACAAAATGGTATTTATCACCACCAAAGTGAATGTGATCAGACTTTTCTCTACTTTTACCCTGATATCTTTGTTTGTATGAAAAGTGAAAGAGCTCTTTCTGTCCTCCGCCCAGGGGCAGGTGGAGATTGAGGACCAGGTGGAGGCTTTGCACTACGTAGCCGACAAGTACAAGTGTGTGGACATGAGTCGTGTTGCCATCCACGGCTGGTCGTACGGAGGCTTCCTGTCTCTCATGGGCCTCATCCATAAGCCCGACATCTTCAAGGTCAGAACGAATGAACTCTGTTTTTCATTTAAAGTTAGTCGAGGCTTTAAATACACGTAAAAAATATAGTCACAGATCCTTCAACAGCAGATGGATTAATGTACAAAAATGTCTGGCATTGGATCCGTTTAAGCTCTTCTTCAGGCTGAATTTCTAAAGACGCCATTTAAAGCATTGTGAAACGGTGTATGTATTTTCCTGTAGGTTGCCATTGCAGGAGCACCAGTGACTTTGTGGATGGCCTACGACACCGGATACACGGAGCGATATCTGGATACGCCGGAAAAAAACAAGAAGGGATACGAGGCCTGTTCCGTGGCTCTCCACGTCGATAAACTCCCAAATGAGTGAGAGCTTCAGATCTTCATCTTAATAGTTTAAGTTTATTCAGATACTGCAGGATGTCCACATATTAAATAAATCCAAGCAGTATTTCACTGTAACTTAGGTTAGTATTCACCTGTTATAACAAGTCTGGTTACAACATAGTTCATTTCACGTACCAGTTCTTATGTAGTTTATTATTATTATTTAAGTGCAGAAGTGGATGATTTGAATCTAATTCTTTCATGATTGCTGTAACATTCACTTCTATGTATTTATATATGAACTGTTCCTGTGACACTCAGACCCAACAGGTTGCTGATCCTTCATGGGTTCCTAGATGAGAACGTACACTTTTTTCACACCAACTTCCTGGTGTCTCAACTCATCCGAGCAGGGAAACCATACAACCTGCAGGTAGGAGGACTCACTCGCATACTGATTTTAGTGTTAGACTGATGGGAAATAGTCTGAATGGGAACATTTTCTATAACTAAAGCAAGGGTTCCAATTTTTTTAGGAGCTCGTGGCCTTCATCATTTAAACAACACCTTACAAAGAAGATTGAAATCATGGTCTTGTTTGTTTAGGTCAGTTTAGTGACGTCTCCTCCACCGAGAGGTTCGGTGCAAAGCTTAAAATCAAAGCTTCAGCAGTTTTCTAATTATTTCAACACAACATAGATTTGGAAATATTTTTTAGATTTCCTAGTATTCAAAAAAAAGTACATTTATGAACCTGGAGATTGTTGTTATCTACAAACTGTTACAAAGTAATGGTCTTTTTCACCAGTCCGCTACAGTTGTGCATCATCTTTCTTGAGAATAAAATACACTTTGAAATGAAAAGGTAAGGTGGTGTGATGAACTATCCAGTAAATACCACAATGACTGTGAATGAATTTTCTTTCCTCAGGTTTACCCCAATGAGCGACACAGTATCCGATGTCCCGAGTCCGGAGAACATTACGAGATCACGATGCTGCACTTCCTCCAGCAGAACCTCTGATAATCCTCTACACATGGACCTTCTCTTGCCTTGTCCTTCCCTGCATCCTCCCTCTCCTCCCTTCATCTCCTCCATTTATTTGATGATAAATACATGACTTGTATTAAGATGTTTAACTACCAAACAAAGCATTTTGTAGCCAGAAGCTCCTTTTTGCAGTGGAAGGTTTGAAAATAATCTTCAAAAGGAGCAGGGGGCGCTGTTGGACAGGAACAAACAGGACCGAAGCTTTTCTGAGATTCTAGTGATGGTTGACGATGAAGCAAGGAATAAAAACACTGAATTGAAATGTGAGAGTGACGATACTGACGCTATAAACTTTAACTAAACACACTTTTCAGTATTGCAAAAACTATAGACGTGGACCCGCTGCAGCCGGTTTTTGGAAGCAGTTTCGAGCAGTTACAGACCCTTTTTCTTTTTTTCACGTTTCCACCAACAGACACTGGAGTAAAGTTAGAAATCATAAACCTCTATAAGAAACCGCATCCTCTTTTACTTTTTGCTTTGACACTTTTTCCTAGAAGAATGTGTGCCGCACTGTGTCAGGTCCACAAGAGAATAAGTTACACATCAAGTTTCTATCATGGACTTCCCCACACAATAGTTAATGCATTATAATGAAACCAGAACTGGTGCAACCGTATCATGACCTCTCACTGTTTCACTCAGTCGCTTGCTTTGCTGTCGCCGGAGCGCCTTTTTCTTCTTCTTCTGCTGCTGCTGACAAATATTTGCACGTTACGTATTTGCCTCTGTGCCAACGGACTGAACAATGAGATGATGTTTGACTCAGCTCCTCAGTGTGAGGGGCCTTGTAAGAGCTGAAGAGAGCCTGCGCATATAGTTTATATCAGGGAATGTGTGTGAGGACCTATGGAAATATAATGCCTTTTATATGCGTGTGTCTGATGATCATCTGTATTCTCAGAACGTGAAGAAATAAACAAGTGAACAATCTTTTTTCAAAGTCTTGTCACCAAATGAGATTTGTTTTTAAAAACAATTTCAGAGGTAATTTAGTGATAAATAAAAGACAAATTATACAGTTAAAGGTTTTTCCCATTTTTACACAAGTTTGAGTTAAAAGAACATGTAAAGGCGAATTGTAGTGATTATAGAAGAAGATACTGGTTCTTCCAGATCCTCCCAGTTCAGAAGAGGTAAAAATGTGTGTAGAGTTTCAGACCAAAGCACAAGAATACGTAACAACTTGTTCTTTTGTGGTTTTATTCAGCAAGATTAAAAACACAGATGCATTACTAAAGAGGACCTTTGAGTCACACCTCTGCCAAAGCTAACGCCCGATCTTGTCTTGTTAAATGAAGTGTTAATCGGGTTCCACCCTAAAATGTGTTCTGTTCTTCCTTGAGTCATGCCCCACCCCTCCACACTTCAGTAGTTTGAGTAATTGTGTTGACAGTAAAAACATAACCTTCTTGTCTGAAGTAAAAATTTTTACAAAATTCTGCTCAGAAATTTGGCTCTGTTTTCTTTCAGCAGAGATAAAGAGTTTTTTTAATATATTTTCCCCACCGGGGGGCAGTAGTGCTAATAGATACACTCCTGATTAAAATCTTAAGACCAGTTAAAAAATTGCATGAATTTGCATTTTGCACTGTTGGATCTTAGGAAGGTTCTAAGTAGAGCTTCAAAATGCAAAAAGAAGAAATGGGAACAAGAGACCAAAAGTTGTGAGCAGGCAATTTATTGAAAACAACAATTTAACTCAAATAGGCTGTTCATCAGCTGATCAAAAGTTTAAGACCACAGCCTTTAAAAGCCAAAATCTGTGCAAAAATTTGGATTCCATGTAATTTCCTGTCAAGTAATCACACTGTGAAGATCTCTTGATGGCAAAGGCAAAAAATCTCACCGTGTTTGAACGTGGTAGGATTGTTGAACTGCATAAACAAGTCCTCTCACAACGTGCCATCGCTGCTGAGGTTGGACGCAGTAAGACAGTCATTTAGCATTTCTTAAAAGATCCTCAGGGTTATGGAACAAAAAAATCAAGTGGTAGACCCAAAAAAATCTCACCGGTGCTGAGCCGGAGGATCCGAATGGCTGTCCGTCAAGACACGGGACGATCCTCGTCCCAAATTAAGGCCATTACTGGTGCTGACTGCAGCCCAATAACCATCAGACGGCACCTGCGAAGGAAGGGCTTCAAAAACAAGAAACGTCTTCAAAGGCCACGTCTCCTTCAACGCCACAAAATTGCCCATTTAGACTTTGCAAGGGAGCACCAAACATGGGACATTCAAAGGTGGAAGAAAGTTTTATTCTCTGACGAGAAAAAATGTAACCTTGATGGTCCTGATGGCTTCCAACGTTACTGGCAGGACAAGGAGATGCCACCTGAGATGTTTTCTACGCTGCACAGTGGAGGGGGCGCCATCATGATCTGGGGTGCTTTTTCCTTCAATGGAACAATGGAGCTCCAGGTTGTGCAGGGGCGTCAAACAGCAGCTGGCTATGTGGAGATGTTGCAGCGGGCATAGGGTTAGGTAACGACTGGGTTTTTCAGCAGGACAACGCTCCAATTCACAATGCCCGTCTGACCAAGACTTTTTTCCAGGAGAATAACATCACTCTTTTGGACCATCCTGCGTGTTCCCCTGATCTTAATCCAATTGAGAACATTTGGGGATGGATGGCAAGGGAAGTTTACAAAAATGGACTTCAGTTCCAGACAGTGGATGCCCTTCGTGAAGCCATCTTCACCACTTGGTGCAACATTCGCACTAGCCTTTTGGAAACACTTGCATCAAGCATGCCAAAACGAATTTTTGAAGTGATCAACAATAATGGTGGAGCTACTCATTACTGAGTCAGTTTTTGACACTTTAATTTCTGTTTTAGGAGGTTTTTTTTTTTTTTTTTGAGCTGTGGTCTTTTGATCAGCTGATGAACAGCCTACTTCAGTTAAATTGTTGTTTTCAATAAATTGCCTGCTCACAACTTTTGGGCTCTTGTTCCCATTTCTTTTTTTTTTGCATTTTGAAGCTCTAGTTAGAACCTTCCTAAGATTCAACAGTGCAAAATGCAAATTCATGCAATTTTTTAACTGGTCTTAAGATTTTGGTCAGGACTGTATATAACTTAAAACTAAACCACTGAGAATGAAAAGAGTCCACATAGCCTTTAATTTTATTTGATTGATAAAACAAAACTGCTGATCATGGAAGGTTTGACTGAATTGTTCCATTGGATCCTTTTTGAAGAGACATTTTAATTGTCATTGGACTTATTGGTTTTATTTTACAGCTTATCTATTAATCATAATGATTTATTATTAGAAAATGCATCCCTCATTAGCATTAATCATTAGACTGACACCTCCCAAAAGTGAAGCCAAAGCATCTTGATCGCAACCTGGTGGCTGGCCACAGCATATAACTCTGAAACTTCATGATTGACAGCTGAGACTGACTTATGATTGGTCGAGCACATGCATCGACAGGACCTCACTATCATAGCTCAAAAAAACACGACTGATCAGACTCTGGCTCTGAAGGCACAAGATGGCAGCGTTCCTACAAGTGGAGACATGTCGTTAATCATATTGAGTCTATCTGCTAAACCCACAACGATTTGCATGACAAGCTAATTTCATACTAGTATGTGTCACCTAGATTTTTGAGACTGAGTGTGTGAATGTGTGTGTGTGTGTTGTTTACACAAGGTTGTTTTCAAGCGTGAATGACGAGTTGCATTTTATTTAAGCTTTAAAAACTTTTATTTCCATCCCCTTCACTCAAATGAAATATAAAACATTGAAGAGTATGAAAGTGAACAGTGAGAAACGACACTGTTGAAGTAAAAAGTAATTCAAACACATAAACAGCAAATAATCATGAAATAAGATTAGGACATAAAACCCTTACAAAGGGAGTAAAGAGCGTCAATATGACTGAGACGATAGATATCATATAGCATAGCATAGAAATATCAAAGCAACAGGAGAGATTATGAATGTGCTCAGCAGAATGGGATGATTTCAACATTTAAAGTTAAACTCTTGTCTTCTTCTTGGGTCTCTTCCTGTTTGTTTTTGAGACAGTTTATTGTTTTCTCGACGCGGGGGTGATCTTCAGCAGCGTTGTCTTCAGAGAGTTATCTTGTCCCTTCCTGGTCCAGAACATCTCTTGTCTCCCGTGCCGCCGTTTCCTGAGCTCGCTCGGCCTTCTGGGATATCTGCCGTTGAGGTTTGATTCTCCACAGCCGCTGAACCACCAACCTCCTGCAACAGAAGAGCATCCTTGTTAAAGCCACTGTTGTTTTAACTTTTCCTGGGACAGACATTTGCTTTCTTGTGCCGAGGATAAAAGTGTTTTACCTGAGAGCAGCTCGGCACAGTTGGCGTCTGCAGCGAGGTCGTTGTCTCTGTCGGCCGTGGAGAAGGAGACACCAGAGGCTCCGGTGGTGAAGATGTCCTCCTGAATTCCGGGTGGAGCCTCCTGCTTCAGGTGCACAGCGAACTTCTTGTCTTCTCCGTCCAGGTTGAACTGGTACCGCGTGGTCTGCTGCTCACCTGCCCGATCAGACAGCTCCACCTGCAGAATGTACTGGCCTTGTGTGGACAGGGAGCGGATGTTCTCCAGGCCGAGCCAAAACTCACCTGAGGGACAAGAGAGAGGATGATATTAATATTTGTGACCAAAAAATGCAGATTGTTTTCCTTTTCTGAAAATGTTGGGTGAACTCTAATCACCATTCAGGCTGCCGAAGCCTCTCTTGTAGCTTTCCCACAGCTGGTTGAACTTCTGGGATCCGTCTTGGCGTTTCTGGATGACGGTCCATCCTGCGTCTGCAGAGGGCAGAGGGAAGGTTGAGCCAAAGACAACACAACACGTATTGTTCGTCCAAAAAATACAAAAAAACTAGTTAAGTATTTGACGCTGCAGTGGAAAACTGCTCCTGTGACTTTCTCTGAAACTTGTTTATTTAGATTCCATATTGTAATTAATCACATATGCCCAACATTAGAATTCCCTTCACGCTGATCTAACTCCCTCAGCTCTGTGCTCCACTTCTATGATGCTAAGTTTTCTCTTAGCAGTGCAGCAATGTCAGATAATTAAAACCAGACGACCGGAGGCATTTTTCCTGTTGACTCACCTGAAGTCATTTCACAGAGGACGTTGAACGGCTCCGAGCTCTCGGGCTGGATGGTGTAGATGCCGCTGGCTCGCTGCCCTCGTGCAAACAGGTCGTGACAGTCTCTGGGCAGATCTGAGGAGGGAAAATCAAACAATTCAGTAAATCAGATGCACTGAGGTGAGCGTTCACAGTGCAGCTGCAGAATCTCTGTCTTGGTCGATGCTCAATCTAAACTGTGGTGGTTGTTTGTTTGTGACCAAGATAAGGCAAAAAACAACTGGATGGATTACCACGGAACTTGGCTGAGAGATGCATTATGGGTCAGGGAAGAACCCATTCAATTTTGGTGTGGATCCAGATCAGGGGGCAAATAGGATTTTTCTTTTTTCCATTTAACATTGCGAGTTCGGACATTTTATCACATTTTCAGAGAATGATTTATGGATCGAGGGGACTGATATTTATGGGTGTGTAAAATTTGGTGCAGATCTGAATCAAAATCTGAATTTAGTGGAATTTAAACGTGTTTTCTTAAAGGGAGCGTTGGGCCCTAGTGGTGGTGCATCTTGAAAACCCTGTCAGAAGTTTCATGTCATGCTGGTTTTGTTTACTTGAATTGAAACGTGCTAAGAACAAAGCTCTCAGTGACCTAGATAGATACAGTACAGTACAGTGGGTGTGTCTTTCCTGATCTTTGGACTCTGCACTCTGCCCTGCCAGCTAGTGAGGTATTTAAAAACCAGGTGCAAAGATGAACTGTCTCCTTCTTATGTCACTGACACTGGCTGCAAATGATTTGTGTCGCAGGCTGATGCAAACTGAATTTGCTCAGGTTTTACAGAGAGTTACCCATCGTTTGGGTTTTAGTTTTGCAGTTTGTGTTAACATTGATCCGTGTTGGTACAGGGTGTGTAGCTGTTTGTGCACTTTGTCACTAATGGTTCAAGTCCCAGAGGAAATGAGGACACAGTTAACATGCTCCCATCAGTTTGGAACTGTTTTTAAAAACCCTGCAGCGGTTTGTCTGCTCACCTGATGTGTCCTTGCTCTGCTCGGCCTCTCCTCTCAGCGCCGTCTCCTCATCTCTGCGTCGGTGCGACTTCACTCTTTTATGTGTAAACTGTGGAAATCAAAACAGTGATCAGAAAATGACCTCATCTCCAGTTTGTCCTTTCCTATCAGACCGGTCGAGGGGTCAGTGTTGCATATAAACGTTGGTCCGGTGAGACTCACCTTGTCCTGCAGCGCTTGCAGGTGCACACTCTGCTTCTCCAGTTTGCTTTGCTGCTGCTTGATCTTCTCCACCAGCTCGTCGATGCGTCTGTTCTGAGCAGCCAGCAGCCTCTGGAAACAGCCGGGGAAACAAACATCAGCTTCTCAGCATCACTGGGTTTAAACTTGGGCTCAAATGAAGCGTTTATTTGAAAATCTAATTTGGCTTCAAAGTGTTTTTGAAACTCCCAGTGATCCCTCAGGGATGGAAGTAGATTCCCTGATGATGTTACAGAGCATTTATCAGTTAGCTTGATTGCAGGAGCCTCTAGTGTTTCCTTCTGATCTGAATAATAACACAAACCAGTATTTTCCACTCACCTGCATGAATGGGACTCCTGAGTCATCGCTGAAGTTGCTGTCTACTTTCGGCCCCACGAGCCCCTGGTCCACCTTCTCCTCCAGTCTGTCCATCCTGGAGTTGATGTCATCACTCTGCTGCTTCACCCCCTCCATCTCCGCCCTCACCTCTTCAGCCACCGTCCCCCTCTCCACCACCTCTGCACCCCTGGTCTTCTTGAGATCTTCATCTTGCTCCTGCTGCCTCTTCTGCAGCTCGGCCACCGTGCCATTGAAGGCCTTGAGTTTGGCGTTGACGTCCCTCATCTGGGCCTTGGTCTTGTCCACATGCTCCTTCAGGCCCTGGCCCAGCTGCAGGAGGCCGTGAGCCACCACGTTCACGTCGTCCCAGGAGGCATGTTTCTCCCGGCCGGGCTGAGCTCTCCTCTCAGTGGGGAAAGCAGATGCTGCGTGCACCAGGATGGTGAGGAGGAGGAGGAGGAGTAGTGCCAGCTTCATCTTTGTGTCTGCTGAGAGTGTCTTGTCAGGAAAGGCTGATGTCGCTCCTTGTCTGTTGTGTGCTGCTGAAAGGCATTGTGAGGGTTTTATAGCTCAGTGCTGCAGCAGAGGTCTCCAGTGATTGGCTGCCAGAGCATGGAGGAGGGGATGGGGGGGATGTTGGAGGCGTGGAGAGTTTTTGGCAGTGGTAACGCTGTTGAGGACTCATGGTGAGGATCATGATGCAATGAAAGGCCTGAAATACTGGTGGAACACCCGCTGATACAGGGACGTGATTGACGTGACGATTTACATTCAGTTTTATTTTCACAGGTCAAACATCGGATTTTTATCCCAGTGATTCACAGTTTGTTGGTTAAATGTTGAAACTGTTATATAAATGTTTTTACATTCAACCTTTTCTCTAGAGCTGTGTTTCTTGTAGCTGTTTTTAAAATACTGTTGATATTCTCTGTGGGGCTTCAACTAATAACTGGCCCTATCATTTAACCTGAAGATTATCTATTATCTCAGTTGTTGATTTAAACAATGTCAAAGATCACAAGCTGACATCATGAAATTTAATTTACTGTCACTTAAGAGCAAGAAAAGAAGCGAGCTCCTACAATTGAGAGGGTGGAATTATCATACACTTGTCATATATGCGTTAAAAATTGACTGAAGTTTGCAGATTAAATGTTGTGTGACAGAATAATCAAAAGCTCAAAGCTTCTTTAAGTGGCTTTTTTTCGTCCTAACAGCCTTTAATGAAACAGCGTCCAAATTAAACCCGATACTGAAAGATTTTGTGAAATGTTAACTGTGTTAAATCTGTAAAAAGGCAACTTGATAGTTTGATATCTTAGTTCATCTCTGTCAGTGGATCAGGACAGTCGCTGTGGCTCTTCAGCTTGAATGGGGTAAGCTGGAGAATGTTCAAAGATGGAGGAGGGACTGTGAGAAGTAGGGGAAAGTTCAACCCTCTGGGCTTTTAACACACTCATTCCTGACAGCAAAGTCCAACAATCACACACACACACGCACACACGAACACAACCAGACACAAGGCACGTGGTGTACTGATGAGGTACAGATGACAAATACTGCAACACACACACATATCCAGTAAACGTCAGCAGCCTGTGGTTTCTGTAAGAATCTTTCCAACAAGGGCATTTCTCCTGATTTAGCGAAAACAGAGTAAGCACCACATTCTAATCTAGATGGGGGATAATAATCTGCAGCTGATCTGCTGCAAAATATTCTTCCTTTTGAAAAACAATTTCTTCATCTGAATATCTCAATTTGTTTTTGGATTTCTTCTGGCTGTTTGGTCCCTTTAACACTACTTAAGGGCCAAAAGATCAAGTCATTAATCTCGGTAATAGTCAGAAGATACAATAAATAACACCTCCTCCATGTTAGTGGATGGGACATGGACAAAGTAAAAAAGTCACAGTGATTGTAGGATACATGAAACATAAGCAGTGTTCTGAGGAAAACACTAATGTTAGCATGGTACAAGTGGAAATGCTAACATAGGCATGCTAATATTTGGCAGTTTTAATGTTTAGCATGCTAGCATCTCATAATTATTGGTCAATTTGGTCAAGATGAAGAGTTCAGGGTTTCGCCAAAATTATCACAATCCATCCTGATGGGAACATGAATGTTTTGTTAAAATTTTAGGCCGGTTCTTCAGATAGTGGTTTAGGTAATTCACTCAAAACCATAAAAGTCGACCTCACGTGAAGAAAAAGACAGGATTGTCATTAAAGGTTCATCGACTTGGGACCATGAATCAAATCAAATGTCCCTTCAATGAAACATTACAGTTAATCTTATCCTTCATGAAGTGATGACTACTGACCTAACATCCATAGAGCTGGCCAGGTCGTCATAGTTCATGTTTGAGTGTAGTTACTAGGTAACATGCTGTTGTTGTGGTGGAAAACTAGATCATAATTCTACTTTGAGAAACTAAAACTGAAAGAAATCTAAAATTTATTTTTCTCAACCGCTGACTCTGATGGAAAGATTATTTGACTTGGAGGCCGAGAGATTAATCTTAATGGCTCATCTGAAGTCAAATGCTTTTGCTTTCAGACTCAGAGGTTCAGACATTAACTTTTAGGAGGAAGAGGAATGCGATGACTCAAAATGAAACCAGACAGCCAAAGAGGAACCTTATTTGTGGGACATTTTACCTAGTTACAAAGTACAGTGAGATAACACTAAAATAAACATTGACAAACTGTTGAAATGAACCTGATGATATCGGTTCGTGTTCTAAATATAGCCGAGGGACCTTTCCATCTAAGGTGTTTTCTATAGGTTGGGGGAATCAATTTCCCATCATGAGACTGCAGAGGGAGTTCCTGGCAGCCAGTGATCGAGTGCAAATATCTGTTCTGCACATATCCTCCGAGCTGACGTTAGGTGGAGCAATGTGTGATCAGCTCCGTCCAGGATCGCCAGCATCGGATCACGATGTTTGATTTATAAATGAATTTGTGCGTCTAAACCTGGTCAAACATCAGAGAACCGAGAAGGGTTCACACGGGAGGAGATGAACGTGTGTCTAAAAAATGTTGTTAATATTATCTTGTGGTAGAAGTCATCCCAAACTGAAACTGAGACTTTGGTCAATGTGTAAATTACAATCTATCAAGTCAATTGTTTTCTGTAACCTCTTGGTTCTACAGAGAATGCTAGTCCTCCAGATATATTGAACTTGGTCAGGGGAACATTGATAGGTTAATGACGTATAGTTTCTATGTTCACTGACCTTATACCCCTTCCATTAGAAATGTTCTATATAATAACATCTATATTAATTAAATTTTCAGTTTATTTCACATAAAGAGACAGATATTCCCCTGGGGAGCTGGTGGAGACCAAAATCAAAGCTTAAAGGAAAGTGCATTGGATTTACATGGAGCAGGTGTCCAGAAATGTGTAAAACAATCCCAATGACGATAAGGTCAATATTGTATTTTCCAGTTCCCATCAAAAGGACAAAAACTATACCCAAAAAATTTGGGTTTAAAGTAGGGCTGGGCAAGTTAACTCGTTTTAATCGAGTTAACTCAAGTGATGAGTTAACTCGATTGTTTATCCGCCAATTATTTTCTTTTTTCCTGTTCTGCAGAAGTCAGCAACAGACTTTCACAAAATAAAAGCCTGACTTTCACAATAAAACAATAAATAATCAAACCTGAGTTAATGCGAGATAAAATAATTAATCGAGTTAACTCATCACTTGAGTTAACTCGATTGAAACGAGTTAACTTGCCCAGCCCTAGTTTAAAGCAATGCTCCGCCCAAACAACCACTTTGATTATGAAATGCTCAGCATCTGTGGACTTAAAACGTGGTTACAAAAGGCCTGTAGCTTTGTTTGCACTGTTAATTAATCATTTGAAATAACACTACAGTGCATCAATTAAAACACATAGTATATGGATACTTGAGTTAAAACCTTTACATTCACATCCGTTTATTTTACATATATATTTCAATTCATAAAAAAGTTGCGACTTTGGAATTGTTGTATGTTCCCGTGAGTTTGTGTATCTTTGTTTTGAGCGAACCTCCATCAGCACAGAGTTGGGTGACACTGACCGACAGAGATCTTACAAAGAGCAGATAGATGATGTCCCTCAACATCACACTGAGTGAGCTTATCAGCAGGTTTGAAGACAGTCTTCATCTTACATCAACAACTGTGCAGATTATGAAAACACAACACGTCCCATCAAATCTGCACTTGTACAGTACATGAGCTTCCACCACCGGGCGGGGGGGGCTGCGGGGTAGACTGTGATTTTAGGCACCAGTGGGTTAGTGTGTGAAAGGTGAAGCTTCTGTCACGTGTCTGGAATGTTGCATCAGCCTCTCGGGGGCAGAACACCCCCCCAACATGTCAGGACTGAATCCGCAGTAACAAAACATCCAGAAGTTCTGCAGCTGCGTCAGAAGCCGTACGTATGGAATGGACAGAAAACCTCAGATTAGAAATAAAGAAAAACCTTTGTTTGGTTTGATTATTAGATCGACTCCATCAGAGGTATTGATTAAGGATAAGGCATTTTTTTTTGTACATTCAAGTCTTGTGTCTTTTAATCCCTTTTTCTTTTCAGAGGATTTGTTCTTCTTTTGTTGAGGATTAGTCATATTCTTACAGATATAATCCAGCATTATTTAGAGTTGTTATGTGGCATTCACCAGTTTCCCCAGATTAAAACAAAGTTTGAGAATGAAACAGGATCAGTGAGTAAATTAGTTTGATGCACAATATGCTGACTGTGGGGCTTTTGATTGATTGAATAAATCATCAGTTTACCTGTTTTAGTATATTCAGGTCATGAAGATCACAGAATTAGTTCATTTTTCTAGCGAGCTGGCTTAGCTTGGAGAGTTGAATGAGAAGACTGAGACCATACTGTGCTATACGTAGCAAAGACTGTGATTTAAAAATGCTTCTTATGTCCCAGCTAAATGTATCATATTATCCAACGGAGACGACAGGTTAAGTTACATGTAATTCAAGTCGGTGAAAGTGGTGCCGGTATGTTTATAAATCTATTTATAACCAAAGAAAAGAAGCAGAAATACAATGATTTTAGCTTTTTCTTCTGCCCTTTTCTTTACTCTGTTGATTTATCCATATGTTTCCAACTGTGGATGTAAACAATCCTCCGTCCTGGTTTGACTCCGGGTCTTTTATAACCATCTCAGGACATTTGGCAGACCAGAGAAGTGTGTCAAAGGTAGAGCTTCTCCAGCCTCTCGTGTTGGTGTCAACGCGGGCTTCATTGAAAACAGATGTATTTACTATCCAAAGGCTGAAACTCCATTCACTCACTTCCACTACACCGACCTTTTACCCAGATTCCACACTCACCCAGTATCTGTATGCTTGTGGCCCCGCCTTCCCTTAGGATGTGCTGTTGTTTTTTAACAATCTGATTCTTCGTCTTGCCCTTTAACCCAGAAAGCAGCATTTATTGTTCTGCAGCATCAACACACTGAAGAGAGAGAGAGAGAGAGAGAGAGAGAGAGAGAGATGGCAGAGATGTGAAAGAAGATGGCAGCTATTTCCCTGTTTTCATCAAAGGTTAATGAGGTTGTATTTAGCTTTATTTAGACCTTTGTCTTTTCCAGTGGATAAATCTTTGTAAATCTTCAGATTTTTCATGTAGCTTCATCAACAGTTTAAACATTTGACTTATCAAGTTAGATATCTCTATTTTCTATTTATTATGTTCTTGGGGATCTCGTGACATTTTACATTGCGTTTTGACCGAGTTAGATATCTCTGGACTTTTCCTCAAGCAGCATCACATTTTTAATTTATGAAATACTTTGTGACCAAACGACAACTTTGGAATTTTCTTAACTACACCTGCTAGTGACAAAAAACATTCAACCTGAATTTTCACCTATTGTCCATCTTTCAAGCCAAGAATGTGAAACCTCAGTCAGAAGAAGAATTTGTGACCTTAGGGCGAGTGGCGGAGTATCGCAGGCTTGACAGACAACTATCCCCACTCACATAATACGACCTATTTAGAGTATACAATCCACCTGAAGCCAATCTCCAAGTCTTTGGGCTGTGGAGGGAAGCAGGAGAAGTTAGAGAATGCAAAACTCCACCCTGCTAGACCTCGGCTGAACCCGGGAGTCGGATCAGAAACCTGCTGAGAGGCCACAGTGCAAACTACGCCACAGTGCAAGAACTAGACAGCGAATTGTCACAGACTGGATTACTAACTAAATAACCACTTAGATGTGGAGATGGAAATAGTTGTGTGTCGCTGACCAGTGGATTGAATAGTGGACATAGTTGATATCAGAGATGTAAATCTTGCCCTATGAGGTAGCTCAGCTGAAGCCTCTTTCTACTTATCTGAGTTGTTGTCAGTGTAAAGCTGAGTCTGTTTGCTTAATAGTTAACAAGTTATTGTGTTTCTGTTCCACATTCAAACAACAGAAATCTGTTTTTGAGAAGAGATTGTGTTTGTGCCAAGAAGGTCCGAGACTCTTTCCTGTTTGATGTATATTTCTGACATCCACTTCATGAAAGCAGGACACATTATCCTCTAGGCTTTATAAATCCATGATGAGGTGAAAAGATTCAGATTCACCTAAACTTAACATCACCATTTTCTACCTTTTAAGAATTTATACTCCCACTTAGTTTCAACATAACAAGACTGGAACCATCAAAGTCCATCTGACAACCTGTCTATTTCTCTGTGTGCTGCTCCTTGAAACGTGGATATCCCATCAACCTCTGCTCTATTTCTGAACATGGAGCCCCAGTTGACCCCCTCTTTGTTGTAGCGTTAACCTCTGCTTCAGTCCAGACGGCTATTTACTCACATGGGGTTTCACTGGTTCACTGCTCCCTTCATTCCATTACTTAATGCTCTGTATGACCATGACCTCGCTGTGAGGCAGCAGGCAGGTCCCATCACGCTCCAGCGCAGTTCACCTTTTACCCAGAAACCAGGAGGAGAACCCGAGTTGTGTAAAACGGCAAAAGACACACATTCCGCACACATGGACCTAAAGACAGCCCTCTGTAACCTCACACTGTATTTAAAGATGGACGATACACATGTGTAAAAATGTTACAGGTGTGTTTACAGTGATGCTCTGAGACATTACAGTGTGTAACCAGGTGTTCAGTTCACATCTCTGCCAATCGGAGCTCCAGCTATTTGTCTTCATAAACATGTTTAGGAGTTGGTGACTCAGATGCACAATCATGAACACACCCGCGCTAAAATCCAGCTTGGATCACTGCACTGCTCCAGGTGTCATTACATTTAGGTAGAAATTAGTTGAAAGCTATCGTGCTAATGTTTAAGATGTAAAGGATCTGTATATCAACTGGGGGCAAACCAGTGCTTTAAGCTAAATGCTGATGTCAGCATGCTATCACTGTCTACAGTCTAGTTCTGGATAGTAGATCAGATAAAACAGCTGGATGGACATTGTCCCTCTTTATGTCAAAAATTGTGTTAATGTACAATTATAGATGAGTGAAAAAATGTATCAAAAGATTAATAAACTTGATAAGCTTGTTTCCTTTCTCCGAGGTCTTGAAAACAATGAAAACGTGTTCACCACTTCTTCCTGATTGGTCCCTTGTGGACTCTCCTTGAAGAAAACATGTTTTGCTGCCAGCGTCTCTGGACTTTGAAGTGCGCTCAGAGCTGATGGACAAGTGTCCTCCTCCCTCCGTCCTGTCACTGCCACTCGCTGCTCCGCGGGGAAATTACTTTATGGGTTATTGTTCTGATAAGGAGCTGCTCGTGTTTGGCCTCCAACTCTGTTTTTCCTTCCCCTTGCTCACTGTGTGCAAAGGTTTCTACAATGTGAAGGTTAATGTTGCTTCAGCGTAAACTGTTCAGCTGAAGCTTTCGTTCATTAGGAATCACATTGCACACAGCAAGCAACTGATGAAGGATGATAGAAGTGAGAGGTTGAACACACTCTAATAAAAGGTTTTACACTTTGTTAGATAACGAGAAAAGGGAAATTGCAAAAAATGGAGTGAAGGAACGCAGTTTGGAAAAAGTATTTACAGTTGGAATAGGAGGTCGTCACCATTATCTGAAAGAGACAGAATTTGACATAAGAATTTAATATGAGGTAAATAACTCTGATCACACTCAAACACAGTAGGGGGTTAGTTGCCACCCACCATTAAACCGAACAAAGAAGATGAAGAAGATGAGCATACAGCAGCAGAGAACACAGGTATTCAAAAACTTCAAATTAATTGCATTCTTAAATAAATGTACAGAAAGATTTTTAGTAAAATTGGGTTCAGGTATGTAAAGTAAAAGTATGCGATATACAAAATATTACACATCAAGTTACTAGACAATAATAAACGTTGTCAATTACAACTTGAAGTTAAAAAGGACATTTATTAGAGAGTGATACTCAGCAATGGAAAACCAGCGAATACATGACTCTGGCACAACCTGGCAGCCAGAATAAGTTCCTGGCTTTGTCACTGTTTCGGTTTGAATAATAACTCACTCGTGGTAATAATGACTCACACAGCAACAACGTCAGCTTTTCCTTTTCTGTGCAGAGATAAACAAGCTCTTCAGCTCCCATGTTGCTATAAAACATTTACTCTGGAACAAACACTGACTTGCACTTTTGTTTTTCAGTACAGGGTGTACTATGAGTTATTATAGGTCTTATATTACCCATTAGTTCAATAATATTCATAATTTTCATTTATGGTGAAAAACGCTGTCCTGCACAGTAGCTATAAACTACTAGAATAACTTTATGATATTAACCCCATTAAAAAGATGTGGGGAATATTGGATGAATGATGTAAAGTCATAATCAGACTTTGCTCTGTATCATGTAAAGGAGAATCTGAATGGAAGTCATAATGGAAAGTATGGGAACAAAAAGTACGGGAACCTTGATTTAAGACAATTATAAATGAACCTGAATCCAGTATTGAATTGAAATAGAGATTGTTTTGTTTTGGCTCGAGTTAGAATTGGCCGACGGCTGTAAATTGCTCATCTGTGACCAGAGCTTAGGGAGGATGAGGGTGTGTTCATGTCTCTTGGATCGGATTCGAGGTCAGGCTGACCAGGAGAAAAAAAAGAGGTAGTTTAACGTCTCAGTGCCTCAAACAACTTCCTCCATCTGCACGCTCCATTAGATTACTCCCCTCATGCAAACTGCTGCTTGTTGGTCGGGGTCGTGTCAGGACGTCAGAGGGTGGAAAACAACCTGACCTTAGAAGTCAAGGGTTATCACCATCTCCCGATAACAGCAGCCAAACCAGGAGATCGACCAGAGGACACTGGACTCTGCACGTTGCTGTTGTTCTAATTTTAAAAACCTTAAACATTAACCAGTTCCTAGTTTTTGTTATTAAAATCACATCGTCATCTCATTTGCAGTTTGTCTGAAGCTGAGAGAGCTGAAAACACAACACTGATATCTTATCACCTTTTTCAGTCATTATGACAAACGACCTCAGGGACAGTTTCCTATTCAAACGTCCAGCTGTCACAGAGCAACACTATCATTCATCTGGAGTCGAATTTCGTTCTCTTTCAGTGCCTTGCTCGAAGGCACAACAGTGGTGGTAGTGACGGGGCAGCTCCTGATACCGGAAAAAAGAAAAAGAAATTCTCTGCCAGTGCAAAAATCCAATTATTCTGCACATTTTCATTCATTCAAGTAATCAGAAATATACGATTACCACCAACCAGTCAAGCTACAGGAACTATGGTGACAATCGCACCTTCTGTTCCTGAGATGTGTTGAATTATGAGCAGAACAGTGTTTACTCACAACATTATGAAGTCAGTGGACATGGACCATGCCAAAAAGTCAAAGTATCTATCAAATGCATTTTTCTAAAAGAGGATTTCTCTCTTTTTAGGGTCATTGTTATCCCACTGATGTTTCTGATGTTACATACGTTTTCCAGAAAGTTTATTTTCTTTGATGCAATAAAAAAAGGGGTGAAATGTCATGATTGACATCTGAGACCGACTCATGATCCATCCTTATATTCGTTTTTTAATTTTCCATTTTTTCCCCAATATATATCACAGTGCGTACATCTTAGTAGTTTCGCCCAAAAAAATGTGTTTTCTGCTGTGAACTTGACTTTTGACCTCAGATAAACAAGATGAGATCCTACTTGAGTCAAAGTGAATGTTTACACCAATGAGACACTAAGATATCCTGATCACAAGAATGGGACGGACAGAGACACAGCTATGGACGGTTCACTGGCTTAAAGACAAAGAGACTGAAATTCACTATTGATCTGGAGACAACAGATGACAACATTCAACCGTTGACAGATGGAGTTTGCTCCTCGTTGCCATGGAAATGCCAGCGTTGACAGATTTCATTGGATTCAATATTGATCAGATTCAGCTTCTCCAGGGTTGGGGCGGGTCTCAGCTCTTTTCCTGGCTCTGTGTCAGTGAGCGGTGTTTTGACAGTGTCAGGTTGATCATTAAATGCTTTATGTGTGGATGTTCTATTGTTCCTGCTGGGTCACAGACAGCCGCCAATCCCTGCATTGTTCCCTGTGGTCTCAGGAAGGCCGGGACTTCCTGTCCAACAAAGCTGTGGAGTGAAAGCCTGAACACATTAAACACACCGGAGCGTCGCTGTGATTTACTCACAACACTCCTGTTAAAGAAAAAAGATGTGGCGGACAGTTTGGTTCGTTAAACTTATTTTTAAGACTGAAGTTAGCTGTAGGGTTTCTATCTTTTATATTTTATGTGCTGTAATCTGTCAAATCCATGAGCATTACTTTATTTTTGTAACAGTAGAAAAATCAAACCAGATTCGATACCTTTAAAACAATAAAATCCTTAATTTGACAATTCGGTTAGTTGTAAATTGGTTTGTATGTGCGTTTATGAGTTTAGGATTAAGATGACACAAAACCAAATGACCGGGTTACCACAACACCGGGGGGAAGGATGTGGTTTGGGTCAGAAGAAGAACCCATTAAATGTTGGTGCAGATTCAGATCAGGGGGCGGATCTGGGATTTGCAAGACGTTCAACCTTTTCTCTTGTTTTCCCAGAGAATAGTTCACGAGTCTTGACACATTTAGGGAACTGATATCTATGAATGTATAAACTTTGGTGCAGCATTATATTTAATGAGACTGTTGGGCAAGTTGGCAGAGGAAGTGTTACCTCTGCTTTTATTCTTCTTTTTGCTTTTCCTAAGACTATTGCATTTACCATGAGTTGGATTTTATTGTCAAATCACTGTCTTCAAAAATCAAGAATGAATTTGATGTTTGTATGCACCGAATGAAACTGTATAATCTAAATGTTTTCTCAGAGTTGAACAGAGTTGAACTCCTGCTCTTGCAGACTCGTCCCACTGTCAAAACAAAATGAGAAAGATGAAGACTGTTTAGGTTATGATCTCATGACATCAGCTGAATATGGGCCTGGTTAAATAGCTTTAACAGTCAAAATGAAACCAGTTCAGCTGCAGGCAGTGGAAAGTTAAACTAAACCTGGCAGCCAGTAGAAGGCACATCCCCGCCAAGGACCAGCAGTCCTCTCATGAAACCACATTTCATTTTACTAGATCCAGTTTTTTATTTGCACACACTAGTAAATATCAGACGCCAGATTTATTTTCTTGAAGACCCACAAATTAGTCCCTGAGAAATCAATGAAAATTATGGAAAGACCCTATTTCACAATGTCAAAGAAAATGAAAAAGAATCCTGGATCTGCCCCCAGATCTGAGCCGCGATGAAATTGAAAGTGTTCTTTTCTGATCCGTCTCACATCCTCCCACAAAGTTGTGTGGTAATCCGTCCAGTGCTTTTTGTATAATCCTGATATCCAAAATACACAAACGTAGACAAAACTAAATCTCCTTGGCAATGGAAATAAAAATATCTGTGTTTCCCAGAGCAACAAACACACACACACACACACACACACACACACACACACACACACACACACACACACACACACACACACACAGAATTAAACATTATGTGAGGTCCTGCATTTAGACAGTGAGTCCACATGATGAGGAACAATTATAATTAACTATTAATAAATCTTCTTATGTCACGTCTGTAGTTTCACCTTCACTCATCTCACCGTCATTACACCGACAAAAGGAAATTTTGTGTCTCCAACATTCTGTGACAGGTGTAGATGAGCTGAGACTCTGTTTATAATGAGAAGTATTTTTTAATTGAACCATCTCAACTTCACAATGACGGTTTGGTTTAGTTCAGTTAATCTAACCTAATGTCCTCTTCTGTGTGAGGATTCTGACTGTTTATCTTATGCTGGTTCCCAGTTGTTTACAGTTTCTCAGTAGAAACCTCCAGTGTAATAAACCAGCTTGTGTGTTTGGTGTCAAGTGCCACGATCCTCTGAGATTATATAATACAACAGCGCCCCCAGGTGCTGGATAGTGGATACTGCAGTAAATGTAAACTTCTTATCAGTATTTGCTGCAGATGTTTATTTCTTTATTAACACGTTTTCTGTTTTCAACTCGATAAGCAACTTGGTAAAGGGGGAAACTTACATTAACCTCATTTGTTATCATGTTTTTGATCAAATTACTTTATTATTACTTTCATCATCAATACGTCAAAATGTTGTTGTTTTTTGGATTATGAATTCATTGTTGAGGTTATGAATTGTCAGAAAATAGTGAAGAATGTCTTTATTTCTTTAAGCTCAAGTTAACAAGTTCACTTTTTTTGTTTTACCATCTGTCAAAAACCTGAAAACAATCTAGCAAACTATTAGATTTATGAGGCTGGCGTAAGTGAATCTTTGGTGTAAAGTATAAATACTATACTATATCTATACTGTAATATACTACATCTGTTTTATACAATATAGATATGATACAATGTGTATATCTGTACAATATGATAGTATATCTATTCAATACTATATTCATGCTTTAACTTATTTATCCTAAACTCCATAATGTAAATGTGGGTCCAAACCAGCACAATGGATTATATAAAGGTTATATATAAATCTACTGAGGCTTCTCGTCACTTTGGCGCCATTTGACTGAACTGGTGAAAGCCCCGCCCCTCTGTCGTCACCGCCCACAGGATACAGATGTTGTTTTTCATTGGAGGATCCAGCTGTCTGTCATTGAGTCAAACACAACAAAGTTAGACAGAAAGTGACCGGAACAGGCATGATTCGGCTTTCACAATAAAAGCTTTTATTTTGTCACAAAGATTGGAAATCTGATTTTTAATAACATCAGTGTCATTGGGAGTATTATGAATGAATTGTTGAACAGGCCTGTGGGGAACAAGATATAATTAGTCCCCGGGAATGTAGGAAGAGACAGTTTATATGCTTCTTGTTAGAAAGTCACTTGAAAGAATTAACTGACATAGATTGGTAACCACCACAAACAGTCACAAACTGACTACAAGGATATGAAACATGAGGTCAAATAGATTTTAAATGACCACAAAATATAAATTGAGTGAAGATAGATGGAAAATGATTATATCAAGAGACATGGAATCTGCAAAAGAGAAACAAAAACATCCCAAAACAAATGCTAACTACCTCAAAGACACAACAGGAGACAAAACAAAACGTTAAAACAAAATCCTACAAAGTGATGTCTGCTCTTTTGTAGTATTAGTAGAGGCCTTTTTCTGAAAATTCATCAAGTTATTTTCTAATTGCACGTGTTTAGCCACCGCAAACTACAGCACAAGTTCTAGAAGAAATACAACAAAAAGGTCCCCATTCATTATCACACACACAATGACTGTTTCAAAGCTGGTGAAGAAATTGAAAAAAACTATTTTTAAATGTCAAAATTGACGTCAAAGTTTTATTTTGAAACCCCACACCGGACACGTGTATTTAACTTGACAGTGGTGTGTGTTAGTCTCTCTGTGTGTGTTTGAGTGTGTGTGTGATTTTCTTCTCCTCCCAAACTTTCCCTACCTTCATCTGAAAGTCATGAGCAGACTCAGTGTGACCGGACGAGCAGAAGCCAGAAGGTAAGAGCCACAGCCCGAGGGATCCATTACCACACATGATGCTGATTGATTATCTCATTAGTTCCCGACTGATCGACTTCCTCAGGAAACTTTCAACCGAATCACGCTCCGTGGGTTTTAGGTTCGAAACCTTCTCACCGAGTTCTGCTGATTTATCGATCACAGCCAATGTTATTGTCTCTGCAGCTGCTGTAACAACTTTATAGACTTTTAAATAACTTCACACAAGGTTGTGTAAAAACTTAATGTAAGTTATGTCTGGCTGCAGGAATGTGTGCTGTGATATCTCGTTTCTCACAGCAATGAGTTAATCGTTTATTTGGTTTCATAGTGTTGTAATGTCCAATGTTAATTGTAAAGTTCTTCTTACAAGTGTTTTCCTTCAGTATTTTGACTTTTCTTTAACTCATTGTCACTTACGGCTAATATTAGTTTTTAAAATTAATTATTTTGGATTTTCTCGAACTTATTTGACATTAAATAATTATTTTATTCTTTCGAAACAGTTCTTCACCTGAAACAGTGATTTCTACGACACAACATTACAAAAGGAAACTGGTATTTGCATTGCGAGAGTCTGAGATGAAACGTGTCCTTATCTATAATTTCAGATTACAGTTTTCTCTTGAGAAATTAAATATTGTTCTTTTGTGGTTGTTGCTGCACAGCTGGGGGCGGACTCTTCCCTAACTTCTCATGAAAGCCACTTCATTTCATAAATCTTCAAACAGATTTAACTTCTGGCTTCTTATTGATTTAATACTTTTAGTTTTACTGAATTCACCTTTTCTGTCTCTCCCGCTTTTCCTTTAGAGTCCTCATTTGTTTTTTAGCTCCTTCTTAGAAAAGTGGCTTGTAAATTAAGTGTTTTCTCCCAGACACTGTTGTGGGTGAGGCTGTGCATTGGAAGGAAAGCCCCCTCCCCTCCCTCCCCCCCCTCTATTGTCAGAAGTGTCTGTTATTACGACGTGCGTCCTCCTCGGTTTTCCAGAGCAGAGTTTTGAAAGCTGTGGATGTTCCTGGCGTTGGCTGGGCCGATAGTGACTCAGACACAGTGTCATGTTAGGTCTGATTAACCAAAACCTGCAGAGGAGGGCACGTCCAGATGTTTCCAGAAGCTGCAGTTGAGTTTAATACCTAAAAATGAAAAGGTTAAACAAAAATACCGTCCAGGCTTTGGTGCAAGTCACAAAAAACAATTAATGACGGGATAAATAGAGGAGGAGGAATTTAAATCGGATGGTTTGTGGAATGAGCTTCTGAGAAATGCAGGAAATCAGGATCTTAAGTCGAGACGTCTGAGGTAAAATGATGGAAGCTCCTTTGTTCTGTTGGAGGAGCAGAGATAAAAAATCGTCCTTTGAGTCGGTGTTAGGCTCTCTAGAGTTTTCCGGAGCTCCCTCTGGAGAAGGTGCTTCTGCAACAGGAGCCTGGGGTTTGACTTACTGCAGTCGCCTCAAAAATAGATGCTCTGTAAGTTTAGTTGGAGGTGGCTGAGTGTCTGTGTGTCTGATACTCTGGACATTTACTCTCTGCTCTGTCTGAGACGAGTGTTAGTGCTGTTAGTTCATTTATTTTCCTGTCACACACACACACTTTTCAATTCATATATTCTCACCTTGTTTACAACTTGGCACATACAGTTTATTAAATCACCTCTGAGTTCGATTTCCTCCTGCTCGTGGGTCCCTCTGCCTAATAAACTACATGCTGTCGTATTTTTAGATAGATTACCAGTGCTTTTAATTTTAGCGCCTGGACACTGAGAGTCACTCGACGTGCTGCAGAGACATGATGCAGCGAGAAAAGAAAAACATGGACACACTAGTGCTCAAGTCAGGTCTCAACAGTAAACAGCTAAACCGACTGCTTTAATAGGCCGTATAGTGGGTTTGCAAAACTCTGCCTCAGTTTCTGCAGTCTAGAAAAACAAAAACTGTCATGTCATTCAGTGTCTTTCTTCTATTCATCTAATATTTGATCTCATATACTTCCTGTAATTATTAGATTCACACCAGTAAACAGTGTGATTCCAGACTTCTCTGAAAGTTTAGAAAAAGTGTGACACGGTGCTTCAAGATTAGAAAGTGGCTCAATATCAAGGATGTGTTAAAGTGATAAAATATAAATGTCTTATATTGTTATTGAAACAGTGTTTTAAAATCATCCCTTACGGATTTGCAATATGACCACAATCTCATGTCCTAGTTTTTACCTCCCGATAAGGATACAGCACTCAACTGTATTTTAGTAGTTTTCGTCTCTAGACATGATTATTGGGAGGGTGGTAAAAGAGATTTGTGGTGTTTTGAATGTAGAAATAGTTTTTCGGTCTATGTGGGACTTCTCACACCCAAGTTGTGTTACAGAAGTTGAACCTCTAACTGGTTCCAGCTCCTCGTTCTGTTGTGACTGTTCTGAATGACTCTGTTCAGTGTTGCATTCATTCCCATCCATGTTTTTTCTGTTTTGCATTATTGCAAATTTCCTGCCTGCGTCAGTGTTGTGTGGGGAAAAAAAAGTAAAGTGTCAACCAAAGTATGAAAAATAATTCAGACAATGTGATTTGTGGCACAGTGAAATAAACAACAGAGGCTGTTATGAAACAAGACTTTTTGTATCGCATGACAAATCAAAAGATTCAATCAAAGTGTTTTCCAACGATGCAAACGTACAATTCCACATCCCACGTGATGTGAACGCAGCATGAGTCCAGCTGCAGCTTTTTTCTTTCTGTCTCCCTCACCACGTCTCTGAGGATCGTCGTCTGGTTTGTAGATCAGAACGTGTGGTGAGCGTTTTACTGGCATCGCCTCACTCGGTTCTTATTTAACCTGAATGTGAAATTGAATTGAAAGTAGTTTTGAAGTAGCATTGATGAAGTTGAAGGGGAAATCCAGAGATTCCCGAGATCGTGTCATATCAGTCGAAGTTGAATTATGAGCAGCCCTATAGGGGAAAACACCTGCAACTAATAATCTTTAGTGTGAGATACAGTGATTTTCTGACACTGAAAACAAAAAAGAAAAACATATACAATACAAATACATTGAAATAAAATCCACCACTATTAGAACAGGGTCAACTGCTTTTATGTGTTTATGTTCTGTTTCACATGTTCTAGAACAACTCACAACACATAACAAGACAAGAGAAGCTAATTCAGTTAGCACCAGTGATTAACTCATTCTCCCCTCATCAAATAAATACGTATTTTCCATGTTCGCTCACAGCTCTGACCAAACATGTGGCATTGTGGGTAACGTAGGCATCAGGTTTTGACAACAATGTGTAGATTATAACGGACAATATCTAGTTCTATAATTCTGTAAAAAACTGTCCAAAGCTGAATCAGAGAAGTTTAACTTTCTGAGTTCAACTCTTTCACCTCGAATCAGAGCTGTGTGTTTATCAGTTTGAGGCCAAACTGTATTTGATCAATGATTAAAGCGCTAAGTTGATATCCGACGTTTTACGATCACAACATTAACATGCGGGACGTTTTTTTCTTCTTCTAATGTTTAAACACGTTCTCTTCTTCCTGGAAGTCCCAGAGGTTTGTTTACCTTTTGTAAACTTCAAGCATCTTTCTCTGAGGCAACAATTAGTCTGAAGTGTGGAGCCCGTGTGAAACCTGATAGCTGGAGGCTTTCATCCTAATTAGCAGGCATCCAGGCTTTGAACATGGAAATTGCCTCTTTCTGCTTCCTGATGGAGTAGCTCTACAAACTGAAAGCAGGAGAAGCTCTGCAGAGGTTGAGCTTGGGGTGTTTGAGAGGCGGCAGAGTTTTCTACGCAGTCCTAGTTTTCACAAAGTAGAAAAACATTTGGTTTGCCTTCAGGCGTTTTGGGGTCCGGACACGGGTCTGGAGTTTCCCTCTCACTTGTGAGGAGCGCAGCTGGAGAGTCTCCGGCTCAGACGCGTCCACAACAACAGTAACGTGTCCAGAGCGCTAAGGAGAGGGGCGGAGCCTGGTAGAGCGTTCACATTAAGAAATAATGTGTTTTTGTTTACAGCACATTGACACCAGCGTCTACTCTTATCACCAGAAACTCTCAAATCTCGTTCTCCTTCCAAGTTGACCTCTTTGTCCGCGTCTGAAGTATTTGTATTATTAGAATTTATTTTTCAGTTCAGTTTTCATCAACATGTCCATTCGCAGGAAAGGCTTCGGAAAATGTCCAGAGCAACTAACTCTGCCATCCATATACAGGAGTTTTGCGCAGCATCATTTTATTTACCCCGACAGTCTCAGGATCACGAGTCATTTACTACATTTTCCAAAGATCTGAGTGTGTTTTGTTCAGAGAAAATCGTCTCATGACAGATTCATGTTTTTGCCGACTGTCCTCACTTGATCTTATCGTCATGTCATCCCTCTATACTTTTCAATGAATTCAATTAATTACATTCTTTCCTTTCCAAAATATAGTTTAATAGTTTGGGAGAGCTTGTAATAAACCCATATTTGTATCTCAGAATAAAAGCAATAAATCTCAAGCTAAAGCATTTAGGGTGATCAGTAAATTTGGAGGCACATTTAGAGATGGAGAATGAAATGTTATTTTGTGGTCTGAACAAGGGCGGATTTAGGGGTCGGGCTTAAGGGGGGGGCCTGGTCCCTGCTGAAGTCTGATTGGCCCCTGTCTCGTCACAAGTCGTTTGATTCTTAACAAATAAGTAAATATTATACACATTGGGACTTCAGCATTTTATTTATTTGATATTTGAAAAGTGTAAATATTATGTTTTCAGTGTAGCACAGTTTAATCTGCAACAGAAGCTTTTATTATCTATTTCTAAGGAACTGTGCCTGGACGTTGGACATGCACTTACTCACCATGTCTGTGACACTCAGTCCGTGCTATGAAAATATCTATATTTAGGTCAAAAATATACAATTACATTTTCTTTTAAAATTTCAGGACACTGTGGATAGTAGCTGCTGTTACTCACTCACTTCTTCTGTTTTGAGCAGTGGATTTGTTACAGCAGGATGATGCATGTGAGACATAAGATGAACTACAACAGAATCATAATGAAGAAACAGCCAGTGCAACAGTGAAAGTAACTGTTTCAGTAGTTTTTGTCTTTTAATCAGCTGAGAGAAAACTCCTATAACTTTTATTCATTTTACACTAATTGTCTCTTATGTTGTGGCAGCTTCACACTTGAGGTCACATTTGCCTACGAACAGTTGATGCTCATGAAGTTAAAATGCCCAGGAAAACAAACTGCTGACCACAGTATGGATTTAAACGTGACTGCCACTGATGTCTACCCCTGTGGTCCAATCAGACGCTCCTCCCTGTGCTATCTCCCCCCCCCCCCCCAAATGAAAAGCAGGGGGCTAAAAATACCAACGTTAACTCAAGTAGTGTCAGGGCTTGGGAAAGAGACACTAATCGAACTCGGTGCACTGAGTGCGGGAAAACACCAAAATAACCGGACGCTGCAGGAGTTTGGCAGCATCCGGCAAGAAATAAGTTTTATTTATAGGCTCTAATAATCAATCTTACAATGTTCTCTTGACTGGTAAATAGTGAAAGTGCTGAAAAAGTTTTGACTCTTGTGGGTCTTGCACCAAACTCATCAGATTCCTGCTCTGCCTAAACCGTCGGCTTCGCTCAGAAAGAACCAAACCACGACAGCTTTTGGAAACGCTGACTGCAAGTCACTGTGATGCCAGAAACCTTTAAACCCAACTTTCCCTTCATTGGCTCAAACAATGAAAGTTCTGTGGTGGTATTCAGACGTTCTCTGTCGCCGTCTTGAAAACGTCCGCACTGTTCCTGCTTTTGAATCTGATGCCAGAGGAATGACTCTGTGAGGCCTTGAACTTCAGGCTCACACTCTGAAACATGGGCCTGGTTTCCCAAAGCCCTTGCAGCACAGACATCACCTCTGTTCACTGGCTCATAATGGAGCAAATGTTGTGTTTAGCCCAGAGAAGCCTGTGGAAAAGCTCCACTGCCCTATGAAGTCATAGAGGACGACAGAACAAGGTCCCAACACCAGGTTAAAGTGCTGAAATGAGACGGTTTGCAAATGAAAACAGTCTTTTATATAATATTATTTATTATCTAACTTCCATGTCTTGTTTTGATTATTTTATTTTTGAGTAGCAGTGTTAAAATATTATGTAGCATAATAATGCTGGTGCTACTTTCTGTTTGGGATTAAAGGGGATATCAAGTGGTTTTATTATGGTGAATAACTTAAGCCTGCCTTTTTTTAAAGATCATTTTCAAACTATTTATAAGAGCAAATTTTATTTTATTATTATTGTTGAGTAATTAATAACAGTAGCCATGACGTGCAAATCACAAAACACGATGACAAATCGCAAAACACGGAGGCACAGATGAACTTGCTTTTTTTTCAGTTAAGTCATCTGCAGGTATTAGTGGAAATCCACAGCCTTATCTGCAGATTAATTGATCATCTAAAATTAACCTTGGTATATATGATCTGCTGCTTTTTTTTGAAAATTGATAACTTTAAAACATGTGATGTTAATAAGGAAAACCCAAACAGAACGATAGAAAGAAAATAAATAAATAATCTAAGGCAGCAACACTGATTTGAATAAAAGCTAAAGTTAATGTTAACGGTCTTTTGCCAATCGGGCAAAATCATTGTCTCAGAGTCGACTGCAGAGCATCAACATGCTTAAATTAAGTTTCACAATCTCAGCCAGACATCGAACTACATCTCACTGAGAGTACAGGAATAGTGAGCAGCCTGAATCTGAGGCTCGGTGATTCCCTACATCAGGGACACTGAATTAGAGCCCAGAAACATGTATTTTCCACGGGAGCAGCTCAGCGATGATGAAGGTGTGTTCTCAGGAGCTCCGGCAGACATTTCAAAGACCTGCACACATCCTCTGCCTTGTCATTACCACGACCTTCTTCATCAAAGCGATGCTGAACCAGTATAATTTCCAGCAGTGAAGGAAATAACACGATAACAGACACACATTTAAGATGTTTCTTGGCAGAAAACAGCAGAGGCGGACATCTGGTCTTGTTCTGTATTTATGCAAATCAAACATCTGGAGGCTCCGGTGGCTACTGTTGTAACAGAGACAAATGGGTCACAGTCTCCTAAACACAAATCTAGGTCAACTCAGACAAACTTTAAGACGCTCTGAACTGGCTCATTTCTTTATTTGTCTGTCTGGAAAACACAAAAAGCTTTTTTTAGTAGAGAAATCCGGAGAAAGGAGAGAAAGTTGGTCAAATGCTGCTGATATTTGAGCTATATAAAACATTTTCATGTTGGGGAAACAAATCTGGAAAACAAGGTGTGTTTGGTCCGAAGTGCAACGTGACATCAGGGCTGGAAACTGGCTAATTGGGGGGAAAACTTGATTTGTGAGCACGGCTTTGTTCCAGGGAGGGACGGCCAGCCGGCAGGCATCGGTCGGCCTCAGCCTCAGCCTCAGCTGACTAGCTGCTGCTGCTGCTGCTGCTGAGATATGAAGTGCGTGCTGTTTGCAGCTTTTCAGGCTGTAAAATGACAACAACGTCATTGTTTCCAGAAAGAAACGTATAATGTTGCCTTTACAGTCAGGTCTATGGTCCTGTGGTTTTCCATGTTTACTGGATGTAAAACCACAGTGCAGTTTTCCCCAACAAATGCAACTTGTTTCTGTATTCCTTAGTCTCTGCAGAGAAAATGCAAAAAAAGCAACATTAGACTGTAAATGATATGTACGAACATTCAGTTCGATGAATGAATGAGCATGTTGTGGTGCTGAAGGACTTTTTCAAGGTCCTCTTGGCATGTTGGCTTTACTTTGGAGAATTAACCACAGTTCCTCCTCTTGTTTAATCCGTCTCAGTGTCTTCTGTCTGTTCATGTGACTCCGTGATGCTCAGGGTCTGTGGAGGACTCCTTATTCCTCTGATGCTGCAGTTCTGTGTGACTCTCGCTGAATGTCTGGGGTTGTCGTCATGTTCCAGAATGAACTGGGACTGGCCAGATGGTTTTAGATGATGGATAAGAATCAAAACATCTAGTGCCTACAACTGGTGCACAGTCCTAAAGTTCTGTCGTTCATATTGGACCATGACCAGCAGTGAGCTGTTGGCTGATTTTCAGTGTGAAGCAGCTGTAATGAGGGTCATCATCTCTAAATCTCAAGTCTATTGTGCTCTGCCAGAAAATGGTGGTTTGACTGCTCCTGGTTGCGAACATGTTTCTGCCTCAAGTAGTTAATTTAAAGTACATTGGGGTCTCGTTTACTAGTGAGAATAAGAAGGAATGTGCACAAGAACTTTAGGTAATGTACACTGGGATCTGCGTGAGCTGCATTGATGCTGGATGAACCGTCCTATGTGAGAGTCTAACTTACTGAAATTCATTAATACAATTCTATGCTAAAAGAGACGAAATAAGACCACAGATTTCTTTGGACTCAAACACATTGGAAACCCGTCACTGTGTGTATTTAAACTCACAGTATTATCCTGGTTGTCATTGGGTTTTTGGAATATTCGCTAAATTATTTTCTGCACAAGGACATCCTGGAAAGGTATATATCCTGAAAAATCACGATGTTCTGCTTTAGCTGTGCAAGTTTCCACGATGGGCCTCACTCCAGTTCACATGAGATGCAACTGAGCATTTTCAGTGGAATATTACCGGTCTATGTCAGTCCTCAGCATAGTGGGCTGCTTGTCTGCTGAGTTTTATACAGAAACAGCATGTCCACATACTGTCGGGTCAGACTGGGGACAGACTGTTCGCTGTGGCGGAGAATAACCTCTCAGGCACTAACGATGAAACGGTTAATGGTAAGCATCCCACCTCTGCAGAGCTCAGACAACCAGAAGCTAAAGTGTCACAAGACTCAAGTGTTGAGATAAGACTCAGTTGCAGGAAATCCAATAAACCCCTAATATTGTTATGATCATGTGTACAGGAGGATAAATAACAGGGTTTATCATGATTCATTAAGTAATGGGAAGTAATTAAATCATCGTAAAAGTAATGTACTTGAAGGCAAACAAAAAAATATGTCAGAACGAAGCAGTGGATAGATTTGGGAATTTTCTTTAATCGTTTTACAGTGGACAGTGGTGCGTCTTCATTAAAAGTTTGAGCCTCTGGCGCTCTACCACCATCACTGCCTCTTCATCTTGAAACTGTCCAAGTGTTGGAGTTCCCCAGCAACTTTATTCAATTCACTTTGACATTTTGTGACACCAGAGGGCGGGGGGGCTGGGAGGCCTCACTAAACTGTTGGAAAACAGTGTCGCCACAAAGAGGCACAATGCGTCATTGTGGAGGCTGAATGTGCTTGATTGTGTTTGCTGGAGAATCTGGAAGGAAGAGGGAGGAGAGGCAGGACACGTGATGTTTGAAGTCAACCTGATTTTGATTAAGGACATTTTTTATTTCCTGTGTCTGAACAGTGGGACTCGCTCGATGTGGACGATGTGAAGTATGATGTAAATATGATGTAGAAGTGATGCAGAGATTGGGGAAAGATGGCATGTGGTGGCAGAGTCGTGTGCATCAAGTGAAAGAGCGCTGCTGTGTGTGTGTGAGCCTCAGTGTACACATACACACACACAAACACACACGTACACACACACACACACACACACACACACACAAGTTCTCACCAAAAGTGATAACGTGTTATCTAACGTCAGTGTGATGCATCATGTGATGCTGGCCTCTGTGCTGCTGTCGGCTGCTGGATGTGCTCTGTGTGTGTTTCTCTGTGAGTGTGTTTGTGTGTGTGTGTGTGTTTGTGTGTGTGTGTCACACTGGTTGTATTTTTTCAGCTCCCAGTTTTTGCTGGTCTTCTCACCAGTGTTTTCCTGCTGTGTCCAGGAAGCAGCTTTCAGGACAGTCCGATGGGTTTCCTGGCAGGACCCCCCCCCCCCTACCAAGTTCCTACTGGGAGACAATGGGAGGTCTCACACAGGGCATGTAGGGATGTGTGTGTGTATATACGTGTGGGTGTGTGAGGGGGATTTATTGGGGGAGTAGAGGGCTTCCCTTCAGGAAACTGTAGATTTATCCCGGCAGCAGAGAGGCCCGTGTTCCAGGCCTGAATGGCCTCATGAGGATGAAGGCATGAAAGAAATCTTCGTCTTCCCTCCACAACAGATTTAGTCCTGGATTATAATGGGGTTCGTGTTTTAGATTAACTGGGATGAGAGTTAAAAGTTTTGGAAAAAGGACAATTGCTTTGAGATCCTGTTGTAGAAAGCAACTGATAACTCCAAGTTAAATCTTGGCCTCAGCATCTTAAAAACAATCTCAACTTGAGGTGAGGATCTTGACTCTTATCTTCTAGTTGGATTCTGAGTCTGGAATCGTTTTCTTTTCTTTTCTGTTTGATTCCCAATTCATCATCCATCCATTATCTATACTGCTTGTCCTCTTAGCTTAGGCCAATCCCAGCTGACATTGGCCGAGAGGCGGGTAACACCTTCACCATCAGGGCCAACACACAGAGAACAACAACCATTCAGGGGCACATTTACACCTATGGTCAAATTAGAGTCTTCAATTAACTTGACCCCAATCTGCATGTGGTTGGACTGTGGAGGAAAGTGGGAGTACTGGGAGAGAACTCACACAGACCAGGGGAGAACACGCCACCCGTAACCTGCTGTGAGGTGACAGTGATAACCACTGTCCGCTCAGTTACATCAGATGAATACAAATGGTACAGAGAGCACTTCATATGATTAATGCTGCAGATTCGATTTATTTTACAACTTCCTTTTCAACACTGTTGTTTCTTTGATTAAATTATATTAAGTGCAACTAATACGCTTAATTGTAAACACATGTCCTGGTTAGCTGTGAGGTTCGCTTTAGCTTCCAGGCGGTCATATCTCACAGCCAGAGATGATATCAATTCTAAGCGACTGCTCAGTTCAGTCAATAACTTCCTGTGCAATTTTACACAGAGCAGACATTGAACACATTGTGCACCCTTGACAACTATTTACGACAAGTAACCACAACAAGAGAAAACGTGCAGTTGTAGCCTCCCCACGGGATCTGGCCTCTGAGTCAGACCTCTCCAGTACATTTCCAATTATCAGGGGGCGTTATCGTCGATTATCAGAGAACAATAACACACCCAATCAGAGCAAGGCAACATGAGATGAAGTGCTCAGCGACACAAAGATATTCACAAAGATATCAACAACGTGCAGTTGTTTGTACACTCGCTTTTGCCGATACAAGTAGCGTCTTTGTTCCGTGGTTTCTAAGAATTTTTTTATTTTTATCCAGAATAATCCAGACATAAATATTTGTCATCAGAAAGTTCAAGTCACGATGAAAATCAAAAATTTGTATCACCGGACAGAAAACCGTCTCAGCTAATCAGCCAAAGGCCTAAAACTAAATTCTTATATTCACTTAAGAAATAGGTCTGAGGATTGAAACAGTGAAGGTCCTCACAAGTATAATAAACCAAGAGTGTATGTGAGCATGGTGCATCAGAGTGGAGGCCAGTACTGGTGGTTTGTATCCATCTCTTTGTGTGTGGGTCCAGATTTCTGAATGGGCCTTTTTCTCATGTAAAGTGGTCAGAAAGTTGCTGTCAGTGAGAGAGGATGTCGGCTTTCACTCACTCTCCTCCCTGTCCCCCCCCCCCCCGCCTCTCTGGCTTCCCCTCTCGTGAAAGGGTGGCGTTGGGGATGAGGTCACGGTTTCAAAACATGGCCCCAAGCCTCAAACCAGCACAACATTTCCTCTGCCATGAACTGAACTGACTGCAGGACGACTCAGTTTCCTCTTCTACACTAAAAAGCTCAGAATTGAGTCAGGGTGCATGTCACATGTTCCCATGGAACCTGAGGAAAAAACTGAATCAATAACAAATTATATTTTTAGGGGAAACCCTTACGGTCACTGAAACGCTGATCCATTGGAGATTGTTATAGAAATAAATGTCCTGAGTCTGCTGGAAGTCAACAGGTCGAGGTCAAGTTAATTAAATCTTACATGACGACAAAGAAAACACACAGTGTTGCGGTTTGAATGGAACGTGAGCTGCTCACATGGTTCGCCGCTCTGACCACAGTTTGAGTCCATTTACATTGATGATGTGGGTCATGGTTTTGTCATATCTGTTGATAATTATAATGTTTTTCGGCCACAGGAACTATCCCAGGGAACCAAGAACCTTTTCAGGGCTCGAAAGCTGCGTTTCAACAGGAAACCAGGAACTGAATTGGGTCCTTGTGTGGAGCTCCACTTCTCCAAACCTAAGTGGCTGTGTTTGTTAGGCAGAATGTGACTAATTGGTCAAACGCAGAAACTCTGGATACTTCAGTGACTGTTCCACTTAATTCATAAAATAAAGAAGCATTGGATACAGCTTCTATTGGTATAAGGGTCAGATGAAGTTATGTTGTCGTCCTCTGGTTAGTTTTTTCATTCAAGTTGTCGTCACAGTTACTTTATTATTATTTACACATTGTTTCACAAAGCACAGACATCTCCTGATTGTCGTACTGCATTCAAACTGAATCACAATGTAACATGAACTCAGTTTGTCGTCATAGATACGGAAAATCTATGACTGTTCAGTCATTCTGAAGAACAACGCAGGCCATCTGTTCACAATAGAACCAGTAAAAGTTCACTGGTTTAAAGTGGTACGCCCAAAATGAAGCAGCATATTGTCTTTGTATAAATATGGGATTGTGTGTGTATGCGTGCGTGCACATGCATTTAAAGGTAATTTTTGGGGGGCTTGTGTGAGTGTCATAATGTGTGTGTGTGTGTGTGTGTGTGTGTGTGTGTGTGTGTGTGTGTGTGTGTGTCTGTGAGAGAGAGACTCAGCTGGTCAGGACTGTAGAGGAGAGAAGGAATGCAGCTTCTCACTGCAGTCTGTAATTTGCTGCCTGTCATCAAATCAGAGAGAAAAACAGCAACACTTGAGCTGAGGGGTGTGTGTCTGTGTGCGTGTCTGTGTGTGTGGAGGGTGAGAGGAGAGATGAGAGTCATGTGAGGGGAAATGACAGTCTTGTGATGAGAGGAGGCGAGGAAACATGGAGAGGATCTGATGAAGGGAAAAGAAGTGAGGAGGTGAAGAAAGTACAGAATGGAAAAACAGAGAGGAGGATGATGTTTGTGGAGAAGAGCAGAGTGAAGAGTGTGCTCGGGTTGTGCTTTTAATGATGAATAATGCTCTACAAAATATGATATAATACTTGTCCTTCTGTACAAATGAATAGTTGTGAGAAGCTGCAGTTCTCTCTGCTGCTCCTCTTTCTTTTAATGAGCTTTTCATGGCGTCTCAATGCTGCTGCACCACAGATAAAGTCCAGTGGATTATTTGATGCTGTTTAATTGAAACCGATCCTGCAGATACAATCGGTCTAGATCAGTTTAACCAGAAATCCATCACTGAAAATACAGTCTGCATACTTCTCTCAACATTAACTCCCAACAACCTGTAAGGCCTCTCTGCGAGTGTCTGCCTCGTTCTTTTTGTTAGTGCCGTTTACTAAAACACACATCATGTCTTATCTGAGGTGGTATTTAGATTTAATGCCACCTCCTCCCACAGTGAACAGACATGCAGACTGGGGCACGGTCACTTGTGTGTAGGTGTTAGAGTGAAGAGTTGTGTGTCTCTGTCAGCCCCGGTGACCTGTCCAGGGTGCACACAGGAACTCCAGCTCTCGTGCAACCCTACTGTAAATAACAAGCTGTACAGATAACTGTACATAAATATAATAAAATAAAATCTGCTGATCTAATCTCATTCTGGAGTGTATCTGGGTAAAACTGTCGTCATCACATGTGCCTGGCATTCTCTGTAATGTGTAATCTGGTGTCACTGTCCCGTCTATGTGAATGACGTAGTAAACAGTTCATATTTAAAGATGCATACTTTATTGCCATTGATATAAAACATAGCACTGCTCTCCTGGAACTAAAGTCACACTGGTGGTTTACCTAGATAATCTGAATATAATAACTTTGAGAAAGAACAAAAGAAACGACGTAAGAAATAACGTAGAGAAAATAAATGGAGATTATGAAGTTTATACACAGATTTAAAGCGAAAAAAAGTAATCTAACCTATTGTCTAAGCACAGAAAGGGAGATAAGGTTGGAGAAGAGTTATTTTAATTTTAAAATGTCTGCAAATTATCCAACCAAGCTGGATTGCACGTTACTAAAACTGACCAATAAACAAACTACCGGTGAATCATGTGGCTTGTTTATAAACTCTGGTTAGTTTGGTTTTAAACTGAACTCTTGTCTCTGATTTGGACCGAGGTCACAGCCCTGAAAACCTTGCGTCTGATTGGTCGGGACGCTGCAGCATCATGCTGGCTGTGGTCTGACCTGAGACAAGCAGCTGACAGAGACACTGAGGAGAAACAGAGCAGCGACTGATAAGAAACAGACCAGAACCACTGTTTTCAGGTGGAGAAGACCCGGGTTTTCCGTCCATAATGATCCATAATGTAATTTGTACTAATGATCGTCTGTCCGACTGAATGTTTGTGCTCTGTTCTTTGACAATAAACTGTCTGTCAGCCTCAGCCTGAACCAGCAGATGAACTGTGTGTGCGTGTGCGTGTGATGAATGTGTGTGTTCACAGGTTATCAGCAGTCAGTCATAAGGGCGACCAGCGTGTTGCAGCAGCATGTGTCAGTGAAGGAATGTGCCTGAGGCGGCCGGAAAACACATCTGTGCGTGTGTATGTGTGTGTTTGACACACACATACACACTAAATGAACGACTGCATGTATCCCAGGTTATGTGCGGGGGGGCAGGGCACAGGTTAGTTTATCTGAGACTGTGTTCAGTTAGATGTAACTACCTGAGATATGCACTATGAGACTTTTTGTGACACAGCAACCTAAACCCCACAACCCTGTGACAGTGAAGATTGTGTCAGAGCTTCACCTCGTCACAGTTTACACAAGTCACACGTCGGGGGGGGGGGGGGGGTTCCTACACTCGGTGGTCTTATCCACGGCTCCTCCAGTCAGCAAGTTGAAAAGAATTTAGTAAATCCCCCAAATCCCCCTGTGAATGGATGATTTATACAGAAGTGCTCTATGAATGAGACATAAACATATGTATAAATACAGCATATTTACCATTAGTCATTCAACTAGCATCTCCTTTCTACTATAGAGAGCTGGCGTGAAAACATTCAGAATCCCAATGTCAGTGAGTCATCTGCAGCGCTTCATAGGTTTAAATAAATGATGTGCTTTTGAAAAACAATCTAATGTCACTGTTTATCCAATGACACAACTGGATTGAAGAGTTCAGGCCTGTGAGCACATCGAGGGGTCGTAGGTCATTCAGACACGTTTGTGATCAAGTTTTAATTCAAAATCACAACTGAAATGATCTCACTTTACTTAGTAAGGTCAAAACTATATGATATTAAAGAGAAACCAAACAGTTCCTACAATGATAAAGCAAAAGTGAGTCAAAGAAAAATAATCACTGTTAACGGGATGAATCAAAACCAGTCGTGATGTGGGCGACCATCTGTCTAGGGGTGAGAGGAGAGAAAATGGTGAGAGGAGAGAAAAGGGTGAGAGGAGAGAAGAGGGTAAGAGGGGAGAGGTGGGTGGAAAGGTGAGAAGAGAGGGTGAGAGAGAGAGAAAGATAGCAGGAACAGTTGTGCAACTGTTTTATATAAGCTCTAGCCCACTGGTTGTTATAGTGACGACTATAATAGGGATTCTTGTAGATGTAATGATGTTATTAATACATATAATAATAATAATAATAGCAGCAATGGTCATGGTGCCAATAATAATAGTACTGCTGATAATAATAATAATGAAAATAATAATAGGACAGAACAGAATAATTAGAGGAAGGCACAGTTGAGACAGCTCTCGCACTGCAGTGGTCGTAGTTATATCTCACGATGAGCTGTAAGTTATTTCTGTTCCTGCAAAGTAACAATGGTTTAATAGAAGATTTCAGTTTCCTACGGCCTCAGCTTTGGGTGACTGCAGATTTGGTGAAGCTGGTGGAGCAGATCTGTCTGTTGCTCCCGAAGCCGTTAACTTGGGTTGAGATCTGGTGACTCAGCGTGATTTACATCAATTTCATCCTCAAACCTTTTTATTCAAACGTTTGCATTTATTATGTTTGTGTGTTGCTGTGATATTTGGTCTGGTACAATGGCCTGAGTGTCTCTCTCTCTCTCTTCCAGGGCTGTGTGGAGCAGTGAGGAGGGAACCAGCCTGAACTCCAGCTGCATGAATCATTCACTGAGCGGCTGAGAGGTGCGCTTCCTTCAACACAGCACAACACACTGCTTTGCTTTGCTTTAAAACATCACATGTTCAGTAATCTCTGGCATCTGGAACATTTTGTCTCTTTACTCCGTTGTGTGATCTCCAAACTGTAATTGTTGATCTTCAATTAATTGTTTTACTTGTAAATCACCTTTTATTTGTGTTTTAAAAGCTGCTTTATACTTGGCATGATATGATTTTTCTTTTTTACAATTGATTCCTTGGTGAAAATCTTAATTTCACTTTTTAATGTGCAGTGTTTTTCTGTGTTAGAAAAAAGCAGTTCATAACTTCTGCCACGTGCACCCAGCTTTATTTTCCTTCGTTTTTCACGTGTCTGAATAAATGGACATTAAGCCTGGGGGGAATAATCGATTTCCCAGGGAAGCAGTATTAATGTCAGTGGTCTTGTGGTGAGGAGAATCCTGTGGTTTCTCAGTAGAGCTGGACGGTGTAACACTCTTGTTAATGGAGCAGCATCCGTTTGAAGGGTTTTTGGACAATGTTCAGCTTTGTTGTTGACTTTGTTCTGAGGTATTTCCCATGACTGCTATCTTCACTCAACAGACTGTACACACACGCACACACTTAAGACAGGTATTTTCAGTCTTACTGACATATGTAGAGACTCTTAAGGGAAATCAGATTTTTGACTTCCATAATGACGATCCTCTGAATGTTCCAGTAACCACTTGGAAGGCTAGAACACACACACACACACACACACACACACACACACACACACACACACACACACACACACACACACACACACACACACACACACACACACACACACACACACACACACACACACACACACACACACACACACACACACACACACACACACACACACACACACACACACACACACACACACACACACACTTGCTCTCTCTCTCTCTGAGGTATGAATGATGTCAGCCTCAGTGTCCTTCAACACCTCTAAAGAGGAAAAGCAAACAAGCCATCCATTTAACAAAACCTCTTTATCTGTGAAAGAAGGGAATTCACCTTCCTTTGAATTGAGTCGCAGGTTGTTGCGAGTGCCAACAAGAAAACCACATAAACCTCTTCAGGCCTTTTCTGCACTTTGTTGTACGTTTACTGCTTCTATAAAGATGCATCTGCCACGTTAGAAGATGGGCTGTATTTGTTAGTTGTTGTGTAAAGCTGTCTCCCATTAACAAAATATGTTGATGTGGAGCACGTGAAGTCGATGCTTGCGGAGAAATCTACGATAGAGAATCCAAACACGCACCTCTTGACTTTAAGGAGAAAAGTGAAACTAATGTGTAATGTTTTAGAAATGACATCACTTTGCTTCCTTTTTGGTTCAAGTAGCTTCAGGAAAATATAATTCCTGTGTTTCATTCAGCCAGGTGTTGATTTGAAGCTGTGTGTGCTGAAAGGTCCCAGTCCTGAAAAATGACTCAGTCGGTGCAAGTTAACCCGAAGCTGCCTGGTAAGAAACTGCCTAAAGATGTTTTTGTTTTTGTATTTCCACTTTGTTCGATTGTTTTGTAAACATGCACATGTAAATATGTATTTGATATTCCAAGGAATGCCAGTTGGTGACGATAATAAGAAAATATGCAATGTGCCAAAAAAAGTGGATGATTAGAAGCCAGGAAACATAGAAATAAACAAGATAGTTCTTTGTTTATTTACGAGGAAACTTCTTTGAATGCCGATGATGTATTGATGTTTCTAAGCTACTCGTGTGTTTCCTTCCAGATCTGCGCTCTCCATTCATCTACACCAATCAGGAGGACGCTGACCAGCCAGGTTCCTACTCCGTTCAGACTCCATATGGTTTCCAGCTGGATCTGGATTTCCTCAAATATGTAGAAGAAATAGAGAGTGGGCACAATCTCCGCCGGGGACCTATCAGCTCCCGCCGCCTGGGCAGAGGGGTCAAACTCTCCCAGAGGAGCACGAGTGTGGGGGGGCGCACCAGTGGCTGGACCTCCACAGAGTCTCTAGCCTCCCCAGCCAGTGAAGATGGCAGAGTTCCTCCACCGCCACCACCACGCAACCGCCTCGGGTCAGCACCCTGTGAGGGACTCTCTCTTTCCCCAGTGACCCTCCTCACAGTCCCTCCACTGTCTGCTGGAGCCAAAGTGCCCCCCCCTCCACCGCAGCGAAACCCTAGAGTTGAGCGGACTCTCCTTGAAACCAGCCGGCGGCTACAGCAGGAACAAACCCACCAGCATCAGAATGGCGGCCGATTCCAGCTTGCAGATCCTCCCAAGCAGCTCTTACCCTCCTTATCCACCCAGCCTCTGCAGAGTAACTGGGTTAAACCCAGTCCTCAGACCTCAGGGCGCAGTACCCCTGCTACTGGCACCGCAATGACTCCCATCCCTCCCAGCCAGCTGCAGACAGTTAGAGAGCAGATGGCTACGGCCTTGAAGCAGCTAAAGGAGATGGAGGAGAGGGTAAAGGGAGTTCCTGCACTTGAGAGAGAGGTAGCCAAGCTTCGTGCAGAGAAAGACATGCTCCTGTTAGACCTGGAAGACAAGAAAGTGGCCATGGAGGTGGCTCAGCAGAAGCAACAGTCCAAAGAGTCTTCTACCCAAACAACAGATACCCTTCAAAGCCAAAGTGACCCCCATATGCAAGGTAAACAAACTGCACCAACCTCACCGGGTCACACAGGGCTTGGAAAACCTGGTGAGCTGAAAAGGTTGACGGAGAAGTTTGCAGGGAAGGAAGCGAAAAATCCAGAACCCTCAACAAATGTTTCAGTAAAAGTTCCACAGAAAGTTGCAGCTGTTGAGAAGAGATCAGTGGCTGCTGGGGACGACTTGCCAATGGACTCTGTTGTTTTCTACCACTGCCAGGGTGTGAAAGATGCCTGCGTAGACACCAAGGTGAATGTCTGTGAGAAATGTACAGAAACAGAAGCCCCTCTGGTTCACGAGGAGGGGGTACAGGCCAGCGTAGAGACTGCAGAGGCTGAGGTTTGGGTCATGGAGTCTCTACTTGGAGTGACCAGCGAGGCGCAGCGGGAGATTGACACCTTACAAGACACCATTAAATTTCAGCAGGAGACCATTGCGACTCTGGAGGAACAGTTGAGTGTGGTTGACAACGACCTAGGGATGCTTAGAGCCAAGATGGAAGAGAAAACCACTAAAGTCACGTTTGAGAAAGGGGTTCTTGCAAAACCAGACACGATGCATGTCCAGACAGAGACAGTGACTTCTGAGTTTAAACATGTTGCAGTTCTATGCCGTCCAGAGGTGATTGATGCATGTGTAGGGGAGATTCTGACACCAGATCAGACAGAACAGGACACCCAGACGGATGCTCTACAGGAACCAGCAGAGCCAGCTCCTGTTGCACTGGTCAGCACTGGGTGTCAATGGGAGAACTTGTTTGAGGAAAAGACTGTGGAGCCAAAAGTTACAGCACCAAAGAGGAGACAGTTGACCATCGCTGAGTACAAGGTGTGTCCAGAGGAAGAGGTTGTCTGCACAGCCGAGAAGGAAGAGGACGAACAAGGACAGAAAACTGAGGCTGGCGACACCAAGACAGGTTAAGACTTTTTTAGGTCTAGCACATCATAAGAGGCTGCTTCAAATAGTTAGCTTTCCACAGTATAAGTCAAAGGTTGATCGTGATAAAAACACAACAATGCATCATAAGTAACAGCATTCATGAATGAACTATCTCAAGAACTATTTCATGTTTGGTAACAAGTGGACAATAATGAAAAGACTATACACAATATCATGTCCAAATAATGACAAGGAACCCTACATCTTATGAAGTACAATTAAAAGATTACTAAACGAGGTACTAAATAAAATGCCAATGTACCCTTCAGATTTAAATCGAGAAATAGAAATATTGTGTAGTTTCTGTTCCATGGAAGAGTCTTGCTTTTGTGTGAGGTATGTGTCTCTCTGGTGTACTTTGTTTGAACTATTGTTTGACCATTGTGCTTCCTACTTGACAATAGGTTTGCTGAAATCAATCATGAAACGGAAGGATGGGAGTAACTCGGGTGAAACTCGCACAACTGGCAAGAAGAGCCTGCAGTTTGTTGGTATTCTAAATGGAGGGTGGGTAACATGAAACCTAATTTTTATTTTTATCACAGCAGAAGGTTTGAAATAACACTGCGAACACATCAGGTCACAGGTGTTGCTTTTGAAGAGAGAGACAACCAGGTCCATTACATGTGAAGCACATAAGTTAGGAATCAATCCTCTTGGTTACAGCAAATATTTGTGCCTCCCAGGTATGAGTCAACATCCAGTGAAGAGGAAGAGGGGGAGGAAGAAGAGGACGAGGAGGACGATGGAAGTTCTTCTGGAGAAAGTGGGGAAGGGGAGTGCTTGGACAGCACAGAGGAGGACGAGGCTGCTCTTGAGGAAGAAACATCCGAGGAGGAGAGGAATGTCAACCTGGACGAGAGCGACACCGATGAGGAAACTCTGAAAGCTGGAAGTTATTCATCTGATGCTGTGAAAGAGAAGTAGGTTGTTGTTCTGGGAAAAATAATATATTTTTTTCCTGTAAGTTTGTAGCAATAGAATCTATGTGCAGAAAGCGGTGAGTTTTTTGTGTTTAGACTTCATTCATTTGTTGTTTTGTTGCAGGTTTGAGCTGAGCTCAAAAATGCGTGAAGCTTGCCTCATTTTAAAGAATCACCTGAACGATGACATTAAAACACTGAAGAGTAAGGAAGTGGTGCGTCCCTGCATGCTTCTTCAAATCCAGAGTTCCATTTTTAACATCATCACTGTAATAATGCAAAGTACAGGAATTTATAATTGGATGAAGGCTGTGTGATTGTATCGTATTGTTTGAGGATATTGTTTAGTCCAATGAAACATAAATAATGAACAAATAACCAAAACAGAAAACAGTCACCAAAAAGTTAGTCAGTGTACTAACTCAAATTGTATCTACAAATGATCGAATCTGAATAAGAAATCATGAATGAATAAGTTACAATAGAAATCCTCATAATATCACCTCCTTTCAGAATGCCTCAGATTAAGTTTTTCCAGATTCATGCATTCTTACTAATAACCTGCCTCTGGACCCTCAGCTCTCCAGCACCCACACTGTGCAGCTCGAGTGGTTCCGCGTCTCTAGTGCCAAGATGGCTCAGCACCCGCGGGTCTCCGACTACCTGATGGCGCTCACTGAAGTGTCGTCGGCTCTGCTGCAACACGTCGTCAACATGACCGACGGCAACGGCAACACGGCTCTTCACTACAGTGTGTCCCACTCCAACTTCGGTGTGGTCGGGCTGCTGCTGGACACAGGTTAGCGATTACAGACTCGATGATTGTGCTTCTTGTATGCTGATGGACAAGAGGAGTCCTTGGTTTACTTGAGGTTGTTGTTGTGTGTATTTCTGTGTGTTTAACACTTACTGAAATAGAAAAACAGCTACAGCTAACTTCTCTAGGCTTCATATAATCTTCTAGCTAAGCTGGTCCATTCTTTCCCACAGGTGTGTGCTGTGTGGATAAGCAGAACAAGGCCGGTTACACGGCCATCATGCTGGCTGCTCTCTCTACTGTGAAGGAAGAGGACGATATGGCTGTGGTCAAGAAGCTCTTCAGTCAGGGCAACGTCAACGCCAAGGCCAGCCAGGCAAGTCACCATCAATCCATCGCAGTTCAGAGACACCTGGACACAGCACTCGTGTGTGAATGTCACAGTTATTCCTTTCATACACGTGTCTGTTTTCGTTTCCAAGCGAAAATGAGCTCCGTCTGCACACGTTTTTAGCTCTGTGATAATCTCAATCCAGACTAATACATCTGAAAATGCATAGCTCGTGGCCATTGCTGATTTACACAGAAAGCAGGTTGTCTACTCTGCAGTTGGTTGCTTTAATTCAAGAAATACTTCAACAAAATTAACAACAATGGTGAAAAGTAAGAGCAGGGATTTTGTCTACCTTACAACGTTTTGTCTTTACAGCTTGGTAGTCAAGTCATGATGAGAACCAATTGGGAAGCGAATGTGAGTCATTGTTTCCGTCTTTTCTGTCCCATAATACAGATTCTTCAAACTAAAAACAAGGCCAACAGCGTTAGCTAGATTTTAGGAGATCTAAACTCTGGAACAGTGTGGACAACAGCTAAATGTAGCCACAGGGATGCATTTTTAAAACTAAAACATAGAGGTATGGATGTAGCCTAACATCACACAGATTTTTAAATGTAGATGGTTATTTTTCATTTCATATTCTGGAATTATAAAAGATGATTTAATTTCCCCTGAGAACTGTGAAAACATTGTGTCCAAAAAGTGCACAAAGAGCCTTTGTGAAGCTGTAGTCACATCCATCAGCCAGAGGCCTGGAGTCAGTCCTCACATAGCCTTTTAAATCAGTTAAGTCCTATTTGGACACAATCACTTAGATTAAATTAAACATAGGATCTATACGTTATAGCCAAAATGGAAAATCTAGCAATTATAGCTTATTATTTATCTTTTATTAGCATAAAATATTTTGTAGTTTCACTCCCTTGCTGAATATATACTTGTTTTTTCTCCTTTTGTTGTTTTAATGATTGAGCTATTTGGAGAGAAGGGAAAAACAGAGAATAATGTCCCGGTTTGTTTCCATGTTTATTTTAGTGACTAGGTGTTACAAGCATCTCCTGTTACGTGATTAATGAATGTTGCATTCAAAGCCAGCGACTTGAGAAATAATTGATTATATTTCAAATTGGATTAGAGAAGTAGAAAGCCTGACATGACGCAGAAGTCATTCCTGAGAATCTGAGGACTTTTCTGTTGTATCTCTGGTTGATCTAATCTGGTTGTTTAGTGTTCGTGTTTGGACATGGCCGCCTGACACACCCGCACGCTGCCAAGTCATAGGACTCTATGACTAAATTTATAGCATCACCGGCTATAAATCAAATTATTGGCACTAGCTATTGTTGCTTCCTGGAACAAACCCCAAGACATAGACATGCAATGTAATTTTAGAGACAGGAATTTAAAATGTACTATTTTCTGCTGAGTTATGGCATTTGCAAAAAATACTGAGAGCCAAGTAGAGGACTGAATGCTCTATGGTGGAAGGGATTTGCAAAAATATAAATCAGGGCAGTGCTGAAAAAGAGAAAAGACAGGTGCTTAGCAAACAAAGGAAATGAAAAAAAAAGAATACAGCTTTACGTTTCCTAGTTCGTCAGCTCTTTCCTGAGTTGATAGTAAAACCGTAGAACCTCTGATAATAGTTTTTTGTTTTGTTGTTAATATCTCTTCAGATAAACATGACTTTTTCCCAAAGCTTAATGGCCAATCTTTCCAGTGTGACAGCATTTGAAAACTAAGTCTTGAGAAGAATTATTCTCTACTTCTATCCCTTTGCAGGCGGGCCAGACAGCATTGATGCTAGCCGTTAGCCATGGGCGTCAGGAGATGGTGCGGGCGCTGCTGGAGTGCGGAGCCGACGTCAACGTGCAGGACGACGAGGGCTCCACGGCCCTGATGTGTGCCAGCGAACATGGCCGAGCCGAGATCGTCAAACTGCTCCTGGAAACGCCTGGCTGTGACATATCCATCGTGGATAATGTAAGATGTTGACATTTTAGTCTTTTGGCCTGTGTGGTCATTGAAACTTTGAGTGAGCTTCTCTAAGTTTCACTGCTGAAAACATCGGAGCGTACTCTCGTCTGGGATTCAGCTTAATCTGCGCTCAGGAAACGGCTCCTCATGGGAAAGTGGTCCATGCACTTTCCTCTCCTTGTCGTTTCTTTCTCTCTTTCTTAGTCTATGTTTTGCCTCAGTAAGCAAGATAAGTTCAAGAGCCACCATCAGATTAGTTTCATCTGCCTTCTGTTTAAATCACTGCTGTTTACAGGAAACACAGTCACTGGTCTACTTGCAAGCCTCCGGGGGGGGAATAACAAAGCCGCAGCTCCACTGTTCACAGCCACAGACTCAGTTAGTTAGGCACACATAGCTAAGACTAGTGTAATTGTAATATTCAACATTATTTTAAAGCCCATATCCAGCCCATTTCAATCTGTGAGGGTAGGTTAAACAACTTTTTGTATGAATGCACCACAAACAAAAGATCTTACCCTGGAACACAACTCGCCTCATTGTGACATTTGTCCTGTATTTGATGGCTAATCTGCACAGCTGAGTATTTGAAAGCTATTTCACACTGGATTGGTCTGAATGCTTGAAGGAGCAGACAGACAGACAGACAGACATATTTGTGGAGTGTTCACATCTGTCCCACAATGAGTTGGCCATTCGACACAGGCAGCTCCTGGATTGTGTTTCAGTGCAACACAGCTGGACTGAGCAGTGGACCCAAGAGAGGGGGGGTGGGAAAATATTTGGAAAAGCCCCCACCTCCTGTCCTCCTGAAACAAAGAACAGCATGACAAACCGGGACTGTAAAGCAGAGTGGACACGTACACTCAGCTGCACGTTTGTTATTATTACCGTCTCACACAATCCCTGCATTAAATCGCATGTTTGTGGAGGTCGTAAAGTTCATTGCCGCCACAGTGGAGGTTACGTCTCGACCCACTTCTGTTTGTTTCCATCAGGATTACACACACAAAAAAAAAAAATTCTAAACCTATTTGCATCCAACTTGGCAGAGAGACAGGGCCTGGGCCAGGAAAAAACACATAAAACTTCAGTCCAGATGTGGTTAATGATGCCCACAAAGTAGAATAAACACCTCTCCAGAACAGTAAAAAACAAAAGTCATTGTTAGCTCAGGGTACCTAACAAACTGTTTAAGTGAAGAAAGAAACAGTTCCAATCCTGCATCTTTAAAATGGACTTTTCTGTGACGGCACACACTGTTTATTTGTTTCAATGTCTTATATAAGAAATTATTTTTATTTTAATTAATGCAGCACCGTCTAATGAGGTCTAGAGTTAAACATGTCAGGAACCTAAATGCTCAGTGGGAGTGTGAGCGCTCCACTTGTCCAGCTGTGGCAGCGTCACTGGATCATATGGATGAAAAAAAACATGTGCAGATGTGATTTCCCAGTTCTTACTTGCAGCTGCAAAGGGTGGAACAGTTGGAACCTGATAACAAACTGGGTGATGTCATTACTTTAATCAATTGTTGACTTCCTGTGGGATCAATCATGAGATTTAAAGAATATCTGATATATTGGCTCAGAGAAAAATAAACACATCATTTTTGTACGGTTGTTTTTGACCAAGACATTTACTCTGGTCTCGACTCGTACAGAGGAAAACTAAAACTGGTAAATTCTGCATGTTGTGTGATGAAAATTAAACCATGACCCCAAATCGAGTTATGTACCAAACAACAGATGCCTGCTTGTTAGCTACTGCCATGGCCGGAGGGAATTCTTTCAAGTACAAAACGTAACTTGGATTCAGAGATGAAGTGATTCTATTTGGTTACTTAAAAGACTTTACGAAACACCTTTTATGAAACGTTTTTTATAAAACACGCTTCCGATAACACGTTAGGTAAAACATCACGTTTTTTGAGTCTTGTACGCACAAACTGCAGGAGAAATTAACATCTCAGAACGATGTGGCTCACATGTCCATCTCTGTTCTAGTTAGAAACTTATTCTGGTGTTTTCAGGATCTATTAACTCACTTTCTGCCCTTCCTCTCTCTCTCCCCGGCTGACGACAGGATGGCAGCAACGCTCTGTCCATCGCACTTGAGGCGTCACACAATGACACAGCCGTGCTGCTCTACGCCCATATGAACTATGCCAAGACCCAGCCTGCTGTGGTGAGTGCACCCTCCCACCGGCCCCCTCCCCTGTGAAGATGTGCCCACAGAATACACAAGAATTTAATTTAGGAAAACAGGGAGTAGAGACTGTAGTGGATTGAGTGAGTTGATGAAAATGGAGAAGTCACACAACACTTTGTCACCCACAATGACGCACAAAAGGAAACATGTAAAGAAAACATACTAGGGGGGGGGGGGGGGCACCTTTAGTGGTGCTGGTCACACTCACAGTCACAACATAACTGACCAGTGAGCAGTGTCTCTTGTATGAGAAGTGGCTCAGTTCCTGGAAGCTCTCACAGATTCAGTGTGGGTGTGGGCAGCATTGACAGAAGGTGCACTGCTGCCCCCTTCAGGTGACACCAAGCTCCTGCAGATTGTTGGCAGAGCCAGATTCCAAAACTATTGCTTTTGATTTGAACTTATATATAATATATATACTTATTTAACCATACATTTTTTTTTGTTATTCTAAAGATTTAAATGTGAATACAATTGAAAGTAAAGTGGTATTCATATTTACTGGATATGAAATATGTAATCTCTACCTAATGTTTAATATTTGCATTTCCTGCATAACTCTTAATTCTGATTCTGACCACTTTATTAGGTACACCTTCAGACTCTAATGCAATTCAATAGAAGTTACATAAAGATACCTTTAATAAAACGGGACTTGAAAACCCTGGTTTATGTCTCCAATAATGTGATTAAAGCTTGAACATTATGAGCTTTGTAAAGATGGATGTTATGATAGAGTCCTTGTGCTGGACTAGTGTCGGGCAATATGCTAAAATCCTTCAATCAGGCAGCATCAGCCACACAACTGCTGATTGACGATATATTCAAGCGCACGTGTGTGAACCCTACACTGTAATTTCTAGGATTATTCAGGTGTTGCTTAGAAAGAGCAGATTTCAGTGGGAATTCACTTGCTGAATAATAATCAAACCCACCCTGTCCCTCTCATTGTGTCTTTCAGGGGAGTCCAAAGGCCCAACAACGCAGCCCCACCACTCCTCAGAAGCCCTGGCCTGCGTACTGACCTGATCACAGCCTCTCGCTGAGGCCGACGCAAGAGCAAACAAAACTGGATATGAGCTGAGAAAAGCTCCACTGGAATTTACCTAAATATATATGTATTTATATTTTTGCCATATGCCCTGCATTTATAAGTATTGTTGATATGAGAAAACTATTTTTCCATAAACGTTGTGAATGGTTATATTATATACTTGACTAATATGAGCTCCTAGCATGTCTAAATGACGTCTCCAGCGCTTGTTTTTTCTGTGACAGGAGCTGAGGCCTTTTGTTTATTATTTGCACTTCACAAGTGTTTTACTGTTGAGGGCAACTCACACAGTGATGGCAAGAAAAAACAGCAACTGTCCTTTTCCAAGCAAGCCCACACACTGACACAATATGCATCACAATACGTCACCATCTCATAGTGAAGCCCAGTGTTGATGCTTCAGAAAATGTGCGTAGTGACTTCCTGAATTGGTTTCTTTAACATAACACATTTTATACTTAACAACATATATGCTGTGTCTACACTCTCTGCCCTGCCTTGGATGACTGATATGTGAACCTGTTCTCCTTCATAGTCTGCACTAATTGTTCATGTATTGTATGTTCATATAAATGCAGTATATATTAAATAAACATACGTATTTACATAAAAGACGATTTTGTGTTTTTCTGAATTACAAACGTTTCTTTAATAATGAACTTCTTGAAACTAAGTGAAGGTGGATTTCTCTGAGTAAGTTCAGGATAGTATCCGGGAGGCTGTCCAACAGATACAGCTCAATAACAACTGTGTGATGCAGCAGAACTAAACATTTATGTAAATCTATGACAGAATTGAAATAAACAAAATGTGCCTTTTAATACCAGACATCGTGAGAATATGGTTGAGCTGAAACTGTTCTGTTGGCAGAGTGACCTTAAAATTCCTCCTGAACATTGTGCAAGTCTGATTAACTTGTTTGAGCTTTAACCAGCTGTGAGTATTATCATCATCATCACTATCATCAGACGCCAGACGCCTTGCCAAAGAGAAGCAGTTCCTCTTCCAGCCATCACGAGGTTATTGTGAATCATGTGTTCAGTAACAGCGTGGCCCACAAACAATGTTATACAAATTGAGAGAGAGAGATTTCCTTGAATTGAGTGTATTGATCAATAGAAAACGTGGTTATTGTTCTGACTGATGTGCTTGTTACTTTATGATAAATTCAAATTTAGAGCAGAGTAGAGACACCAGTATTCTTCTAAAGCACGAGGCAGTCAACTGGGTGAGGTGTGATCATGTGCTGAATGGATTGATCTGTTGGATTATTTAAAAAAGGAAACCTTTCAGATATAACTCACTACTATAATATCTGCTTAAGGCAAATCACTTGCTGTATCATTCAATCATTTTTTAATTATAGTAATATTTTGGTTCTGTTTGAAGTCATTTCAACTTGTCTTTCTAAATTCTTTATTTTAATTTTGTCATAGTAAATACAGGGTTGTATGATTTTGAAGAAGGAAATGATCTGTAACACTTACATTTTTTAACACTGCAAAGTTAATGATAAACTATTTAAGCCGAGCTTAAGATCATGACCATGGCTAATATTGAAAACGTCAAAAATTGTCTTCAGAGAAGGTTAAGTGACGTGAAAGTAACGTGACAGAGGGACTCATGATGTAGTTCCTGGAAGTATAAGTGCTGATGTGCAAAAGGTCTTTGGAAACAAAGGAACATGACTTGTAGACTGTGGAGAAGTATGAAAAACTGATTCCTATTCAGCTGCAACATCCAGACACAACACATCCTCTTTGACGCGACAATGTGACGTCCACCAGACTGAATAAATGAGTTACAGATGCTCAAGGGAAGCAAATTGAAGCGAACAAAGGGACATGAGTTAAAGGTCCAGTGTGTCAGCTTGATGTGAAAGGGATATAATTGCTGAAATTGTATATGAAATAATCTTAATGATGTTGTCACAGTGTGTTTCATCTAACATGTTGTTTTCTTTACCCTAGAATCTGACCTTTATATTTAAATACTATATATATTTATATTTACTCAGGAGTGGGTCCTCTCTACAGAGGCCACCATGTTTTTTTACAGTAGTCCAAACTAGACTCAAACACCATTTTTTTTAAATGAGAACTGAAGGCTTCCACAGGTTCGCTAACGTGTTAGGAAGGGGAGGGTGAGGGGTATTTAGCTGCAACATGCAACTTTACCACTAGATGTCACTAAATTCTAAACACTGAACCTTTAATCAAGCCTTTTGCAGCCAAAAGGATTCTATCATACACTCCACAACAACATAAAATACTGTTTTTGTAGCAGAAAATAGCAGTTATTGAATTTAAATAAATTCAAATGATGTATAATATATTCATGTTGGAATAATTACAATAAATATAGAAAAAAAGTTACCTTGAAACATCTCAGTATTGAGTGTCTTACGGTAAACAATGCAAATTCACATAGTTCTTTACTATTCCTATTATATCCAATAACTTTAAACATAACTTTTCCAAACATCCCCATGTCACTCCCTCATTTAGCTGCCTTACTTACTGGATGGTATAGAGAATATCCATATACTGCAGGGAAAATTCATACCACTGTACAACACAAAAAAAGCATCAGTAAAGAAATCAGTTCACTTTACTTGAGTACATTTTACAACACACAACATTTAACAAAGTACAACACAACAAACAAGAGGCAGGACATCAACAAAGCAGAGCAATGAGAATTTATGGAAAACAAAAAAATGGATTTAAACGGATTAAAGGGGATCAGTTTGTCTACTTTTGTAAGCTTCTGTAAGTTGTAAGTTGTTGATGTGTGAGGCGACCTTGTGCAGTATGAAACTGATCTTTAGTCAAAAAGACATGTAAGATAATCAGGAAGTTGACCAATTAGTGCTTTGTAAATAAATAAAATGCAGGATTGTTCCCTTCTTACTGCCAGCGACTGCCACCCAACTTTTCCATATGCCACAAAGTGTTACATTCTAAAGCCATCGCCTGTTATGAACCTGAGAGCAGAGTGATGGACGACATCGAGTGGCTTAAGGATAAGGAAAGAGACCTATCACCCCAGTGTATGTTGAAATGTTCCCTTTTATTAGTTTGTTTTCAGGTTATTCGATGCTATAAAAATCAGGATTGAAAGCTTTTTGTTTGATTAAAAGTTTTTATCATAACTTGTTTTTTATAAGACAAAAAGTGAGATTACAATCCAACCGAAAAATGGGTTACTCTGACTGCGCGGAGCTATGATGCAGATGTGTGGAGCCCTTGGGCCTCAGCATCACAGTAGCGTCAAGTCACCGGAGTCTTGTCATGCAGAAGAAATTGATTTCAAATTCTGTTTCATCAAACACCACAGAGCAGCATACGACTGATCCTGTGATTTCACTTCAAATACCTCAAATAATAATGCTCCGATTGGAGTTCACTGAGGGTTTCACACATTAATTCAAATATATAATACAATATAAGCCAGGCCCAATTTTGTTCATATTGACGTTTGAAAAAGTTTTGTAAACCTGTTATGAACAATGTTGAATACATACATTGTGATGAATAATAGATTCCACAGAACTTCATGATGGTCTGTATTTACTATAAGTCAAGTTTAAATCCTGATGATGTTGCCCTTTTTGCAGTCAAAATAATTTAGTTAGGGGACTTATTTCATTTATACTATTAAATTTGGGAATGGCATTGGTTATGGAGAGACTGTGCCTGATCACATGCCATTAAATTGAATTTACAAGACTGTTATTTAACTGATTATCAAATAGAGGTACTATTTGGGAAATCATCAAGGTCACGTAGGGGCACTTGACAAAAGTCACATATAACCAAACTGTATATGTCCTACTATTTCTGTCCACATGTTTTACTAATATCATGAAGCCCTTATGCAAACTTCACCCAGAAAGGCCGTGGCCTGAAGATCAAACCAGGAACCTTCTTGCTACAAGGCTAACCACTGCTCCACTGTGTCACCCTTCAGTCCCTCTGAACAAATTCCTTTTAAGATACAACAGATTCGTTGAATAATAGTAACCACAGTGCAAGTAACTACTCACAAAAATGACTGATTACTTCAGGATATAGCAATCACTTGTGTTGTATCATAAATATTGTAATGACAATTGTCCAACATAATTTTGAAATGCTCAAATCACCTCAGAGCATTCAAATACGAGGAATTTAAAATGAAATCACAGGATCGGTCAAATGCTGCTTCACGGATTTCGACGCGACAGACTTTGAAATCGATTACTCCTGCATGGTCTTGACGCTCCTGTGATGCTGTTGCCTCAGGCCTCCACATCAGGCTTTAAAAACCACGGCAACATCCTCTCCAGCACCACTCAGCCAACAGCGAACCACCGGGCCTGTTTCATTGTATCCTGCAGCCTCTTGCTTTAAAGTAGAACTACTCGTCAGAATGGAGTATCACCACGCCTCAGAGATGAACGGAGTCGTGTCCGATTACCTGAACATGTGCATCGAGTCTAAACAGAAGGGTTTGTGCAAAGAGAAAGAATCCAAGGAGGAGGAAGATTCGGAAAAGCGGTCCCTGATTGAGAAGTCGTACAGCACCATCCTGAGTGAGCTTGGAGAGGACGTGGGCCGGGAGGGACTCCTGAGGACGCCGCTGCGTGCAGCCAAAGCCATGCAGTTCCTCACCAAAGGCTACAAAGAAAACACCAAGGGTGAGGATAGATTTCTGTTGATTTTACTGATGAAATGCAAAAGTCATTTCATTATGGCAAAAACAATTATCCCAAAATGACTGTTGAAATAGAAAAAAAGTGACTGTCCTGGTCTCGTATGGTCGATCTCTCGCTTCTGACTTACTCCAGTATTATTGCAGAATGTCAAAGTAACTTTTCGTCTTCACACAGATATCTTGAACGACGCGATCTTTGACGAGAACCACGAGGAGATGGTGATTGTCAAGGACATCGAGCTGTTCTCTCTCTGCGAACATCACCTGGTGCCCTTCTTCGGCAAGGTAACTTAATAACAAAGCCACAAAACATTCTTATAAAACACTTACTTTACATTAATAAATGCTATAATGATACGAGCAGATTCTAATATTCTGCATGAGATTTAGTGAGCCTGTACCCTGACAGACTGCATTGTTATGTTTCAGGCTCACATAGCATACCTTCCAAACAAGAAAGTGGTTGGTCTCAGCAAACTTGCCAGGTAGGTGACGACAAGAGATAAACACACAACCCACAGGCAGTCAACACACACACACACACACACACACACACACACACACACACACACACACACACACACACACACACACACACACACACCCATGTATATAATTCTCTATTTTTATCTTCTTCCAGAATTGTTGAGATCTTCAGCAGGAGGCTTCAAGGTAAAACAGTTGACTAAGATTAATTTCTTCCTCTGTGTCTTTTTGTCCTTGCGTATCATTCATTCTCAAAATGTCTCCACAGTTCAGGAGCGTCTGACCAAGCAGATCGCTACGGCCATCTCTGAGGCTCTGGAGCCGGCGGGAGTAGCAGTGGTGATTGAGGCTGTGTGAGTATTCAGCTCTTTTCTATCATGGTCCTGACTTTTCTCATAAATTGCACCTTGTTATTTGTACGTGTGGAGGATTGATGGAGAACATTGAGAGGCAATTGTAGACAATTTTTAAGATTAATCAACTGTTATATTTGTTTTTCTACATAAACAGTCACATGTGCATGGTGATGAGAGGCGTGCAGAAGATGAACGCCAGCACCGTTACGAGTGTCATGCTGGGAAGATTCCACGACGACTTCAAGACCAGACAGGAGTTTCTCGCCCTCACAATGAGGAAGTAACACGTTTTTACCTCAACACACGGTTAAACAGGGAATTGTACAGTGTTTTAACACGTATGTTTTATGTGTGTTTTTTTTGTTATTGGCTAGTTTACTTAAAATGATATTGTATTTTTGCAGCCTTGTAAGTGATTACAAATATCAGATGCAAGAAATGCAAATATCCCACACAAATACAGTATGAGTATTCTTATCTTTATTTATGTAAACATTTGTCATTTTTTGTAACTGTCCTACATTTACAGCCAATAACTGTGAATATGCAATAAAAGAAATGTTTAACCCATTAACTGGATGCAACTTGTGTGTTTCTCTCTTTAAGACCAAGATAAACCTTATTTTATAGTTTGCGTGCACTTTATATGACACCACCATTAAGACACGGGGCCAATGAAATGCATAGGGATTTGCCTCTGTACCTTTACTTCATCATTAAGAATCTAGAAGCCAGTATGAACATTAGTTGGGTTTGAAATAATCTTTAAACAGAGTCATATCTGAAGTTTGCAGGCTGCAATCCTGTTTCTGAGAAATTATGATTCTATGACTGTTCACTGAGTTTTCACTATTACTGTAAGATAAGACAAATACATTTTACTGGTCAGTGTCAGTATCAATTTATAGCAACTATAATAGCCAATAAATATATAACACATATAAAATCAAGTTAAACCCTTCTTATTGTAGGAAATTATTTATTGATTGTTGGAAAGTAACTCCATCCAATCGCTGAAGTTACTGCATCTCAATATACTCTGTCTGAGAGTTAAGGACAGGGGATGTCGCGCCTTGTTAATCTATATTGTTCACAAATTGATTGATTGATTGATATTTATATAATATTTTGATTGCATTCTTATCTATTAAACACTTCTCAGGTTTAACTTATTGTTTAAATTTTAACACAGTTTTTGATGGTGAAAATTTCATTATAAAATTATTTTAACAATTTCTCTTTTATTGTGCATTACATTATCAAATTATGAAATAATTGTATCTATGTATTTATTGAGTTGTTAAAACATTTATTAATACTGAAAAATGTATCAATATTTAGTTGTATTACAATGGACCTGTCACTTATGGACCTCCATATTCCATATTGTGCAGATATTTTTCAAATGAGCAAATCGTTAAATCAATCACAAATATTCAATTTACAGTTCATAGATTAAAGATCCAGTGTTTTATCAGTATTCATATATTTCGACATACTTTACATATGGTGAATTACAAAGTACAAACATTAGGAATATATAAAGTACAATAGTAACAAACTTAACAAATGCACTGAATTTTAAACTTTGCCTCAAACAAACCCGGGCAAATCGGTGTAATAGTGCCTTGCCAGAATTTATTCACACAACATTAGTCTTGTTGTGTCATCTAAGATTAAAAATATATTATACAATGCTGGGTTTGTCACTTTTGTAACGACTTAAATTATAAACACTCCCATTATTATTAAACCAGAGTTAAACACAAAGAGTCCCACCTGGAATAACCTTCACTATACTGGCAGTTTTTGAGGGTTTAAATGATTCATATTATTAATGTTAGAGTGATATTAGCTGACATCTTTTCTAAAAAAATATGTTTCAATATTGTCTAAATAATAAAACGTAGTTGTATTAAGTTACATAAACCATAAAACCAAATAACCTCTCGGTGCATTAATCGTTAATATATGTGGTCAAGGCTCTGACGGATGTGCTGGGTTCACGATGAAGTATTGTAAGTTGTGGGTAGATAACAGCCTCGTGTTGAGATGCTCAGGTCGAGTCAAGGTCAATGTTCAGGATTTACTTCAACTGACTTCTACCTCGAAATATCCTGCGTTGGAAATTAAATGTTCCAAGCTAATGCAAATGGCGCCATCACATTTAAAGCTGCACCCGGATTCTGTATCGTTATCACCACACAGCTTAACAATGGTATTGTATAGTAACTGATTCTGTTTTAGAATCTTTCGTGAACAAAGTGACACACTAAAAGGTATTTGTGTCTTTAATATGTTGCTTCTAATGAGTTTTACCAATAAGTCTTTGAAGCAAATGAGGTGACATAAAAGTTTTTGGAAACATAAGAAAAAGCCTCACAAAATCCATGAACAACTGTGAATAATCAGTGCAAAATCGATAATGTCTTCAGTCACAACACACAGAAAAAAAACCACAATATAGAACTGAGCAGACTGAGCATTTTCTCTGAAATATATCATGTGGAGAGTGGAATCTGTAAATCACTGTACATGACAGGCAGAGAATCAAAAGTCCATTGGCTTCCAAGAATGTTGCTTTAAAGAACAATACCGTGTCAAAGAAGACAGTTAAATGTATTTTCTATAGGTCCATAATTTTACAGATCAATCATTTTGAAAACCCTTGTCAGTGGGAAAGGATTATGTACCTTAAACTATCTCCTTCAATCCATATAAACACAAAGAATATTGTAAAAGACTCTAAAGGGCTTGTCCTCAGGAAGCACAAAGACAGATGTAATGGAAAAAGAGAGAGAGTAGGCAAAACCCTTGAGAAAAAAACACATGGGAAAACTGAACAGTTCAACCATGTGAGACAGTCAAGGGTTGTATTTCCGATTTCTCTCTTAATCTCAATTAAATTAATTTCAATGCCCCATCCAGGCTGCAGAGCCACGGTAAGACTCGCATGTGAGTGCTGATTGTTCTACACACTCGAGACAAGCCTCTGTGACCACACAGCGGAGCATGGGACTTCTAGGCGTTTAAAGTCATACAGAATCACAGGATCAGTAAAACGATGCTCCGTGGCATTTCATGCAAGTGACTGTAAATTGATTTGGGTGCTAATAAGGTACCTTGTCCGTGTGGAAAGCTCGAGCCTATACTCACAAGCTCTAATGGAGACATTTTTTATCCTGCATGGGTGTCTTGAGGCTGCTTTGATGCTGTTGCCTCAGGCCTCCACATCAGACTTTAAAAACCACGGCGACATCCTCTCCGACACCACTCAGCCGACAGCGAACCACCGGCCTGTTTCATTGTATCCCGCAGTGTCTTGAGTTGCAGCAGAGCTACATTTGAGAATGGAGTATCACCACGCGTCAGAGATGAACGGAGTCGTGTCCGAGTACCTGAACATGCACATCGAGTCCACGCATAACGACTTGTGCAAAGAGAAAGACTCACAGAAGCTGTCCCTGATTGAGAAGTCGTACAGCACCATCCTGAGTGAGCTAGGAGAGGACGTGAGCCGAGAGGGACTCCTGAGGACGCCGCTGCGTGCAGCCAAAGCCATGCAGTTCCTCACCAAAGGCTACAAAGAAACCACCCAGGGTGAGGATACAACTGTTACTTATGGGACTGATGACAAAACTTTGAGTAGTGCTTAAGTTTAGCAAAATGAGTTGAAACATTTCATGGTTTCATAAAATATTTGAATAAGATCAAAGTACATTTTGATACAATCATGTAACTGAAGTACTATATTTTTTGCTTTCAACCCCACAATATGTCGAAGGCTTATTGTCCTGGTTTCATTTCCTCCTGTGACACATGAATAGGTTCATAGACTACTATAGTTTGCTTAAGGCCAGGTCTTAACAAGTAGACAAATCTGTGACTCTGTCATATTGATTTCATCCTTTGATCCACTGCTGTTTATTATATGAAACTACTTTTCAATCTTCACACAGATATCTTGAACGACGCGATCTTTGATGAGAACCACGAGGAGATGGTGATTGTCAAGGACATCGAGCTGTTCTCTCTCTGTGAACATCACCTGGTGCCCTTCTTCGGAAAGGTAATTAAGGGTTCTTGTGAAATCTTGCACAAATCCGAATGCTTGATTTTTATTTTTTAAAATATAATAATAAAGAATTGATCAAAAACATTATTTTTATATGATACGAGGAAACATTTACAGTGATTTTGGTTAAATATACTCAAACTGATCTTTCGGATTAATACATTGCATATTCATATGTGCTCACATCCACACCAACACTAACATATGTGTAATAAGAATGAATTGGGTGATAAAAGCGGAGCGGATTTGTAATATGGATGGATTCGGCTCAATCATGCATAATATGGATTGTTAATTCAAGGTATGATGTTGTGTTTAATGTTTCAGGCTCACATAGCATACCTCCCTAACAAGAAAGTGGTTGGTCTTAGCAAACTTGCAAGGTAGGTAACAACAATACACACACACACAGACACACACGCACACAACAATTTTTTTATTGTTTTTATTTTCTTTCAGAATTGTTGAGATCTACAGCAGGAGGCTTCAAGGTAACAATTGATTTTCTAGGATCTTTATATTTGTGAGGCTGAAAATAAAGTGTTTTAGGTCAAATGCTTAAAATAGTTAATCAAAATATTACCTTCTATTATTTTTCTTGCTATTGACTATTAATTGAATCAAGCAACTGTTGCAGCTGTGCTCCTCTTTGCATTTTATTAACATTAATCTTTTATGTATCCACAGTCATTTGAATATGTATCTTTCTCCACAGTTCAGGAGCGTCTGACCAAGCAGATCGCCTCAGCCATCTCGGAGGCGTTGGAGCCTGCGGGAGTAGCAGTGGTGATTGAGGCTGTGTGAGTATTTAACCCTTTTATCTTCCATATTGTACTTAATTATTGACAATGTATTTTTTGGCTTTATGCTAGACCTATAAAAAGAAAAGTCATACACAAAGATACTAGTTTTGTGATCATCTAGATTTATGACCAAACTCAAAAGGTCAGATATTGAATGGATTTTGTGGAAGTCATTAATAATCTCCTTTGTGTATCACAGTCACATGTGCATGGTGATGAGAGGTGTGCAGAAGATGAACGCCAGTACTGTGACAAGTGTCATGCTTGGAAAATTCCATGACGATCCCAAGACCAGAAAGGAGTTTCTTGCCCTTACAATGAGGAAGTGAAGGGTACAACAGTTCAACAGAGGAAATGATTTCCCCCGTTCATGTGTGACCCTCAGACAGATTTACATTCAGTGAATTACTGTCCTCATGGTGTCGGGGGTGAACTGTCTCAAACTGATGTTTTTTTAATGTATTTATCCTGTTTAAATAGAAACAAATATACACTGGAATGTGAAATCTAATACTGTAATGACAGCATTGAGCTTCAAGTATGTCCAATACAAATGTACAGTGAAAATAAACTAAATAAAATGTGTATTTACATCTGTGCATCTGTGTGGTTTGAGATGACAACGCCTACACCCATACACAACCATTATCTGACAAATCACACAACACAAGAAATTATCTTATATCTTTTAGTATAAAAATGTATGCATTTTTGGCCATTTTTTAAGTTCATTATCCCTGTCTAAAATTAAGTAATTTATTCTATATTTATCATAATATATACCTAGTATGATAAACTAAATGATAGACACACATTTAGATCATGATCTCATTGTTAAGAAACTCTGTGGATCTTTATACACCAGAGAACCTTCTTATCACCTGAACACATGAAATGCTTTCACGTTAAATGTCCATCTTCTTGTCATTAAGAGCGAGTCAGCACTGTGTTGGATGCGTTCACTCACCAGCTGGTGCCGACCGGCAGAGCAGTAAGACAGTGCGACCAAATCATCTGCGCATAGAAAGAATAATCATGAGATCAACAATGAGATAATCTGTTGTGAATGTAGAAAAAAACGGTCTAACAGGGAAAAGATGAGTTCCAGAAGAAGCATGAAGATTTGAATTGCACATGATTTATAAGCTGTTTTTATTTAAAGATATACTAAGAAAAATGAAGTGAAGTGAATATTGAAAACACATTTGAGAATATTGTGAGCTTAGTAACGTTAAATATGAAATGAATTCATTCATTATTCAGTCGGTCTCTTCTTTCCGCTGCATCACAGTTTATGCAAATATTCTTCCAACAAGATCTGATCTCAGGTTTGTCGACTGTAGACGATACATTTGAATTGGAGCTGAATTAGATTTATAATGTGCAGATTGCATGTTGTGATAAAATAGCAAACATGCATCAGTCACAATTTGTTTTTATTTTTATTACATTACAGCAGATGCTCTCAGTATAAGATTACTGAAAATAGGCTGTTTTTTATTTATTAAATATCACACAAATGACAAAAATATTTGACAAACAAAATTCCAATAAAATCACAACATGTATGAATTTGGACAAATAATGAACCTGCTTGTTGTGTAACTGCACTGGCTGGGATATCATGAGGGGGTGGGGGGGGGGGTGGGGGGTCCGTATCTGCGGTTTGGTCTACATTTTTTTTAACCAGTTACTTCCACACCACTTCTTTCATTATGCTGATCTGTGAAGTGGAACGCAGCGCTGGCGGAGTTGAGAGGTCAGGGGCTCCCGCTGCCTGGATACATACAGTCTAATATTAGAACATTTCCTTGATTTGTTAGTAGCATCTCTGCTGACTCCTGAGCACATGGCAACAGACCGGCCAATAGGATTTCAGGAAATCACTAAGCCCCTCGCTCTGTATAGCAACAGTGGCATCCTTCCATTATTTATTTATATAGGAGTTTTTTTTCCCACAGACTCATTTTCAGGCTCGTGTCCCCCCAGTGTGCATCCACACTGTGCTCTCAAACTGTGAAAAAGACTAATAGTGTTCAGAGTAGTGCTTTAACTTTAACTTTTGGTTTTCTTTTGCCTGCATATGCTCTAAATCTTACAGAGGCTATTTATAGATTTTTTTCAGGTTAGTGTATGTTTTTTATAGATTTTTTATAAAGTACCTGAAAGATCAGTGGAATTTTTTTTCATTTGCCAGATCAGGTGAAAGTAGAGACAAAGTGGAGAATATCCTGGAAAAGGCTTGATTTTTCATGAAGACATGAGACGTACCGCTGAAGAAGAGGGGAAATACCCAGAGGAAAGACATCGTGGGAAAAGGTGCCACTCAGACGAGACGGACAACAACCAAGTGGAGGGGATCTTTAAAAGATGGAGGACATGGGAGGAGAGGCGGCACGGGATAGGAGGAGTGTGTGTGGGGGGGGGGGACGGGGGACGACATAGGATGGCGTGAGGACCGAGGCCGGTGGTTGGTTTGATCTGAGCCACGTGTGCGTCCAGCCACTTCTCTTCGCCGCTTCACGCATGTCGATGGAACGTTGGCTTATCCTGCCGCTCTGTCCCTTCTGTCTTAACCCAGGTAGGTGCGTATTGTCCTGTACTGAGTTCTGTGATGTTTCATTTCTTTAAAGCCGTCTGGATGTTATCTCCAGCAGAAGTTACTGCGTTGAAAGTTCCGTGCAGCCGCTTCGTCATTTCAAGCTTAGGCATAGGACGATGGAAGGCTTGAAGGTGGTGGGGAAATATGGCGTAGGTCAGCTGTCTCGTTTTTGGGGATGCAACGCTGATCAAAACGACACCATGACTAGATATTCAACAAAAACAAGAACACGCTCGGAGGACAGTCATCGTCGGCACAATTAATACCTTCTGCATCATCTGTCAGATGGTGGGTTGACATTTTCAATTTGGCTGACACCAAAAATGTGTGACATTTCAGTTGAGCGCTGCTGTGCAACGTACGAAGAGAGATTTTGAGGTCTCCAACCAACTCCAACTATTGCTAATGGATCCTCCATTCAGATAATACAGTCAACGTCATTGACTTTGTTATGATTAGGTCATCATTAACTAATCTAGTTTAAAACAGCACAATCTTCTGACTTGCAAAAAATTAAAAAAAACATAAATTAATATCACAAAATGTATCAATGTCGTCTAAACTCAACTGTGCGTCGTCCCGAATGCATTCGTAGCGCAATTTTTTTTTGGCTAAGCCACAAGTAAAAATTAAAATCTGGCTTATGTAACAAAGATCCCAAGATTTTGTTTGAGAAAATGACATAATTTGAGAATATGACATAATTTCAACAAGAGCTGGACACAATGTACAGTGAACATCGAGCCATGACCACTTCATGGCTGCGTACCATCGGAAGTACTTTGATGCGGACGCCATTTCCAACGCTTTGACTTTTGATCTATAACGTTGCGTCGCTCAATGAATTTAGATGCAACCATATACGGCTTTACTAAAATGAACAACATCCATTCAGAATACATTTATTGTATCAATCTGAACAACATTTTAGAAGATCTTTAATCAGTCAATACTTAAAAATATATTCTAAAATATATTAATAACGCAGAATCAAAGGTCAGATTTTTTTTGCGCTTTACAGTTACAGAAATTAAGATTTTGCTATTTTCTGTTAAAACCATAAATGACAACAGGATTAGGGGGAATCATGTTAACATAAAAAAACTGATCTATGATAAATAATAATCAAAATCATGATCTAAGTCAGTTTCCATTCACAGAGCAACTCACATCGCTTCAATGGGACATCACATTGCAAAGAGTCTAGAAGGATAATAAACCGCTGACTAATCCCAGATGCTTGGGAAAGGAAAAGGATTTAACTGCAGTCCTCCTGAATTATTAACCATGTAATGGGTTACGTGATATAACACGGTCAGTAATTTTGTATTAAACAGCTGACCCTGACTTCACAAAAAGCAAAATCCTATGACATCCCAGAATTTCTATATCCCATACGCTCCAATTTTACCTTTTACTTTCTTTCAAAGTGTAAAAATCAATATGTTTTCGACAAGGACGAGCGCTGTTCAGAGAGCTTAAGTAACATGATTTTCTTTGTCACCCCTCATGTGCGGTAATGTGTTTGCACTGATCCTGGTAAAACACATTGTGTCTGTTGAAACTAGCAGATGTTTTACTACCAGATTAACCTCTTTTGTGTTTATATGTGCTAAAACCAGAAAGCACCTTTTTCTGAAGATTTCTTCTGGTTTCAAAAGATTTAACAGGAACGAGGAGTTTCACACCAACTGTACAGAAAAAGAAGCTTAGTTCTTCATAATGATAATGGCAATATTCTATTTATCTGACTCAGAAAAGTATACCAAGGGAATACCAGTATGTTGACTTATGATCCTTCATAACCTGTTAAGAAATTGAACATATCAAATACTCATTATCACAGGTTTTGTTGTGTTCAGGATATTTGAGACTATAAAGTATTGTTTAGGGAAAACAAGCATGTTGGTGACACTTGAGAGGAAATACGGAAAATTGCTGTGCATAATTTTAAACATTAAATTTTATAGAGTTACTGATAAACTGATAAGTCAAGAAAATAATAAATAGATTGATTGCTGAATTCATTCGTTATCGGTTGCAGTAAAAGCAAAGCAAGTAAATTGTAATTTAAGAATTACAAAATAATTTTTTGTTTTGCGCATGATTTTTTGTAATCAATTGCATAACGGTGCAGCAGCGTAGTTGTGTAACTCATTACCTAAAAAAGTCAGCATTCATTTCAGTGTATTTTGCAGGAATCCCTACAACTGCTTAGATTGACAATGTTAAAAGGTTGTTTTTTATCGTTATTTCACCGGGCAGGAAGTTAATCATGGAATGGTTCTAAACAAGGGGTTCACTGCCCCTAAATAACTACTACGACACTGTACATCAGTAGAGTCAGGGCTGATAGAGCTGACAGGGGGGATAATACAGACCTTGTAACCTGCAGGGCATGGATTCAATAATCTTCACTTTCTACTATGTTGATAAGTTTGTGTTTTTTCTGTTTCAGGTCCTCTGACATTGAGGTGAAGTCCTTGATGAGGAATGAGTCCTGCTTCAGTCCATCGCTCTCTAGTGGGTTTACGGCTCAATTACTAGCACCATCAGCTCCAGGGCGTGAACCCCCGTTATAGCCAATGACTTTGAAGCAAAGAGGTGCTTGAATACCGAACACTCCCCCAGAATATTAAGGAAAATATCAAATCTAGTTGCAATGTCATCACTCTGTTGCGTGATGTGGTTGAACCAGGAGTTTAGGCTGAGGAACGTGCTTTACCCCCACAACACAGGGCAGCCATGAATTCTGCACCGTCACCTTCCTTATCCTCCGCCATGAATGTATCGGTTAGCTGATAGTATGTGATCAACAGCACTGCAGCGTTTTGCCTCCTGCTGCTTCACCACCCCAATAAAGCCCAGCTGGACTATTTAGTCTGTTTTGTACAAATGGCAGAAGAGGATTTCCAGCTCAGACCAGTCGACAGCGACGACTGCACAGAGGAGGACAAGCTCCAATCAGCTGATTTCCCAATTCCATCGCTAGCATCCCTCCACCTCAGGGACAAGACTGTGGTCATCAAGGAGAGCAACGTCCATATGGGAGATAATCCTCAGCACCCATCTGTATTTCCTGTGATGATGTCATCACCCCTCAACCAATCCCAGCAGCCGACAGATATGTCCATGGCTACTAGGCCTGATCATTCACCAGCAGATCAAGGTAACATTAAATGTGCTTTATCAAAAAAAAATATAACTGTGAAAGGGTTCTGGATTTCCTATATGTTACTTTTATATTCGTGCAAGAAAGCTGATTTTCTAATTTCTTGTCTCTATGCACAAAATAAATTGCTATTTTTTTGTTGTATGTTCATTTGCTGTGATGATACTCCTTTGCTTTTTTGTACACTGAGGAGATTTACGTATAAGATCAAAAGATGAATATATTTTAATTATATTTATTTAATAAAATAGAACCTTTTGTATCAGAACTCCCCATTTTGGTGAGCAAGAGTAAAGGGACAGACATTAATTCCATAATGGGTTTAATAACCTTTGCTTGCAATTTGTGCATCAAGCCTGCTACTCACTAACATTACAATACTGTTGCATCTTCCTTCAGAATCAGTCAGTCAGTCTAAACCATTTATGTCCATTGTCGTGTTAGCTGTGTGTTTTTTATTTGCTCTCAATATGTTTGGATCTCTTTTTCTCTGTACGTAGGCAGACAAAATGTTTCTGTAGCTACCATAAGAATCCGAACACGAGATTACATCATCAATAAATATCAGTGAGCCTGTCCCTGAGCCGCCATGACACCAACTCCACCGTGCGTCACAGAGGAGCGGGTGTGTTTTGGACCATGAGCAGATCCTGCCTTGCTCGACTCTTTGCTCCTTCCATTACCGTGGAATAGGTTTCATCAGTCCATGAAAGTTGCAGATAATCGTTTGGCTTCTTTGCAAATCGGACCTTCTGATTCTTATTGCTGACAAGTTGTTTGCATCTTTTTGCATGGCTTCTATAATTCTGCTGTCAAAGTCTCAAAGGGTTAAATGGAAGCCCTTCACCCCTGCTCTGTTGAGATGGGTGGTGATGACTGTTGCTTTGGGGGTTTTCTTCACAGCTCTCACAATGTTTCTGTCATCACTCGCTGTTGTTGTCCTCGGCCGACCTGAGTGAGGTCTGTTGCTGTAGCTTAAACAGTAGTTTCTTTTTCTTTCAGAGCATTGGTTAATTGTTGAATTTGCTATGACCAGTGTCTGATTGATTTTCCCTCTTTGCTTGCTTCAGAATGCTCACTCTTCTACCATTCTCTCTCGTCCTCATGTTGGTTTATCCTTTTTAATAACAGAGATATTTAATCTTTGAACAGTCATGAGAATGGGCGACACCTAGGCAACAAGAAACACATGTTACAATGGTTTAACTAATTTGAATACAATTTGAAAAATATCTCTTTGTCTTTACAACAAAAACAAAGGAATTTAACTTAAACATTGCAGTAAGAAATATCTAATCAATACAATGAACTTAAAACCCAGTTAGTATTCTAGTAGCATGAATTACTTACGTTTGGCTGATGGTGTTGAGCTTTTCTCAGGTTTTATACCAGTTGAGATTTGACAGTTTCAAGGGCCCATGTTAAAGAGTGTCAACCCTTTCTAATTTCATGACAGCATTCCTATGATTCCTCCAACATAAAACTGCGCACCCAGCAGCAATATAATGCATCTCCAGGCATGCCATGACAAGTGCTGAAGGGATGACTTACATTCATCGCCCACAACATGCCTCTTGATACACATGTGCACCAGCGCTCTTGTGCAAAGACACATACTGGGAAACACAAACAATTCACACGTAAATGCAATGCTTTCAGAAAATGCTTGACTGACAGGTTATCGCCTTTCCAAATTTCCCTAAAGCCACATTGACTCACATATGGACGATAAACACAAACAGAAATGGTGCCGTATCAGCTCCGGTCGTTCAGGCCGACATGGCATCTCTCTGCAGACAGCTGTTGTTTGTTAGGCGAGGCGAGGCAAGGCGAGGTCGGGCACTGAGCAGCAATGACTCTGGCTGACTGTGCCCGAGTGTTGAGGAGTGCCAGTTCTGGTATTTTAGGCAGTCAGACAGTGTCACCTGTCAGCAGACTAGTCTGGACAGAGTCTCCCAACATGGTGCAAGGGCTGAGCAACACAACGGTATCTCCCTCTTGAGGCCTTGTCAGTGGGCCAGCAGTGTGTGCTGAACAGACAGCCACAAAGTGCAGATAGCCACATGCAGACTGGCCTGAGCTGACATCAGGGGTAACACTGGGACGTCGATGCTTGATGTTTCAGAGTTTTCGGAGTTGGGTCACGATGACAGCGAGGCTCGGTCCCGTGCCCTGACTGCCTCTCTGCAGGATCTTTCTTCGCTCGTTGATCAGGAGGATGTGTATCCTGCCCTGAACAACAACTCAGCCAAGGAAGGAGGTATGCTCCGACATCACTAACTCTGCTCTGCACTAACTTAACTGTAGCACATGTTTTGTAACATATTTAATCACATTATAATGTATGGTCTTTGGTGTTGACCATTAGCACCTACTACTGTCCCCTATTTTAGCATCCTTCATATTTCTAATCTATTTACTGCTTCTCCTATTTTGTAACTCTGTCTTTTATAAATCAAAACTTCAGCCTTGTATGTTATATGCCTGGGGGACTATTACCCAATACACAGACAGTGCTATGAATCCTTCCAGTTGACGTCTGCTGATCAACACAAACATTGTTATATCATGTGTGAAAAGGGGACAAAGTGAGATGTGGGCTAAGATCGACAATCCTGCTCAGTAGAAAAAAAGGAAATATTGAAAATAAATATGACTCGTCTGAAGCCATAAAATCACTCCTTTTTAATTCATCTGTTTCTGTGACTTATATTCTTTTTGTCCTGTGTGCTCAGAACTTCAACCCAAGAACAACATAACCAAAGCGATGGCAGCATGCAACTGCAGTGTCGATGACAACCAGCTGTCCCATGCAGACTGGTACTGGGGCCACATCTCAAGGTATTGCATGTTTTCATAAGGTGTGCTGATGAATTGATGTTTTCCCTGTAAAACTCTTTAAACTCATTTTTTCAAATATAACTTTGTGAGTTCCTTTCTTTAACATGAACTGTTTGAAACTTTCCAAGTCGTTTGTGTATTTTCTAGAGAGGAAGTAAATGAGATGATGAGAAACACGCCCGAGGGCACATTCCTGGTGCGAGATGCTTCCAGTCGGGTGAAGGGGGAATATACTCTCACACTAAGGTAAATACGTTGGAGTCTTATTGCTGAGGAAAATCACAAATCCTCCGTCAGGATTTGGTGGCAAGCACACGCGCACAATATGCACAGTTGTCATGTGTCCATCACATCGAAAGGTTAGCCAATGGGTACATTTTATTAAGGACAACTGGTTAATGGGGCATGAAGCAGTCAGTTGATGGCATACCTCGGCCAAAACCCAACAGTCCCCTGAAATTCAATCAAGTAAAACCAAATTGCACAAACTGCTTGATTGTTTTAAATCAAAATATATTGGTGAAAATGTCCCATCTTGTAATATTGAAGAAAATTAAAAACAATTCCCTGATCTGCCCCAAAATGTTTTGGGTTTTTCCTGACTCATGTCCTTTCCATGCACCAAGTTTATTAGCATTCTGTACAGTAGTGATTGCATAACATGGTTGTCCTACATGCACAGATGTCTGTTATTTACTGGTTTCAAAGTCTCACTTCAGTTTACTGATTTCAGAATTTAAATTTAGTTATACTGGCTTTAAAGTGTAACTTAATACATTTCCTGATTTCTGTCTAATTTTAGCTGAATGAAGACAGACATGTCCTGAGGTTTCAGATATAAAGCTTTGTTGATTAGAATTTGGCGCAGACTCCAGCAGTAAGCAACATTACACCGTCTGCACAGTCAAATTTTTCCAGTCATCAGTCTTTCGTCTGTCTGAAGGAAAGGACACACTCCAACTTTATTCAATGCTGTCTACACGTTGTCTCTCTCACCAAACACTCAGCTCTTGCTTCTATGACCCAAAGCTATTAATAAGTCCTAAAATGGATATTCTTCCCATTTGCAAGCACAAGTACAAACGTTGTTTTATTAGTTGAAACTCTTACTAACAGTTCTGTGGATGAACTGATCCAGTGTAGTTGAAACTGAGGACTTAAGCTGCTGACGAGCTACTTTCACTTTGCAGCTCATGTAGACGAGGTGTTGATGTGGACGGAGACATGATACAGTTTTGTTTGGATGATAGCATTGTGGTGAGGCTCTGTGCAGAACTGTGGTTAGGTGTTTAAACAGTACACTAGTTAAACCATGTAATAAAGGTATTTTATTGACCAATATGTCATTTCACCCTGTAGAGACGATGCTTACTTTTTCTGCCCACATTAGACTAAATATATCCCATACCCACGACAGCCCTGCTGGACCTATTGAATCATACCCGTTCATCGTTGCCAAACACTAGTTAAGGTTGTAGACCACTTGGAATTTCACTAGCCACAATGTTTAATGAGAACATTGACAAAAATATGATTATGTACCATTATATTTTCTGTACAGTCCTAATTGAATGAGTCTTCATAAATCACAGCAAAAACAGTTGAAATGTTGAATTGACCAATCCTACAAGATATGACAAGAGGAGAGGAAAGAATTAGGTTGTCCTCTTGATTCAACTTGAGCTACTTTAATAGGCAAATATGTAATATGTGTTCTCGTTGTACATGTTTTTCTCTTCAACAGAAAAGATGCTTCGAACAGACTGATAAAGATTTTCCATCAAGGGGGCAAATATGGCTTCTCTGAACCACTGGCCTTTTTGTCTGTGGTGCACCTGATCCAGTATTACCAGAACAAATCACTAGCGCAGTACAATTCCAAACTGGACATACGGCTACTCTACCCCATATCCAGATACCAACAGGTGGGTAGTGTGCTGTCTCATCTTACATATTAATATTTTTCAATGTGGGGACTTTACTCACTTAACTCACGGATCTTTTTAACCATCTTAAATGTCTTGTCTGTACAGCAGCAGGTTGTGATGGAAGTTGACATTGATGCAGTTGGGGAACAGCTGAGGATATTTCAGGATCGATACAAAGAAAAAAGCAAAGAGTATGACCATCTGTTTGAGGAGTTTAACCAAACCTCCCAGGTAAAACAACAGCCTAATCATTGAGGCATATTTTAACTGTAAATATGTAAATGTGTGATGTTATTGGATAATAGCAACAAGCCCTTGATTGCAAAGGCCCTGCACACATACAGAATATTACAGATTCGTTTCTTTGTCATCCGAGGACCTGCAGAGCAAGCGGACAGCCATCGAGGCGTTCAGTGAAATCATTCGGATCTTCGAGGAGGAGTGTGAAACTCAAGAACGCTACAGCAAGGAATACATCAACATGTTCCTCACTTTGCACAGCAGCACAGAAACGGACAAGTATGCCTCCAAATATTAATATGCTCTTCACTCAGTTTCAATCACTTGAAGTATATGTTCACATAATTGGTGTACAAAAACACAAGTTATTCCCCAAAATGTGTTTTGTGAGGTCCCAGTGACGACCAAAATGTACCTGATATTCTGTGAGTTCCTGTGGACATTTGTACCAAATTTGACAAAGTTTCCCTCAAGGCGTTGCTACGATATCACATTCAAAAGAGTGGGATGGACAACCTGAAATCCCAAAGCCTCGAGCTACAGCAGTTACCAGCGCAGAGGCATGACAATACTCTCTGCTAGACATGCCCCTTTCAGCATGCACACAGCAAATGAACAGACTCTGAATTGTTACCCAAGCTGCTCCTTCTTTTACTCCCAGGATTCAAAACAACCCTGAAGAGCTGCAGTCAAGGGTGGAGGAGATTCACAACAGCAAGAAAAAGCTGGAGGACGAGCTGAGAAGAAAAGCCCTGGCTCACATGGAGGTGGACAGGAAAATCAACAGTCTGAAGCCCGACCTTGTTCAGCTCAGGAAAATCAGAGATCAGTATCTCCTGTAAGTTAAAAAATGTATGACATTACGTTCTGGATGACTGATTACTGGCGAGAAGATCTCTGGTACTTTTAAGCCAACAAGTGGATTTGAGATTAGTTTAGTTAAACGGTTACTTGCCGATGACACAGCTGACCTCAAAACATCGCTGCCTGCTAACTGTTGGGTCTGTGTTTCAGATGGCTCACCCAGCACGGCACCAGGCAGAGCCAGATCAACGACTGGTTGGGTATCAGCACTGAAGACGAAGAGTGAGTATCATCATTCATGCAACTTATCTCACTGCAACGTCACTGCAACAGAACGTACAGGAATCCCTGGCTAGTTTATCGTTTGCATTTTATCTTTCACTAAAGCCTGAAGCAAAGCTCGACTGTGTCTTTTGGCTTCACACGCTAGCACATATGCAAACGTGAAGTATGGCAGCCAAATGGTCTATTATCTTAACATTACATGACAGAGTCCAGAGTCAGAAAACATCACTGCAGATCCATCAAAGTGCGGACACAACCTGTTCCACCCTCTCTCTCCTCTGGAAGGCGCTACAGAGCACTGTATGCCAGACACAAAAATGGTTTCTTTCAAAACAAACGTTGCTTTCTGTACATAATTACCAATGTAAATCCTGCATGCTGTAAATAATATTATATTTGTAGATATTTATAGCATACAATGTGCATATCTGTCCATCCCACAGAAACACATTTATTATTTTTCAGATTTTATTGTTCTCATCCCTAGCTGTATATCTATTTGTATAAGTACAATTAGGCTACACCGGAGTCAAATTCCTTGTGTGTTCACATACTAGACCAATAAAGTGTAATCTGAATTTGATCAATGGAAAAATTGGCTGCATCATTTCTTCATGACCTACATTTGGCAGCAGTGCTTATATACAGCTGGCTGTGCCAGATTACGTAACAGTTTTACATAAATGTAAAAAGTAACAAAGAAAGTAGGTTCAGCTGTTATTTGAGGGGGGGGACTGTATTCTTTAAAATAATATTTTCCAACTAATCTAACCCTCCTCCCTCCCCATCGTACTTCAGCCTGTACACCCTGGCAGATGATACACATCAGGAGGAAAGGAGCTGGTACGTCGGTGGAATGAGACGAAAGGAGGCAGAGGAGCTGCTGGAGGGAAGGAGGGATGGGACCTTCCTCATCAGAGACAGCCAGACACAGAGAGGCTCCTTTGCATGCTCGGTTGTGTAAGTACCTTCACATTTACATATTGTAGGTATTTATAGCCTTTGCACACACACACAATATTCACAGCCGCTAGATGTCACTGCAGCACCAGCATCTCAGGCCAGAACAAATGTCAGACAGACACACTTCCAGCCACCTTGTTTTACAGCTCTTAATCCCCAACTGACTACTTGATTCAACATATTAATGGAATCAAGCCGGACATAACAAGGATGAGATTTATTTATACATTCAAATAAAGTTAAATATCTTCATACAGTGCGGACGGAGAGGTGAAGCACTGTGTGATCTACAGGACGTCTACAGGCTATGGCTTCGCTGAGCCCTACAACCTGCACTCATCTCTGAGAGAGCTGGTCCTCCACTACCGACACACGTCCCTGATCCAGCACAACCAGCAGCTGAATGTAACCCTGGCCTGGCCCGCTCTCAGCCAGCAGCCCAGCTGAGACACACCAGCACGCCACTGGGATGGCGGTTTCCCAAAGCTTCACTGTCATAGATGCACCAGGATTGACATTGTAGCCACCCAGACTTCTTTACCGGTTAGTGTTGTCACCAAATCAGAATTTTCACAGTGTCAGTGCTAAGATTTGGAAACTTAATAATTCTGTTTGATACAACAAAACACATCACTGAACAACACACACTGTGTTCCTCAAGTTAAAAATCCCATTTAATTGACATTTGCAAACACAACTGGGATTAAATACTAAGTGTTTACAGAATATAACCCGTTAATTGAGTCTTTTACCTCAGTATTGATGTAGTACTGAAATGTTGTAGTACAGAGTCAGCAGGTTTCCCAGATCTGTACATTTTTATCAATGTAACAATTGATGAAGCGATCCAAATTTTAAAAAACTTTGATTTAAAGCTAATAAGCACAATCTGAGATATGATTTGGTTAGCTTATTTTTAATAGCTACAGTATACTACTTTTGTGAAGAGATATTTATGAAAGTTATCTATTAATGCAAACACAAAATATCTCAGCAAAACCAAATTTTCCTGAAAGGCAAGCACAAGAAATATAAAATATAAATAAACATTATGTAACGGTTATTCCACTTATTGATTGCTGGTTGATAGCTTTAACTTTAGAAATATAAAAGTTATATTCTTGCTGGCTGTGATACGTTTCTATCCGTTTTGACATTGTGGTTTCCACAGAAGCTTAGGCAATCAATGGCAATTAAACCCACGCCATTTCTTAATTGTGTACATGTTCCACATAAGAAAAAGAAAGATAGGAATTCATTCATATATTTTTGGTTTTAAGAAAAATGTGACAATCAATTGCATCCTTTGTGTTGTTTTAAGCTCACTCATTATCACTCAAAAGTATTTTGATATATGGGGGGTGCTTAGTGTGAAGCAGCCGATGTGAAGCACAGGCAAACAGGCGAGCTGTGTATAGGTTTTTTACAGAGTCAGTGGTTTGACAGCTTTGATAACTGGTCCGGAGCCTGAAGTGAAGTGATAATATACTGTACAAGACTTATACATTTCCAGTTCTGTAGGGAATTATCGAAAAGTGCCTTTCAGTGCTTCTATTTCAGCCATCATCACTGTCGACAAGTTTGAGCCAAACGCTGAGTCTACGATACAAAGTTACAATACTGCAGTGTCATAGTAGAGGAGGTTTATATTTATATAAAATGATATAGATCAAATAGATTTTATTCCCCTGTGGGCCACCACATTGAATTTACATCACACTTTGTATAAACCAGATACTGTGAGATGAGTTAATGATAGGAAATCACAACTACATTAAAACATTCGGAAATATCTCAGGAAAAGGACAATTAAATCAAAAGGTAAATGTAGATACAGATTCAGCAAATAATTGTCACACACAAATCTGTGTGTAATTTACCGAACTTAACCATCACCTTATGTGCACAGGCGCAAACTGGAAGACTCGGAGAACAAAATGTAAACGAGACTAATGTAGCCATGTTAGCTACTAGTGAACAAGGTATAATTCCAGCTATGGTGGACCAAATAGCGTATATTATGATATTGAAATTCACTCGTTTGATAAAAATGTTGGTACATAGAAGCAGAACATACCTTTTATTTACTTCATTAGTGTGAGGTATGTTCAAATTGGTCACGTAGAAAAGTATGTCTAGTATAATAAATATCACTTTAAAGCTAAATCGTTTACCTTTTCAAGACTACCCAGATCCCTCCAGTCCGGGTTCGGAAACCAGAACTTGATTGTGCACTTTCTGAGTGGAGATGAAGTTGTGCTTGTGGGTTACAATGAATCATTAAAACTATTTTTATAGGGGAAAAATAGAAAAGTCTATAATAGAGTTGTCGTTTAATTTAGCATTGTCACTTTTGTTGCTCATTATAGTCATGAAAATTGATTTTACATTCTGACATTGGTTTGATCAGAATACGTTCATTTATCTGTGTCATGTTTTTGTCCTGTTGAATGAGTCACTTTAGATGCACTTATATCTTTAGTGGTCCTCAGTCTAATATGTGCTTGATGCGTTTTGTGTACGTTCACTTGAAGTTATCATTTATTTCTGACTGTTTATTGCCACGGAGTTGGACAAATGTGTCCTATTCTTAACTTTGTGGCAGTAGAAAATGTGTAAATGTTTGATTCTGCACGCTATCATTGTGTACAAGATAGAAACCCTAGATATTATATCTTTAACTATAAATAGGGTTCTGCCTTGGTACTGGTTGGATACTGGTTCTGGTACCAAGTTTATCACCAGCTATAAAAGACCTCCCTTTGAAGGGTTGGCCATGTTCTGGGAAAGTTTTTCTTAGTCTCACTGAATGCTGTAAGGTGATCTTTGCTCTAGTTTCCTTTAAATGCATTTCCCCGAGATCAGAAGTCGACCACAGAGTGTGAGCCGCACAGTGACGTCTTCTCTTTAAAGCGAATAGAAAAGCTTTCCCATTGGGTGTTGTCTGCTATGCTCGTGACCACAATCATTTGTGATATAGTTTTGCACAACAGTAAAATATGGAATTCTACATTGTACAGGAGTGTGCCACAACCACTAGATGACAGTGGAAGCAGGACATTTACGTAAATGTGTGTACTCGTTAAAGCTAGAATCTAAGTTTGAAATGTCGGACTTCTGTTCACACTGTTTTGTAAGACCCTGTGTTCATGGACAAAAATAAATAGATATTTAGACTGTGTAGCAGTGGTGTAGTCTACTTAGCACACGGACAATTTTAGCAACATATGACTTAGACATTACCCGCTGACATCACACTGTTCGCCTCTCATATTTTAGCCAGATTTTCCTGTTTCGCAGGATGTTTACTAAACTGTTTCTTTAATCTCATAGTTACTCTGCCACATCTGGCATGTGAAAATCAAAGTGTAGGTGTTTTATTTTTCAACTTTTTGCACAATTAATAGAGTGTTAAATAAAGTGCATCATTGGAAACAAACCTATATTTAATATTGTGATTTTAAAACAAAGAGTACATTTCCCAGTTAGTTTTGTAGCATGGAAACAGAGAACACGTGGAGCTGCACAAACAGATTACACCACTGCTTTGTGAAGTTTAGATTTTAAAGCATTGTATTTGCACATTAGTATCTCCCATGAAGTGGAGATAATACGACTGTCTTCATGTACATCCACCCTCCTACTGAAGCAGGGGGACATGTGGTGGTGCTAAATATGGACAGGTTGCTTATGAGATTGAAATGTTGTAGCACTGTTAAGGCACTGATACAAGTGTTCAATTCATTTTTTTCTCTGTGGCATCTGTTGTGAGATAAACTACCGTAGTTCTGTGAAGTCATGACATCTATGTTTATTTTAATTGTTAGTGCACAATCTGGTCTTTTTTCTCTTTTGTAATTATTTTGTCAGTTTTTGTAACTTAAATGTTTTATCACTGTGCAAACAACATTTAACCAACATGACAAAAACTATTCGTTAACAAATTATTACTGTTTCATTGAAGAATAATTCGTGTCTCATATCATACAATGTGTGTCATAATGTAGTTTCAAGTTTTTCAAATACTGCAAGAAATCCTTGGTTTGAAATTTTGTTAGTGAGTTTGTCTCTTATTTTTAGGAGATCATGTGAAGAAGTTCTTGTCTAAAGAAATTCTTCATAATCTAGTATTTTAAAGCAGGGTAAATTAACGATTTAACTAAAACCAAAAAAATTGAATTTTTTCTGAGGTAGGCAAGAAGTTAAATGTATGTTTTGTGCAGGATACCATAGATGTGTGGCATGGAAGATTAATCAGTTTAGTTGTATGGTTGCTCTCAGCCTTGGTTTGGCATTATGAGACAAGTAAGGCCCAGTGGGGCGAGTTGGAGAAGGATGTTGTTAGATTGTTTGAAGGGCATGTAGGAGACTGGAGATTCAGGACTGACAGAGGCATGTTGTGTTAAATAAGAAGATGGTCGTGTTGCTGCTTTGAATTCCAAGAGAAGAAATGTATTTTTACATAGTTCCTCCTCTGTAGGAATGATTCTGCAGGACAGAGTTAGCAACAATGCTAATACTCGGTGACAATGCAGAAAGTAGTATGTTATCCAGATAGAGAAGAAAAGGGTAAGAGGCAGGTTGTTTTGTATGACATCATCTCTCGAAAACCTTAATACAGTGGTTTTACTTGGCTTACCTTAATCTTGCTGTAACTGCCTGGCAAAGATATTGTGAGATTAACTAAAGAACATTCTTGAACTGAATGTTCAGAACCATTTGTTCTCCAAATAGGAGATATGATGGCGTTAATCACTTTACAGCGTTTTGCAGAAATGGTGTAGATCACCGCTCTATGTGGTGAACAGGTAGTTATACATGTGTGGTTATGTAGGTGCAGGTGTTGTGTTTTCTCCATATGCCGGAGATTTATGATGGAAGTTAGGTTTTGTAAGTGTAAGAATGGTTACTTTGGGAATGGTTTAGAAATGGGTGGAGTTAACATGAACTCCCCTTTGCTGCAGACTTTGGCCTTGAGAACTGTGCTGACCTTTTACATGCACATGAAAGCTATATGATACAGTTATGGTAAAGAATAACACAGGCCCTTTAAGAAGAAGGAGTTTAGGTAGAAACAGATTTTTGCAATGAAACTATGCTCAGCTGCCATTTAATGGCTTGTCAACCCCGTTTAACTTTCTTCCATTTCCATGCCATAACACGGTGGGATCTAGCCGTAATGTTTGTCAAATAGAACAGCCATAATAACCTGTTAGTTCTCCATTTCATGGTGAGTTAGATGAAACATTAGTTATCATCTTTTATAATTGTTTGAAATCCAGGGACTTGATATGTTAAGAAAGGCTTGTTTTTTTTGGAGCTGTGCATATATGATGAAATACCTCTAACTGTCTCATGCATCTAATTCAGCATAGTATCTGTAAAAATGTTTCTGTAACTTTGACTTTTATTCTTTTAAATGTGACTGTATGGATTGGTCTTTCTGATTTCAAGCATCTAATTACCCTTAGTTAATAGCCTGTTGCTGTGAGAAAATAATGTGATTGTAAATGTTTATTTACTGTAATGATTATGCAAGAAATTTCATTTTTTTTTTGTGTTTTATCAGGTATTAAAATTGCTTGTATTTCAATTAGGAGTCAAATCTGAAAAAAAAAATTGTTTCAAAACATTTTGTTGGTGTAAAACTTGACTTTACCTACTTCAGGACATTATTGTTCGTGTATGCACTTTCAAACCCCCAAATAAAGTTGAAACGATGGTTTAAAGAGACGAGTATTATTTCTTACCTGTAGATTTAACACTTCATACCATTCTTTTATAAAGGCAGAAACTAACAATCATTTTCATCATATATTATTATATGATGGTTCATGCCGCACCCTAGATCCATGTACACAAATACCCTGGGCACCAGAATACAATAAATATAGTAGAACCTTGTAAAGAGAAGTGTATGACATGACTTTCATATAAAACAGAAAACTTTGTAACATTCAGGGTTTCTCCAGGTATCCTCAATTCATTTAAGATTTAAGTTTGAGAATCTAATTTAACAATCTCAAAATGACTTTGAGACAAGACCAGCACGTAACTGGACATAAACATGCATCCAATCTCCAAACTATTCTATACTATACTCCAGCATTTCATCAAAAAGAAACTGGTCTTACCTTCAGGACAGACTCTTCTGGGTCGTTTGGATGCAAACTTCTGAATGTTCATGTCCATAGGGAACCTGGAACTCACCAGGTCAAAGTTATCATTATTATTGGTTATGTATCGTCAGCATTAATCTAACACCAATGCAGTTGGAGTCAGTTTATCCAAAATGAGATAATCCATGGTGCTGATGATGTTGGATCCGCCTCCATTGTTTTCTGAATCCACCTGTGCTTCTCGGTGATGACGCCGGATGGTTTCCCGCCTTTACTGCAGCTTCCCCGCCGTCATTTCCCAGTGGAAACACATGGAGCCCCGTTGTCCATCCTGGTTCCTTTCTTTAAGGCTCTTCTCTGGTCTCTATAATGGCTTCTGCGTCACTAAACATTCTAAACTGTGTAAATATCGCCATTAAAACAAACCGCTGCAGGTGTGTTTCCTCGAACTGACCCCAAGATGGCGCCAGAACTTCCTGCTTCTTCTTCTCATTTCTCTCAGTCATCTCTTTCCAAGCTGTTTTTGTGCTTGAATTATACTATATTTTATGATCTATTGCTCTCATAATAATAGTATAAATATATATATTTATTTTTGCCTGTAAAATATAAGCTCCTATTTAATTAAGCCACACACAAAATATTGCTGGCGTTCAACAACTACAGCTCCCATAAGGCTTTGCTTTATAGTCCATCTTCACTTTGTATGTCTGCACAGTTTAGTGTTCAAATTCGTCCTTCACTGAATTTACTGTATTTAATAACTGATCAACTCATGTGGAGCCACTAGAAATGGAGGTGTTGCATTTGTGAATTTTATTTTTTACTTTTATATCACTATTCATTTGTGTGCCCTCATCCTTCATGATTAAAAGCATCTGATTAATCCCAGATTTGAAAGGGCAGATACGACTTTTATAATGTATTCTTTTGTTCATGGAGCTTGAAGCAGGAGTGACCGAGGGTCCTTGAAGGCAGCACAGGTCAATCCAGCCTGGGGTTAATAAACTGCTGATGAGACTGATCATGGGGCTCTGAAGGAAAAGGAGCAGCTCCAGTCAGTGTCCAATCTGTTCTCTGTCTGTCCTCAGTGTCCACACTGGTCTCTATCTGTCCCTTGTGTCCTATCTGTAACTCAGTGTCCTCTGATCTGTGTGGATTTCTGATTTCCAACATGAAGCTTTCTGCTCTGCTGCCTGTGTTCTTGCTGCTCTGCTCTGAAAGCAGAGGTTCTGAGGCGTCTCATCCCAAACCAGCTTGTCGTTATCCTCCATCTCAGTGGTGTCGATCACTGGAGATTGCAATCGAGTGTAAGGTAAGTAAAGAATAAACAACTAAGACTTTTTTTTTTACTTTATTTTTGTATTAACTCCTTGTGCATATCAACAGTGAGTGTTTAAAAATATTGTTGTGGATCATAAGAAGATGGAATAAAGTACAGCAGTTTATCTTTTACTAGATTGTTAAAGTGTTTGTAAATGAAGTTTATTCATGTGAGAATCGTTATCAAACACAGTTTTCTTCTTTCTTTATTCACGAAATTCTACAAATTACTTAATAACTCTGTTTTTGGAAGATGGGATTATACTGAGCCCCATAATATTAACATTACCATTTAGCAGCATTGTCTCAAAACATGGGAAATTGAACTCAGCCTAGTTCAAAGCTTCCGTCTGCGTCTAAATTGGAGTCATGCTTCAGAAATTGAGCACCAGAGGTTTTTCATGTGACTGCCTGAGCAGCTCTGGGTCAAACAACACAAACTAATAATTGGTTCAGAGATTGAACTGAAGGCTACAAGCAGAAAACCTGGGGTGTGCAGTTTGTGAGCTACAAGCTTTACCAGTGAGCTTTATTCGGTAAACATTGCTTTAAAATGCTGTAAAATTATAAGTAAAAATTGTTTGACCAATAGTTTGATTTCCAAAGATATTAAGATAAAAGAAAGCATGACAGTCATTACAATTACCAAAGCTTTCAATTTTAATTTAATTTAAATTATATTTTTACTGTTTCAAAACTTAATCGTTGTCTGTTTTCCCTCCTTTTACTCATTTGGTATCTGGTCCACTTTATATCTATGGTGGGATTTTGTCCTTTATCCTGTGACATACTTGCAAAAAGAGGATAATGTTAAATTGTCAAAATGTCATAAAATCATGCTTATTGTTGCAATACACAGAACGATTTAATGTGTCCTTAAAATATTAATTTTCTTTTTGGATAATAATCAAAACTTAAAGGGTATCAGCCTTTTTGAGAACATACAATCCTGTGTTTCCCCCCCTCTTCTTCTGTGTAGGTTCAGAAGCAGTGTATGGAGTTGAACGCCACCCGACCAAACCGGGCTGTACCTCCAGTATCTGTCTCTCTGTACTATGAGACCTTGTGCCCAGCCTGCAGACTCTTCATCACCCAGCAGCTGTTCCCCACCTGGACGATGCTGAAGGACATCATGGCCGTCACACTCGTGCCCTACGGGAACGCTAAGGCACTCAGATCTTAACACACACACACAGCGGCACTTAAAGCAGAGAGAAGATTTTATGTCATCCTGCAAAGTCTTACTGTGAATTCTTGAATAGACTCGTGTATTTCTCTTGTAGGAGGTTGGGTCAGGAAACTCCCCTTTCACCTGTCAGCATGGCGAGCCCGAATGCAAAGGAAACCTTATTGAGGTCAGCATGTTTCCTCACCTCCACCTCTCGTCAGGTTTCATTTCTATAGAAGCAGAATGACTCTGGATGAACTGATGTGCTCCTCAGGCCTGTATCATCCACATAACAAGACACTCAGCACTTCAGATCATCAGCTGCATGGAGTCGGCTGCAAATGTTCTCAATGCTGCACAGCCTGTGAGTATCAGGGGGTCATACAACACATTTTTTATTCATAATCCAGTTGCATCTTTAAAAAAACCTGTAAGGGTAGATTCAGGTCAGACACATCAGCTGCAACTACTATTGATTTTTCTCAATTCAAAATGGCAGAATTGTAAAAGGAAATGTCTTGAATGGTCTTAATATTTAAAATATTTTCAAAATCAGAGATATTTATTAATAAGTTGTAGAATATGAGGGGGAAAAACCGAACTCAAATTAAAGGTCAAAAGAGCTGCAGATTGATTGAGTGAAGTGGCAAATTGTTGCAGCTCTAAAACTAAGTTATTTACAACTGGTTTAAAAAAAACTAACTGAACAGCGTTGGCACACGTTTTTTTTTATCTCTTCACGCTCTACAGCAAACAAAACAATAGACAGTGACCATTGGGATTTTTACTATTGATGTAAAAATTGATTAAAACCCTTCTGAAGACTTGCTGGAATAAACAGAGTCTTGCCAGTGATGCAGACTTCCTGTCGTCTGTTGTCTTAGTGCCTGCAGCTCTACGCTCCCTCTGTCTCCTGGGCGAGCGTCGACTCCTGTGTGAAAACCGGACTGGGAAACAAGTTGATGCACGACAACGCCGCCATGACCAGAACTCTGAACCCACCTCACACTCACGTCCCCTGGGTCACCTTCAACGGGGTAATACATAAGTCACACTCTTCACTACTTAGAGTATGATTAAAATAGAGTGGTACGAAAAGGTTTGGTTTTAGATTTGTTGGCTGCAGAAGTATTCAGTTGTGATCAAATGGCGAAAGGACATTATTTTGTTACTCATGTTGTATGAAGCCCAGATTAAATATTAATTGGACTCGTGCATAATCTTATTTTGGTGAGTTAAACAGTCCTTCAGTGATCAGGTCAATAGTAAAATAGAGCAGTCGATTGGAGAAGAAGGAATTCAAGGAAAAACGTGAAACTACTTATGATGCTGGAAGCTGATTTAATTATCTGGTTTCTGGTTTCAAATGATGGAGGAAATGTTTGTCTTGAATTCATTCCTTTGTATTAAATTATATGATTTGTATGAGCTGTACTTGTGTAGTGTGCATACATGTGTCCCAAGAAGTGTGTTTTGGTTCAAAGAGCGGGAAAAAGCATCTGGATTTCTCTGTATTGTTGCTGATGTAGTTCTGCACATCTAATATTTCACATTCTAAATAATAAACCGTAGTAAAGATTGCTAAAACAATAGATGTTGCATTGCAGGAATACACGGAGGAGAACGAGGACATGGCCATGTCGTCCCTTTTCAAATTGGTTTGTCAACTTTACAAGGTGAGGACTTGTTTTGTTTGTGCAGGTTCTGGAATAAATGTGTGAAGTTTAGTAAAATCTTCGAACAAGTTTGAAATTAAAATATCTGCAGAATATAAAAACACCAGTATCTCAAAGTCAGCCCAAGACCCTTTACGTGTCAACAATTATGTTTTTAAAGTCTTTTTTGTTCTAAAGTAAATTTTCGATTTTGTATATTTCTGTCTCTTATCTCTAATTCCAATCACTGTAACTCTCACATTTATAAGTATTTTTTTGTGCTGCAATGTGACTGTTCCTCTCTTACGTCTACAGGGAGTGAAGCCTCCAGTCTGCACTGGAGCCCCGGTCAGACTGAACAGAAGCTACTGCTAAACCCAACAAAACCAACTATAATATTGCTGCCTGCATAAAAACATATAACATGCATAATGTACTAAATAAAGCATTAAACTCATAAAGGAATGTTTAATTTTTGTTAGAATTAAAATCTCATCTAAACAATCCTTTTAAACATGCATATTCAGTTTGATTATCTTCCATGTTGCAAACTACATGTTTATTCACACTAGTTAATGATAATGTGTAGATCTGGGATCATACAGTGGGATTTTGGTCTCTTGTACTTTCATGGGAACAGATTTGAAAGTGTAATAAATCAGACTTGTCTTTGACGTCGCTCTTCTATATCCATTTGAAAAACATTGTTCATAAGGATGACTACATACAACAAAATAAATAATAAACAACCGATCTGGTATAAATTTCCATATAATTTATTGGCATTTTCCACTTGAAACACCCTGAACTCCCGAGACTCTTTCGGCTAAAAATGAGAAACAAAAATATATTCATTTTTCTTTTGACAAAACATTGGAGTGGCAGATGTATACATACTTGTAAAGTATACTTGATTATCAGGCTCCAGAACATAAAATCAAACGTCTTATGTTACAGTACTTTGTCTCGACATAAATGTTTTGAAGAATAAATATCTTTTATAGAAGTTTGCACGACACAGGCTGAGAAAACGAGACAGCATGAACATAAACATCGGAAGCATCAGTGCGACAGGGAAAATGGAGCAAGGGAGGCCCATCAACACATTTAACACTGTGTGGCACTGACTTCGTCCTGGAAAGAGCCACGGTGCTGAATTCAACACGCTGATGAAACGCCTCAGATCAGCCGCCCACTCGTTCGGCTAAATGAAAATCTGTTTCAGTTTCACAAACATCCCACATGATGGAAAGTGTCTGTTCATATCAAATAGATTCCCTCAAACGACTTTTCTGTCCAGCCACAGATGCTGTTGCTGATTGTGCAGAGACTGTTTGTAATACATATATTTTGTTAAGTTCAATTTAGGTTTTTAGTTTCAAGTTACTGATTCTTATCTTGTCAAATATTGACACATAGCCAAATAGTACAAGAAGTTTCCACTGGACACAATGAAATATTAAAACACATTTGGTATCGCTGGTGTGTCAAATGGATAGATTTCTTTAGACAGATTAAAAGTTTACTAGGCTGCAATGTGAAGTTGCTTCTTTTTTTTGTTTTGTTTTGGAGCATTACCTGTAGTTCAGATAGAAATTAAATGTTTCCAGTCAGGCAGAGGAAATGGCCATGTCTCTAATGGCCACAACATTCGGACATTTCTGGGACAGTATAAACTTTGTCCAGTTGATGGCACTAGAGAGAAAGTCAGCGATGACCTAGCTGCTGACGTTTACATGGTATTCTCGTAGCACACAGGCATCTATGGTTAATTTTTTGCCAAATAAAGTTAAATTCTATGCTGAACGCTTAGAAATACAAAGTGTTTACATATTATGTATACGTGTATTCTGACACTTTTAGGCCTAGAAATAAGAAAGTATCTTGTTCATTTCAAGTCTCCAGAACCGTGAAGGAAACAGAGAGAGAAGAACAGTGAGTGAAGTGGCGTTCTGAGGCTCAGCATGTTAAAAACAGCAGCGTGGTCTTTAAACACCAGGTTCCATCCTCTCCTGTCACATGTAAGGCTTATGAATGAAGCTTACTTGCTGAATTAATGAAATACTGATTGACTAGTGTTTTTTTTACTACTGCCGGACCAGGGAGTGCCTCATATCCTGTGTAGTGCTTGTTCACTCCCTGGCCTTTCTACCTCAGTGACGGCGTCGACCGCTCATCTAGACTGAAACATGTACTTGGTACAGAAAGAGTTGTGAAACTCCTGAATCTACGCACATTCTCAAGTCCCAGCTTTGCGATTAGGAAAGGGCTGAACAGACTGATCCTAGGCTGCACAAAATCTAGTAAATTCTCTGCTTTAAATACTGTTGACATCTATCATTGGTAAAAACTAACACTTATAAAGTCAATGACTTTGATACAATCATCAGGTTAAAATCTCTAGTGTAAAAATGCACAGAATCGTAGGCTGGCAGGTGTTTGTGTGTTTTCAACACTTATGGCACACAGTTGATCCCAGTCGAGCACTAATGACCAAATACACTGGAAGCCTGATGGAACACAGTCGGTCTACTTGGAACTACAGGCGATTCGTGTCTCTCAGGAACTTATGAAACTGTGCTGCTCCTTGTGATCTCTGCAGCAGTTCCCGTCGGCAGGGCAGGAAAGTAACACCACTGTGATTTGGGTTTTTTTTAAGATCTGTACTGATTCATGGGGGAAAAGGAGAGCCATTGATTTGAAAAGACACTCCACTAATTTTAGATATAGGTCAGCTTATTTGACTACAACCCGGGGAAACTGTTGTGTAACGTCAAACGTGGCTCTGAAGGGGTTTGAGATTAAAGATTGATAATAAAAACCCTGCAGTACCGACTTTAAAACAAATCAGAGCAGAGGGAAGATCTAATGAAAGGCACTATTGAGTTGCTTGGTCATTAATGTAGGATCCATTGTTATGTGACTAAATGTCAGGAAATCTCTGTCCCCGCAAAAAACATGTTTCACTTATCAGTCTTCAGACTTCAGCACAACACTAAATTTCTGTACAACTCCAACGACAAGATAATTGTGACGGGAGTGGAACTTGCCAACACGTCCCCATATATTTTAAATATCAGCGATTGGAATTGTTACATGAAATCATAGAAACCCTTAAGCTTTACTTCAAAGGTTTAATAAATACTTTGTTTAAGTTTCATTTAAAGTTTCTTCTCCGAATAACTGAATCAGATTCAATTAAACTGAACACCTCTGCTTAGGACTCTGAGTTCCCGTCTGTAGATTATATATTATTCATTTGTGGGCGATAAACCAATCACAACGAGGCCAAATCAACCGACACTGGCTGCTGCTGTCGTCACATGGTTTTCATCTCCTCCCCCAGGTTATGTTTTCATCTGTGTTTGCATTCAACAAATATGAAAATAATCAGGCACGTGTACAGTGCTGATCTCCATAATCAGATGAAATTTGGTGCCGATCTGGATAACGACTAGGAGTTTGTGAATGAAAATATATATTTATTCAGTTAGTGTAGGGTAATTTGCCTAAAATGTTATCAGAGAGGAAATTTTCCCTGTGCTTGAGGATTTTCTGTTGAGACGGTGGTTCAGTTACTTTCCTGCCCTGCTTCAGATCGTGCTCCTGTCCTGTTGGCGTGAGGCTACAGTGGGAGAAGCCCTTTGTGTGACTGGATAGAAGAGCTGGACAGCAGAGATGGTAAAGTGCTACTGCGGACCGGAGGCACCGTGATTAAAAAATGCTTTTGAAGCACATTAACACAGACGAGACCAGCAAACGTACAACAGAGAACTGTCCCGAAATCAGAACCTTAAACAATGACACCATTTAACATCATCTCAGGCTAAAAAAAAATAAAAAATAGCTTAAAACAAATTATACAGGTGGTGTCTTCTGTATTTCGAACCCGTGAGACTGGTTCAGTCCTCTTCAGGTTTCAATCTCTGTGGTGCTACAAGTTGGTTTTTGAATTGCTTCATGTGCCAAATTGACTATTAAAGGGTTTTAATAAAAATCTAGAAGGTTAAACCAAGACTCTAGTTTGGAGGTAAATCAAACTGAAGGTCTGGGTCGGGGGTCAGGTCAGGAGTACTCACTACATCCGTGCTACATTCGATTTTTAGTTTCTCTTCATACCCTGAGGTTTAGGTCCATCGATTTGTCTCGCTGCTCACCTTCATCCTGTATTTGGTAAAATTATTTATCGCTCACATCATTCTCGCAACACAGAAATCATACTCACTTATTCCAAACGGATTCAATAATTTCATTAACTAAAAACTATGGTGCAAAAATTATTTCCAAGACCCTGTTCGATCCACCGTGATCCTCATTCGCTGCTGTTCACAAACAGTTCTTTTGGAGGAAGACATTTCCTTTCATTTATGTAGCTGTCGGAGCATCGCACCCCAGCTCCGTTCTTCTTCCCAGTGAAACTGCGGCAGTCTTTGTCTGGGACGCTCGGAACCGAAGCTACAGCGACGCAGGACGGGACACAAAGGCCTATCGGGCATCCAAAGAGAGGCTAAAACGATTCTTCTTTGATGAAAAATGAAATCAAACAGAGGGTGAACGTCCCTCTGTTGTCCAGAGAGAGTGTCTCCAGTGTAAAGGGACTGTGGTGATTTTACAGACTTTATTGGTAAAGGCCTGCCCTGCCTCCTCCTCCCTACATCTCCTGTCTCTCAGGCCGGGCAGGTTGTGCTGGTTGTTACGTTCCGATACGCAGGCACGACACCCCGTCGCCCTCCTGGCTCAGTTCTGTGTCCCTGTCGGTGCCCCCCCTCCCTGGGGAGGACAGGTTCATGTGGAGATGGGGGCTCCGCACCGACAAGGCAGCCAGACTCAGGGTTCGGGGCGGGTGAGGCGACGGGGGGCGGTACCTGCTGCTGCTGCTGTGGGGGTCTGGAGAAAGGGAAGGGGAGGAGTCCAGGTGCCGCTCCCCGCCCGACTGGGACTCGTCCTCTAGGGGGCTATCCAGATCTGACTCCACGTCATCCTCCTCCTCCTCCTCCAGAGTGAGTTCAAACTGGAACTTGTCCCCACCTCCTCCTCCTCCTCCTGAAGGGACAGATCCTCCTGCTCCCAGCGGTCCTCCTCCGAGCTCCGCCTCCAGGCGGTGCTCCTCTGGGCTGGAGGGCGATGGGCTGTGGGGGATCATGCTCTGGTACCATTCCCTGTTGTCCTCCAGAGTGTCCAGGATGTCCTGGGCATCAGGATGCACCAGGTCAGCCCAGGTCTCCCACAGAGGGTGTACGATGTAGTCGATGAATCCCACCTGGTCGAAAAAATGCATAATTATAATCATGAACACAAAATCTTTACATTTGTTGCTTAAAGGATTTCCTGTGTTCGCCCAAATCCCGTGTTCTTCTAAAAACAATATGTCTCGATTTCAGTTTGACAGTCTACATGTATTTCCTCCACATCTGAGTTTCAGTGGTTCTTACCTGACTCTTCTCTATGGAGGCGTTGTGTTTGTCACACATGGGACTGATCTCCATACCCTTGTCCCGCTCGCGGTCTCCCTGGGTGAAGAACTCCACCATGATGCGGTCCGTCCACTGCCGGTACAGCTCCAGCGGTTTGGTTGGGTTGCTCAGGTCGGCACAGTGGACCATGTTCTGCAGAACCTGGAGGAGGTGGACGGGCGATAAGGACAATTCTGGTTAATCTCATCATCATTCTGCCAGGAGCACAACAATACCACATGGCTCTGTACTTCAGATCTGTAGAAACGCAGTGACCACTGTGTCCAGCAGGCAGCAGCACTATCACGCCCACTCCTTGGTAGAACAGCTGTTCAGTTTGCTGTGTCTGAGCGAAGAGGTCAGAGTGGAAACACGCTGTGTGTGAGAACTGCTTGTTTCAGTTAATGCTCACTGTGAAGATTTAATCTAATAAACAGTGAAGTTAAGCCTCATTTAATCAAACTAGATACAGCTACTAAATCCCCAAGTTATGACTATATGTATTCCTTTGTCCATGGTCAGCAGGGGGCGCTCTCACCTGAATGCGGTCAGAGTAGTTGTCGAGCAGCAGGACTCCCAGACTCGTCACCTTCTTGGTTTCCACCATCGTCTTCATGTCCGCCAAGAAGTTCATGTGTTTGGACATATCAGTGGCCAGCACCTGCAGGGGGCGACAGTCACACCAACAGAGAACCAGCTTCAGTCACATGTTTCCATGAGCATGACCTGTGAACTGTTGAGCTCTGTATTTACACTCTTTTAATCCTTTTGAATGAAGACATTTAATGAAGTGTGTGTATATGAAACGATGCACTTTACATCCCACAGTGTGTCTTTCAAATTGTGTGAGGTTAGTGACTGTGTGTCTCTGCATGTCTATATGTGTTAGGGGGGAGGAGTTCTGGAGGAAGCTCGGAATAGAACCTCTGCTCCTTCACATTGAAAGGGAACAGTTGAGGTGGTCTTGGATCAGATCTAGAGGCCTTCTAGGTGCCTTCCTGGACATGGATAGAGACCCAGGGGTAGAACCAGAACTTGCCTGAGGGGTTATATATTTGTTCTGGCCTGGGGACGACTCAGGAGGAGCCGGAAAGCGTGGCTGAGGGGAGGGAGATCTGGAATTCCCTACTTGGCCGGGTACCTCCAGGACCTGAGCCCGGATAAGCCGAGGACACTGGATGTCTATATGTTTGTGTTATTAAATCTGATTTAAATAAATCAAAGACACCTCAGTCAGATTAAGCTCTAACAGCAACAGAGAAATCCTGGAGTCCAGTTTGTTCTACATGTTCTTGCATTTCATTTTGCCTCTTTTCCAACTCTCTTTGACATGACTCTTTTATTACTCCCATCCAGCTGAAGATGAAAAAAGTCGTAAATAACAAACTGTCGCTCAGCGTCCTCGCGCAGCCGCTGCATGATGTTTTGCCAGCAGCCTTTTCAAAGTCGTCTGTTACCAGAAACATGGAGTTGCTGTATCAGCGAACTTTTAACTGAACGCAAACTAAACACGACCATGAGTACATGTGAGGTGACCGTTCAGGTAAAGCGCGACTGAAAAGCAAAACAGTCATGAGAACGTCACGTAGAAACTGCAGCAGCCTCACCATGTCGATCACCATCTTGCGGAGGGACTCCTTCAGTTTCTTGCTGAGGTTTTGGAAGATGTCACAGTTGTCCTCTTGGAGCAGTTTGAAGCCCACGGCGAGGTGGTGGTTCTCCAGCACCGACGCATCGTTGTACATCACCGCCAACTCCGAACCTGCAGAGATAACGACGGAAATGTGTCAACAGGACAACCGCAAATATAGTTCCAGTTCATTTATCTCTCTGACGGTATCCCTGTCTAACTTCCACATCAAGATCCAGACCCCTAATGGCCACAGCATGACCCCCCCCCCGACCCTAAATGTGTCAATACCTGCAAGCATTGATTATATCAGCCAATCATCTGATAACAATATAAACCTCAAATCAAACTGTTTTATTGGAAGTAAAGTGTAGTGTAGGTAGTAAAGTAGTGGCTGAAAGTGTTTAAAAAAACGTTATATTAAAAAACGTGAATATTATACAGTGCTTAAGAAAGTGTGTTATGCAGTGTTAAAATATTCCTAATCATTTAAGTATCTCAAAGATATCCTGACATAATCTAACAGTTATCACATTAATATAACTTTTGTTTAAATAGTAAATTAAATGTAAAATTCGTCAAATATATCACACTGTTTCAGATCTTTGAGTCCTGTTTCGACCGAGCCTGTTTGGGCAGATGTCGACAGAGACGGAGAGGAACCTACTGGTGTTTATTAGGAACTGGTTGGTGACTCCCGGGTGGTCGACGTCATGGATGGCACTTGCAAACAGAGCGGCCATGATCTCCAGGTCTGTGAACACGGCCTGGGTTGAACCAAGGAGAAGAAACAGATTGAGTATTGAAAACGATGCGCTGATTCAATATTGAATGAGAAATAACAAACTTCTTACTTAGGTCATCAAGAATCAGGGTGGAGGGGATTAACTACATCTTAAAATCTGTATAAAAGTAACCGGAAGCTACAGCAGCAGCAGCTTTCTCATCTCACCTCTAGAGCGGGGGTGGACAGGAGCACGTGTGTGGACTGCACCACGTCAGCTGCATGGATGTTGTTGTGATAAGCTACGTCAGAGTGGTAGTGGTCCTCCAGGGTCATCATGAAGGTGATGAAGGCGTCGACCGGGATCTTAAAGGTTTTGAAAAGATCTCTCTCCTGACGGGATGAGAGGGAACATCCAAGACACATGAACAACCAGCAACAACTGTTAAGAGATTCTTCTTTTTGGTTTGCCTCTAACAGTTTTTCCCCAAATCCAAAAAATGCACTACAGACCCTGACATACTTCATAGGAGCAGAAACATCAACATTTAGCATTTTAAGTTTTTAAGTCATGTCCCAAACCTACAATAGCAGTTTTTTTGGGCCACCTGGGGGCAGCAGAAACAAGGGTGGCATGTATAACATACTTTATCATCATCTTTCCAGTTGATATGTTGCAAAGCATTTGTTCATTTTCACATCCAGCAGTTACGGAGCAGCTTCATAACACATTTGGAGTCATGCTTGTGTCCAGCTACACTTTCTTGTAGCTCTGGTTCAGGGAAAAACCTCTGGCTCTTTAGCTCCTAAATGCTTTCACCAGTTTGTGTTTTACAGTATCGAGCACGTAGATTAAAGTGGTTGTTACATCTTTGCTCGTTTGACAGCTGCAGTGTTATGAAAAAGAAAAGTAAACACACAGAGCAGGCATCTTATGAATGAGCTGAAACTCCTTCCTACCTGGAAGATGGAGTGCATGATCACCGTCAAAGCCCGGTTCCCGGAATATTCTGCTATCTTGAAAACATCCATACCCCAAAGATTGATGTCTTCGATCTCCTGGAGAAATGAAACAGAACGTTTATGAGACAAAGAGTTTCTTAGTGTGTGTGTGTGTGTGTGTGTGTGTGTGTGTGTGTGTGTGTGTGTGTGTGTGTGTGTGTGTGTGTGTGCGTGAACCCACCTTGGCCAGCAGACTCTCGTGCGGTGCGCTGACTCCAAAGCGAGGGATGCAGGCGGGGGGGGCTAAGCCGGGACTCTGTGTGGGCTTTCTCACTCCGCTGATCTGTGACATCGGCCTCTTCTTCTTCTCTTTCTCCTTAGAAGGTGGAGACAGGATCTCCACGTCATGTTGTTTCTCTGGAGCGGGAACACAGACACATTTCGTTAAGGCCAGATTCATAAGTGACTCATTACGCGTAAGGCTGAAGGAACACAGATCGCAACTTCAACCAATGAGCTGTGCTGCAAGTCCTCTTCCTCCTGACTTCTGATACTAAACAGAAGTTTTGGCTTTGACTGAAATCATTTGAAGGGACCTGACCAAAGAGTGTGTAACGTCTGCAACTGCAAGTGTGAAGTGTGTCTATGGCTGCTACCACTCCTCCTCCTGCTACTACCAACAATTCTGATATTAACCTATTACACTAAAGTTCCATTTGCTAACGCTAAATCGCCACAAAATCCAGATTTAACTGTATTATCTACTTCACTTCCTGCATTCTTCTACCTCACCTAAATCACTCGACCTTTACAGTTCATTCAGAGATTCAGGGGTGTTATGCTAGTAGCTGCTAACGTAGGCTGAATCCACTGGCCTGCTGAACAATGTGAATCTAAGATGAATCATTTGTAACTCAACTCCCACCAGATTACTTTAATTTTCTAATTTTCTTCAGACCCAACCAACGCTGACTCGAAATCAAACTGATTTGCACAGCGCCCTCTGGAGCCAAAACATCGAACTTCTTCATACAAGCAGTACAACTTCTAAAGAGCCGTAAACAGGAACTGATGTAATAAAACAAGCTTGTTCAATAACTTTCAGTCATATTTTTTGTTTAGTAGCCTACCATAAACACAGCTCTCATCCATAAGATCTTCAAATTTATCTTCTCATCTCGTGTTTCAAGACAACAATATGTCGAGTTTAGGTAGTTACACATTTCTCCTCCTTAATAAGTTAATGAAGTTGTGTAAAAACTGATTTCACATTGCTCTTGTGAATCAAATTCAGTGCAAAAATACAACCATTTAAAAAACATTAATGTTTAAACAATTTATTTGAAAGAATGTCTAATTTGAGGTTTTACGTTAAGTATGTAAAATCAAATTGCCACTAGAAAAATAGCATCATGATTAGATCTCATCCATATGTAAGAAGACATGGTTTATAAACAAACAGGTATAATTATGCAGTAGCAGCAGTACACAGCTGTATTATCAGAGCAGCGGGTGCACAACACCAGCAGCAGAAAGCAAAGGATGATGGGTAAAACTTCTCAGGAGATCAGCATTGTTGTGAGCTTGATGACAAAGCATGTGTCATGTTTTTCAAATGTAGCCTTGGTTTCTTTGTTCTAACCCATTGTGAAGCGAGTAATCACTTAAACAAGAATGAGGGATTCACCAAAACAAGGTTTCCACCGACGGTATCGCCTGAATCGACACAAGCTCCACATGACGTGCTGACACGGAGCTGCTGTCCCGGCACAAACGCTTGTGTTGAAAATGACTCATCTCTTTTTTCTACACACCAAGAGAGTGCTGATCCCTCTCTGACATCCCAGACATCCCGCTTCACCTCGCCTCCACATCTCCTTCACAGTATTTTCCATTCACGTGTATTTATAAGCACAGAAAGAATATCCAGATCTCAGGCCAGATACAAACACCGGCCACCGCAAGGACGCCGAGCGACCTGAGTGACGGCGTCACACGAAGCGCTGCCCGGCCTCTCTCACCTCTCTCACAGTGCCTCCTCTTCCTCACACCCAAAACCCTGGTGTTGATTTCCATACGCAGCCGAGCTCGACGCCGAGGCCCCTCATGTCAAAACGGCGTCCGACCGACAGCCCCATCGCCGATCGGCTGGACTTCCATCCTGCCGGCAGGGCTGCTGAAGACTGAGCCTCCTATTGATGCAACACGCTGTCTAATAATATTGCACCCTGTTGCTACGACAACGCCACACAGTGTGTCCGGGAATGCTGTCTGTCTCTGCACCTACTTCTCTTTGAGAGGAAGGACACATCCTCACCTTCTCCATACATCAATACAACACTCCTCTCTTCCTTTTTTTTCTTTGTATTTTTGAAAAAAATTTAAAAAATCTTGCTTCTATCCTTCCTTCCCTTAAACATTCACTTTCCCTCATTATTTCTGTGTCTTAAATATTAAAATTATCTTCCACTCTTTCATATTTTCAATTTAATTTCTCCTCTTTTCCTTTATAATTCTCAGATCTCTTTTCTCCTTTTGTTTTTGAGAAACCTTTATCTCCTTTTTTACGAGTTTCTTTCCTGCATCCCTCTTCCCTGTCGTTTCTCAACATTCCTCTGCTATTAAAAAACTCATTATTGTCATTATTGCCCTTATTCTCCCATCATCTCGTACACGCTCGTGGAAAAGAGCCGTCAGCAGCACAGTCAATAAACGCAGGTGATGGAATCAGGAGGAGTGGGACAGCACCACAGACACAAAACTCACTGACACATCTGTGATAACACAACATGTCATTTACACAACGCAATGTTTGCACTCCCCCCCAATGTATATCAATGACACACTAAATATCCAAAAGCATCTCTGAGTATAAGAGTTTAACAATAAACTAACTACAACCACTGAAATTACCACATAATTGGCTCAATATCATTTTTAAACCATTAAAACAAAAGCTTAATATCATAACTCAGATGACAGAGGGTTGGGTTTACCAATATGTTTCATTTAAATGTTGAGATGGTGAACAACAGCTTATTCTCTTCCACGTTCGTTCACCTTTTTGTGTCGGGGGTTAAAACTCACCGAGGAAAGTGCTGGCGATGAACTCTGACACCTGATTCCCCGAGCGGCTTGTTTCTGAAAGCTGCGTCAGCTCGCGGTTCAGCATCCTCTTAAACTGTGTGGACACAAAACAAAATACAGATGTGGTTATTCCTTGGTGACCGCGAATAAACACACACATTGACATGGTGTTTGTGTAGCAGTGAAATTAATAGTGATACCTTGGTGTAGCTGTGAACACACAAGATAATGGTGGAGACGATGTACGTTGTGGTTTTGCACTCGACTAAAAGACCACATCATCCCATGAATGACTTTCTTTACCCTCTGGAGGAAGAGGAACTGTCCATTGTCTTTGTAACTCTACTATCTGCCTTTCAGATTGTGTAAATCAGCAAATAAAACTCTCTTCTATGTGTATTTATCTTTGACCAACATGTTTTGATTAGCAAAGCTTTTAATTCTAGTTCAGTTGTCTTGCACATATACAAGTGGGGGTGTAAATAAACAACAATATGTGAGATAAGTGCGGAATCAGGCGTAACATTACATTTGTAGTAATTCATATCTAAATATGTTGGCACAATGATAAGCGGATTACATTCAATGAGTAAATAAGGAATTTACATTCTTGATCATTTCTCTTACAGAGACACAACACAAGATGCTCTATCGTCTCGGCAGAGGTTTCAAATTTGGGAGCCAATCAAGGACTTATGCTCACAGATATGGTTTCATTTCAAGTAACAGCAAATTGATTTCTGTCTCTATATCCTAGGATTCACATTTACCTAATCTGAAATGCTTTCAATTCAGTGAGAGCTGCTGTTTTCTTTACATGTTTTGATTTCTAATATATACTAATCTAATATATATACGAGAAGAAAAGCTCCAGTAACTGTGTTGTTTCGGTTAATTTGCGCTGTTGCAGCTAAAAACACCAGCGTAACAATTATGTCAAAAAAAAAAAAAAAAAAACTTAAAACAAAACAAAAGTGTTCAGTGTTTCCCTCCTGAGTTTTATCACAGCAGCAGCTTCCACACTGATTATGTAACAGCTCCGGCACGTGGTGGCTGACGGAGGAATGGGGGGGGGGGGGGATTCAGGGGTAGAGAGAGTGATGCTGCAGTAGTTCCTCATAGACACACACACACACACACACACACACACACACACACACACACACACACACACACACACACACACACACACACACACACACACACTCACACTCACACAAACACACACACACACACACCTGCATGTTTACAAAAGACACACATGTTCCTGCTTCTATAAACACAGCCAATAAACACTATTAACATGCATGACTCTCCCTTTCTCATACACACACACGTGCAGACACAAACACACACATTTCCAGTGCTCCGCTCTGTTTGCAGACCGAGTCCTGAATCCAACAGGGGGGGGGGGCTCACTCAGCGTCCCCCCCCCGATCGACACAGTGTAAACAAGCCAGCGGAGCTCCGTGCTGCTCACCTGTCTGAGTCTCCAGCACAGGCCGACCCAGAGCGCCCACCATGCAGGCATGTCAACCCCGGCATGTTGATGTTAGAGGTCGGTAAAACCCCCCCCCCAAGAAGACCTCTTGGAAATAGAAAAAAGTTCCCACAGTTCCCTGTGCTGTCCTGTAGGTGACAGGAGGGGGGGTGGGTGGGGGGGTCGGAGGGATGGGGGTGGGGGGGCGAGGCGGGGAATGTGGTCTCTCCTCGGGGGAGGAGAGGGAGTGTCTGCGGACGCTCGTCCAGCTCCTGTCACACGCTGCCAGTGAGACACATGAAGAGGGAGAGAGGCTGCGAGGATCCCCCCCACCCCCTCCCCTTCCCCTCCTCCTCCTCCTCCCCCCCACCACACACTGTTGCAGCTCTCTCTGTCCAATCGGATTCGCCCGGCTCCAGGGGGCTGGGTGGAGGAGAGGGGATCCGATTGGCTGACACCGCGAGCTGGAGGAGGTTTGAGAGTAGGAGCCCGATGACGGTGAGAGTGGGGGGGGGGCAGGAAGGAGGGAAGTGGGGGGGGGAGCTGATTGATTCTCTCAGCGGAGGGCGACGCCATTCATGAATAAAAAAAAAAAAAAAAAAACCTTAACGGCCATGATCACATTGCAGCTGGATGTGGTATGAAATGCTACTTCTCTCTCACGCCTGGTTTAGATTGGATTGTAGGCTGCAACCACAGGACCCCCCCCCCCCCATCCAGAAGAAAACAACTGGCACTAGCCGGGGCTACAAGTGTACAACCCAAGATGGATATTGAATTGTAGGGATGGGGGGAAAAATCGATTCAGTTACAAATCGCGATTCTTGTGAATGACGATTTTAAATCGCCATGCTGCCTCCCAAATCGTTTTTTTTCAAAATAAAAAAACATATTTATTGGTTTATACGGGGGGGGGGGGGGGGTATATGGGGGGAGCAACATCACCCCAGAGCATGTTGACCAGCTCTTGTTTTTGCACAAGAATCTAAACATACCCAAGCACTAGCTTTGCATCGGCTACATGCAAACAACAATAGCCTACTTTTTGTTTATTTCAAAGTTTATATTTTAAGTAAACTTTTATTCATTCTATTTAATTTACCTTTTATTTATTGTTTAAAAGTAGCCTAGGTGGCATACATTTCTTAATCTGTCAGTTTGTGTGCAGTTGACAGGGGCTATACAATAATAGGGCACATTTTTATTTATTTTCTCAATTGGCTGCCCGGGAGTCATTAAGTTAATCTTAATATTTGAAATAAAACTTGTAAATCTCCAAGTGAATTTGACTGTGTTGTATTGAAGGAATGATTCAACATTTTTCCATGGTCCAGTATTTAAAAAAAAAAATAACCAAGAGAAATCCCAGGAAATCGTAATATCGAATCGCAGTACTTACAAAATCGCAATACATATCGTATCGCCACCTAAGTATCGTGATAGTATCGTATCAGGAGGTCCCTGCGGATTTCCGTCTCTATTAAATTAGAAGCGTCGCTGACCCTGGAGCCAAAATGCTGATGTTGACAGAGATTCTTATAGTTTGAAAATTCGGATTTGACTGTTTGCAGTGACGGCCGAGCCAGACAACATTCCTACGAGGAACACAGCGGCCGAGATGGAGCTTAAGCAGATAGAACTGAATTAAAGAAGACGGATGCAGACCCAGAAGTCGCTCTGTGGATGAGAGTGATTTGAGTTTGATTTTAGCAGCAATAGTTAGTGAGTGATAGGCTGATCTCAGACCTGTGAGGGTTCTACTGGGCTCGAAGGGAAGTCTGCCAGAAGGGTTATGCAGAACTCGGCTAATAAAATAATGGTCTGTGTCAAGAGTTCGGAAGAACACTGAGTCATGTGAGACGTTGAGGTTTACAAATGCGTCTTTTCACCAGCGAGCAACCGAGGCTCCACCAGGTGGATCTTAACCTGCGCAACATATCCCATGATTCATTGCATTTCTGTGACAAACTATTTTTCATAGAGGTACTGGCGGTGGCAAATGAGGCAGAAACGTCCAAAAGAATTTATTTTTAAATGTAAGTACTCAACCAAGCAGTCAGCACGTTGATAAAAAACATCCTTTCAATGTTTTTTATCAACTGAAGAACTTTTTCATTTAAAGCTCTGTTGCTAGGCGACGACTGTAAGGGCGGGACAAGCTGGTGATGCAGTACTAAGACCACACCCCTGTCATGGTGGCTCGGACGTCGCTGTCTACGAAGATGGATTCAGCCCCTGAGACACAGCTAACAACGAGTGATCCAACATGGCCGCCAGGAGAGATCGAGAGACCATTTTAAAGTTGTTAGCCAGATGTCGTATATTCGTTAGAGTAGATCATTTTGGTGTGTGTTCAAAACATAATGACAGGCTTACATTTATGATACCTGCCTTCTGGACTCTCAGACATTCTCAGAGAGTCCTCCAGGTGTTTACTTTAGAAGTTCTCTACCTTTTTGAAATTATCCTTGAATTTGGGAATGACCTCTGACTAGCTAATAGATGGGTGTAGAAGGAATGTTCTTGACCAATGTGTCTTCATGTTCGGACACAAAAACATGTCCCTCTTTAGTCAGAAATCCCATGGGGGACGGTATTTACCTGAAGTCATGGGCGGAACAAATCTCCCTATATATACTGTGTGTCCGACCCCTGGAAGTCAGATCTCACTATGTGATTTCTCTGAGTTCTAGAGCTCATCCTGACCTGTGAAACTTCTGTGTAATAAACATGATTATACTTGTAAGTACTGGGTCCGCGGTCCTTTCCTTCACCATCAAACTTCGACAACCACATCAACCTCTCGGCTGACCAGAAATATACGTCACAGATTTACGGGCGGGGACGACTAATGGCTCCAGGATGGGAGTTCAGTCTTTGACAAGTTTAGTTGCAAATAGATTTCCATCATCGACATGGGCATCTCAAACTGTCCAGGGGGGGGTCATCTGGCAGCAGTGACAGTAGTAGTAGAATGACGTCTGCATATCTTACATACACTGAGGGCATGAGCACATTCATGTTCCCCTGCTGCCCTGGAACCCTCAGTAAACACACACAATGAATGTGGAGTAACAGGTGAGGACCCAGTGACGTGGAGACTAACAACAGGTTGCACTTGTGTGTTCCTGCTGTGGACTCCAGAGTGTGTGTGTGTGTGAAATGCATCCTCACCTTGTTGGAGGCCATCTCGCTGACAGAGTCTCTGGTCTGCAGCGTCTCCAGTTGGTCCAAACACCAGTCCAGCTCCTCCAGTGTCTCCACCGCCAGCTTCTGGTGAGGCTCCTCTGAAAGGTCAGAGGTCACACCAACACAGTTCAGGGGCTAACACAAGCTTTCATAACCCTCAACCTATAACTACTACCTTGAACACGACTCAATATACAGTTTGCAGCTTCACATAATGAGGGAGAAATAAAAAAAAGTGTTCTGTTCGTACTGAGGACTGGAAACCTTTTTTTTTTATAAAACACTAAAAATACAGATTTGTGTGATCTAGTCATGTTACACACATTTTTTGAAGACTATAATAAAACAAACTGCATCACATTGTTTATACTGGATAAACTAAAGCCTTCCTCCCCTTAAAAATCCACTTTCCCTCTTTATTTCTCTGTCTTAAATAATAAAATTCTCTCCTTTCCACTTCCGTTCTTTTCATATTTTCCATCAAATTTCTCCTCTTTTCCTTAGCAATCATTTATGCTTTCTTTTTTCTTTACTTGCTTAGATCTCTTTTCTCCTTTTTTTTTTGAGAAACCTTTATCTCCTTTTACGAGTTTCTTTTCTGCATCCCTCTACTCTGTCGTTTCTCAACATTCCTCTGCTAATAAAAAAATACACTATTGTCATTGTCACTGAGACTGGTTGTAAAAGCTTTGAGTAGATGCAGACAGATAACTTCATCCCTGTGTGTGTGTGTGTGTGTGTGTGTGTGTGTGTGTGTCCATACAGTGCTGTGAACACTGACCTCCGAGACATGGTTTACACATGGACGGCTGGTTGCTGCTTGATGGCCGCCTGGAACAGGGAACAGATGAGGCTTTAGCAAAATAACAAGAAAACAACCAGTTAGTCATCCACTCTGTTGACCGGCTCTTACTTGTTTGCCACACGATCTTGCAGATGTGTCAGAGCCGCAAAGTTACTTCGCACTGTTCGCAGACTGGCGAGAACCTGGAGGAGGAAAAACAGTCGGTTGTAAGACGAACTCTGGGTTTAGAGACACATGAGACATGGTCCGTCTCGAGATATAATATTTCTTATTTCCCCCCCACCTTTACAAACACAACCGAGTTTCTGTCAACCTCATTTTGAGATTTGCTTTGACAAGAGGCACCGAAACTTGGCTAGAAACAGTCAGTAAATAATGTAGTGCAGCCTTCCTGAGACGTGAATGTAAATACACAATATACAACACTTCTGTTGGGTTATTATTGGAACTTTGTAAGACTTTTTAAGGCTTTTTCAATGTAATGTAACTAGGGTTGCAAAGGGGCGGAAAGTTTCCGGTAAATTTCCATGGGAAGTATAGCTCGGGAATTTGGGGAATTAAAACAACTATGCAAATTAAACGCTGAGCAATAAAAACATCATTCAAAACTCTATTTTAAAGATGTATGGAATGCAGCACACACTGCACGTTGAGTTTCAACCCTTCACGGTGCATTCTTCCATCACATGCACAGATAACTCCCAGCATCCTTCACTCTACAGCAGGGCTATTGAGGCCTGCTGTAGTGTGCAGGACTAGTCAGGTAAGTTTCGATGATATTACTGGGGAAAATATATTAGCATGCTGATTGAGGATTGTTCATCTGTTCATCTAGCCTATTTCCATTCATTTATCCATCAATTGTAAAATATGTTTACAGACGATTCGAATTGTTTGGCTAACTATTTATATCTCTGGCATTGCATTAACGTTTTTTACAAACGTTTTTTCTCATCTTATTCTACAGAACAATACCACGTGCACTATCTCATGTGTGGAGACATTTCAGCCCATCCAATGTAGAAGGAAAGGCTGTGTACATTTGCAAATACTGTGCAAAGACCTATGTTAAGAATGACACAATGATGCAGAAGCGTATAGTCAAGTGCCCAAAGTTTCCTCAGGGCTCAAATCAGCCCATGACAAAACAAAATGTTTATATTTATGTCTGTATATGACAAGGTAAATACAGTTAGTATAAATTACCCACAACATTTCCGTATATTCCCCGTTAATTCCCATGGAAAGTTTCCAACTTTGAATATTCCCGGAATTTTGCAACCCTAAATGTAACATATAAGTTCAGGTAATTGAAAGTTTACTGCACATTGGCTGAGGTTTCCTTGATATCACTGTTGAAGAACTATATGTTTCAGTCAGCGTCATTTGGTCTGTAAACGTATTTTTTTTTCTCATTTGAAATAAAGTGATGCTGAGATGTGATCTGTTTATGATAAAGATTCACAGAAAACCCACAACATCCCTTAATTAACCTGATCCTATGACCAACTCCACCAAATCTTGCTGCTGTGTACCAAACTATTTGTGTTTCCCAAAAACACGAATGTTTAGTTTAAATTAGTTAAATATCAAACTGCAGGGAGGGTAAATGGAACAGGGTAAAGTACAGGCTGGATCAGATTGGAAATACAAAATGCACAATGATTTTTTGTCATGGCCCAACATTAGTGACGAGTAAAGACTCAGTACAAGCTGTTCAGTACAAAGAGAGTGTGCGTGGGTGTTTTCTGTGAAAAATGAACCACTTCTTATGTTTCAAACCGGTGAGTAAGGGCCAGTGAGGAGTCGTGTCTTTGTCTGGACAGACCCACACCAACAATAAGACACAATTAGTTAGAATGGAAACATTATAATGTCCCTGGAACCCACAAGTGCTTGATGCTGCCCGAGGCTACAACAGCAGGTGAGAGCTCACAGGACTAATCTGTCATTTATGGAAACATTTCATCAAGGCTTTTGTGTGTTTTTTTCATAAATCTGCAGTAGAAATAACTCGTGCTTTTACAATGGGGGCTGGTTAGTTTGTTAGAGAAGCTCCTACACAGGGTTATGGTCTGGGACGTTCAAATATAAAAAAAGTACATACAGTACACAAAAAAATCTCAAAGCTCACATAACTCCTGGTCTCACAGAACCAGCATTGTGTTGAGGTACATGTGTAAATACTACTGACCTGAGCAAATGGAGTCACTATCATGTCTTCTCCGTGCCTGTAAGAGCCACAGACACACACAGACAGAGATCTAGTGAAAAAGTCATGTGACAGGGTTCAAAAGACTCCACAACATCAAAACACAAACACACAAATAATGACAACAAATACCTGTTGTCATCATGATCTCAATGAGGACTGTGTGGGAATATTAGAGTGGTTGGTCTCATTAACAGTGGATATAGGGAAAGGAGATAATCACACAACTATTTCTTGGAGGCAGAGATGCAGGATGGAGTAACACCTCAGCAGGGAAGAGCCATAGATCTACTGCCACATATTAAAATTTAAATATGACAAAAGTCTAGTCGATAAGATAAAAGGTAAAACATTTGTATTAACTTAACATACGTAAATATAATTTAGCTCAGAGTTTTGGTTTTCAAGTCGCCATATAAAACCAGTGGGAAAGGTTCACAGAAAACTGGAGTGAACGTTGCAGATGATAAATAGTTTAATGATGTAGAAGTTGGCAGAGCAGCCAGACGTAGCAAATATTAGCTATTAAGTTAAGTACGACAACTTAACAACCCAATGTCAGACCAACATTTTCCGCGAGTGTCAAAAATCACCTAATTTTTTTTGCTCTTGCATGAAGCCTCCAAGATATAAATTGTTATAACTTTAACTGTGTACAGGTGGGAGGGGGGCGGGGGGGCAGTGTTCATGCATGAGGTTGCTGGGAAACTGCTGGAGCAGGAACAGCTCTCTGGAAGATTTAGGCTCACGACAACATGCACCTCATAACAATCCAGACTTCAGGGTGAATCCATGCTGCCAGAGAAAAGTAGAGGGTCCAATAACTGTAACAGCGACTGAGTATATTTATGACTGTTGCTGGGACTGTTTTCAGGAGTCGAGCGTCCCAAGTTACGTTCTCAAGGGTGCGTTCAGGAAAAGGTGAGAGGGGCGGGGGGTTGTGGGTGGAAGTGGTGGGTTTGACTCGTAACAACATGGCACCGTGCAAAGAGAAAGACGGGAGTGTGTGACAGCAGTCTCCACACTTTGTCTCACCGAGGCAGCCAATTGACTTCCCAATGCTTCAATCCCTCCTCCCTTCAAAACAAAGGAGCAACAGCTATTTAGGGACGGGAATCGGCAGGGACCTCCCGATACGATACTATCACGATACTTAGGTGGCGATACGATATGTATTGCGATTTCTGTAAGTATTGCGATTCGATATTACGATTTCCTGGGATTTCTTTTGGTTATTTTTTTTTTTTTAAATACTGGACCATGGAAAAATGTTGAATCATTCCTTCAAATACAACACAGTCATATTCACTTAGAGCTTTACCAGTTTTTTTTTCAAATATTAACATTAACTTAAAGACTGCCGGGCAGCCAATAGAGAAAATAAATAAAAATGTGCCCTATTATTGTATAGCCCCTGTCAACTGCACACAAACTGACAGATTAAGAAATGTATGCCACTTAGGCTACTTTTAAACAATAAATAAAAGGTAAATTAAACAGAATGAATTAAAGTTTACTTAAAATATAAACTTTGAAATAAACAAAAAGTAGGCTATTGTTGTTTGCATGTAGTCGATGCAAAGCTAGTGCTTGGGTATGTTTAGATTCTTGTGCAAAAACAAGAGCTGGTCCACATGCTCTGGGGTGATGTTGCTCCCCCAATATATCCCAATATAAAAATCGATTTGGGAGGCAGCATATCGATTTAAAATCGTCAATCACAAGAATCGCGATTTGTAACTGAATCGATTTTTCCCCCATCCCTACAGCTATTGATGGCGGACGCCTCATCTACACTCTGGCTTCAAAGAGGCTGCTGGCTGCTCAGAGAAATCTGTAGCTGCACGTCCTCACACACAGAGTCCGTGTGTGAGGACGTACAGCTAAAGAGGATGTAGCTTCATCCCAGCTAATTCTGAATGCTACGACAAAGCAGCTCTGCTACCAAAAGCCTGTTTAAAGCCAGATGTCATGAGAGTGTAAACAAAAAACGTACTTACAAGAATCGATGACATATAAAATCTATTGTAAACGAAAGATATTCACTTTCGAACTGGAAAAAAAGATTATTATTAGGGCCCGAGCACTGACATCAAAGGTCAGGTGAGACCCTATTGAAATTGTAAGGATTATTATTATTATTATTATTATTCAGGCAAATGAATTGGCTTTTTGAGGGCTTTACCATGCTCAAATTCTTACCAAAATTTGCAGAAAGTTAGAAAGTGGTGAAAATTTACGTATTCTGAAGGAATTTTCAATGGGCGTCGCAAAATGGCTCAACGGTGCCCCCCGAGACCCCTGGTTAATAATAATATTGTATCGTCCTCATAATAATAATACGGTAATCGTAATAATATTGTTTTACAGCAACTGTGACAATAGTTTTATAGTAATTAAAATATTGTACCTGCTTTACCAGTTTGAAACAAGATAAAGACTCAAGCAATTAAAATACAGAGTTATAGAAACATCATTATTATCATCTGCTGTTAACGGCGAGTTTGTGTGTGTTTTGTGGTGAGAAGGAAACCAACACATTTCCCTCTGAATCCCATCCAGAAACCTTGATGTATGAAATGCAGCATTGTACAAGCCAGGTTGGTGTTGTTGTCATAAAATGTTGTTATAAAGTGAAACAGTCAGTGTCTCTGAAATACTCACAGGTCGCTGGCGGTGGACGAGTTGCGGGACATATTTTTGGGCGAGAGGTCGAAGTCGGAGTCGGAGCGGTAGAGGAAGGACTCGCGCCGCTGGCTGTGGGGGAAGTTGGCCTGAAGAACCAGACCAGAACCCGGGCTCGTCTGAGGGTCCAGAGGACTGCGACCCACCGAGAGGCCATTCTCCACGTCAAAACTACAGAGAGAGAGAGAGAGAAGAAGAAACACATAAATACTACTGTCACGGTTTCAGTTTTTAAGATGGATAAAATAAGCCATAACAGCGCGGGAAAAACAACTACTATTAGATACCTTTAAAATTTAGAATACCTTTTCATTAATGACTTAGTTGAGGACACTTATTTCTAGTACAAATTTAAATGTACATGTTGTTATGTCAACAATCTGAATATCCAAAATTCTTCAACAACAGACACAAAGAAACAAATAAGATGAAGGGAAACATGAATGAAAGTATTCAAAGTAACACCAGGAATTATAAAGTGTAATTTCTATTTGGTAACAAGTTGGATAGGGGTGATTCAAATGTTCCACATCAAAACACACAAACCTTTTTAAACACATGACCTATTGATTACTCCCTTTTCACAAACACTAACAGCAACTATCTAAGGTATGACGGCAACGCTGACTTCATGCATGTTACGTCAGTGAAGCTGCCCCCCCCCCCATCCCCACCCACCACTACATCCCACAGTGAAAGGCTCCACTTGCTACTGAACATCTTCCCTCCATGTAAATCACAAGAAGCTTCAGCGTCTGAATCCAATTTCATGATCAAAATAAAAACCCCTCCTGGTCTCCAGCTGGACGCAGTCGAACAGTATCTCAGTCAGACTTGGCTCCGGCTGTATCCTGTTGAAATGCTTCCAGCCGGGATGAGGTCAGTTCAGCTTTTGCCAACATTCATTCAACAAATTCCACTTTTTACCCCAAACTTCCTCTGAACCCAAGTGTGTTTTTTTTTTGCAACACGTCTTGACACCGTGAAAAAGCAAAGGAGCCAAAATAGAGAAAGATTAACTGGGCTTTGAGTTTTGGGCCTCAAAGCCCAGTTTGGAGTGAATTGGAGAGTTACAGCTCATCAGTAAGAGAATCCACGATTTCAAAAGCTGAAATTTAAGACCTTCTCAGGATCATAAATACTGAAATTTAAGATTTTAGTAGAGATTGACAGATACGAAGGAAAATCAAAGTCCAAGAAATGATTTAACTTGCACATGACTGAAGATGAGGTTAAAATAGTCTGGTAGAGAATGATCCTGGATATGCCACATTATCTGTCTGAGAGATGGGCCAAAATATAATCGAACTAACCATCAGAGTATTACCAGAATATACCTGGAAACCAGTAACAATCTATTCCCCTGAGACAAGACGAGACTTCTGGGTAAAAACACCATGAGTTTGGGCCGAGCACACAGCTGATTGATGTGGAGACTTACAGCTCATCAGTAAGAGAATCCAGGATTTCAAAAGCTGGAATTTAAGACTTTTTAAGACCTTCTTAAGATCATAAATACATAAATAAGATCAGAATGACAGATACGAAGGAAAATCAAAGTCCCAGAAATGATTTAACTTGCACATAACTGAAGATGAGGTTAAAATAGTCTGGTGGAGATTGATCCTGGATATGCCACATTATCTGTCTGAGGGTCTGGCCAAAATATAATCTAACTCATGAAACTGTACAACTAACCATAAGGAGTATTACCAGAATATACCTGGAAACCAGTAAGCAGTGTATTCCCTGTGTATACCTGCACGTTACTACCATTCACCTCTTTGTCGACCTACTACAGAACGTCTTCTTCTGCACCTTTCCGTTATACGTGATACTCTTCATGTGGATATCTATTTTTATCAATTAGATCTATTGTCAGCCATGTCACCCCCCCCCCTCCTCAAAACACAACAGAAACCAGAGCAGCAGCAGCGGAGCAAGGTTGTGCCCCCCAGCGGCGTCTATTTTTAGCTCGGGCCTGTCCTCGATAGCAGCGGCCTGTGATAAATGAAAGATGGCTGCTATTATGCAATCGATGCTGAATGAAACAGACCCAATTCACAGGAGCTGAGAGGGAGGAGGAGGAGGAGGAGGAGGAGGAGGAGGAGGAGAGGGGTGGGTGAGGAAGGCCGTCGGCCGTGACGAGGCTCCATCAGAGGAGACCAGTGACGTCAGAAGCTAAAAATAGACCCTGATGCCAGTTAAGGATGGGGGGGAACTAGAAGACTTATGACAGAGCTTACGCAGGTGCTTTCTCCCTACCTCTTCTCATGAATATCACATATATGATGAATTTAAATAGATATATACGGTAGGTTGAAGTGCAGGGCAGCATGATTTCCCCTTTGTTCTTATGGCTCTGTATGTTGGTGTTCTCTTTTTCTCGGGGGGGGACAGGTAGGGTGTTCAAGGACACTTCAACATGACCACGACTCACCGGTCAGGTGGTCTCTGCTGGAGCCTGAGAGCAAAACACATGTTGCGTATCACAGTGGGAGCAGCGAGTATGATCTGTGTTTTAGATTTAACAGACCAGGAGTTTGTCAATTTATATTCCCCTGGAAAAATGTAACCTCCCTTTTCTCAGTTTCCCTCAGACTTCCTTCCCACCATTGGGGAAATACTGTAAAAAACAGAAATTAGACCATAATGGGACACAGAATCGTGAGAATCGTGACATGAATGTTGATCTCTTCACTGTCAACAGTTACCAGATTTAAATGAAAAACATATGAACATCTACAACAGTCTTTATTTATGTGTCACTGTCACATCATAGCTGGACAACACTGATTGGACGATACCGATATTCAATCAACTCAACACGTCAGATTTGCACTGAAGTGAAGGTGAATGGATGAATAGAGAAAGAAGAGTGAGAGAATCGAGAGGCTCCCATGTGCTCTTATGGGGATTATTATTGTTTTTTACTGATTCACACCGTGTTACATTCACAAACTCAAATTCACCATTGAGCTTTTCAGTCGATTCATTCACGCTTGTGGCTGCTCAGGCTTCAGACAGGAAGAGAGCTCCCACTACTGAGGAAGAGACGGTACTGCATCCCCTGTCACTTAATGCGTCTGTTCTGCAGCGTGGTGCTTGAAGTAATGTGTGAATTTCATAACCAAGAAGTGGTCTGAAAGTTTGTCAGTATGCCAATTACAATTATATTAATTCAGTTCAAATTACGATTCCCTGTATGATTGTATCCCTTCTGAATAGTTGCTTCTAATTTTTGTTTATGCTTTATTGGGGCTGTAAAGCACCTCATTCGATGAATATATGAAATAATCTGCAAACTAAACGTTTTCAAAGAAGCGTTTTTGGAAATACTTCCAGCATTCTGTGGTTTATGTTTCCTTTTTATTGCTGGTATATTGCAGGGATCTTGTACTTCACAGTGGACGGGGGGGGTGAGCAACACGGCTCCTTCAGGGGATATTAGGTTTCGGCTGCAGGAAGGAGCGGGAACTCCTGCTGTAAAACACATGTGAAGGATATTTAAAAATGTCAGAGGAGATTAAGTTGATAAGTACAACAATTCACCGTCCACATTGACATGAGATGTGAGACCTGAGACTGAAGCACATACGTCTGCTGTCTGTGGAAGAGACGCAAGACCAGGATTTTCCAGATTCAAGATCAAGTTTTTATGGAAAAAAACACAGAGAGGCTGAGAATTTTCAGGGTTTTCTGTGTTTAACCTCATCAGGTTCGAAAAATCCTATGAAACAATAAGAGACATTAAAAGCTGCAAGAGATCGGACTTTGACAACTAATCTACAATATCAAATACTTCTTTCTGTAACTAAAACAACCATTATAGGCCTCTCAACCTGGCTCTCCATGTTACATTGGTGAGGCAGGCGTTCAGACAGACAGGCTGACATCTTGTTCAGTCGCAGCGAACATAACAAGTCGACCTTGGTCCGTCTCCCGCCTGCAGCATTGTTCTCCGCTTCTCTGACGTAAACGACGGCTCCCTTTTCTCTCTTTAACTGTTTTTACTAAACTTTTCTCACACACACATCCCTTAACACCCACGTCCCAACCTCCAGCTTTTGTTCGCAGGATGTTTAGTTTGCGCCTCGAAAACCAAACTGAGGAGGAGGAGGAGGAGGAATCCTTTTCTTTTATCCTCTTGAGCCCCCAAAAACAATCTAGGAGCGATTTCAAATTGGTGATTAGCAAAGTGTCCGTTTCCTCATCGCTCAGGATCAGTGTCCGTGGATCTAAACTTGCAGGATGATCGGTGAACAGTTCCGGGAGAATCAGACGATTACTTGAAGTCAACTGATAGAAAATCAATCGTCAACATGGATAGTTATTTGTTTTTTAAGGAAAAGGCTAAAACATCCGTCAAAGTAAATTTGATATCTAATAAAGTCGGTCAGTAAAAATAAGCAAATGTATCACAATCACTGCCGACGTGATTGTTTCCATCAGGGTTTGAATACTTATCTGTTTTTATCAGACTCTTCACGTCATGATACAAAATGCTACTAAGACATGAACAGACACAGCATTTAAGGTTTTCAGCTACAGAAGCTATGCGAATAGAAAAAATGATACAGCGCAAATGTTCCTAATTGAATAAAGTACAATATGTACAGAACCTCATGTCATCGTTTTAAAGCCATTTCTGAACAAGTAGTAAAAAGCCTCGGACTGGGAAATGCCAAGTGAGACCGTTTCCCACTTGCTGTTTGGGGGTGCGTGTTTGCGATGTGCTCATGGGAACCAGGGCCGAGGGATTTGAGGATTTTTTTGTTACGTATGAGAGAGTGATACAGAAAACAATCATCAAGGCCAGATGTTATTCGATGGGGGATGACACAGGCCCGGGGGTCAGAGGTCAACCCACACACATATACACACATGCTCCCTCCTGTTTTCTTTCCTCGTAGCGTGGGAATTAGCTGAGGGGCCTCAAACATCACACCAGGAAGGAGGCGAGAGGTGAGGAGGAGAGGACAAAACAGGCCAGGGGACGCTTGGCGAAAATGTGTGTGTGTGTGTGTGTGTGTGTGTGTGTGTGTGTGTGTGTTTTTGACGGAGAGACTTCAGGGAGTAAAGAGAGTTTGTTTGTTTTACACCTCAACCCTATTGTACATTTGATCTGAAAGCGCCAGAAAAACACCCCCACTCCCTTTCCTTTCACTCTGTGTGTGTGTGTGTGTGTGTGTGTGTGTGTGTGTGTGTGTGTGTGTGTGTGTGTGTGTGTGTGTGTTTCTATGGTTGCATGTATGCATGTACTCAGACTGTGATTTAAAGGCCACGCATGAACAACGACAACATGCAAACTCCACAGGCCCCAGCCGCCCGATGGGTTCGGACCCTCAACTCTTTGGCTTTGAGATGACGACGCAAAACAAGTGCATCACCATGCAGCTCCAAGACGCACTATTCTTTAGATAATGTTAGTGACAATCCATCACAGTTGAAAGTTCACAAGAGAAATGTGCACCAGGGTCACTACAAGATAAAAGCTGATTGTTTGTCATGAAAACTACAAAGAGTCTCCGTCCGCACACAACAAGGAAATATGTTTCATTTGCACTAAATTACAGACTTCACATGTATTGGTAAAAGTTTTCTCCCTGTCACTTCCTTCACAGAACTTATTGCAGAATCATGTGCGAGATACATTTCATCTTATATCTCTGTCGGGTAATTTGGCGCCTCACTCTGGACGCAGCGCTAGTTAATTTGCAGTTTTATATCATCGTACAAAGCGGAAACAAGTCCGACATTTCAAAACGTGCGAACATTGTTAAAAAAATCACCTTTCACATTGTTTGCATTTGATCGAATCCCTGACGTTTATCATTTAAACAGAAAACCATTTCCACACTATACAGCAGGAACCCCGAAGGCCACGCCCCCATGGAGACACAGTTGCTCTTTCCATTCACCTGACCTGCAGCCACTGAGGATCTCTGTCCAAACAGCAAACGCTCCACGTCCAACATCAACATCTGATCTCAGAGCAGCTCATGTCTCTCTAAATATAACCAAGGGGAGGAGAAGGTTGCAACGAGTCGAGCCAGCTGCTGTGTTTATTATTTTTCGGCGTGACCTTTGACCTACAGGCACAGGAAGAGTCTCTGGCCTTTGAAGGCAGCAGGTCTCCGCTCCGACAGCAGACAGTAGAGAGAAGAGAAAAGAAAGCAAGAAAGAGAAGAACAAGAACAGCAGATGTGCAACTCTGATAATCGATATTATAATATTTTGGTCATTGGTGCGTTGTTTGATCAGGAGCCCAAAATTAAGTATTTCATTCAAAACCTTTTGATCAATGATAAACTCTGTTTCAACACAGTATTATTAGTTTATGTTGTCATAGTTTTGGGTTAGTAGTTTGGTATTAATGGAAAGATTTTGTCTCAACAATAGTGTCACAATATTGTGGCAACCTTGTGCATTGTAGTATTTGAAACTATGTATTTTCATTGTTATTCTGCTGCATGATTACATCCAACTATAGGGGGTTATGTGTCACTTATACCTTTGTGCAAAATACAGTAATGGACCTTTACAGATGTGAACCTGGGATCGAAATGAAGGGTGAGTTCTACAATGGGTGTGATCTGACCCATGACTACTAGAGGTATTGATATAATAATGTACTCATGGGTCAGAGCATCAGCTTGTTGATGGACGTTACTGCTGGTGTGGTCTCTACTTAGAAAATGATCTTTCTCTTGTCTTGTGAGTTTGGATATTGTCCAGATCTGGGAGTGAATCATTGTCTGGTGACAGATATTTTGGCAGGAGAGTCGTTCACCGGCTCTGGTGTTTGAACCTTTGAGCCACAGTTAAAGGAAGGCGACTGGCCCTTTAAATATGAATGTGACCGGAGCAGTGGTGAAGTGGTTAAATTTTTTCGGAGTCCAGGGCGGCTCAGAGGTTGATTCCCTCTCTGGACGGGTATTGATCGTGGAGTCTATAAGCAGTGATTAGCTCTGTCCGACCAGCCGGGGAAGAAATCCATACCGTGGCTGATCGGCATTAACATCATTAAAAGCTGTTTAGAGGAGGTAACACACCGGGGCAGAACCACCAGAACCACACACACACGCACACGTTTGTACTTTTATCTTAATAATAATGTATCTCATTGACATTATACATTCCCGAGCCCCTTACCCTAACCTCAACCATCCAAACTAACAGCCTTTCTCAAACCTTTATCCTAAAATCACGTCTTAACTCTTAAACAGCCCATTGAAGAAGTGAAGACCGCGGTCAATAGTCCTCACTTTCCATAAATGTCCTCAATTTCCAAAAATGTCCCCACTCGGTAAGGTGAATGCTTAAACTGGTCCTCACAAAGGTATTAGTACAAGTACACACACACCGGCAATGTATGATTACAGCCTCAGCGGTAGAGATCTAGATTTGGCTCCGGCATCGACCTGAAAATCGAACAAGCCTACATCACACTGATGCACAACTGGACAGGCTGGTTGAGGACACACACAAACACACACACACACACACACACACACACACACACGCACACACACACCACACACACAAACACGCCGTCTTTGCCCAGCAACAAGCCGTGCCGAGTGTTCCTCTAATCATGTTCATATGGCACTAATTGGCGCCTTTCGGTAAACAGTGATTGAGTCCAGTGGCGAGCGAGAGTGTGCCACTTCCTCCTTTAATTAGGAGAGGGCAACCCAGGAGCGGCCAATCACATCAGCCGTCAGCGGGACACGACACGACGAGACAAGACAACAGGGATGAGTGTTTTCATTGAGTCCTTCTCTGCCGGTTTACACTGACGTCATGTAAATCCCAGGATGCTTCTCATCAAGAATAATAGTGAGAGTTGGATTATTGAAAAGAATAAACAGTAATGAACAAGTAATATTACAAGGGACTGTGGTTTAGCTTGGTTAAGTTAGTTAAAGTTACTTTTATAAACTACCTCTCCTAGGCTCAAAGTTCCCTTTAAATCCAAAGAACCTGCACCAAATCCCCATCACTCATAAATATTAGTTCCCTGAATGTACCTTTTTTTTTCAAGGTCCATTGAACTATTTTTAGGGGGAAAACTGTGAAAAATTAAAAAAAGATATTATATCTCACAATTTTTTAAGAAAGTTTAAAATACATTCGGAATCCAACCCCAGATTCCTCCCTGAGCCACACCTCATCCTTCCACCAGTTGTGTTTCACACAGTGATGAACACAAATACATTTACACAAATACATTTCCACAAATGGGAAAAAACAAGCGCTTGTGTGGGATCAGTACTGAGCCTGAGGTCAGATGTCTGAGTGTGTAGCAGAGGAGAAGAAGCTGGATCAGTGTACATATACCACTTTTTATGCAAACATATTGTTTAAGCATTAATAAAACAATTATAATAGACATATCATAATATTAACCTGAGTCAGAGTTCTTTCTACATCAATATTGTATATATTTGTGTATATATATAGAAATTGAGGTCTCGGCATAAACTACCAGTATCTTTGAGGCTCTGACGCACAGACACACCATCCTGTCATGTCTCTGGAATCTCTAAAACAAACTGAAGTGGTTGAAAGTCCTCTGCAGCTCACAGAGTTCCCCTACCTGGCATCCCGCTGTGTGGGCGGAGCCCTGAAGTCGACGCAGGTGAACACCTGTGACCGACTGTGCACGTGCAAGCTGCATGGAGACGCCTTGTGTCTTCACTCGCTCAGATAAGTCCTTCAACCGTGCAATTGTCTAATCCTGCAGGAAAACACCGGCATAGAGCTGCTCTGTTGAGATTTCATCTGTCGCTGAGCTGAACATCATTCCTGGAGTCACATCAATGTCAGGAAAACATTCAGTCCCCTAGTCTAGCAGGGATATTCAACACAGCTACACACTTAGTCCCACAAACACAGTCACACTTGTCTGCTGACGTCGGTTGTGGTTTTATGGCTGTCACCGAAATGCTGATCGACCAGCGCGCAGGCCTGCAATTACTCCCGGCCCAACACTCCCGCTCTCGCTGCAGCTCTGGCTTTTCCACAAAATAAGAGGCTAGAATGCAAAGGATGCTATAAAACAGGCTGAAAAGATACAAGCCCCAAACCAGCTGGCTCGGCTTGCGGACACAGTGGGATTTCTTTGGGACATGTTTGTTGTAGGAACAGAGCAAAGCGGCTCCGGAGCCTCGGAGCAGAGGCGTCCTGCGGCCCGGTGGGTTAAGGCGTTAACTGTGATTTGGCAGCGATTTGGGATCGAGTCCAGCGAACAACCACCATCACGTCAATATCTTGTTTTGGTCCTCAACTAGATTCAAAAGCTCTTTCATTTGAAAGTCCAGATCTGTGGAGAATCACTTAATGATGCTTACTTGCTCAATTAGAACAACTGGGTGTGTCAGATGCTACAAAGCAGCCTGAACGGGCAGAGACGGGAGGAAAACCAGTCCGATCTAAGACGTTACATGCAACAGCTGTGGAGAACATTACAATTGTGACCCTGGACGAAAGACTGGCCGAGCACTGGAAACATCATCATCATGTCTGGGAACAAACCGATCCCAGTGTCGCCTCGCCTGGGAGCGGTGGAAGTCATCGACACGGAAAAGAAGGAGTGGGAATGTTCACATCTGACTCCAGAGACGATCTGTCAACAGAGACAGGGATGATGATCCCCCGACCAATTCCCTATACTGTATATTTACGATTACCTTTTATCACATGACCACAGTTCTGATTCCTTCGTAAAACGGCAACTAAAGAATCACCTGTGAGATGTGGTTGAAGGTTATGAATATACATTTTCTGAATATGTAATAATTCAATTGGTAGATGAATATTATTCCTGGTAGATATTTGACTTAGACAAGTTAATATTCTATCAATCAAATAGTCGGTTAATTCAGTCGTTTTTGCAGCGCCGATTGATTTATCGCTTATCAAACATTGGGATAATTCCACAGATGTTATATACATAGGGCATCTGCTGCAGCACCACACTTATGACCTAATAATACTGAGCCTATCAGGATCCAACTGATTTTTTATTCAACGGTGTAGAAAGAAAGAGAGAAAGAAAAGACAAATGTGGAATAAAAAGAGATAAAGAAAAGATATTCCCTGCCATCACAGTCAATCAGAGAATCTTGTAGCATGAGAAACAATAGTACCATGTTGCTGAAGGTCTGATCTCTTCAGACTCTTTGCACATTGGAAGATTCTGTCAGAAATTCTCCATTTCTACTCCCCTCCATCGGTCAGCCTCTTCACTACATGAGGAAAAGAACCCTCTTTATTGAATTAACCGTTTCTATGGCACTGCTCTTCACACTGGTCCCTGCACTGAATCAATGAAGTTGCACAACCACACTGATCGAAACCCAACAGGTACAAACGACTGAGATAAAGCCCCGTGTAAAGCAGAGAGAGAGAGAGAGAGAGAGAGAGAGAGAGAGAGAGAGAGAGAGAGAGAGAGAGAGAGAGAGAGAGAGAGAGAGAGAGAGAGAGAGAGAGGAAACTCCATCGGCTCCATCAGTGCGAGTGATTAAACTCCAACCAGCAGTGAGGGCCACACTCAGATCCTCACACTCACTTCACGCTGAGCACTTCAGTGTCGCAGCGAACGTGACCCTTCATTTACACTGTGTGGCAACATGCTGGCGGCCTGCAGTGACCTTTGACCTTGTGTAGAGTGAGCTGTGCGTCACGTCGCGGTGTGTTGACATGGGCTGAGGCCCGTCGGGGCTGGCCGACCTGCTCTGACACCGCCAAAGGTCAGGTGTGGTTTCTGAGCCGTGGCGAGGGACGGGCTGCGTGCGAGAGGACACCAGCGTGAAAACTCTCCTGATGTGTGTGATCAGCTAAACTCTGCTGCTGCTCTGAAGTGATGGAGGTTTGTTTCTGAGCAGAGCCGCAGAAAAACAGACAGCGAATATAGACTAAATACTCTTTTCTTGTTTACTTCATTCGCTCGCCATGTCTTGATGAAAGTAATATTTCATTTAAATGAAAGAAATTTATCCCACAGTTTTATTTCTTTTATAGTCGCTGAGAGTCCTTTTAAATCAGTCATGGAAAGTTTTAATGATCTGTGAGCCCCTGTTTTGGCGTTTTTGTGGTTTCAGGCCGTAAGAGTGTTTGTGTCCTGACGAGAGAGTTTTTCTTCAAAATCTAAACCAATGAGCACGAAGCAGCAGACAGAGAAAGAGCCACAGCTACTGACCCAAGTTCTCACGTACAGCTGAAACTATTTATTTTAACATGACCATGTTTTCTTCACAGTCAAATCCTATTGGTAAAGAAACATTAATAGACTTATATTATGAAGCAGCTGTGTGTTGATAGTTTAGTTTGGGTTAGTTAAATTTGAAGTTTTCAACAGAAGTGAATATAGCCTGGAGTTAATACACAGAAAAAATGTGTATCAGGTATCATATTCTCTTTCAGGGACTTTTCAACAAAAACACTATAAACACTGGATTACTTCAATCCTGGAAAATCCAGAATTTTTTTTTACAAGATACACAAAAAGATACATTTGAGACACATTTGACCAAAAATGTCAAATGCGTATAATGTGTTATGTCATCCACAGCTTTAAGACAAATAAATCAGAAAGCCAACCACTACAGCTTCATGACAAATCACCATTTGCTGAAATTACAGTATGAAAATCTAACTTTTACAGGAGAAAAAAAGGTAAACTAATCAGATAATCTACAGATCTTCACTAAGACACATTATATCTAATATTCAACTGACACATTATAAGTGTGTTGTTTCAAAAGCAGCAAATAGCACAAGGCTGCAGATACGCCAGACATTTCAACAAGACTGTCACTGACTCATAATAATCTACTATAAATAACCAACTTACTATAAATAAATGACTGGATAATTAATCGTCTACTCATTGCAGCTCTTGTTCCGTCTTTTCAACTGTGAGGATTTGCTCCTTTTCACAGTTTTAAATCATCAGAAACTAAATATCTTTGGAGCGTTTGGCCAGTGAAAGTAAAAGTTGTCTCATGAACTATTTCTTGTCATATCACAACTCTACTGGCAGAGCAGACGGGTGCTGGGGTCCACGATATGACAACTCCTGTCTCGCTGCAAACCTAAAAGCAGGAGCTAAATATCTGCACAGATGCGCATGAAAGTTCTTAGAGCCAAAACTAACTGTAAAACCTTGAAACTTTATGAGGTGAATCTATGACGATGGGAGCGGTACCATGTTTCCATCCAGGAATTAATGGGAGCTGCACAGTTAGTGGGGTTAAAGGGATTTGGACGATTACAGTGTGCACTGCTTTTTGGGGTCGGCCTTATTACACACATGTGGTTGAGACATCGGGCATATGAATACGACCGACTCTGCGTTCATTAAGCAATCTCCCTTTGAAGGCTCTTTATTGGTGGTCTGACATTACAGAGACACTTTGATCCCCCTCGGCCCCCCCCGGTGAGGCTGACGTCTCCGTGACTCTCTGGAAGAGCTGAAGAATTACTCATTCGTAGTCGTCTGTGACTCAAAGGGCAGCTGTAAACGTTGAGGTGCACTCATCTGCTAAGAATGATTTGTGTGTGTGTGTGTGTGTGTGTGTGTGTGTGTGTGTGTGCTGTATCAGTTCCAGGTTGTTCTAAAATTTATAAGAAAAATAATCATGTTATATATTTTTTTAAGATTTTGATTACAAAACAGAGCCGATATTTTCACAATTTCGAAAAAATAATATTCCTACTTTTACAACTTTTAATTTACAATGATCTACTTTTTCTGGTATCACAAAAACCAACTCCAGCCTTGACCCTCAGCTTCTGCTCTGTGTGAGAAGTGCCGGATCATCCCGTCTCCTGTTATTCTGTCACAGGAGTCCTCACTTGGCACTGAGGCGCAACACAATCAGCTCAAGATTAAAAAAGAAGATTAGATTGTTAATGCCACAAAGAACTAGCAGCAGTCCATTAAAAAGAGATTTGAGTGTGAATTCATAACGTCAGTGAAGAAAATCTAGATTAAACCTGATAAATGTAGTCTGGTGTGTGAGTATTATCAGTAAAGAAAATATTCATTATTTTAATGTTTTTAATGTTGTTCTTTTATTGGTTTATTGTTGTTAATTTAATTGATTTAATGTTGTTCTTTCAGCTGTTTTGTTTCCTTGCATTGCAGAGTTGGATTTGGCTTTTCTATGGTTTGCTCTTACATCTTATTTTGTGAAGCGCCTTGTAACAACGCTCTTGAAAAGGGCTATAGAGTTTATTATTAGTATTGGGAGAATAAACACAGTATTTGAATGTATTTCCCGACAAATTGTACTACACTTTATGTTATATAAACACAATAAAACACACACATCTTAACCATGAACTAATTCATGTTGAACTCCATAATCTTATCAATGGGGACCTCCTCAAGAGGAGTACTGGTCCTGACAGGTCAGTGTTTATGCTGGAAAAGGTCCTTAAGAGGTCAACAAATCGGGGGGTACACACTATATATACAGTCTATGGTGTACACATACATACACACACACACACACACAGACCCAGATGCTTCCGATCTTCCTCTAGAACCACATCAGTTTGTCTGAATCACCATTAAACTAATAAAACAGCACTTACACACTAAACTGAGTCATTACTCCAGTCTGAGCTCAGCTCGTGTGTCTGCCAGCAGCAGCAGCAGCTCTGGGCAGGAACCTGGCAGAGACACACACTGACTGTGGACACCCGGCTGACACCCTGGATCACAAGGATTTAACCCTGATAAGATTTAATGTGTAAAACTTGAAAGTTACAGTCTTGTATTCTCGACCTGCTGTGTGTGTGTGTAAAGTGAAAAGTGTGTTAAAGTTCTTCTCTGACCTCACAATCAGATTCAGGAGTTTAAAATTGTTCTGATGAAATATTGCTGCCATCATATCAAATAAGCTCCATGTAAACTCACTGCTGAGTAGTAGAGACACATGACTGCAGGTTATGATGCTGTTATTAGAGGAGATTAAATGAAAATATCATGAAATGCTGTTATTAGAGGACATTAAATGAAAATATTATGAAATGTACTATAAGGAAATAGACACAAGGTCACTATGAAACTAATTCGGAACACCGCAGTTTACACAAAGGGCAGTTGAATGTCACACACTGGACAATACGGTAAAGAAAGTATGAATTTTAAGACTTTAAGAGTGTTCGTTAGAGAAGAGTTTATGAAACTTTGTTGTTAGAAACCATGAGCAGACACGGGAGAGTTGTTTCGAAATTGTGCAACAGCATCAACATCTGGATTGAGAGCACATCTGGCCTACCGCCTGCGCTTCTGCACGATGTCGATGGGCCGGTTGACGGCGCACGGAGACCCGCAGAAACTCCCGTTCCGCGCCGTGAAGCAGCGGTCCTGCACCGCGGGGGGCGGGTACACGCAGCTCGTCGGGAGACTCATGTCCGTGGTCGTCTGTGGTTTTTATCTCATTCCCCTTCTTCTTCTTCTTCTTCTTCTTCTTCTTTTTCTTTGGTTTTAAAAAAAAAATCCTCACTAATCCTCCTCTTCCTCCGCGCTCTCCTCTCCCTCCACGCCGGAGAGAGAGCCCTCCTCCTCGGGGAGCTTCAGCGGCATGACCCGGGACCAGCAGGGGGGGAACAGAGGGATCCGGGCTCAGCGGGGATCGGACACTTGTTTCCCCCTCTGGAGAAGCTGAAGTTCCGCGAGACGGTTCGTTTCAAATCCACGTTGAGGAGCCGGGAGCTGAAGTGTCCCTCCTCACTCCTCCTCACTCCTCCTCCTCACTGTCCCTCTGCTGTGGAGACACACTCCTCCCTCCTCACTCCTCCTCACTCCTCCTCACCCAGTGCTCACTCCTTCTCTCTGGCTGTCCCCTCCTTCCAGCACATGGATTTCTGGGGCTTTAAAGCAGACATGCACCACGTGGGTGTGGTCTATCTATAGTTATGGGGGCTTCTTGGTTTATTACCATCTTTATGAGGACACTCTGGCTGGTCCTCACAATTCAAAGGGCTGCTCCAGGGTTGAGACTTGGTTTTGGGGTCAGGGTCCGGGCACGGTTAGGGTACAGACAGGGTAAGGTTAGGGTAAGGAGCTGGGGAATGCATTATGCCCATAAGTGTCCTCACAACTATGGAGAGACAAGTGTATGTTTGTGTGGTCCTGGTATTACTACTGTCGTGGTCACATTTAAATTTTTAAGGTGAAGACACATTTTAAGGTTAAAGCTAAGATTAAGCTTTGGTTTAGGTTTGGTTGGGGTTAGAGTACGTCTCCAGGAAATCAACATAAGTCAACGCAATGTCTTCTGAAGTAATGGAGACACAGCTGTGTGTGTGCGTATGTGTGTGTGTGTGTGTTTGTGACATATGGTGGGCTAAGGGCTGTGGTAGATGCATGACATGTGCTTACTGCATACAGTGAGTTTGTGCCATGTGCATGTACGTGAACAAATTGTGGTAAGGTCAGGGTTAACATAAGGATAGAGTGAATGGAAATTAATGCCAAATCTTAACTAGGATATCTGTGCATGTGTGTCTGTGTGTGTGTGTGTGTGTGTGTGTGACGGACAGGGAGGGGGCTGTATGTATGAACATGAATGTGTGTGTGTGTGTACACTGGTACTTATATCTCTGTGATTACTACTTACTTTTAGGGTTAGGAATTTAGTTGTGAGGGTAAGAGTTAGGGTAAGATAGAAGGGCATGATTTTGTGTGTGTGTGTGTGTGTGTGTGTGTGTGTGTGTGTGCTTGATGCATATGCACAGTTCAGCATGTTGTACATACAGTATGTGCAGTGTGTAAGAGAGAGACCAGCTCATGAGCAGAGAAACTCCCTGAGGCAGCGCTAAGAATATTTAAACTGTTCACATGCTCAGCAGACACACACACACACACACCATACAAAATTGATTTATATGAATTAACTTTACGACAAAGAACCTTTTTCAGAACTCAAACATCACAGTCTCATACCTTCAGGAGCGTTTAACACGAACTAATTGTGGCTCAGGAGGTAGTGGGTCGTCCACTGACCAGTATGTCGGTGGTTTAATCCCTGGTTCCTCCAGTTTGCATTCCAAAGTGTCCTTGATCAAGATCCTGAGCACCGAATTGCTCCTGACAGCTGTACTGATGTGTATGACTGGTGTGTGATAGAAAGAATGCATGCATTTAGTTGTACCATTTACCTTTTCTTTCTAGACTTTATTTTCTTATTTATGTATTTTGCTTTAAGCAGAAATTTGTTTCCTCTTCCCTCAAAGATCTATTAATGTTGTCCATTTAATCTGTATGGATATATCCATATTACAAACTATTTTCATCTGTGTAAATCCAAACAATCTAAGGCAGAGAACGTTTTTAAACTGCTGTATATGCAGGACATATTCACCTATAGCCAGTCCGAGTTCAAACCTGCATCAACTCCTGCAGCGGAGGAGCATCCGTCTCTCGATGGACTTATTGGACCCGATGATCTCACCCACTGAGCGGCCTGCTGCTGTCGACATCACAGACAAATATTTGTCTTCTGAGACACAGGGCAGGCGGACGAGTCAGACGTGTTGGCAGACACATGGGAGTGGAGGCGGAGAGCGGGGGGCTTTAAAATGTCAGACGTTTAAAATCTGAGTTGGCTAAAAACCAAACATGAGTTACATGATGAGATGATGAAGGCGGAGTTAGATGTTTGAGCCTGGTCCTCAGCTGGTCTTCAACCTGCTGCCCCTTAGACCTGGTTTCCCCTCAGAAAACATGTGTCTATTTATGTATATATTTTTAAGAATTTATTGATTTTTATTTTAATTAATTTACATTTGAGCATTAAGCCTTTACCCCAATAAACTTAATTTGTAAAATGCACATTATTGCAACTGTAAACTGTTACTAGCTGATTTTTACACCAACTGGGCCACATCAGTTAGTATGAGCTGTGGACTCCTTTTGTTCACTTAGTTCAGTGAAAGGGACTCAGTCACACTTTAGTCTCAGCTGTTCAGAAATGTAAAAAAGATTGAAGCCTGAAAGATTCTTCTACATTTGAGGAGAGAAGAAGCTACTTTCTGTCTCTAGTAGAATCAGCCGGTCACTATCCTGAGCCTCTCTGTATTCTGTGTGACAGACTCCTGTCTGGCCTGCAGTGACACCGGGTCAGACTCAAACCATGTTGACCATGTTCACCACAACAGTCCAGTATAATGTCCTTCATTCTGAGACACTTCAACAGCTTAACTCGCCACCAACCCAAAGGTGTCAAAGCGCAATTTTGTGGCCGAGTGCTTGAACTGCTGTAATCGAACACCAACCAAGAATGCACTTGACTCGCTTTCCTAGAATGCAGACACAGCTCTCAATGTCCCCAGCACCATAATTTCCCACAGAGGCCCAACGAGACACGTTTGGACTGGATGGGGGAAGCTCCCATTCCCTTCCTGTGTCTGTCTCACCAGCAGGACAGAGACAGCACGGCTCCTGCAGAATATCAGGAAAGCCTGACCGATTTATTGATTGGCCTTTGTAATGGTCTGATAGGAGCCTTTCATAGACATATGGTTATCAGTGTTTATATTTACCGATGGCACCGATATAAAAACTCGTATATTATAGAACAATGCAGAGAAGCTATGTGGAAATTGTGTCATTATGTAGTTTGTCCAGCTGAGGGCGCAAGGACTGCTTTCTTTGTGGATTCTCAGCTTTGTCTTTACGTTAAAGGCATAATTATACCGTTTGCTGTATAAAAAGAGGGACACCGTTTCTCCTCTTTCTCCCACTATCCAAAAATGAAGCTAAAATATCCCGGATACGAGCGCTGCCATCTTGCACATTTGTAGCAAGTCTGTAGCGATAAGGGGGAGGAGCCTCAGCATCGTAGTCCCGCTGATACATGCTCTCGACCAATCGTGAGTCAGTCAATCGTGAAGTTTCACCTTATTTTTATAACATCTAATAACTAATTAAAACCAAACGTACAGAAAAAATGAACATGTGTGTTAAGAACTACCTAAATTGACCAAAACCATATTTGGGAAACATTTATTTGATGAGTACTCCGACTCTTTTATTTGTTCCATGTCCCATCTGCTAACAAGGAGGAGGCAGGTTTTAGGGTATATACTGCAGCCAGCCACCAGAGGGCGATCAGGCTGCTTTGGCTTTGCTTTTGGGGACTTTATATTTGAATTATACCAAAAGTTCAGGAGCTGCAGTTTGGAATGAGGTTTTCCTTGCAGTATGAGGAAACCCTCCAGACCATAGAGGCCGATCACCTGCCTCCTGCTGGTGACCATCCATCGGTTCTGTCTATCAAAGCACATGTGATCAATTTCCCCCTTATCCTCCACAAAGTGACTCTTTTCTGATGACACTGACTCACAAATGTTCTTCATTCAGTTCTTGTGTGGGATGACTTCCCCTCAGGAGACCCATACATCCTTCACAACGCAGCACGCACGGCCCTTCACTGCAAGGTCACAATCAGCCTCACAAAAACTGCTCTCTGTTGTTTTTCCTGGAAGTTAATTATCTACACACGAGCGTCGATCCAAGTTTCAAAACCATGGGAATAATGAATAAAACGTCATCAAAACACATGTCACAATCTTCCTTCTCTCGCCATCTCTTTCCGTGTGGCCATTTAGGAAGAAGCAAATGTTGGGTTTATCTTGCTGGGATTCCCCATGTCGTATTTAGACATTTTGAGTTTTGTCCAGCATGTGGTAAACCCCCTCACCCAGCACCCCTCCTTCCTTCTGCAACACACTTGTGAAAGCCGTTGGACCTGGAAACAGATGCCGGTGTGGACGTTTGCTGAGAATGAGGTGTTTGTGAGGCCGGCTGTGTAACCGAATCCACCGGCCAAATGACTTCTGCAGCCCAGCTGGCTGCCGGCTCCGATGACAGCATTACATCTGCTAATGAGAATAAGCTGCGAGGGAGGAGTGTCGTGTTTGTGTGAGTGTGTATGTGTGTATTACTAATGTTATGGGGACCTTAATAGGTTTACGTGGTCACCTTATGGGGACTTGCCTTCCTTATAGGGACAAAATGAGAGTCCATAAATCCTTACATTTTTGGGTGAAGACAAGTTTTAAGGGTAGGTTAGGGTAGGTTTAAGGGTTAAGCAAGGGGGCTACCATGGCTCAAGTTTAGGTTTAAGTTAAGGCTAGGGTTCAAGGCAACTATAGATTAGATTTAGGACTAAGTAGAGGTTAGGGTTAAGGTTAGGCAAGTAATAAATATGGTTAAGATAAGGGTGACGCAAGTAGTAACTGATTATGGTTTGACTTTGGGTTTAGGTTATCGTTAGAGTAAGGATTAGGTGCGTAGTGAGTATGGTTAAGGTTTAAATTAAGGTCAGGGTTAGGCAAGTAGTAAGTATAGTTAAGGTTTAGGTTGGGGTCAAGGTCAGGTAAGTAGCAACGATGGTTTAGGTTGGAGTTAGTCTACAGGAAATCAATGTTAGTCAATGTAATGTCTTCAGAAATCATGGAGACACGTCTCTTTCTCTCTGTGTGTGTGTGTGTGTGTGTGTGTGTGTGTGTGTGTGTGTGTGTGTGTGTGTGTGTGCGTGTGTGTGTGTATTTTTGAGAGTCTAACACAGTACACATGCAGTCTGTGTGTGTCTGTATCATAATTATACTCAAACATCATATTTTATGGGGGCGGAGGGGGGAATCATTTTATAGATTAATTCATGACTTTTTAGTCGAGTGTGGTTTTTTCTCAATGCTTCAGAATCCTGCATTGAACATCATCACATGCTGATTCCTCCAGCGCTGCTGAACTCTGTGCTGCAGCTTCTCACTGAGCATAAACGCTCCGATAAAGCAACAGGGCTTCGGGCTTCACACAGCAAAACAAATCTTCCCTCTGACCAACAGTAAGCTCATAGTACCATCAGACAAGTTGAGTGTTCTTCTCACAGGCCGACTGAGCTTTCTGTCAGGACTGAATGACGGTTTTTCCTCCGGGGACCGAACATCCACATTAGAAACACACTCATATACAGTGAAACTTGACACGACACAATCAAGCTGTGTCTGACTGTACAGGGACTTTCCTTCACTTCTGATAAACAAAAACAGATCCTGTAAGTGCAACGCGGCAAAACGACACCGCTTACGTCAGGGCAAACAAAAAGGTTTTGAGTTGCGAAATTCAGCCAAACTAATTATAAAATGAGGGGAAACGACATTCAAGAGATCAGATAATTTGTTTGCAGTTTTTAATTCCTCATTTTAAAACCTCTGAGTTTCTCTTCCACTGGATGGATACATGTGGTGAGAGCGTGGGAGAACTGGCAACACTTGATTTGCACTGGATCTTCAACACAGCAGAGAGGGTCTAGCACCACCTAGTGGAAAAGTTTGTGCAGTGACACACTGAGCTCAGAGCAGCGATATCTAACCATGCAGGTTTTTGTTTAAGTTGTTACTGGTTGTGATATCAATGGTTAATATGCCACTTTAAACAGAGAGGGCGGAGTGGTCTGAGAGCTGCAGTGGTGGTCGTACAGCAAAATGGTCATAAACAGTCCACCTACATTCAATGAAGCTGCACCAAATTGCACAAACTAATAGAGATCCCTCCTGATGTGCCTGATTGTTTTCATCAAGATCCATGAATCCATACGGATATGAAAACAATCTCACAACATTAAAAAAATTGAAAATGAATTCCTGCATCCGCCCTCTGGCAAAATTGAATGGGCTCCTTCCTGACCCCCCACTGCATCCTTCCACTGAGTTGTGTGGTGATCAGTACAATAGTTTTTGTGTTATCTTGCAAACAATCATACAACAAACCAACCGTGACTCTGTCCTAATCTGGATGTGGAGCAGTTTCCCAGACAGCCCTTGTGTTTGTATGTGTCTCCGGGCCTCAGTGTTATTGTAGCTTTAACGTCTGTCCCTGTCAGCGTGTACAGTGTCGACATGAGGGACGATTACATCTTGGCTTCAGGCGGCCGTGCTGCTGCTTCCTCCTGTGACTCCCCCAAAGCACACACACATACACACACACATACACACACACACACGCTGGAGTCACAGACCGAGCACAGGGTCAACAGTCACGTCGTAGCTGGGCGGTGTCTGTGGTTCGATGTTGTTTTTGGGGCTTTGGCTCTTATATTTGTTAAAGATAAATTAATCCGAGTTTTTTCAACAACTCCAAGCACATCACACAGTGAACGAGTGTGATGTTGAAGGTGAGGTGACTGCCCAGCAGAGGTCGCCCTGTGCCTTTACACTTCCTTTACAAACAGGGAGTCATGCATACAAACACACAACTACAAACACAAAGCAAAATCATTTATTACCACAGTTAGCTACAGAAACCGACTCATGATTTGTACTATTTTTTTGTGTATTTTTAAATTTCACAATGATGACAATTTTTTAAGGGGAGTTGGTCTAAGCTGAAATATTTAATTTGGAATAAACCAAACCTGTAGCCAACAGCTCACTCATTTAACAGCAGGAAACACCTTCTCCTATAACCATAAATCACCAGTATGGTCCCCAGCAGAGCGTATTCAATCAGAATTGAATGGGTTCTACTGGGGACTGCATATTCAGCATATTCAGCAGCAAGGAGCATCGAAACGACACCTCAACTGAAAACATCATGACCTGAAAGAACCTAAAACTTTGGTGGAACGATCAATATGGATTTTGTGTGAGACAGAGAGACACACACTCACACTCACACTCACACTCACACTCACACTCACACTCTCACACTCTCACACACACACACACACACACACAAGAGGAAGGAGTCACACACTTCACATTCACGGGTGCAGCCAGGCTGGCGGGGCTGGAGAACTATTCCAGGCTCTGCGGTTTTATTTTTGGGGGTCTGTTGTGTTATTGTCCCCTCCCCCTGACCCCCCCTCTATCTCTCCTGCTCTGTATGGACTCAGCTGTGGTCACAAACACGCCTCTGACTGGGATCTCACAGGATTAAAGATTGGGACTAGTGCAGCTTCAGCCTGTTTCACCAAAGAAAACTTCAGGGTTGGTTATTTTTCCTGCTCCTGTGCTGATTCTAGCTGCTGGTGACGGCACAGTGGGTGTGACGTGTGTGTTTGTGGTCTCGCTGGGATGTGGTATGGGAGGCTGAGTCAAAGGAGAGCTGGGTGGCGCCCACTGGGCCATGTCCAGTCCCAGCACGAGGACAGGAACAGGCATGAGCACACGAGCAAGAAACAACACGCTGGAATGTGTAAACACACATTTAAAAACACACACAGGGGAAACATGTAAAGAAAACATGCACACACACGTGTGGTTATGGCTTGATGAGCAGTGGACAGACACAGAGGACAGTGTGTGTTTGTCAGTGTGACATAAGTCCGTCCCTCACTGGGACTTAGAAACAACAGGCGGGGTTATCTATCCTCACACACCATAATACACACGTAAACATTACAAACTAAGGCCTCTGTATTTATATTACAAAAATAAAGTTGTGTGGTATGTGCGTATCTGGTCCAGCCCTCATTTCACTCAGTCCCTTGTTCAGTCTGAGAACTGTGTCTCGGAGACTTTCAGCAAAAACAGGAAGTCTGTTGAACGAAAACCTGCCACAAACAAAACGTACTTCCTCTCAGAGGCGGTTGGGTAAAATGCCAACAAAGGGGAAGACGGTTCAGCTCAATTCATTCGATTCAACACAGCACAAGTTTTCATGTCAGATATTTCTCAATCGGATCTGAACTGAACAAAGTGAACATAGTTATACGTTTAAGTCTTTCATTCTCAACAAGTAAACCCAAATCTAAAAAGTCAATAAACTGTCATCACATTAGGTGAATGCTTGCATGTGATGAAACATCTCTCTCTCTCCACCGTCCATCCCACACATCATTAACACGGCATCAATGATCACGTAAACTTTCCCAGAATGCAGTGCAGAGAGTCTCATAACCTCAACTCAAGCTGTTGTCTGGCTCCTCTGTATTCTGGTGCATTTCTTAGGTCGAGTGTGGGGAAATTGGTTTTGGTTCCTCAGTGTGTTTTCTTTGTGGACACTGGTGCAGCTTTAGACAAACAAAACCCTCGACTCTCTGTTCCTGTGGGATGATCCTGAACCTGATGCTCACAGAATCATTTAAGAGACCAAACTTTCTTTTCAGAGACGTGTAGTCTGTACACATGTCACAGCTGAGGTGTTATCTATCTGAGTGAGATCCAATTATCCATCTTTCATATTTCCTCACTTTATTTTCCTCTCTTGTTCACAATATAAGTATCAGTTCAATAAGAGAAATATGCCTCTTCTTTTAGTCTCTATTCAATTTTGACCAGAAAGTAAACAAAAAAATTAAAGTTAAATCTCTATTACATAAATAAAGAAGTATGTTTTTTATGTTTTTTATGCAGTAACCGTAGCCCTGAGAGTGGAAGTATCACTTTGACACATCCGCTCTGCAGCCTGTGTGAACACCTCCCTCTCATGAATATGGGAATATGCCGAAAAGCTGCAGGATGCATAGATTTAGGAACATACCCCAAGCACGAGTGTCTCCGACCGTGTCCGAACCCAGTCGGCGCGCCCTTCCTCGCCACTCGGGGGTCTCGGTTCATTGTCCCTTGAGCTCCTGACTCTTGTGACTGGACTGTAAATAAAAGAACCTACTCATCCTAGGAGGTTTCCTGAACATTATTTTCTCCTCCCGCGAACCACCTGCTGGTTCTGCTCTGCCTCCATGAGCGTTTGGACTGAGACAAACCAGGACAAAGGTGGAGTCCAGGTGAGACAGTAAAACCAGGCAGATACAGTCAGAGGGATGTGATTAAAAGCTGGGAGCCTCAGGATGCAGGAGGAATCATTGAGGAATGTTGCAGAGTTCTTCCTCTGAGGACCCGGACAAGCCTCAACAAGACGGGGAGCAGTGTGAGATTCAATTAGGCTCCGAGCAGGGAAGGAGCAGAAAGTAGAAGACTGTTGTGAAGCGAGGACTCGCTGCGCTGAAGGAGTCTCCACAGCTGTCTCTCCTCTCTCACTGGTTTGTTGTTGTTGTAAATACCCAAACTTATCCCAGACGTGACATCCACCACATTCCTGAAGCACTCTTTAGCGGCGCAGCTCCAAATTGTCCAGAGAAGAACAGCAGAGAGAAGTTTTAACAGAGGCTTGGTTTCTTTACTCCTCCGTTAGTCAGGCGCTCGCTCTGTTTGCAGAAAGAGGAACGGTGGAGTGGCTGCTGATGCAGCAGAGCAGTGTCAGCGAGGGGTTGACCTCCTTCTCGACTGTGAGAGTTGTGCGAGTCCCCTGAGGTCGCTGTGGGAGCTGAAGACAGCCCACAGAGTCCTGAGAGCTCTGGTTCGTACAGAACATCCACTCCCAGGACAAATATGTAAATTCCTACTTCAATCTACAGGCTGATCCTTATTTAAGCCACACTTTCATATATCTAGAGTTGAACCTTTCTGGCTTTTGTGAACACACTCGTCCCAACTTGTCAAAGGGAGATCTGACTCTGCCTGGTGGCTGGCCGGTGTTTTTGTGTCTGGCAGGTCTGGTATATAAATATTGCATTATAGACCAACACTGACTAAAAAAAAAGTCTGATCCATCCTCTTGACCCAATGCTGAATATATCTAAGACTGATTCTTTGTCAAATTATCAGCTAAGAAGCAGCTCGGTGCCATTTCATGTTAGAACAAATCAAGTGCTGTGTTTATCGCACGTTGCAAATCCACCTGACCTAAAGAACCTTCCTGTGCTTGGATCTGTAAAGAATAGCAGCCCAAAAAAAGACAAATAAAAACATATTGCTTCCTGCCATTGCTTCAGCCTCCATTGTCACGTGAGATCAGCAGGCCGCCGAGCCCGACACCCCCCGCCTGCCGCCCCCCAGCGAGATAATTACAGGGGATATTGTTAGAGTGGCTGCTGGGCAGGGTGGCAAGCGGGTTGTGCATGTGTGTGCGTGTGCGGGGTGTGGGGGGGTGATGATGAAGGGCATGTAAGGATGCACCGCAAAAAACGGGTACACAAAAGTACCACCCAAAAAAACCTTTTGTACTTTCACAAGCGTCACATAATGATGAAAAGTCAAAACAATCAATTGTTATCAGTAAAACAGTTGCTGATTGTTTCTCTGTCAATCAAATCCTCTCACTGGACTAAACTTTGCCGCACTAACGGATGAAAAACAGAAACAGAGACGAAAATAACCCGTCAGAGCGAGAAAGGTGGACGAGGAGTGTGAAGACGAATTTCACAACTCCTCCTCGCTAATTAACTTTTCACACGTTAAATGACAATAAGTCGGACGACGACGAAAAACTAAAAAAACAGGTTGATGATTCAGCCAATAGACGACTGGCTCAGGTGTGAGAAACACGCACATCCACTGACAGCATCATAACCTCAACGGGACGCCAGCGACATCTCACCGATATAGAGCTGTTAAAATCATGGGGCTGGAAGTGAAGTCTCCCAGTGTGTGTTAGTATTATTTTCCATGATTAAAAAACCATTTACATGTTTATGTGCCTTCTATGTGAAATACCTCATTAAAACAACAATTAAATAAATGACTATTAGAATCGATAAACAAACTCATGCAGCTATAAGTAGATATAAGTGTTAATGTATCCGCACTATCATTTTTCACGTAGACATCCATAAATAATTTATATGATTATATATGAAGTTAAATTGTTAACAAATATTGTACCTCACCCCTTAATGTCCATTTATCGGCTTCCAACTTCATTATTAAATGTTAATTAAGTCTGTAAACAGCTTAAAAAATTACAAATAGGTGATTTTATTATATATTTTAAGTGTGAACCTTAAGTGAAGTTGCTCCACAAGTAGAAATTAAATTTGCCTGGTGTCCTGGAGGCTTCTGGGTTAAAGACCGTGTCATCACAATGTTCCTGATTTGAGTCTGGTTTTAAAAAAGTTAAAAAGTTTGCTCTGTATAAAAAGTTATTAACAAACAATATGTTAAATATAAAAATACACAACAACAGATGGAATAAGTATTTTAGTCCTCATCCTTGAGTTGAATCTTGTTTTTAAATATTATTTAATTTCATCCATATTGTTTTGCTTTATATTTCATTAAATGTAACGTTTTCTGTTAATGCTGCCCATTCTCACATTTATTCTTTTTCCTTCATCTGCATTTTTTATTGAACTTTTAGAGAGAGAGCTGCTCTCAATGGTTGAAATAAATGAAAACATGCAGGAGTATTGAATGAGCAGCCAGGAGGAGATCACAGGCCCAGAGTCGACTACAAATCAGATCAGATGAGAAAGGGAACATAAGCCTTCAGGCCGGCTTGGCTACTTTATCAAACAGATAATAATGTGCTGCTGATGTTGATGACGTGCAGCAGCTCCCACTAACTCAGCTGGTGAAATGAGGGGGGGGGGTCAGAGGGGGGGGGGGGGGGGGTCAGAGGGGTCCTGTGGTCAAACAGCCACAAGTTGAAGGGACATATGAAAACCTGGATGTTTGAATAAGTTTATTTCAATCTCTTCTATCATAACATCAAATTCACCACAAAATATGTTAACGAGGGAAAAATCTGTTTAAAATGTGAAGTTGTCTTTAAACTTTTTATGTTTTGCACTCTGACATGTAACAGTGGATGACGTAAATAAACACAAGCTGCTTTCCCTCCAGAGTCACATGCAGACAGACAGAGTGGTGGAGGGAGGCAGAGTTTCTCGTTTACCTGAGGTAGGATCTTTTAATGCTGCACTAAATGAACTAGTGATCAATATAACAATGTTTAAGTGTTTTCCAGTCTGTCATAACTGTGAGAAATATGAATTTATTAACGGTGCGATTATAGTTTGTTGAAATGTGCTCTGTACCATCACTGGTGGCTGCCATCTCTTTGTTTTTTAACTGTGACGACTTTTATTATATTCTGTATTTATTATAGTGCAGTAAAATACTGTAAATCTGTTCTGCTCAGTTAACTCCACTATCTGGGAGATTTCAAGCGATTAAATAACTGTGGGATTTTTTATTAGCTGACACTGTTGCTGCATGTTGGGTAACACTAATGACTTTCCTCTGAAAATTGGGTGTGAGTTGAGTTGGCAAAGAAGCTTTTCCAATAAACGTGTAAATCAAGTAATGAGACGGCATCCGTGCTCGTTTCTGTCACCAAAATAACATAATCATAAGATCAATGTTCCTCCAAGGTTTTTCAATTACTGATAAAGGCCCAGTTATTTCCCCCCCGTAAGCCGATGCACATATGACAAAATGTATATTTGAGCAGCAGCACAACAAACAGCTCCACTGTTCCAGCAACTCGCAGCCACATGAAAAGAAATCTCCTGAGCCGTAAGGTGCCAACATATGTTAAATATCCAGTGAGGTTTGTTTGTGATCGCCGTGGGAAACGCTCTTATCTCTCAGCATTCAGATGAAACAGCTGTCTGTGAGAGCAGCACTCACTCGAACCATAATGCAACAGTGTGAGCGTCTCTACTGTACATCGCTAAAGTGCATTAACAACTTTTCTGCAAATATTAAGTTCGAACAGCTGCTTTCAAACATCAGTCTGCACCGGTCAGACATAAAAATACTTTTTTACTGTGTGTTTACATAATACAGAGATAAACGGCTGCTTTTGATTTTCCTTCCTGCAGCTTTCTCTCCTCAACTGACCTGCAGGCCATGATGGAAAATCTACGTCCTGCGTCACAACCTGGCAGCGCTTCTGTCTCTCACACTGATACGGCCAGTTTCTATTTTAAACGTCAGAAAAAGGACTCTTTCACTACTGAGATGACTTATAATCTCCATCCACAGGGTTAGAGAAATCAATACATTTAAGGAGAGCACCGAGGTGTCCGTACACTGACTCAGGGTTTGTGTTGGGCTGAGTCTGCTGCCACAGGATCCTCGCTCCTCACTACTTGACCTGCGCCTGCTGTGCCAGCGACCAACACCTTAGGCACCAGACAAGGCCCTCTCTTTCATTGCAGGAACAACGGGTTCCATTGAGACCACACCGAGGCCCGACGTCAACAAAGTCATGATTTCCCACAGTTACCTTCTCCTCAGACAATGGCGCTTTTTTTTCCACAGCGAACCCATGACACGCATGTCGATAATGTGGAAAAGCAGCTACTGTGATGCAGAGGCAGTGACCCGCTACCCATCAGCCCCTCCGACAAACGGGTTTACTCCAGTTCAGAGGGGTCACAGTATCAGAGATAATAAAGACAACTTCTGAATCTGAACCTTCACATTTTTAACTTGTTTTTCTGGAAAAAGAGATCATGCAAATGCAGCACAGGTACACCTCATATCCACGTTTGAAACCACACTACCTGGGTGTGTGAGCCAAGGTGAAGCGCCTCTGCAGGGCGATGCTGCGGTTCATCAGGAGTTTGCGGTACAGCAGGGGCGAGTGGCGGGGGGAGTTTCGAGGGGATCCGCAGGGGGACATCTTCGGGGATCCGCAGGGCGAGCCGGGCGTAGACTGTGGTTTCCGCCTGATGGGCTGAGTGCTGCTGTACAGGAAGGAAGCGGCCTCACCGGAGACCTCGCAGAGGGCCTCGCACATGATGCCGGCGTCCGAGGGTTCAAGAAAATGAAGGTCTCTTGTTTTTAGGCCGATCTCGGGTTGTCCAGGCCGTCCATCCGATCACCAGATATCACACAGGTCTGAGGATGATCTGTGCGTCACTTGGAGGGAACTCTTCACATCCACAGCTCGAGAATCTTCAGTACCTACATGCAGAGCGGTCTGCAGGCACTGGTGATGGACACGGACATGAGTGCAGGACAGAGCCCTCCCCTCGGCACTGAGCTCTGTTTACATAGCACTGAGCTCTGCCTAAATATGGCCAGGCCTGAATTATAGTGTTGTTAGCTCACATCACGGGTGAACTAGCGGCGTCCAGCACTCCCTCTCAGCAGAAGTAAACTGGCAACGACTAAGCACAACAGTTAACATCCCTTTCTTTTTTTTTTTGTCTTTCCTCAGGCCATCAGTGTGCAAATATTAACCAGCAATTACAGCTGTGTGTGTGTGCAGACACATGCCAGAGCTGTGCAGCGTTGAGAGGCTGCAGCCGAGAGAGATTTCCGTTGTGCTCATCAGCGGGAGGCCTCGCTCGGTCTAAAAACAGAGCCAGATAAAAGATAACAAGAGCCCTGGAAACGTCACTGAAACTTTGACTTGAGTCTCAAGAGAACAGCGCTCTCCCAACGGTGCTGAGGGGCGATGGAAAAAAAGCCCCAAACCAGAGATCAAGTTCCATCTTTGACCCACGGATTCAAAACCTCCCTGACACAAAACACAACCCGGAGAATTCAGCCAAAATACACAGAGTTAAGTCATAAATCTGCTTGTGTTGAAACATGTCTCTGGATAAGCAACGTACTGTAAACACGTGTTGCTCCTGACCTGGGTCATCGAGTCAGAGCACCTCAGACATAAACTACAAAAGACAGGTTCACTCCATCTCGACTTTCAGGGGAAACCATAAAGGTTTCCTGTGGCTGCCTGCGTGTGAGGTTTCAGGAACAGGAACATCTGTCCTGATGCTTATCGCTGAGGTGCTTACAACGGCAGCAGCCAAAAGAAAATACAACCCGAATTATTTTGACTGCGACCTGAGAACATGTCTCCGGCACGTCGAGGGTTTGTTCTAACCTCAACGTCAGAAAATCAGCCGAGAAAAACAGAGCTGACAATCGTACACTGAATCTCAAAATAGCAATGAGACAAAATCGTCTCTCTTTTCATCTTCTTGGGCTTCTGCTCTGCAATCAGCATAGATCTGTCAAACTGTGCGACATCAGTGTCTTTGTGTGGAGGTTTTATGCTCATGAAGGCTGAGTTGCTGTGGGTTGTTCTTTGTCCTTTGTCGATTCAATCAAAACAGCATGAGAGCTGCTCACCAAGTGTTCAGAGGAGCAAAAGTTAAAAGTTCTTGTTAAACTTCAAGTTCAATCCCAATAGCCACGGCAGTGTGATTAATATGAACTAGAGTTTTTGCATTTCAGTTATGTCACAAAGTGTTGAAACTGGATTTCGACATTTCAGGGGCTGAGGCAAACAAGATTAGGAAATGAAATATTACAGAGATAAAGTTAAAATACAGCATTTAAACAAAAACACAAACCTCTGCCAAGGCCCAACAGTCCCAGCATGAAGTAAGATTTAACTTCACTAGATCTGGATTTTTATTGTGGTTCATGATCCGTGAATTATTGTGGCAGAAATCCTGGAAAATGTTAAAAAACAGCCTCTCATGAGTGATTTTATCGTTTGTATTTAAATGGGTTCTTCTTTAGGTCCCACCCTTCCACAAAACTCCATTGGAGAACTAATAAACAACCACAGACATATAAAAATACATGGCTTCAGATGAGATTATTTCAGAAGATTTTGTGAAACTAACCAACAAACCTAAGGACAAACATAACCTCTCTGGTGCAGGTGATAAAACAATATGATTGTTTATGATAAGGATTTTTAAGTTAAGGCTCCTCAGCTCTGAAATCCACTGCCCGAGGATCTGAGGCTGCAGAATCAGTGACATCTTTTAAATCACCTCCTACAACATATCTTTCTTTTCATGAAAATAATACCTTATTGAATCCTTTTTTTATTACCCATACTCTTATTGTTATTGTTTCTGTTTCTCTTCTGATCTCTTTGCCTTCGTCCTGAATTGCTTTAATCCAGTTTGAACTAGATAAAGCACTTCATAACCATGTTTTGAAAATAAAGCTGGCTATTGTATTTATCATTTCTTTATAAGGCTCCGAATAGCGTCCGCATCGGAGAACAAGCGGAGCGTTTCTGCTTCGCTTTGTCTCTTTGTCAGCGAGAGGTAGAGGGGCTCTTGAGCCTGAGGGGCCGACTGCCAAAGTACTGATTTAACTCCGGAGGGGTCACGAGGGGTCACTGCAATGAGCTCACTAACAAAAACACAGCTGTCGTGTCGAGTGCCCAATGTGACCAGCAGATGGTGCCCGTGCTACAGACAGACTGACGCAGACAAACCAGTGATTATGAAGATGGACAACACAAAGTGAATGTCAAACCATCCTGTGGGGGTTCGACTTAGAGGAGTAAAACCTCAGAGCATCAGCTTTCTGGTTTTAGGACCAAATCTTAGTCTGAAGGCACATTCCAGAGTTCAAAGTGAATCCTCGACATCAGAGTCCCCAGTGCGCTCCGACCCTGCGACCCTGGTATCGTTCCAAATCATCTGCCATCACAGTTACACATGTGAGGGAATCAGAGGTCGGAGCGTGGGAGAAAATAATTCGAAACATTAAGAAAAACTGTAGACTGCGTGGGCCCGGTAAATCAAACACTTGCCATCATGAGTCAATGGGGAGAAAAGACCAGGAGCTGGATGCCGTGTCTTTTCTTTAAGTGACTAATGCTGGTATATTTATTTGACTGAGTCACCGACCCTCCCACCGCTAACACACACACACACACACACACACACACACACACACACACACAGACGCACAAATACATTTTCAACCACACACAAAGACCTTGCATTAGAGACCTGAGAAACCCTTGCACGGCCTCCTGTCTCCCTCAGTCTCCAGGATCTGGAGGTGTAACTGCCACATACTCAACCAAGGACTTTTCATTATAAAAGTGATAGAAACAAACAAACCACATAAATCATAAATACTGCTGTAATGTAAATGGACAGGCAGCAGCGTCTCCCACTGAAAGCTCCTCTCGCTCTCTTTCTCTCTCTCAAGGCTTTGATTTTTAATGAAAAAGAGATTACCTATTGAAGGTTGTGCATTTCCAGCTGTTAAACTTGGTGGTGCAGGAGCAGCGGTGATAGGAGATATTTGGATGGAAATGGATGTACAAGTAGGAAGCAGCTCCACAGAGAAAAGATTGCATACCTGAAAATGATTCTAAAAATGAAATGTAATCATAAGAAAAATGACTAAAGTGATTCCAGGATGTAAATGAGCATTGCCAGCAGTGGTTATGGAGGTGTTTGGAAAAAGTCCAGCTCATTCCAATAGTTTTTATAGTTGAAATATAAAAATATACTATAATATGAAAAACAACAGGTCTGAACACCTACATTTCTGTTATAGAACAGAGTTAAGACTCTGTATCTGCACCGAAATGTGATTTTAGTAGATTTTAGGTAATCCTACAAAACAAAACAACTCAGCAACTGGTGGAAACATAACATGCTTGACGGAGGTGAAGATATTAATACATGAAAGACAGATAAGGGTGCAGCGTGCAGAAAGGTTTCCTGACATGAATCATATCAGGAATATTAGGAGAGTGAGTGGTGTACGTATCTGAACGATTAGAAGACTGAGGCACGACTTTTCAGCTCTGAAGGCAACACTCTGCAGCACTTAGAGGTTCATCAACCCACAACCCGCGGGTAGTTGAGCAATAATTGCAGCTAAAAACAGTCTGTGTGTGTGTGTGTGTGTGTGTGTGTGTGTGTGTGTGTGTGTGTGTGTGTGTGTGTGTGTAGTTGGCCTCACGACTGCTGACAAGCGCCGCAGTGAGAACTTGACAAACGAAGGAGACACAGTTTATGATGTATCTTGTTCATGAGAATAAGTCAACTTTAGAATCTTGTAGTTTAGTGTCATTTTTCAGTCCAACCATTAAATTCGGCCAGACTGAATGTGTGAATATCTATTGATTGTGTATTTAATAAAAATATAATCTGATCATATGGCCTTTTGTTCATGAGTGTTTTCTAAAAGAAACAGAGTGCAACAATTCTTATATGAATATAAAATATATAAATATGAAAAAAAGTAGCACACTCACACTCACGCACACACACACACACACACACACACACACACACACACACACACACACACACACACACACACACACGCACACTATCTTCAACAAAATACCATCAGTTCATGAAAAGTCTGACGGCACTGAGCAAAACAACTAAATGCCTGTAATGTATCATTAAAATGCTCAGTTACAATGAATCGGTGGTGATGTTCCGACACATACGCCCATCATGCTATCGTATACTTCTACTTTTGTCTATGAGCGAACGAGTTTCAGCAGAGGAAGGAGTGTAGCTGTATCTCAGTCGTCCCGGTGTGTTTTCTCCGACTTCACCTTCAGGGTGAGGAGAAGCGACTGTGATGATGAAGACCAGGTCGAGACTGTCGGCTTCAAAAAGACTGAGACGTCATATCCTTCATTGCACAACATCAGAGCTGTCTGTCAGTGTCGCCGGCATCTCCTAGGCAACAGGGATCTCCTCGAGGACAAAGTGAGTGGTGTGACTAAAACAAGTCGTCTGTTGAGACTCTGCCTAGTGACCTTGCAGACACCTGAGGCTGCAGCCACAGAGCTGCTGTAGTTAAACACCACCACTAAGCTGGATAATAGTCCGGCTGAAAATTTAAAAAGCGTGGGTAGAAACTTGAATGATGAAGGAGAGAATGCTTTCATATTTTGCAAGATGTAACATTGGCAAGGCAGAGAATCTTTAACATGACCCACTAGGGGCAAATAAAACAGAAAGGCAAACCCCTTCACTGGGGGAAATAAGTCAATCGTCCTTTTGTAACAGGTTTACTCATGTTTGCCCATGCCAATGTAAAGGACACATGTAAGGATGTGAGGTGACAGTTGCATCGTTTGAAACGGACGCATCATTTGAAAAGGCAGCAAAAACACTGATGCTGCTTTGGTGTTATCAGCACACACGATCCATGAGTAACAGGCAACAGAAACAGAGGCTGGGGGATGTGGTGCGAAACAAACACAGGACGTGAGAAATGATAGATCTGCGATTATTTTCCTTCCTGTGCCATTTTAACAGCGGTTAGAAATTTGCATGAAACATCATCTGACACGGTGCATTTTAGGAGTTATTTAGGATTTCATGGCGTCCTGTGGGCAAATACAAAAATCAACAGTAAAATCGATTTTACTAAGGAAAAGTTTGTCAATTAATTTAGATTTTATGGGTGAAATACTGTAAACACCTTCCTGCTTGTAATTTTTGTTTTAAAAAATCTTCCACTTTCAATAAAGCATCATAACGTTCTTTCCTGTTCTAGTAAATTCTGGGATACAACTTTTCGTTCCTGCCTAAAAGTTATAATACTCAGGACAAATTCTAAAAACTACTGCAAAAAGAAATGACACCCATGTCTCTTCTGTGCTTTCTAGTTCCACAAAGAAAGTGTTGAGAGCGTCAAAATGTTTTTTCCCAAAAAGTTATACGACTTGTTAATGTGAAGTTCTGCAGCCTTGGCGAGCAAAGCTGTCGGTGTCTTCTTCCCTACTATTGACTCATTCAGGCCACAAACTCAGAATGCAGTTTTCACAGCACTCATGATACCTCACTGTGAATCACTGAGAGGACAGGACAAGCACTGAATTGATTGGATGCACTTTAGATGGACACACACACACACACACACACACACACACACACACACACACACACACACACACACACACACACACACACACACGTGTATATAAGGTTCTTGCAATTCACACGACAAGTCAAGACAAAAACAAAGCAATCATTGATGAAATTGGGTCAAAGCACAGATCAGGTTATAAAACAAGCGGCCTCAATAACTGTGAGAACTCCAGGACACTTCATTGGTGGAGATGGTGGATCTGAGGAATTGGACGAGAGGGACCATGGTCAGGGAGAAGACACAGAACCGAGGAGCTTCAGGATTTAAACATGATCACCTTTTCTTTTTATTGTAACGATCGTCTGTTTCCACTTTCCACTTTTTAATACGAATGAAAAGAAATTTATAAGAATGAGGTTGACTAAGAAAGAAAAAAACTAAAAATGACAAAACATCAAGATGGATGACAAGAAATCTCCTAAAAGTGATGCTCAATCCTCTTGATCGCCCCCTGGTGGCTGGCTGCAATGTCGGTCCTAGACCCCACCTCATCCATGTTGGTGGATGGGATATGGACCAAAGTCAAAAGTCAAAATCCAAGTCAAATTAGTTTTACCTTAAAGATGGCTCAGATAGTTCTTATCACACTGATGTTTGGTCAAGTGTTTATTTCTCCAATAAGTTTGGATTTAATTAGTGACTTGCTGTGGAATTGTCCTGATTGACATCAGAGACTGACTTTATCAGGACCTCGATACTGAAGCTGGGATATTTTGGCATCATTCTTATGAGTATGTAGGCTGGAGGAATGTTGGAGGAACAGAATTTAACCATAGACGGAGTGATTAAAATGAGTGCTTAAAAGTAACACGTTGTTATTATTTCTGCCTACTTGAATTCAGAAGACCGGAATTGTCAGATCTGTTTTACCAGTTCCACTACTGGCTTTATTAAGAAACTTCACATCCTCACTGCTGGGATGTGGACAGTGCACACTGCATAGTGAGGAGAGTAGCACCAGAACGTGTTAGTAAAGCTGAGGAGTGTTGGTTTACACATGTCCAGGCGGCTTCAGTCCACTTCTCCATTCACACAACATATGAACTCATCAGGTTGACAGTTGGTCGATAAACTTCCAGTTATCTGGGGAGAGTTTTCAAGGGATTGTGTCGGGGATCAGTTCGTACAGTTTTACAGTCGCAAGCGTAATTATCTCTGACTTTACAGTTTATCAACAGGAAGAAAAGGTGCGTAGACAAAATGAACAAGGAAGGAAGGAACAGTATGTACCACTCAAGTATAAAAAACATGACAACATCTTTAAAAAATATGACAAACATCGACCTTTAATGCGTTCAGCTAGTATCCTGTTTGGTTAAAGGCCTTTGCACGAGAGACACGTTTTTTCATACAATTATTTTCACATTTATGATATTTTCTAACCTGTATTGAGTAAATCTAGGCTTTCAGTAACTAATATTTTCAGTTTTCGCTTCCAACATGGAATCTAACCAATCAGAATGCCTGTCTGATACAAATTTTATTCCTTCAATATATTTGCCTTTAGCCATTGTACCTATCATTTTTTAAATGATGACCATGACTTGAAGCGGAAGAAACTGATTAACCCTGTTGGGACCATGCTGGGACTTTTTACAAACAAACAGGAACTTCATCAAATTAAATACTCAAGTAAACCCTGTGAACTCGGTGCCAGCTGCTGCAGCAATTCATCAAATTGACATCCGGAAATAGGGCTTGGTGAGTTTTGCTCTCTCCATCAATAATGGTTGCACTCAGGTATTTCGTCCTTTCTCGAGGGAAAGGACCAGATTATTGTAACTTGATGTAGATTACATCTTTTGTTCATGATTCTTTTGATCCTTTACGATGTATTGGCTTAAACGTATCAATGTCAATAAAGCTTCAAAATTCCCCTTGTATTAATAATTTACGTTTATTCACGTCACATCTGATGCGAGGACTCAACCTTCTGACTCAGTCATATTGAATTTCAACACATTTCAAAACAGCGTTACATCGAAAGCTCTGGGTATTATTCATGCCAAACCAACTGCAGTGAAAGGTTAAGCCTCTATTCATAAGCTTCCACGGAATGTCTAATCATAAATGAAGGAGAACACATAGATGAGCAAACCCTTTAACGGTCCCAAGGGTGGAGCTTCATTGATAATGCTTCAAACAGAAGGTCAGATTTTTGTTTGCCTGCTGGATGAAGGTCGTGGACGAGCCTGCGAGACAGACTGTCCCCAAAAGGTCAGAACATTAGGGGGCTCTCATCCTTTTGGGAGAACAATCTTTGTTCCATCAGCGGTTCCTTCTGCATGAAAGTAAAGGAACAGCGTGACATTTGGAGCCGTGAGGAGATATTTTCCTTCTTTTGACATCAGCAACATTAACGGGAAAAGGTTTCTCCATTAATCTCGTTTGTTAATTGGCATAAACTAATTTATTATAAGTTTGTACTACATATTCAAAGCATTACAGAGGTATTGGAGACATCGTGAAGATAGGTCAGAGAGTTCTCTATCTACGTTTCCAACTCAAGAAAAGTTCTACAGTTTCATATTGATGAACCCAGGACTGCTCCCTGGTGGCTAGCTGAAGTACAGGTCAGAAATCCTGCCTCCTCCATGTGAGTGGATGGGACATGTATCATGGGTACATTATTATTGTTTTGTTTCAAATTAGGATTCTGGCATTTTAGGTAGATCATATCACACTAATTGGTTTAATTTTCCAGTAAGTTTGGTTTAAATTAGTTGAGCATGTGTTTCATTGGGACAATGGTATATACAGTAAAGTTTTTTGTACTTTAAGTTACTAAAATCTGAAGTTTCTAAGCCTCCTCGTGTGTATGTGAGGATTCACTGTGGTCTCCATATGTCAGAATATAATTAAATTACATCTGAGCCACAGCCTCTCAGCCAAGCTTCTGTCCTCACTTTATGATACAAGCTGTTCACTATATTTTTACATACAAATGTCCCTAATGCAGCTTTAACGTTGTTAGGAACAAATGAAAACTCAAATTATTACTTTCATCAGATTATAACAACCTCCGGAGGAAAAGAGTGTCACTTTGATTACTGTTGGAGCAAAGCAAACATCGTAGGACGGCTGTGAAATGGATTTGTGAAAGTGAACACAGTGACAGAGCTGTTAGTTGCTCCATATAAAGCATTTGAAAATCAATTAATTACTGCTAAAACTCTTTTGAGGTTTATTAGTATAAATGGGCAGGGAGCAGCCTCATATCATTTCCACACCCTGAGCCATCGCCACAGGATACGTGCAGAAACAAACCTGAAATGAGATCAGGGAGCAGCACCCCCAGTTTTGTATTGCAGCGTCGGTCACAACATGGAGCTGCTTATTACTAACAAGGTAACAGCTCGTGACCTTTAGCCACATTTTTTGCACGACAACAACACAACCAAGACAACGACACACGGGAAGGAGGCGACGTCTCATCTCCAGCGTGATTTAATTTGTGTTTGACGATTAAACCGCTGCCTCCCAGTTAATGTGGTCGTGTGAATGATGGATAATTAACATGCTGCGACACAGACAGGTTCACGGCAGCGACAGGGAGACGGACGCCGCCGCCCTGCGAGATGTCCGAGCCTCCCTCCTTCAGCAGGGAGATAAATCCCTCTCGCCGCTTGTCTGAGTCATTAGCATGGAGATTCCTCTTGACTCAACACGGCGACAGATGTGATTCATCGGAGTCATTAGGCCTCCCGCCCCCTGTTTGCTCCAGGAACGCATCTGTTGCTCCTGCCTCTAATATGAACGGTCAAGCTAAAGCAATTACAGATATTACAGGTCTGCAGTTTATATGTGAGGTGTCGACGGGGCAATTTTGAGCAAATTTTGCTCTACATGTAGATTGTAGATTGTATTAACTATTTATTTCTTAATTATAGAGCAGTTTGAGGGGGTGATTCATCTTTAAAGCATATTTTTCTGCTGGTTTTGTATATTTACGGGAGCGTCAGGGAGCAGATGACAGATCTGATCTTCAGAGATCATTGCTTTAAAATAAGATCAAGTTCATCCTGAAAATCTGATTGGTAACGACGAGTTTGGAAACTCTCGAGTGTGGAAACTGCTGTGTTTTGGCTCAGGTGAGAGCTCTCTGCAGTCTGAAAAGATAACACATATGGAAAAGGGCAAAGTATAATTTCCTCTCTATTGTTCCACTTAAAGCTGCAGCCAAACATATGAAATCCCACTCTGACAGGATTAGGATCAGGTCGACGCAAGGGCAGGGATTCACGTCTCTATTCTCTTCTGTGTGTATTGTTTTTGATATTGTTCATCACGAGGAACCACGTTCATTTGGTCTGATCCATTGTATCTGGACTGAGTCAGTGGGCAGTGTACTCCCGTGGATGAGAAGTGCTTTACTCATCTCCTGTAGTGCTCAATCAGGGAGCTGCTGCTGCGCTGCCGGCAGATGGATCAGAAACCCTATTTGTCTTTGTGATTGCTTGCTGCTCAGACACACACGGTCCGTCAACCCCACAACACACACTGCTGTAGAGGAAAGGAGCGGAACAGTCTTTAGATTTGACCGTACAACAACAAAGAGCGAGGCTGAGGTTGAGAGGCATCGCCTTCCCAGTGGCTCTCTGTCACCGAAGGTTCCTGAAAGACTCACAATTGTGTCCCCTTTAGACTCGAGCTGCTTTCAGACGTGCACTCAGGTTTCAGAAATATTTCCTGAAAGTGAATTGTCAGAGTAACGGCTGCAGACATTTCCCGGGAACTTTCCCTTGTCCCCTTGTAAAATGTTCGGAAAAGTGACAATACAGCAGGAAGAAATGTCTGTGTGAGCGAGTGGATGTGTTGATAACATTTCAAACACAAGACGGACGCAAAAAATAAAAAAATAGGTGACACATAGAAGACGCAGATGAAAACAAGATTCGAGAGCTTTAGGTGATAAGTGTTGACGCTGGTCATATTATGCTGTAATCCAAAAAAAGGATTTACACATCATATCCTGCCTTCTGCATGCTCACCACCCCCCCCCTTCTCCTCAATGTTCTAAAATGAACCTGCTTTTGGGAACGTGTCTGACTCATGCTGCGTTCACGGCATATAATAAATATATAATAAAGGCAAACTCTGGAAAATGAATAGACCACATTTTTTGGCCAGTTCATGTCTGAAAAGGCACTTTTAAATACTTTTAATTAACCTCAAATCCTTTGAATTAAACTTTTTATTTAGACACAGCAGACGGCGCAGTGCAGAACACGAGAGCACCTTCATTTTGAAGTCAATGCCAGACAACGACAGGAGAATTCAAAATAATGAACACGTGTGTCCTCTGGCGTATACAAAGCTCACAGTGACCCTCACTGAAGAGGCCGTGCTGGCTGGTGATAACAATGAACTGGTTCTAGATACAGATTGCTTTCCTGTCGTGAGTGGGACGCCACAGGAGAAATAACACAAAGGGACTATGTCTCATCTCAGTCTGGTGACTCATTATCATTTTTCATTTCCTGTTTTTCTGGCATTCATGGTGTTGCTAATAAAGCATTCGACTGGGGCTGGGAAGCATTCGACCGGGCGCTCATTAGTAGCTGTGTAGTATAAATGAGGGTCATGGGTCAGTCTATGTGCTGGAAAATAAAAGAACAGAATTTGATTCCTGTCACAGATTTAGAAACTGTGTTAAAGTTGAGATACAGATCAACATTTTAAAAAGCCAAAAAAATCCTCACACTCATTCTGCAGTTTTCTTCCATCGTGACTTCCACACTACACAGAATAAAACGATGCTCATTTTCAGTCCTAACAGCCCCTGTCTGTCCAGTCAGGCTATTAGAGAGCTATTATCCATGAATTATGCAAAATGTCCCATCAGAGGGGACACTTTTCTGTGTGAGCTACAGAAAAAGAAAAGTAAGTGCACTTTTGAGTATTCTTACAAGGTCAAGAGTGAATTTAAAATTTGAATGTGTTGTTAAGCTCCATACACCGACAATGAATAATACAAAACTATCTGCAAAACTAGTTATTTTACTATATTACTTTTGTTACCTAAATTACACAAATTAAACTTGCATTGTATAATTTTGGCCACTAGGGGTCTCTCAATCAAAACAAATAACAAAATACCTAGTTTGATGACCGTAGAAGCAGCATGGGATCATGGGAATTATTGTCTCCAACATAATTGACGATGTAAATATAGCTGACGCAACTATGGCGGAGGAGATAATGTACTTACGTACAAGTAGATGAAGGAAAAGACTGAATAACTGGCTAACTTGCTAGTAGTGTGTGTTTCTTACCTCGTGGGTCGTTTGCCCCAGAATCTACAATGTAATTAAAAGGTGACCAAAATGAAATGTCCAATCACATTGGATAAAATTGGGGATTTCTCTGCCTTAGAACATTGTTGGAAACATTTTGAGTGTATTGTTACACAAGTACATAACATAGCATAAAATATATTTTCTTATCTTTACTTCAGACGTAATTACTGAAAGGCTGGAGTCAGAGTGAGCAGCATCTGCAGAATAAGAATATGACTTGTCTACAGATAATAAATTGAATATTTCCATAGAGAGAGAGAGAGTGTTATTCATTGTTCAGGAGAGGCAGTGATTCATTCTATGAAAAACAGGCCATCAGAGCACCATTAGGCATCACATCCTCCGTAAAATCAACAAACAAATTCATCAAGCGAGCAGCAACAGCAGCTTCCAAGAAAGGCCTGAGTTGGGTATTTTCTGCCACAGCCGTCGGGTTTGCCGGGGAAAAGAGTAAACACTGTCAATCCCACATGTCTCTGACTACCAGCTGTAGGCAAATGCACAGAGAGCAAGGAGGCAAAGAACATCTATTTTAGATGGATGTGTCTTTATAACACAGCTCAGTGTGGAGTTTCAAGCAAGGCAAACAATTAACGATTTGGGAAAATCTGCCTATTCTAAAAGTAAGATGAAAAAAATCAATAACAGCTGAACTCTTTCTTGACCAAGGTTGATTTATCCGTAACTGTCATGACATTATGTCGAGTATCATATTTCCGATGTGAAAAATGCTTGACATCGAGTTCAGGGTTTATCCTCCTAGTGTATTTTATTTTATTGACCTTTTAACTGATGTTTTTTCCCCAGTATTGAAATATGACATCCCATGACTGCTCTGTACCTCTGAGCAGCCTGATACTGCACCTGCTGCTGTTCACAAAGAAACAACTACGGAATTCAACTACCCTAAAGACCTGAAAGTGTTGTTTTTACATCAGTGCAAAGATAAAGATGAAGTCATCAAGATCCATCATGAAACTTCCCTTTAGAGTCACTGGTCTGCAGTTTCTGTCACTTGTTGAACACAGTTATTTATTGAAAATAGCAGGCGTGAGTATCTAAGTCTGCAAATTGAGGCACAACACTCAAAGCCGTATGCAATTGCTTCTCCCAATGTGTGCACACATTTCTTTACACGTGTGTTTAAGCGTGACCACGACCCAACAGCCATAATTCTGATTGTAGAAAAGGGAAACTTTTTGCTCTTGTGGAAAACCTTTGTTTGTGGGTTAAAATACGAAGTTGAACTTTCAGACTACAGTGCTTTTCATAAAGTTGAGCTTCTCAGTTGTCAAATAAATAAACCACGTCTGATTTAAATTCTGATCGTGTTGCTCGGTTGTCGGCAAAGACAGATGCAGTCTGTCTGGAGAAGCTGAATGGACGATTTCATTTTCACGACTCAAAACAGCGGGTGGTGCATCTGGTTGGTCTTTCATCAAAAATCCTTTTAAGATGAGTCACATTTGTGTCATCAATCACACTTCATTGCTACATGAAGATGAGAAATCCTCCAGTGTTATTTTTCCAATGCAGCAGTCCATTGGCTTTGATTCTCCAAATATAACTGACAGAAATGTGCATAAACTGTATGTACTGTGTTGATATGTTATGCATTTGGATGGATGGAGGCATGGATAGATGATGGATGGATGGATGAAGCTAACTGCTACGACAGCGAGTGTGCTCAGAGTTTTGTTGATCTAGTTTCCGACCTGTCATGTGTCTGAACAGTCTCCAGTGAACGACTAGCTGTTAGCGGCCTCCACCCCCGATGACAAACAAACTCAGAGAGTGAAGGCGTCTCCCTGGACGCGGTGATGGTGTGTGGCTGACAGCGCGGAGGAGAGGACAAGCTGCTTCGTGTTTCCACCGTCAGCTTTTCAATAAACTGCGATGATAATAAATCAATGCCGCCACCAGAGTGAATGCTCATCCTCACCTTTTACAATTCTCCAGTCCTCTCCAAAGGGAGTACCTGAAAGATTAGACTCAACGGATTGACTATAAAACCATTTATCAGGACGTGATTGAGTGCCATGTGTGTAGAAGCACTGTCTGTACTGCAGGAGAAATATACAACTGATCCAACAAGTTAGATAAGACTTAAGGGAAAAGCCACATGCAGCTCAAATGCACTTGCTTATACATTTAATTATTTCAAACTCAGCATTTTAGTTTCTTAACCAGCAATTTGATAAGAGCCATATAAAGTGTAATGAGGTTCTGTATAATTGAAACAAGAAAATAACTAAATACATGAGATAAAAGAGCAATAATTAGCTTTTTAATGGTTCTAGGTTTTTTGTCTAGGTTCTGGTCTTTTGGTAGAATATTCTTATTTTTACGGACAAATTATTTACTTAAGAACCACTAAAAAACATTATAGAAACTATAATGGCACCCTAGAGCGCACTCCTCACCCAACAGTCCCTTAAAATCAATCACACGCTCATAGTTATCAGTTCCATAAATGTGCCTGGATTTTTTCGTCATGATCCATCAATTATTTGTAGGGAGAATGTTGAATAATGCCCTATCTGGCAAAGATAAAGAAAGGGGGGGGGGGGGGGACATCCTGGATCTGCCCCCTGGTCCAGATCTGCACCAAAATTATACAGGTTCTTCCCTGATCCATATCACATCCTTCCCCTACGTTTTGTTGAAATCCACTTTCCTTGTTTTAATCTTCAGTCAGGGTATGTGATGCTATGTTGTGGTTTCTCTTTATATACAACCATTCTTATTTCCTTTGAAGAAGAGAAGAATAAAAGATCCTCAACACAAAAGCTTTTGCAAGAGCGTGAAACCCCCGGGAACTAAAACAGGCAGAAAACATCAGCAGCCTTTAATTTTGCTTTGCAATCATCTCCTCTGCAGCGGCGTGGAATCGACGGATGAAACTGATCATCCTTCAGCAAACTGCTCGTCCAGACTTGTTTGGTTTCTTTTCTTCATGTTTGATTACGTTCACTTTTCTTTCTCGAATGCCTTCTCCTCCTCTTCCTCCTCCAATAACCCAGTAGGGATCCCTTTATGCCATTATCGCTGAAAAACAGACGGGCTCCATGGCAACAGGGGTAATCTTTCACCGACCTCGGAGTAACAAGTGTTATTCGAAGCGGCCCGTTCTGTTTCAAGTTGACCACTGGTCCTTTCTCAGCAGCAGCAGCAGCCACTTGGAACGTATGAACACTACAGATCCAAACAGCAAGGGAACATAATTCACCATTAAAGAAAATAATGAAAAGGGGAAACTCGTCGTTGTTAAGTCAAGACTCTGGACAAATTTCATCGAGCAAATCATGAACTAGGCTTATAAACAGAAATGATAGAAACAAACAGTATAATTTCTAAAAATAAATTGAAAATACTGTGATGTACTGACTCATTTCACAAAATCTATTTTTAAATTGTGAATTTACTTTGAATGTGAGGCAATGGGAGAAATCATGGCCATTTCTGATTTAGTCTGGGCTTTGTTAATGTTCAGCCCACCTGTATTGAGGGAGATCTACAGAACTGTGAGCAATCTCAAAACACAATCAGACAGAAATAAATAAATGAAAGACGTATTCAGAGGAGAATAAACACGGTGGTGTTGCTATCGGTGGCCATGAAGCCGAATGAATCACTGTTCTTACTCCTACCTACAGCTCAACCGCTTTTCATTTCCTATACAGTCATCATCATTTGAAGCCGAGTCGTGGCTGTAGACTCAGGCTGGAAGACACTGCGTCAGAAGAGGACTGGCTGGACGTGGTCAAAGTAGGAAGATGACATTGAGTGTGAAGGAAAACCTCGGTGGAGTTATTTTCAGGCCAATTCCACTCGGAGGAGGCTGATGTCAGAGAACCCCGGCTGTCCATTCTTATTTGTTTGTCTATCCGTAATTTGTTTTCACACACACAATGACACATACACACACACACACACACACACACACACACACACACACACACACACACACACACACACACACACCATCTCACTGCCAGATTCTGTCATTCCATGTTCATTCTTCTCTTACATTATATGAGTTTCATGCATTTATTCATGAAATGTGACGTCTCAAGTAATCAGATTATGGTTTATTTTTTTTTATCGAATTTTCCTTTTTATATCGATCCTAATTAATTCAGGGTGAACTGACCCAAAGGAATAGCTCGGTCCCAATCACGATAACTTGCATACATTTAATTTTAAACTGTAACTTCACATCTAACAGCAAATGGTGAATCTTTATTCTCTTTTTCTTTTCTTGAACTTACAGTCTTTCATCCATTCACACACATTCATACAGTGCATTAATGTGAATGGCACAGCTGTTTGGGACAACTTAGGGTTCAGCATACAGAAAGGGGAAGACTTGGTTTGAACCAACAACCTTCTAAGGATGGTGTGCTCTCCTACCAGAGCTACAGCCGCCCCCAAGATGAATGAACTGTTTTTATTCTGTGTTATTCTTTACATTTGAGACCTACCGCTCCATTTAAGCCTCATTCATGCTGCCTCTACATAATACAAGAGAACTGTCTGTTTTAAATGATGTAACCGTTAAATGATGTATGTATTTCAGTGGCACTGCTCCATTGTGTCTGTTTTATCTGTACAGACACAATGAAGCAAGAGTGCGTATACTTATCCAACATTGATGATAAATGCCCCAACATTTTGCTCATATCTTGAAGTCTTTATTAGTCTTTGGTAGTGACATCAGCCCTAAAGCAAGTTATCTTTAACTTTAAAGCACATCTTTCGGTCCCCATCTCCCTCTGAGGTGAGATGAGCCGCGGTGCTTTCGTTTTCTTATTGATTTCTTAGAGTCTCAAGAGCTGCTGAAGTGGAGTCGATTTGTGGCGATGCCTGTTGACAGCGAGCGTCGTTTGCGGCGCTGGGTTGAAAAAACATTTTCATGCTTGTTTAAAACCGGCTGCAGCCAATCACAAACATGGGTTATTGTGTTTTAAATAGGAGATTTTCCTCCATCCTCCTAGACCGTCCACCAAATGTGGAAGCTCAGAGTTTGTCGCCAAACAGGTTGTATTGGAAAATAATGATGCGATATTAGGATGAGAAGAGTTTCCCTCGATTCGTGTTAAGAGGAAAATAGTTGAAATGATCGAAACACTGAATCTCTACACACAAACCCTGGATCTTAATGTCCCACAAAATGAGTTTTCATTAAATCCACAGTGATAAAATTAAGGTTCATGACTCATCTCTCTCCTGTTCCCTCTCCTTAACTTATTTCCCTACCCCTCTCTCTTCCAAATGTTAAACGCATTCACAATCTCAGACCACGGCTGTTTCGACGAATAACAAACAAAAGAGGTGAGACACAAACATCGGCCCTGAATCTCTCCCTCGATTCATTGAGGTAGAGAACAGAGAGACAGTGAAACAGAGGGAGGCCAGAGCTCTTCATCAGCCTGATGGATGAGGTGTTCAGGGAGTTTCATTGTAGGCTAAACATCGCTCATACCTCCTGCATCATCATCCCTCAGCGGCATATGACCCAGGCACAGGCCGCCTCAGCAGGAGACACCCACTCAATCCCTGTGTTTTACTCAATCAATGTTATTTCACAGGCTTTTTAATCCAAATCAACCTCCCAGAGCAGCACTGTGATTAAATCAACAGCCCTCTTTCATTATGGCACTTGTGGGAATCTGATTCATTGCAACAATTCATAGAAAATGCAATAACCTGCACGAAACTGGACTCATTTTGCAAGAAAGCAAACACAGAGCAGGTCAAGCGAACCGAAGCCTTCTGCCATGTTGACACAACACGTGATGAGAATGTTCCCTCAGGATACAGGTTCATGGGTGCAAGTTACGGACACATTGTCACCAGCAGCCATTGTCTCGGTGCTTCTCAGAGTGCACTGAGGGTTAATTGGAGCAGGGGCAGACTGGCGAGGATGACAGACGCCAAGCGGCTCACTGAATCCGGGGCTGATCGACACTTCGAGCTCCGCAGAGACTCAGCAACGCACGACGAGCCCTCCTCAAACACACCGAGCTCAGGTTGAAGGGTTTGCAAACACACAAACATGTTTCTGCAGACGCACATTAGACAAACGTTCTGGAAATTATGAACAAAGCATCCACAGCTATCCAACAACTGAAAACACAGTGTAGTCTATGTGATGAGGTGAATATATTTGAAACATTTAAGGGGAATGATGTGAAGAGGGGGTTTACCTTCAAACAGTAATCGACACCTTTTATAAATATGCCTTGAAAAACAGATTCATCAGAAGCTTCTGGGTCCTATCTGTCATTACATGTATCCTTCATTATGTTTCATTAAAAAACCATTAGTGTTCACAATCTGCTGCGTGTCCAGGGATCCATTTCAGAAAAACAGGGCGGAGTTGGCAGTTTATTAGCTACATGAAAGTTAGTGTCGTCTATTTCAATGGTCAAGTCAGAGGAGTTTGCAGTAAATCATAGTTTTAAAACCACTTTTTAAAAGCCCTTAATAGAAGCACTGCAGTGGTGTTTATTATGTAACTGTATGCTTACTTATTTTAATTACACAGACTTATTAATGTATACTGTTCTATCTTTACTGCCTTGTCAGACTTTTACATATGTAAATATTCATACCAGTCTTATTTAATTATAAAAAAGTTTATTTAAATAAGATGTAAATATGTATATATGTAAATATTCATACCAGTCTTATTTAATTACAAAAAAATATATTTAAATAAGACTGGTATGAATATTTACATATTGTTGAAATAGTCTTGTATGTAATAAATTCATCAATTAATATCAGATAAGTCCGTTATAAAATAAAAATACCGGTTTGGGACTTTTCCCTCCACACTGAAAAATGTGACCGATGAAGCCGGTTGACCCTGCGGTCAGCTCAGGCTCTTGACACGGGTTAGGGTTCGGGTTCGGGTTCGGGTTAGAAGGTGTTACCGTTTCAGGGAGAAGGGCCAGGACATGCGGGGCTTCTTCAGCCCGGGGCGCAGCTTCTCCAGGGTCCGGTTGCGGCACAGGTAGCGCTCGTTGTCCGAGTTGAAGCGCTGCTTGATCCGTATGTGAGTCCGGGGCTGACGCCACAGGTGCTTGGGCGGCTTCGCGAGTCCCGCTCCTTCCCGGCTCAGCGTGGTACACTCCATGTTCTACTTTCTTGGTCTTTAGTTGTTTATTTTTGTGTGAATCGAAGCGGTGAAAGGCGGAGTGGGGAGAGACCTGTGGAGGAAACCGTGCGCTTCACGCTGCGTAACGGCGCACAGAGAGCGGCATGGTGCTGCTGTCCAGGAGCCGGAGTGCTGAAGTCTGCCTCTCTCTCAGTCACACCCCCCTCTCTCTGTCTCATCCCTCTCTCACTCACACCTCCCTCCCTCTCTCTGTCTCATCCCTCTCTCCTCCCTCTCTCAGTCACACCTCCCTCCCTCTCTCTGTCTCATCTCTCCTCTTTGCATCCCTCCTCTAAATGATCTCTCTCTCTCTCTCTCTCTCTCTCTCTCTCTCTCTTCTCTCTCTCTCTCTCTCTCTCTCTCGACTGTTCCCCTGCTTCCTCCATCTGTCTCTGTCTACTGCCAAACTGACAACCAACCACACCAGTACAAAAATTTAAATAATAATAATAATAATATTTTTCACTTTGCTCTTGTTTGTGGATGTTCTCCTCATGTCCGTGTGGAGCTTCCATAGACTCCAAATTGCCTGTTTCCAGGTGTGAACAGGGGCGTAGCAACAGGGGCCCAAGAGCTGAGAGGGGGCCGATGAAAACAGCTAATCCCCAGTCTCCAACATTTTGTGAGAACCCACTCAATTTCTATGATCATCACCTATGTACAGGAGTCTGCAACAACATGGTTGGAAAACCCCTGACCAGACCACATACCAATAGCTTTCTGACAAAAGCTACACAAGGCTTGGTTGAGCCCCCAAAGTTCCTTCGAGCACTTCTGGATGTGATTGGTTGTCGCCCAGTGTCAGCAGGGATTGGCTCCAGCTCCCCCCCCCCCCCATGACCCAGAAAGGTTAAGGTTAATGGCTGTTTTTACTGTCTAAACTCTGGCATCATAGCATGGCTTTACTTAACTTTTATGTCATCTACCATCTGGTCAAAATACCACATTCCCTGCAGCTTCAAGCATCTGATATGTGAACTGTGAGCTTCCCTGATTCATTGAAGTATTCTGAGGTCATTTTCAGTCTCCCTGTGTTTGTTTTGAGTCTCTTTCATCAGTTTGCGACTTTTTATAGTTCATTAATTTGTTTTTTCAATAAGAACTGATTAACTTCAAACAGACACTATGATCCATGAGTTTCTTATCCATGAGTGAACCGAAGACAAACAATAAATATATAAAATATGAGTCTGCACAGTTTGACGGGTTATATCTCATATATTTGAAAGCCTGTTCGTACGCTTGTTCTCTTGCTTTGCCCAACAAGATGAACAAGCTGCTGCATCGTGATGATGAGGATTCCACCTCGCAAAAGTCACATTCATGAAGTTGTGCTTCTTTAGCGTGACAGGAAAGCAACACAGCCTCCTGCAAGTTACTGTGCGACACCAAACCTGCTTGTGTTTATCAGCCTGACAGAAAAATCTGGGCCATATCATTAGCTAACAAGCTGTCAAAAAAAATATATATCATTATTATTAGAATTCACCCCCTCGATCATTATTGTCTGGCACACACACACAGACAGACACACAAACACACACACACACCTTTGACCTGACAGTGACAGGTCCTATCGCTGCAATTACCAGGTATTTTTTAAACGGAAGTCGGTTTTGATTATCACCTAGAACCACCAAACCCCCCTTCTATGATTGTGTGTGTGTGTGTGTGAGTGTGAGAGTTTGTAGAGCTCATGCCCTCATTGTCACCCCGGAAGTTTCAGCTGATCTGATCTGACAGAAGCATTTTCCCCTGTGACCACCTGAAGCAAGCAAGAGAGTCAGAGCTAATGAGGTCATCATGTACGCTGACCTAAGAGAGAAGGAGAGGGAGAGGGAGAGGGAGAGGGAGAGGGAGAGGGAGAGGGAGAGGGAGAGGGAGACGGAGAGGGAGAGGGAGACGGAGACGGAGACGGACAGACAGAAAGGAAATGAAGAAAGAAAGAACGAAAATTAAGAAAGACAGAAAGAATGAGGGATTCTGTGGCCACAAACAAGACCAAATTGGATTTTCACTTGATTGATCAACCAAATATCCTGCTGACTGCACCAGAGACACACTCCAGAATAACAACAACCAGATGAATTGCAACAACAAAAACAAAAGGAGGTTCAAACTTTTTTTTTAATGAAATGCTGCATCAACTTCAACGGGCAGAATTTAAAGCATATGACTCTACCTCCGTCAAGGCTAACGCCGCCGTGTTAAAGGTTCAGTGTGTAGAATTTAGTGACATCTAGTGGTAAAGCTGCAGGTTGAAAACCCCCTCAACTCCTCTTCCAAAAATGGCAGAGAACCTGTGGAGATCTTCAGTTATCATAAAACCTCAAAAGGTTCTTAGTTTGTCCAGTTTGGACGAATGTAAAAAACATGGCGGCCTCCATTGAGAGAACCAGCTCCAGATGTAAGATAAAGTATTTAAATTTAAAAGATCTATTCTCGGGAAAAACAAAAACAACAATTCTAACAATTTTGATGAAACACACTAGTGAAAGCATCACTGGGACTATTTTATATAGATTTCCGCCAATAGATCCTTATCACCTGGATCCACCCATTTTTTTGTTTCAAAATGGGTGCTTCCTGTCACCACTCAACAGAGCACATACAGTGCACAACAAGCTACACACACACACAACCCCATGAAACACTCTGCACCTCCTGCGCTCCTATGCATAGAGCTAGGGAGGAAATAAAGAAAGTAGGTGAAAGACAGAAAGAAGCAAAAAAGAAGAAGCATGTATATGTGACACTGACCGGTGTTCATCATGGCTGGCCAAGGCTCTGCTGTACAGAACCTCTAGTCGCTCCAGCGGCAGCCCGTGGGCTGCAGACAGCCGGCGGTTGTCACATGGGTGATCCTGGCTGGAATGTCGTCGGTGCAATGGAGGCAGCAGCAGCGGGCCAGAGAAACGCCGCCGCACTGCCTGGTTGATCACAGGGAGAGACTCCCTCCGATGCTGCAGAAAAAGAGACGTGGGGGAAGAACGTGAGTGTCCAGAACTTCAGTGTTAGCGACGTATGAGACATAAAGATATTTTATTGGCGCCATTCAGCCTTTAAAACAAAGAGTATGAGAATGGACAAAACAATTTCAAATAAGCAAGAGCTCTATACACGTTACAAATACTCCCATCAGTTTAATGCAGCCGTTCTGCAGTGTATCAAAATACTGAAGATTGTAATTTTCTGTTTTTATTAAAACTATTTGGATAAGATTTAGCTTTAATCGTCGTTTATGATTATTTGCTGTGTTTCTTGATTGTATTGCAACCAACCTGACACAATGTCCTGTCTATGAATTGTAAATCTTTCAGCATACTGTTGGTCATTATAAATTTGATTCATATGACAATTAAAGTAAATAACAACACAAATCACTCAAAGATCCATAAATAAAACATCACAGACGAGATTTTAATGTGCAGAAATTATGAAATATCATCTCATCGCTTACAATTACCACATCACTGTTGAAGCATGAATATATTACGAATAGCTTCAATGATATATTTGTCCCGCCATAGCAAACAGAATTTTTAAAAAACGATTTCGCTGTGGCAAATAGAGAATAGTTTGAAAATGAATCAATGTGTATTAGTCCGGGGACATGTGGCATCTGCCAGATCTGCCCTGTGGGTATTGTAGGCGCAGCACAAACACTTTTCACATCTGACACTAAGTAAGTAGTTTGTTTGTCTCCTTCCCTGAGCAATAAATTAGCTTTTTTTACATGTTCTCCTTGCAAATCCATTTATTACCCACTGATGCTTTCTAATGGAGCAGCTCCGAGAGACGAGGTGGACAGACAGCAGCTTTGTGTGGTTGACAAACAACCGTGTGTGTGTGTGTGTGTGTGTGTGTGTGTACATGCTTTTCTATGGTTGTAAGGACCAATTTGGATTTAAAAACATAATTGTGACGTTGTGAGAACACTAATGGTCTGGGTTAGAATTAGATTTAGCTCAGGATTGGCAATGAGGTCGGAATTAGGAGTTAAATTAAACTGAGAATAAGGTCCTGGGGAATGCACTTCGTCGACTACACTCAGTAGAGTTCATACGTCTCCCAATGCCCAACAGGTCCCTTATGAAACCACATTTAAAGTCAATAGATGTGGATTTTTATCTGAAAACATAACGTCCCTGGCAGAGGAAATCAGAGTCCTCACAACTGTAGAAAGACAAACATGTGTAAATGGTGAATAGTCTGTATTTAAAAAGCACCTTTCGACATCAAGGGCAGGTCGGGGTTCAGTTTCTTGCCCAATGACACATCAGAATGCCAGGGATCGAACCACCGGGCTGCTAGTGACTAGACAACCCTCTCCTGAGCCACATCCACCTCGCACTTGTGTGAGTTTGTGTGTCAACAACGTAACTAAGGCGACCTTTTCCATTTAAAAAATGTGTCAAAAACATTGAAGCAGCCAAGAGATCAAAAATCTAAAATCCATGTCCGTGGTGACCGAGGCTTCTCAGCCCGGTGACAACACCTTGCGTCTCTTTGTAATTTGGGCTTCAGTGACAGTTGATGGGTATTGATCTGCGCGTCCGAGAAGCTGCAGCAGCAACTCTCATCTCCCCGACTGGTGCTGTCAAGTGTCAAAAAGCAAACACACCCGGCAGGCCCATACCGGCACCACATCTGTTATCTCAGCCAGGCTTTGTCTCCGCTGCTATTGAATATCGACTTTTTCTGCCTGTGGATCTAAAGATTCTGAAAGATTAGCTTTTTTCACCCATTGCACTTTTGGTTCTTTTCTCTCTACAAATGAAGGACTTTCACCCGTGCATTTCATATAATATATAAATGTTAACTTGGAATCGTTGACCCAACATAAGCAGTTTGTAAAATGTGTTTTTTTATTTATACCTGAGTCGAAAACAGACCTTTACAGACTCTCTCCCCTGATACAAATCAAATCTGTGAATAAGGGCGGACCTGCTGCTGCATCTCCAGCTCTCTCGGATGAAACTGCTCTCTCCAAGAATTGAGTGTTCAAATCTCAAATGTATCTGGCCTCAGCTCAACAGAACAAATGGACCTTGAGTTGTGGCCAAGAAACACAAAGATCCCGAGAGCAGTCTCAGAAAGCTCCGAGATGAGCCTGAAAATGAACGAATGAAACCTTTACCTTAGTGAGGAGGTGTATGTGACATTGTTTCTATATGTCCGATTTTTAATAGGTTTGATCAGTTGATCACGTGGAAATATCTTTAAAGACATAGAATGGACAGTCAACTCTTTGTACTGGGAAACGTTGTGAAAAGGACCCTGGCTTTCTGCCCTTTCTATCTGCTGGACTCACACAGTGATCCATGGAACCTTAATGTGATGTGACATGTGCTGATGAGCGACGTTGATGAGATGGCTCGCAGTCAGAGAGAATTCACTTCCTGTACTGCAGCATGTTCACATGCAAGCAGGAAACCAGACTGCTCAGAGAAATCAAGTTATGCAAACTTGGCTTTACATGCAACCAGTCAGTACTCACATTTCTCCTCTTCCAACCAACTTGACTTTATCATTATTATCTGATTGTGTGTGTGTGTGTGTGTGGGGGTGTGTGTTTTAGAAAGGACAAACTCTGTCGTGAGATTACACTTTTTTCCTCACAAAAAGAAGGTGGCTGAATTTAGTTGTCACAATTGTCAAGTGCTCAGAAGTGGAAACTTAGACGTGTTAGTTTCAGCTTCAGTCTGGATTTGGATAAAATTATTTTAAATACACAGAGTCAATCAGCTGCTCTGCCCGTCAGAAGTCTTTGACGTTTTACATGTACACGTCTGTATGATGAGGAGACGTCCTGTCAAAGGAGAAGAGAGCTGCTGCAACCTAGAAAATCAGGTTTCTCTGAACCTCTGGCCTGAAAACATGAACTGAGTTTCTATGTTATTTTAAAAACAGCTTTCTCGACAAAACCAATTGTAACCTGGTTATCTAACGTCATTTTGGTCGACACATACTATATATGAGCAGGAGGTAACTAAGTTATTCTTTCATACTGTGATGGCTGTGGCTCGGTGGGTGGTGTTTGTCATCCACTAACTGCAGGGTTGGCAGTTCACACCCCAGCTCTACTTCTCCATGTGTCAGAGTCCTTGAGCAACACACGGGACCCCAATTAGCGCCCTCTAATGGTAGCTCAACCTCCATCTCCGATATAGAGATGACACGATGGCTCCCCAAAAGTGAAGCCAGAGCATCTTTATCGTCCCCAGGTGGCTGGCTGCAGCATTGGTCATAAACCCTGCCTCCTCCATGTTAGTGGATGGGACAGGGATCTCAAAGATGATTATTTTAGATAGATCTAATCACAAATGCACAAGATGTCAGCGATGGTATCCAAGATATTTAACATTTTAAATAGGTGAATGGCAGACTTTAAAGTAACTTATAAAGTGCAAATAAATACCATTTATCCTGCTAACTGTGGTACAGAAAACTGTAAATTTAAATCTTTTAATGTCATCAACACTGGATTTGTAACAAAACTAAATGCAACAGCCAGTAATATCACTATTTTGTTATCAAAACTAGCTTCTTCTGTATTTCCAGTAGCTGTTGATCTTGCTCTGGCCTGCTACCGTCCTTCTGCATTTTGGGAGCGAGAACACTTCATCTATAACAGCAAAATTAAACTTCATTTAAAGAAACAGCTGCTTGGTTTGAGTCACACTATTTTTTTTTTCCACTGAACGACACATGTTCCTTCAGCCTATATAGCAGCAGAGAGGAAGCAGCTGGCTGTGAAATCACCTGGCTGGTCTCCTGCCATGCTGCACGCAGGAAGTGAGAATGAGATGCAGGCAGTGAGGCCGGCGTTTGATCAGATGGGACGGCAGATTCTCAGCAGGCCGCCGCCTCTCATCCCTGTCACAGGTTTCTCCATTAATCAAGCACTGCCCCCCCCAAAATGCCTGTCGTGTTGTCAAAACCTCAACTGTGTCAGTGCTCAAGTCACCGAGGTTGAGGCTCATCTGAACATAAGCATGTGTAATGTCACCGTGACATCAATACAAAACAGTTATTACATAAACATCCTGTAGCAGCATTTCCTTCTGGTGTGTTTTCTGTTTGTGGATAAATATCTCCATTCCTGTTTTATGTCTGATTTACTCCAGTGTGATTACTGTGATTATGTTCCTGTCAGTCTGAGTCTCTGAGCCGCACATCTGCCCAGATGCTGAACAGCAAGAGCATGAGAAAGAATTCAAAATTGACACTTCTGATTTGTGCAGACTGCCTGGCTGCATAAGAGGAGCTGACTGTGATGAAGAGGAGAATGAAATGTGGGCAATGGGGCAAATATCCACCAAGAGGATTTAATGGAGTTTCAAGGACTGACTCACTTATTTCTGTTCTCTCTACAAAACACTCCAAAGGGGAGTAATACACAGATTTTTTGCCTCAATTTTCAAAACTTTTAATCCACTAAATGTAACACAATAAAGAAAGAAGGGTTTAAAGAAATGAGCAATTTTCAAAATGACCTAGATATAATTGGAAACTATCTCAATCACTAACATTTTCTTTGAACTGCGTAGTGTGCCACAGAAGGTACTGAGTGCTGCTATAATTAAATTACTTTGGACCTTTTCCGTGCTTTGAAGTGGTGCACTGTCTATTTTAAATAGCTGGGAGGAATCTATATATTGCAGGGAAAAAATAATGAGAGAATATTCTGCCACAAGCAAAACTGTAATAACTGCAAGTTCTTATTGCAGCCTTTGCAAAAATCAAGCCTCCACCTTAAGACTTCATCTAAAATGTATGAGTCACCCCATGTGAGAATACAGTAGGGAAACTCACAGCCTGTTCGAAAGACAGGGAAGAATACAAAGAAGTCAGGATGAAAAACAGTCATACGCGTTGAAGATATTAACTTGGAAAGACAATGAGATCCGAGAGATATGGAGATAAGTGCAGACGCCGAAATACTCGAACACTTTGCAGGGACGGTAAGAGATTTATGTCTGGATATATTTACTCATCACGTCACGCACTTCCTAGACGCCACCTTTTACCAGGATGGTCTGGAAGTGTTTCTGTTTTTGTGAACACGTTGATTCAGACCATTCCTCATTCATATGTGAAAGATAAACTATAAAAAATATGTCCCAACGCAATTGTTCATAGTATTAATAGCATCATCTGAAAACAGCTTGTGTGACATTATCAGTCAGAGCAGGTCCGATTGTTTTAAGATATATTGTGCTGCGTGTCGTCTGTTGCAGTAAATACAGATTTAGTTTAATAGCAGCATCTCATTCAATTCATGTTCTTCATTTAGTTTTTATTAGATTTCCATATTTATTTGTCATCTTGCGTTTATGACTTGACGATTCAATTTCTTTCTGTCTCTCTCTGCTCGTTTTTGCAGATTAGCTGATTACTCTGTTGTGTAAATGCAGCAGTCGCTCTCTACCGCTGTCAATCACAGCTCGTATGTGATTTCACTGATCTCAGTCATTGTCTGACAGATAAACACATGAATGCCTTTGGAATTCTGACATTTGAGCTCAGATACAAAAAACTATTTGATGGTGTCGGAGGGCGTTTTCCCCTCCACAGACGAGCGAGCTGATTAACATTCATGGCCTGTGTGTCGTCTGTTAGGGACTGGATTAGTAGCTGGCGCCCGCCTGCAGCACTCACTGCAGCTTCCTCTCTGACACATTCTGGTGCAAATACTGAAAGACCAGTGAAGGTCTGAAAGGGAGAGATAGTGTGACTGAAGGTTTCCTGTGATTCGAGGATGCAGTACCCGATAATAAGTGTGTGTGTGTGTGTGTGTGTGTGCCAACAGTAGCAGCCTAGACATATTGCCAATGGCCCAACATGTATAACACAGCAGGTATCCCACAATCCACTGGGCTTCCGTCTGCTTCACACAGCATGAACACACGCATACACACACACATTTGCGCAGCTATCCTTATTAGGACTTTGCACTGACACCCATTCATTGTGGGCAACCCTAACCGAAATCCCTAACCTTAACCAATGAATGTCTAACCCTGACCTAAGTAAACAATTAATACACACACACCTCAATCATAACCACATGCCTAATCCTTATCTAAATCTAATTCTAACCTTAAAGGGACAGTTCACTGAAAAAAGAAAATTCCCCCATTATCTACTCACCACTATGCCGATTGTGTTTGAGTCCACAAAACACTTTATGAGTTTCAGTGGTAAGCAGTCCACCCACACCTCCATTAGCATAGTGGTGTGTAGATAATGAGTGAGTTTTCATTTTTCTGTGAACTATTCCTTTAAGTCTTTGAAAAAGTGAGAATAGCTATAATTTCCTCACTCTGTAAGGCCTATGCTCAAAATGATATAAATTCAAGTACACACACACACACACACACACAGATATACACACACACACACAGACAAGCTCTGGTCGTAAACAGTCGATGATGCACTAATAGAAGACAAAAGCATTTTAATCAGGACACGTCGATCCTCCATGAACCCATGAGTGCAATCAAAGCCGCTGCTGTTTTCTTAATTGGGAAAATGAACATGAATTAATCAGAACTGAGAGAGAGCGAGAGAGAGAGAGGGAGAGGGAGAGAGAGAGAATGGGAGAGAGAGAGAGAGACACTGGATGAACCTCCTCTGTGATGCGTGTGAGTGTGATCAGCAGTCAGGCAGAGGAAGCAGAGCTGTAACATTCACCTGTATATGATCAGTATAATGACGCCCGGGAGTGTATGATTAGCGTCAGTCCATAAATACAACCAGTCTCCAATCAGTCGCCCCCCCCCAGCCCCCCGGCCTCCCTGTCGGGTCCCTGATTGTCTCTGCAGGCACACACAGGCATCATGAACGCTGGGATATTTAAAAAAGGAGCACTCAAAAAGTAAGGAACGTATGGAGCGACCGGGGAAGAGAAGCTGTGGGGGGGGGGGGGGGGGGGGGTCGTGCTCACGTTCCTTCGCACAGCTTCTGCCTGTGGTGATAATTATGATGGTGAGAAGCAGAAAACACCATCAGCAGTCAAGAGGAAAACAACCTTCAGTCGTCTGTCGGGTTTATAAATATATATATATATATCTATATATACAGTTCTGAGCTATAGGGGCTTTAAGTGTGAAGACATGATCACTCTGGATAGTTTCACCACGTTCAGCTCGACTCTCTGACTGTGTCCCCCTGGTGTTGGTCCTGAGCAAGAGGCTTTTTCAGGCCCAACAGCAAAAACAAAAGTTGCGTGGGGGAGCTGCAGGTGAAGGTGATAATTGGCTTCAGAGCTGTTTTCAAATACAAAGTCCAGGTTCTGTCGGCCGAGAGGTCGCCGTGTTGTTGTAGAAGTTGATGATGAAGGAAAGGACCGCGGACCCAGTACTTACAAGTATAATGATGTTTATCACACAACAGCAGTACAGGTCAAGACGAGCTCTAGAACTCGGAGAAATCACCCAGGCCAAATAGTGAAGTCTGACCAGCCGTGTTCTTACACACATTTATATAGAGAGTTTGGTTCCGCCCATGACTTCAGGTAAATGCCGTCCCCCATGGGATTTCTAACTAAAGATGGACATGTGTTTGTGTCCGAACATGAAGACGCATTGGTCAAGAACATTCTTTCTACTCTTATCCATTAGCTAGTCAGAGGTCACTCCCAGAGGCAAAGGTCATTTCAAAAAGGTAGAAAGCTTCTAAGTTAAACATCTGGAGGACTCTCTGAGAATGTCTGAGAGTCCAGAAGGCAGGTATCATAAACGTAAGCCTGTCATTATGTTTTGAACACACACCAACAAGTTCTACTCTAACGAATATACAACAAAAGCAACAGGAGATTGTCCAACACCACCACAAGCTCTGGAATCTCATCGTGTCTCCGATCTAACATCGCCTCGGTCTTCTTCTACACGTGTGGCACCTCGTCTTTAGTTTGATATATGATGTATTCTCACAGGGACTCACTCGGTCATTCTCTGGAATTTTCACTAGGGGGCTGCAAAGGAAAACTGCGAAGCAAGTCCACAGCTACTGCCACATTTGCCTCCTCACAAACAGCTCCTCTGGATCATTTCAGGAGAGGATCTGGAGTTCATGAAGGAAGCAGCTTGAGATTACGCCTGTGAGCGACACCTTTGACGTTATCGTTCAGGACCAGAATTCATAGTTTGAAACAAAGTGCAAGAACCTCCATGTGCAATATAGTTATTAAGTAACTAGTTATTAAAGTTATATATTAGTTGTTTAGGCGCAGTCTTTATCTTCCAGCTAAAACGAACAAAAATCAAATATTAATAGTATATCAAGTATTTTATGGCAAACCAAATGTAAACCAGCCTTAATAAAGGAATGTTATTATCTGAGCTTGTCAGGAGAGCAGTTGGTGACTTGCCCGAGGCTGAATGGGTTTGATTAATATTAATATCCAATTAACCTGAAGAAATTCTATTGTTTCCTTGTTGCCTCACCTCGCTGACAACTCCACCTAAGCAGCGATGAAGCAATCTCAGCCTGAGACGTCATTTTAAAACACGTTTATCTTCTCAACAAACTTACAACTGATGTGACTCTGTCCTTGTGTCTTTATTCACTAAGAACAAAGCCCTGAAGAAAAGATAAAACTTTAACAGCCGTGAGGTTATCCAAGTTCAAAACCAAGTCATCATCTGACGCACAGCGGCAGAATCACACGGAGGTTTGGATCTTACGTCCGACTTATCACCAGAGTAAACTACAGACTTGATAAGGCCAATAGAATGTGTGTTTGTGTGTGTGTGTGTGGGAGTGTGGGTGTGTGGGTGTGTGGGTGTGTGGGAGTGTGTGTGTGTGTGGGTGTGTGTGTGGGTGTGTAAGAGAAGAAGCCATGAACATTATTTACCTCAAGCCAAGACATTGATGAGGTTTGTTGTTGCGCCAACTGAAACAAAGATGAAACGACAAAATGAGGCGGCTTAAAAATGACATTAATCACAAAATAAATGAAAACAACAACAAAATAATCATCACCCTTTTACAAATCCCCGGTTGTTAAACACACATTATGTAACTCAAATATCTTACTTTGTTCACTACATTTTAAACCTGGTCCGCAATAAAGAATGAGAGAGATTTCATCACACATAGAAAACTTACTCGAAGCATCAGCTGTAAACTTGTGAAGAGGAAAGACAACTGAATAAGAAGAGAAATGTTCTGTTTTAACTCAAATGAATCTTCCACCGCTGCCATTAAAAACAAATTTTCCCGCTCGAAACCAGAATCAATTCAAAGCTTTACTTTGACGAGCTGAGGGTTTCGAGCTGGTGCATCACAGTAAATACGAGCAAAAATACATCATAAGCAGAATATTACACTATTCCTCCCAACAACGTATAAAGAAGAAAAACTGAAGTGTAATGGGTGGATAAAAACGAAAAAAAATTAATGACTAGGACTCGTCTCTGAAGCATATGACTCATCGACACCACCAGGCGCTGCCATGTGCTGAGTGATGGTGGATGAATGTGCCAGCGAGCCAGAGGCACCGCATAGACTCAACAAGCTCTTCTCTCCAGGACATGATGAAGCACTTTTATTACTTTTGATGATCAGATTTGTTTCATTTTCAAGTCACGCTCAGCTCAGCTCAGCTCACACAGGCTGTAGCGAGGCAGCAGTGAAACTAAATAAAGAATAAAAAAATAATACGCAGACATTAACATAACAGCAAGGACAGAATGTGTTATAAATCATTAAGTGGTTCTTTTTCACTTGTTTGTATAATTTCTATTTTGTATTTACATTTTGGAAATAAAAACAAATGACTGAAAGAGAGGAGACGTGGACGTTCTTTAATGATTCCTTTCATATTCAGGCCTAAGTGATTTCCAATATGAGGCTGTATCGTTTCTCAAAATGTCGAGCGTAGTTGAACATTGTCCGACAATTTATTGGTTGATTCCGGCTTTTATGATAATTTTGGGCCATTTCTTTTAACATTCCTGTGGTTCACACTGTTACTCTGAGTTTAAGACCACACTCAGCACAACACAGTCTAATCCAACTGTCCTGCAATAACTCACACATTAACCAAAGTTATAATGTGCAGTATCTTCAGTTTGAACTCTTTGAACTCACTGATTCACCTGGAGCTGAAATTTTGACCCAACAGGAAACCAATGAGCATCTGTAGATGTTTTTGTGTTTTTTCAGTTAATGACATGAAGAGTGAAAATGAGAGACCAGCCTTAGAGTGAAGATCTAAAGTGAAGATAGAAAGAAGATCTAGAGTGGAGATCTGGGTCAGCGTTATGTCGGATAACGTTTATCGCTGCTGATGATTTACATCTAGTAGGAGTCATAAATAACTTAATCTGTGTGTGATGCTTATTGTCGATGTCTTTTCCTTTCTATGTAGGTACAAAAAAATTTAGAAGAATTTCACATAAAACATCACATGAGACATTTCAGTGCAACAGAACCATAAAAAGTAAATTAATACATTTTATAAAATAGAAACTTATTAAAATAGAAGAATCTCTGTTTTGAGGAGTCTGATCAGCGAAAGATAAAAACTGAAATGAAAATGTTTCATGTTACCTTTTGTCATTCAGTGAATTTACTTCTACAGCTCAACAGATATGGATTTCTGGAAGCCGATGCTACTACTCATAGTAGGGAGTAAAAAAGATTTGTGTTAAAAATATATTATTTGAAATATAAATGCTTCCTAATAAGTTGTTATATGATAAAGAAGTGTATAATTGAGGCTTGATATTTTTAACCATAAACGTTATTTTTATTATAACTACTTAATATATAACTATAAATAAAAATAAAACACAAATATATAGAGCTTCAATTGGGAATAGTTTATGATGTCAAATTAAAGTTTTCATATTGGCCAATCATTTTCACCAGTAAACTGATAAGTCCGTCTGTCTCCACCAGCTGTTAGGCCTCAGTCTCCAGGTACTACACTCCCACGTTTATCAGTTTCACGAAAAACAGTCTCACATTTCCACTGTTCTTTACATGTTCTGCAGTCCTGTACATCACACACGCTGCTCCTCACTCTCCTGCTGCTCCTGTAGCTCTACATGTTCGTCTCCATGGAGGAGCAGCCTGTGCTCACTGAACCGACTGTAAACAGAATCTGCTGTTCACATGCGGGGGGGGGGGGCAGATCCTACACTGCTCGTCTGAGGTTCCTCATGTGAGACAATATAGAAGACTACATGACACATTGAATGTTCGGGGGATGTGGGGTTAACACAGACTGTTTCACGAAAGGAAAGTACATACAATACTCTATCAATCTAAACAGGAAACTCGAATTAACAACAGTAACACAGTTTGGTGTTCTCTCCAATGCGAGTGTGACAGTTACTGGAAAAGATCCATAGTTTGATGTGTATTTAAGAAGGGTGAACACACTCTTTGCTTCAGGGCTTTACAGGCCAAATAAATGCTGTGTTCATTTTCTGTTTCCCTCAGATTGTTGTTCACAGAACTCAATGATATATTGTGTAAATTCCGGCCACAGCTGAAAGAACAAAGAACCAAAGGAGCAGATTCCAGGTATTCTTCAAGTATTTCGATGGAAGACTTTATTTTCTATTTGCCTTTGAAGAACTGCAGTCTAATGCAAACAACTCGTTTTATTATCACAATGAAAAAAGTCTGGCTCGCTTCCATTCAGCTGCTTCCAGTTTATTATTCATGTTGATCTAACAGCACACTTACAGGTCCCGTGTGTAAGATTTAGGTGAAAGTTATTTATTGGTAGAAATTGAACATAAAATAATCCTATGATGTTTTTACTAGTGTGTTTCATCTGAATTGTACGAATTTTAGTTTTCTTTACCCTTTATATGTGTTTTTTACAGTAGCCCAGACTGGACAAACTAAACACGTTTCGAGTTGTTATGATAACTGAAGGTTTCCACAGGTTCTTCCTCATGTTTGGAAGAGCTGCAACCTGCAGCTTCACCAACAGATGTCACTGAATCCTACACACGGAACCTTTAAGAACAGAACCATTGTAAATACGATTACCAGTATGGTCTCTTTTGGAAGTATCTACTGGTTCTGGAAAAACTTTTTCACTTTCTGTTTTCTCATTGCAGCAAAAATGTATTCAACATTATCCTTAATGTAACTTTAAGTCTCTGCGGAACAGAAGTAGCTTGTAAGGGAAGTATTTGAATATGTTGGCACTGTTTAGGTTTAGTTTAAAGACGGATTTGAATATTATTTTGTAATTAAAAGAGGATGTTTTTGAGGGATTACTAAAAAGAGATAACCTGGAGATTTGTGTTATCAACACCTGTTTTAATTATTTCCTTTTTTATAAAACCCATTGTTTTAACGAAGCAGATGGTAAAAAGGACAATAATCCCTTTTCGCATTGAATTCAAATTGCTTCATTGTTCATTTTGAGCACGACACCCAGCGGCAACGGCACATTGTTTTCTCAAAATCGTAATCCTCAGTGATAGGATCTTCCGGGCACGGCCACGAGATGAGAGGCAGTGAGCTTCTCTCCCCCGACTGCAACCCCCAAAGGTGAGTTTCATGCAGATCTGAGTTAAACTGCTCAAACTCTGAGTCATGTAACTTTGTGAGAGAAATGAAAAAAATGTCTTTTACATTCAGACCCACTCATGAAAACCTCCTCCTACTTATGACAAACTATCTCCTCTGTAAAAGGCCCATTACTGACATATCACAGTTAGAGGATTGTGCAGCCTTGGCAGAAGAATAACTTTCTACACAGTATGAATCCTCCATTACAGCTCCCTGCATTCTTCATGTCTTTTGCCTCAAAAGAAAAGACGTTGGTCTTTCAGGTTTTTCTTTGTGTCTGGGAGCTCTCTGCCTCCTGACGAGCTTCACTACCGGCTGCCAGACTTCAGATTTGTGATCCCAGCTCTTCCGGGCTTGAAAGATGCTTTTTGACAGAGTCGACGCAGCAACGATTCTTTTGTATTTGGGTGAATTTCTTCTTCAGGCAATCCAGTACTTCTCACAATAATGACAGGCTGTCTTTTCTCTCTGCAGAGAGTAGACATTTAGGATGGTACTGCCGACTTTCTCGTGTTCAACCAAAGGAAGAAATCTTCCTGCCTGAAGGTTTACGAAAAAAGACATTCTACAGAAGAGTATTCATGGTGGGCATAAAAGAGAGGAGGCAGATTTTTGATTTTGTAGTTCCAGAATGAATCTAAGAGGCAAGAATAAAGTTGAGTTGTTGAGAATAAAATCGACTTCTCTTGTACATCATATCCAGTTGGAGGAGCGGCTGACGCTCCTAACTCTCATCACAACACAGAGTTTATGAGTTAAAGAGAAATTACTTCCTTGTGACTAGGAAGTCATGTAATCTTAGCAGTTTGATGTTTTCAACGTTAATCTTAAAACGTCAAGTTTATTCTGGACATTTTCACATTCTCGACATGCAAAGTGTAAAACAAATTCAGATTTATTTAGACCTTTTTTTGACATTTCGCCTCTATTTGGAAATGAAAAATTCTCATTTGTTTATGTGTGGCCCTTCCACAACATGTGGTCTTATCTCGTGTGATTAATTTCTATCTCTTCAGTCGCACCAGGACACGACAAAATGAAATGAGGCCATTGTTAATGTTATTAGTCAAATATGTGCTTTTCTCTGCAACAACAATTATTGTCTGTTGTGTGGATGATCATTTAGAGGCCTAATTATCCGGCTAATGCTAATGAGTGCTTCATTAAAAGCCAGACCATCGGGTTGGGAAGGTCGTCCACTTAACCTCTCATCAGAAAACCATGCAAACAGAGCTCACACTAATCATAACACAAATCAACACCAAGTGCTCTCTTACAATTATATAATTTCAATGATAATGTTCCTAATTTGACCCTTTTCGAAGCTGTGATCGGGACAGTCTCATATTTCCTGGTGCAACCCCCTCACGCTGGGTGAGCTGAGCCCTCCTCTCCACCCTGGCACCCAACAGCCGGTAATGATTAACCATCTCAGCAGTGGTGTTCTTGTCTTACACTCAACAATCAGCCGTCATAAAGTGAACACCCAAGGCGTCTTGTGTTGTTTGTGACGCACAGCAGATACATAATAGACTTGTTGAAACCCAAGCTGATAAGGCCCGAGTCTGAGCAACGTTCCAGAGATTCACTGAGAAATGAGGAGAAGCGTGATTCACACCCTATCATACCACACACATACACACACACAGATTCCACATGGGGGACATTCACTAACACAATTCACTGCTTTGACATACCCCACGTAACCCTACACTCACATAACCAGGCCACAGTGCTGTGTCAGCACTGGAGAATGGACTGGCTGCCACTGTTATCGTTCTGCTAAACGCTCCGGCTTGTTTAACCAATCACAATCGTCTGTGGAGGTGCTAAAGGGTGGGTGACACAACCGTTGCACACAGGGGAGGAGGAGGTGAGCTCTGCCATTTAAATGACTAATTCCACTCAAAGAAAACATCACCAAGTCATTTCTCGATTCATATCTCTGTCAAAACATTTCTCAGCAGGTGGTGGTTGTTTTTTTTTTATAATAAAAGGGTGTTTTTCAAAAGTGGGGGGGAGGAGAAGGCAGACAACAACAGGTGCAGAGTGGCAAACACCCACAGTCTCAATATAACCCTAAAAAACACACAAAGACAGACACACACACACATATGAACCCACACACAAAACTATAGTCAATTGAGTTAAAATTGAACTCTATCTGACTTCACATAGTTTCTTGGCTTCCACATCTCTTTTATTCTTGACTTAACAATCTTTTTTCTACATTAAATTAAATTTTAAAAAAATTCCCCTGCTGTGTTGCACATATTAGTCACAGCAGACCACAGAGAGAGAGAGAGAGAGGATTCACCCTCACTGGAGCCAAATATCTTATCGTTATTAAATATCTGTATTTTACATTCCTCATTCTACAGGAAGGAGATTAGTTAAACCTGCATGTTGGCTTGCAGGTCCCACTTAGTGTTACTCATTGAGAAGTCAGACGCCTTGCTCAAGTCCCTGAGGGGAAACAGTGAGACGCACTCACCTGTAGTAAACTGTGTAACGAGTCTACTCACTAACCAAGTGTGTAAACTCTGACAACGTAGGATTTTACCAAATCAAACATATGACTGTTTACTTTTCTCATTTTAATACCACTCCCATTCACACACACATTCCTACAGCGCAATCTACGTGCAGCACTTTACCAATCACATGTCACATCATGGAATTTGGGGGGGTTCAGTGTCTTGCCCAAGGACACTTCGGCACCATGAATGGCCGAGATGAACCGCTCTACATCCTGAGCCATAGCCGCCCTATGAGACCGTGCTGGTCGCCTGCCAGAGAATCTGTAGGCTGCTTGGTTCGATTGATGTAAACTGTAATAGTCCAATTTGATCTAGATCTAGATGTAGCTGTGGTTCTACTCTCATTCTAGGTTTTCTGTTCTACGTCACCTTCTTTCTTCAAGTGCATCACTACAGATTCGCCTCTGCCTGAACCTTCTTCTCTTTGTGAGTCTCTGACCGGTCACTCTGCATTTTCAAGTCAAATTCTCAAACTTCCAGTCCGTCCTGTTGTTACTTCATCCCCTCTAAGCACTCACAACACAAAGACACGCAGACACATGCAATCCAAAACTTTTTTTAAAAATGCAAAAGCCATAATGAATTCAATCATTAATGTTGAGTGCACAACATTAAGCCTGAGTCAACAATATTAACAAAACTGAAAAAATACTGCTGCTTCGGCAAACTTCAATAAAAGTCTCTTTCATTCTTTCTTTCTTTCATTCTTTCTTGCTTTCTTTCCTTCTTTCTTTTCAGCAACATCCTCTTCTTCCGACTAGTGATTTCTGAGAAGGTGGTGACAAGACAAATGCTATTTTTCTGTGAGTCACGCCGACAGACAAAGGCAGATTTAGCCATTGGTTGAGCAAATGTTTGCAGATCACACAGCGTCAGATGGTGACGGATGATAAGAAACCAGAGGAGCTGGAGGCTCGGAGCTGCAGCAGGACGCGATCTAATGTACACACACGAAAGAGAGCCATGTTTTCTTTTCAGTATCTTGTTAAACTGATGACACTGTAGAATTCCCGATTTCCCAGGAAAGAGAAACCGGTCTGACAGAACAGGTTTAACCCTGAGGAGACTTCTCGGAGCTCTGTGCCAAATCATACAACTTCAAAAGGTCACATTGCAATTTCTCACACATTCTTGAGGTTCTTAACATTGTTTTAAAATGTTTTTAAATCACTGAACGTAATCTTCATCCAGCTAACCAGACGTCACCCTCGGTTCCCAGGGCAGGAATAGAGACAGAGGGAGGGGGTGCGTTCACACAGCTGTGGAACAACCTCACTTTGTTCATCTTCTTTAAAGCTCCTTTCTTTATCCAACCTTTCTTGTTTTAAATTATTGAAATTTGCAATTAACCTGCATGTATATTCTATCAGTGAATCACATTGTCAAAAGTTGCTTCTGAAAAGTGCTATATAAATAAATAAAATGTTATTACTGGTACCGAGCACTGAATCACTCTTCCATACATCTTATTGGAGAAACCTTTTAAACTCCAACTGACGGGATGGACATGGGCTGGTCGGACAAAGATGACACAACCCAAGCAAAAGACAAGATGACAGATTAAATTAAATGAAGTTTTCGCTGGTGTTTTTTCAGAAGAGGATGAAACGGATACGTCAGACTGGGAAGACACTGGTCTCTGAGCAGCTGCTGCGGGGGGGTTACAGGGACTGAGTGAAGGAAGCAGATATGGAGGAAGGAAGGAGATAAAGACGGGACAGGAGGAGGGAACGCATAAATATTTTGGGGAATTACATTCCACGCCGGTTTCCTCATGAAGCTGAATTATTCTGTGGACACTGCTGCTTATATTACAATAAATATTATAGAATGCAACCCCCGACTGTAAAAGTATACGCTCTGCACTGATCTTATCATAAACCCTATGGAGGAGCACACAATTATAACAGGAGGACAAGTCCCTGTGGGAGTATTACACAATATGTAACCACTCAAAAGAACTTCCATTGAGATGAATCTTGTTTTAACAGGCAGGCGGTGGGAACATTAAAGAAAAACATACACACTTAAATTCAGTTATAGCTCAATATTGATTGGTGAAATACAGTTATTAAGGTTTTATCACAAGGAATGAGGTGAATCACAGATATTATAGTCATGTCCTTAAATGGGAAATAAAGGCTAACGTCATTTTTAAACACTTTCTGCTTTTCTCACTCACTCCTCAGAGGGAAACACTAGTTTAAAACCAGCAGCAGCATCTCGGATCCCACTTGGGACCCGTGATGGTTCCTATGGTTGGTTCGGGTCTCACTCACCTCACTGACCGGGGGTCTGCTCCTCTGAGGGGGGGTTAGCCGGGTCAGGTGACGCTGCTGCTCCTCCTGCTGCTGCTGCTACACCTGTCGATCTGCTCCATGTTTTTATTGCTGCAACTTTTCCTCCCTGAGTTTGTGAGTTCAAACTCTGCAGCGGCGCGGCGACGTGCCCCCCGCGTCACAGTGACGTCGAGCGGCCGCGTCACATGACGGGAAGAGTCGTTCACAACAGAAACCACGAGGTTCTGCTGAAACAGCTGTTTTTTACTCCTTCACTGCCAGAAAATGAGTCGACACCTCACACAGGATGCTTATCTTTATTCAGGTCTTACAGATAAATGGAAATTATTCATACTCATACCTTTTCTTCACCATTACTCATCTTTCTTGTACATTTACACACTCAGTGACTTAAAGGTGCAGTGTGTAAGATTCAGGTGAAATGGACCTGTTGGCTGAACCTGAATATAAAATAATTCTGGTGATGTTTCCACTAGTGTGTTTCATCTAAATTGTACAAACTGTTGTTTTCTTTACCCTACTTTATGCAAATACTTTATATTTACATCAGGAGCGGCTCCTCTCTACGGAGGCCGCCATGTTTTCTTTACAGAAGCCCAGACTGTACAAACTAAACACCTTTAGACTTTGGATTGCAACTCAAGGTTACCACAGGTTCTCTTTCATGGTTGGAAGGAGAGACTGAGTCCTGATGTGCCTGCGGAAAGCCAACAAACTAATAACAATGCCATCTATATTACTTAAAGACACAATTATCTACAAGTGTCTCAAAGTTTATGCTATAATTGACCTTCTCTTTATAGGTGTTAGGGATATCTCGTTAATTTTGAGAAACAGAGCTGATTTTTTTTCTCAGAAATCAGAGATAATAATCTTTGGCAGATTGGAATGTAATGTAATGTAACTTACTTACCTTACATCAATGTAGAAAGAATTTATCAGGAGATATCTGCACAAATTGAACATTCATCTGTAAAGATATATATTTAGATGTATATATTTTATTTTCTAATCTAAATTTTTGATATTCTATTTCATTGTTATTCTATTTTATTCTTTTTTATTCTATTTCTATATTTTTTATTTAATTTTTTGGGTTGAAATTACTGAGCATTGCTTAAAGAGAGTGTGTGACCCAAGCATTTCATTGACAGTGACTACTTCATGTTATCTCTGTTCATTTTGCAATAAAAATCTTGAATCTTGAATCTTGAATCAGGCTTATAACACATATTGCCCAAACTGCAAGGGTTAAGATGCAATGACACACTAAGTGTAGATTAAATGTTTATTGGGAAGCTGATGAGTCATTTCAGTGTTATTTTGTGCGTGTTAGAGTTCACACATGACTCAGAGATGAATGTGAGTCGTCATTTGCATTGAGCTGGAGTTGTCGTCAGCGTTAGATGTGAAGAGGTGATCGTACAAGAGAAGAGGTTAAGGATTTACTTATGTAAATATTGACTAACATTTGTTTTAACAATATTATTTCGTTTGATTTTCTAATCGACAGATAACACAACAGTAAGTAGTCACAGCTTGGCTTTTCTTAATCTTAAAAAACATCCAGTCAGCCCGTGTCAGTATTCACGTGATGTGAGCAAATACTGGTTGCAGCCATCCAAGATGCAAAAAGGTTCAAAAATTTGTTTTCCATCTTCACGTCACTGAGGATTGTCTTTCTTTTTGCATGTAAAGACACACACACACACACACACACACACTCTGCCCTGAATTGCCCCTGATGCGCAGGTAGAAGTCGCTCTTTATGTCTTTATGTCTCTCTCAGCCATTAATCTTTAAATGAACTGCCGCCTCACGTCACGTCTCTCATAAGACCTCATAAGACTTCTGTATGTGTGTGTCCATAAGGTTATCAGTGCGGCTCTTTCTAATCAAAGCCATAAGTTTGTCGTATAATCTCATTTGACCTCTGACCTCTGCTGTTTTATCGCAGAAACAAATCAGCTCCTTCAGGCTTTCACGCTTGTTCCCTCTGATCCATATTGCCGTACATTGTGTTAACTTGCACTTTTATTACCTCTGCTGAGGTGGTTCTGTTTTCATCGGTGTTTGTCTGTGTGTCTATGAGGCCACGTTCACACTGCAATCCTTTGTGCTGAATTCTGATTTATCGCTCTGATCAAATTTTGGGGATTCGGCAGTTTGAAATATTTCCTAATGTGGCCATTATGTGTCCAGCATCAAACTCCAGAGACTCAGTTGTGTTAGTGGCTCTGACCTTTTCTAGTCAACAGGCTTCATCTCTGGAGTCTGGGTCAACTATCTGGGGCAACTCAACACATTAGGTCACAGTGCAGCCGATGAGACAGAGGTTACTGGGTTGTTCTCTTGAGCTTAGTGACCTCAATGTGTCAACCATATAGCAGAATACAACAGTTTTGGGGAAGAAACCACCCCTTTGTGTTCTGGAAATATTCATTTAATTCCATTGAAAACATCATAGTTATGTACATTACATCTGAGTGTTAAATGCACACAGAGGGACCTGGGGCAAAAGGAAAAAAAAGGTGGATTTAGTGCAGTCACCGAGCATAAACATAGTTATTAGAACATTTTATTCTTGAATAGTGGAAGTCTGTGTGTCAACAGAACCAACTGTATGTTTGACATTGGTTAAGTAAATTGAATTTAAGGATCAAAAGCAGCTTTGCCCCCTGGATATGATTTGGTAGATGATCATTTATGTTACCAGTGTATTCGAAGAAAATAGTTTTATCTAGAGTCCGTAAAGCTTTATTACATAAAGCTAGAAATAATATAACCGGCCAGAATTACACATTAACAGATGAGTCACGATCAAACAAACAAAGTTATTTGAATTTGCAGGGTGAGCATACCAAGCTTTTGGTTTCCAAAATAATTGTGAAACCTACATATACCTGCAGCAGAACATCCTTTGTTACATGTAAGAGTGCAATAATGAATTGGAAGTGCTTAGAGGGACATTATATTAAAAGCTTTTACATTTAATGCTGAAGAAAGCTGATAAAGCTTAAATCAGCAGAAATATGAGCAGCAAGGCAAACAAGTCAGAGGTCAGAACTCTTTGGCAGAAGCACTGACAACAGTTCTTTGTAAAGAAATAAAAGGGTCTGAGAGAGAAAACCACACAAGTTGTCTTTTTCTTTTCTGCCTAAAGTTAAAGTCAATGATGGAGTGGATATTTCTTTGTGTTCAGTAGAATCAGACTCCTACAGCGGACCACTCTCCTCCTGGACATCGTGTCTGAAGTCCCTTCTGTCATTTTGAGTAGTGGGCAAACGGAGACCCTTCGTTGACTTTGCCCTGGAGGGATGAAACAAACAGCAAATGGGAATGAGAGAAAGAAACAAAGAATTCATACAACCTGCAACCAACGTGTAGTAACGTTATAATCTTATTAACTGAGCCAAACTTAAATGTGACTCAGTGAAGCTTGAAGAAGTTTTTGTTTTTTTGAATGCGTCTTTTATCTGTATCATCTTGTTCCAGCTCAGTGCAACAGCTTAATTCGCGGTTGTCAGTCTTCACACAAACCAAAATGAATTAATATCAGGGACTGAGAGAAGCTGCTGTCACCTCTAAAAAATTAAGTGTCGACGGCTTTCAAACGTTAATTGGATGAATATTAAAATGTGGGGATGAGTTTGCTTTTGTCAAGAGGCTCCACAGGCAAAATGAAATATTGCTCTAAAACCCCAAATTTTAGCTATTGGGAGACAACTCTTTATATGTTTTTCCTCCGAAATGGATCTATATATTTTCATCCTTCTACTTCCTCAGAGAAAACAACAAAATGACAGTTTCATAACAAAGCGATGCTGTTGGAACAATAAAAAGAAGAAACATTTTAAAATTGAGTCTGCTCTTACTAAAATAGCTCACAAGGACACAAAGCTGATTCCTGCCAGTTGTCTCTTTTAACCCACCACCTAAAAGTCCTGTTCTCCTCAGTTCAAGCCCGTGCTCCAAATCCCTTCTCATCTTGCAAATCACCACCTCTGTCACTCATTAAACCTGAAAGTTATCTTTTTATCGTCACCAGCACACTTTGCAAAATCAGCTGTTTTTGAGCTTGGACCCACATTTTGCACGAGTGAGCTGCAGCGTACGTCAGAACGCTGTAATCTCTGTTCTCATCCAACACGACGTCTTTACAGATTCTTACTGTAATAAAGATTTATTGGCAGTTTGTCACAGTAATAATATTCTATTGAATGTTTTCATTGCACTCCAAAATCAGATTTTCCACACAGCCTCAGTAACACTATAACTTAAAACATGTGACCACTACAGGATGCAGCGTCTGAATTCCTGCTGACACGCTGTTGGAGTGCTTATGATAAGCTTTCATTTCTCAAGGAAGTGCATCACCGTGCACTGTCCTGTTTGTGACACTTCTCGTCAGCCTTCCTGTTTGCGTAATAAAAAAAAAGAATAGAGAGCAGCAAACCACCGTGTTCACTGCTGAGGGGAAAAGGAAGAAATGACACATGGCAGGAGGAAACATGTTAAATGTTAAAGTTTACACACGACTAGGGTTCACAGTTCAAAACCCTGTGGACACTCTGCTGCAGCAGGAGCTACACGGCCGTTATTCAACCACCCTGCTGTCGCCCCCTGCTGATAGATGCAGAGATAGTTGCACAGGAACTAGCTATATCTTTGTCATATCATTGTTTTCCTGTGGTTTCTTTTCGGCGCTTGGTTTAATGCAATTTGTTTGTTAGCTTACTTCGTCATTTGAGGTTGATTTGTGCATGCTTAGTCTCCATGTGGTCGGCTGAGCTGGTTAATGTCATGGGAAGTGTTGAGAGTTTTACAGTCACCATGCTAGCAACTTTTTTACATATGCTGATGTCTAGCTGTATAATTTTTTGCCATGATTGTAACTTTATTACCGTGTTAGCATGCGAACATTAACACTATAGCAGGTACTGTGGCTGATTGGAGTGTCATGATCCTAGACTGTATATTAAGATGGACGACGCATCTCACACTATCCAAAGAGTGAAAGGAAAGTATATTGTATACAAATTGAAAAGTCAGTTTTTAAAAAATCTCTCAAAATATCAGGTCCTGTATTCCAACTCACCATGGGCACATCTTCAAGCCTCTCAAAATTGTTTCTTGATGATGGGGAGCATTTCACGGCGGCAACCACCAGCGCGAGGATGATGACGATACAGAAGATGAAGATGATGGCGACGAGGCCGGGGTTTGATGCCAAGCCATTTAACATGTCGGGTGAAAGAGCTGAGGGAGAGACAGACAAAAGTTTACCTTCTGCTTCGACATTTCCATAAACTTAATTATGTGTTTATTGCTTTATCATGAGAGACGGTTGGTTAGACCTCCACTGAATAGCTGTTTTTTTTCCCGTAGACAGACTCCCATGAAGACAGTGGTCGTTCCGATTGGGGGGGCTTGCTGATAAATGAACCACTTTACTCACAGGCCAAAGTTGATGTGTTGCCCCCACAGCATAAATGCAAAAACAAGGGTCTTGCGCTGCACATTCCACTTTGGTTGGTGCGGGATCACATGTCACTGTGAAACTCCCACTTCTAAATGGTGCCCCATTAGCTGGAATGCTAATGGTGTTGGCTACGTGGCAGAGGTGAGTGCAGCTGCAGGTCAATAGTCAATAGTTGTCTAAAACGGCGTTTATGGTTTCACAATAGCTTTCGAAAAGCTGTTTAAGGCCAACTGCTGTCTCCATGTGCACAAGAGACAACAAGAAGCTTCATCTGACCGGGTACAATTTAGAGTTAACAACGGCGGAACTTTATGTTGCACTGTAAGTTGGTTCATATTTTGACTTACATTAAGGAAAATGTGATTGATTGTCATGTTTTAGACGTGTATATATAATAATATTATTAATATATAAACCCTCATCTCTGATGCCCTCTGACCTGAGCCTGTTGCGTTAACAGTGGTGTTTGCAGTGAAGTATGGTGTTCCTGAAGTTGGTGGGATTGTCGATCCATTGGTAACTGTTTGGTTTGTTACTGGTATCCCTGTGGACGTCTGGTTGGTTATTGGTATCCTAGTGGACGTCTGGTTGGTTGGTGGTACGCCGGTGGACGTCTGGTTGGTTGGTGGTATCCCGGTGGACGTTTGGTTGGCTGCTGGTATACCGGTGGACGTCTGGTTGGTTGTTGGCATCTCAGTCTGACGTCTGGTGGTGGTTACCTCAGCCCCACTGGGTGTTTGTGTCGAAGTTGAGGGTGTTGATGACGTTAACGTGTTTGTGGTGACCTGCTTTGATGAAGTGGTGGTGGTTGATAAAGCGACATTAGTTGTTTTTCCCACAGTCGAAGTTGTGAGAGCTGTAGGACCTGCGGTTGACTGTGGTTCTGGCTTTGTTGTAGAGGAAGCGGTGGAGTCTGCAAAAGCACAAAAAGAAACATTTAGCGAAGACACACAACGTTCAGACCTGTTGGACCTAAGTCCAGTTGCGTGTGTTCGTAGGCTTTGTAAAGAACTAAAAGCAGAGGTGCAGAGGTTTACAGCATGTGCGTATGTGCAGGAGGTGACTGACAGTCCACCTCCACTTCAGATTAGCTTCAGCTGATGACACAGTATCCAGATACTAAATAACACACTTGGATTCACACCGGGTTTTCCCACTCATGTACCATGTTCAAGCCTCCTAAAAATACAAGATGCTTGCAGTTTCCTAAAAATATTCTTGGAGTGGGCAATCTTTGAAAAACCCTGAGGCAGCAAGGCTGGATGAACAGAGGCTGCACATCCGGCGTCACGCAGGCCATAAGGAGCCAGTAAGCGTAATCAGCTTTCATTAAACATTTGAAATGATTCACTTAACTTTATGTCAAATTAAGATATACCGGATGACATACTTTGGTATTTTGTCATCCAGGCTGTTTCAACACGAGCTCCCATCCAGGGACTGAACACATTTTTCATTTATGAACCAGCATGTTTGTTTTGCTTTCAATACTGTCTGTTAATGTCCTGATCCCCTGATAGATCTTTTAACTCACTTTAAAGGCAACGGCAGACAGGTAAATGGTAAATATTCTGTATTTCACCTTCTGATGATCCTAATATTACTTAATATTACTTACTTAATACTTTATTGAGTACTGTCTAGAGTATTTATTAGTTTCGGCATATTCATTTTCATGGAATAACTACATGTAAAGTATTTATGCGTTGCATTGCTGTTCTTTATTTCAAGAAAACGACTTCACACTGTGGTTCACTTCTTTTGGCCTGTAGCAGAGCATTGCTTGTGCTCTAGCGCCCCCCATGGGCAGTATAGGCCACAGCAGTTGAGCAGAAAGCTACCTGTATGTCTGATGTAACTCAAACTGATGATGTGTTTGTGACCTTGAGGAAGAGAGATGTCTTCGTCTGGGATTTCGTTTTTTTTTATCACTAGAGATATTTTATTTCAGTATTTACATTAAAAGCTATTCTCAACAACAATTTAGAGACAGATAATGAATAAATTAATGTGTTAATTAGTTTATTCCACTTTTGTTTTTCTAAGAATAGAAGTTAGTTTACAAATTTCCAGTTATAATTGAACTTTTGATCAACAAATATGTATGACTCACAAGTCACATTAAAATAATTACCATGTTAACACATCATTATTTTTGAAAAGCATTTTTCTGCATGTTGACACTGAGTATATTTTGATGTTAATACTTTTGTACGTTAAGTTAAAATGCAACAACTTAATACACAAATATTCAGTGTTTGAGCTGAAGATGGGTTTTATCTGCCAGGACGGAGGCTTCAGAAACAGCATCTATCTCTGAGACTTTAAACTCTTATGAAAATTTGAATTACGTTGACATGGAAGCAGCAGTTGACAAATCAAGTTTACAAGCATTTACTCTGATGTATCATGTTATTGATACGATTTGAGGCCCTAGAGCAGCTATTGGGTTCTCAAATTGTATCAATATCATTAGATTTACACATATATACTATTACACAGAGATATTATCGAGCTCCAGAACTGCTACTGTACTTACTGGACCTTGGGGTGAGATTATGACAGCTATCGTTTCCAGGTCAATAATGAAATTGTCAGTCTCATTTCTATCTGTTAAGCTGAAAGGGCTGAGGAATCCTTGAGAGTTTCAATGGAAAATAAATAAACCATGACAAAACGAACTCCATCTGCTGCAGGAGAGCGTGTGGCTCGGTCTAAAGCTCCATCACTGCCTCTAAACACTGCACCAGGAGATGAGATTGTTTGATCAGCTAATGAAGCTCCTGCCACAGAGTTAAAGTTCAGGTTCACATGAGACTGTTGACTCTGCAGAGTTTAATAAAGCAGAATCAACAGTCTGTCAGGAAACAATTTAGGTTGACTGGTGACGCAGAGAGAGAGAGAGCAGTCAGCTTGCATTGTGTGTGTGTGTGTGTGTGCGTGCGTATGGGAGTGTAACAAACACACTCGCTGATCAAATATTTGCAGGTTTCCACCCAGACTGACCTTTCCATTTACTTTAACTTCCTCTCATGATTTTACTGATAGCAGCTCATACACTATTGTACTGGAATCATTTGTTATGAACAAAATGTAGAAACTTATTTTGTCTTGTATTTAACATCAACACAATTTGTTCATACGAGACATAATTAAGTTAAGCTACTAATGTTTGGATTGAATTCTGTCGTCAAATCCTGTTGATTAAACCAAAATATAAAAGGTTTTCCTGCATATTGAGACTAAAAACCTACCAACAGCGAATCAACCCGAGGAGAACAAGCTCTCCCTGTTTCACGTTTGCATAACTTTGCATCTTTACAGCACCTCCACATTCTGCTCAGGCTAAATGCAACAACCACCACGTCAGCTTAGTCATGTTAAGAGTTTAAAATGTGATATATTGACTTACCTCCACAGACGGTCACGGCAAACAGGAGCAGCAGTACAGCGAGGTGCATCGCTGCAGGCATGTTGAGAGGAAAGGGCTGCCGATCAAAACGACATCATTTAAACAAACACACACACACACACTACATCCTTGACCACAGGATGTGGCTGAGCGCCTGAGGCGGAGTGTCTCGAACGCAGGCTGGTACGTATCAAAGTGCTTCAGACTGCTGAGTCAGTGATTGAATAAAGCTTCGTCACTGTTGCTCTTATGTGATATTTCACTTCCTCTCCTGCTGCCGAGTGAGCTCACCTGCGATGATGCAGGTTATTTCAGGCTTAACAATTGTGACTGTTTTACTGTGATGTCTTGGTTTCTGAACGGCAAGAATATAATTTAATTATTTTATCTGTTTTTCACATTATTCTGTTTCTTTGCGATATATCAAGAAGATCTAATTCAAAAAGTCTGATGAAAATATAAACACAAGGTCATAGTCAGTCATTTAAGATTAAAGGGATTATTGGGTGGTTGTTTGAGAAGGGAAACAATAATTCAGCAACAAAATTAAATTCTATATTATTAACTATAATAGAATAGCAGATTTTTATCTTTATTTTTTATACTTTGAATTCCTACTTACGATTGTCTCTTATGTCTTTCTTTTGTATTTTACTTTGTTTAATGCCTTAGGAAACAAACTTGCATGCAACTTATTTTTGCTTTTTGAAGAAATCCTAAATGTCTGCTTGTACTGCATGTTCAGTGTATAAGACAACCGGTACATTCGAATAAAATTGAATTCCCATGTTCTTCAAAAGGTAAAACCCAAATAGAATTGCATTGAAAAATAAACAAGCTTTGTCTACTGTTACAATTTGTGCCCTAATTTTCATTTAGTCACAGGAATACTTACAGTAAGGGTAAAGGGAATGATTGCAAAAATCCTCAAGTTCTTGGCTCTAACCTTGTTCCCCTCAGATTGTATTACATGTGAGCATATTCATGTAATTTTCATCAAGATGAAGAGAACATAATGCATTTAATGTTAGCCATATTCTGAAGGCTACTCTCTAAATACTGCTGTGTAGTGTTAGACACAAGGCGCAACAATAGTCATCACATACTTTGAAAACAGAATTTCTGTTGAATTTATTTTATATTAGGATTTGGTCAATTTCAAGTCACCTCAAATATATTTTCAAACAATTCTGAATTCGTACGCTAAAGACACAGGAGGCGAATAGCAGGTCAAATTTACAGCAAATACATGAAAACAGTAGCAGCATTATAAATGTCAACAAAATTAAACATACATACACCCACGAAGCACTTTACCAGGAACAGCCACGCAACAAGCCAATCACGTGACAGCAGCGCAATGCATGGAATCATGCGGCTGCCAGTCGAGACCTGAGTTAATGTTCACATCAAATATCCCAATGAGGGAAAAAACAACCTGATCTCAGTCGGGCTGGTTTAAGGATTTCTGAATCTGCTGGGTCTCCTGGGATTTTACAGCACAAGAGTGTTTCTGAGTTTATTCAGAAGACTGTGGAAAGTTTTACTCTGAACCTGCAGTTTTCAGCTCGACTGCTACTGTCTGTTTAATGTCTATTCTGTGTTTGACATGTGTTGAGTGTTTCAGTTTGAGAAGCGGTGACAGATGAGGAGACTGAGCCTTATAAGCCGAAAACATCAACCACAGTGAGCACATCACTTTTCTTCACGGCATAATGTTAATCCTCTGTGTCTGTTGCGGCCACTTAATACTTTTGGACACAGAAATGTATTTCTCTCTTCCTGTGGAGCATACTTCATTATAATAATCTGTGTTGACACTTTGAAGCTGTGACACTGGGTTAGTGTAACCCAATAAGTCAAAGCATTTCAAATAAATGTTTCAAATATGTATGCATCTTACTTTACATACAAAAAAATAAAAAACATTTGCGGGTGTCAGTGGCCTCCTGGCTAATGGTCCAGCACATACACCAGACCCATTTCACAGCGCTGTTACTGTTAGATTTACTTTTAACATCATTTAACAAACTGCAGCCATGAAACCAGTTACACAGCTTTACAATGTTCTTCTGTAAGTTTTGAGTTCCAGTTTTATGTTATTACACCATCTTCTTAAATAATACAAGTCACAACTATACCACAATCTACAGTGACAAGTGAATTATAGCCGCCCACTGACATAACACGGTATGACAGGATATGCTACGAGACGAATTAAACCAAGCTTAAAACAGAGATGGATTGCATAGTAGCAAGACAATTCTGGGTTTTGTTCTCTGAAGTTAAAATAATATTATATAGGCACTGATCTCATAGACCTAAGCCCTAGATCATAAACCTCTATAGGATCTAATCAATAGAATTTCATCACAGCAACAAAGAACTTAATTCACTAAGAATGGACCGACTGGTTGGAGCTGACTGAAGAGCTACAGTCACTCAGATAAAAACTCTGTTCTACTGTGACGAGCAGGAAAGATCTCAGAAAACACAAACCTTGAGGTGGATGTGCGACGGCATCAGAAGACCATGTTCGGTTCAGAAAATAAATCTGAGGGAGCTGTGGCTCAGCCACACGGAGAGTTAAAGACTGGAAAACAAAAACAAATTTCCAGTCGTCAACTGGCTCTCTCTCTCTCCTTCTCTCTAATGGAACAGGTTTCTTTAGCCGCGCAAACTGGTTTAATGAAAAGTTTATTTCAGTGCAAGGTCACCTCATCTGAATCAACACATTCAGGGTGTGGCGAGAATACTCAAGATTCCCAGCATGAACGTACAACAAACAAATGTGCGTAAATGCTTCATGTCAACAATCGCACAAAGGACGGAGGCTGGACCTGGAGCTAGGCGTCCTATCACAGTGCTGCGTGAGTGTATGACAAGTGCTTCACAGACTCAAACTTTCACAACATCATTTCATCACATAAACTTATTTATCATCTGACCTGCCAAACTTAAAAACTCTTCATGTATAAATTAGCCAATGGAGATACACAGTAAAGCACATCATGTTAAAATGAAAGTAATTGGTCATTAGCTGCTCCACATGAAATTATTATTATTTCATGTCAAACCAGAAACTTAAAAACAGCATAATAATAGAAAATAAAAGGAGTTGCTTGGAATTGATTTCAGGCACTTTGAAGCGTTGTGTGTAACAACACAACAAAGATGATACTGGTTTTGGAAGCATCTGCTGGATTTATGAGCTTCCCACTACAACCACTCTCATCAAGTGGGAGTTAGATTTGACTGCAATGGTTTAGGGCAGTGAAAGAGCCCTTTCATCCCTGATTGCTCCTTTAGGAGTGCACACCATTAGTACACAAACACACACAAACTGAGCAGAGACACATTTATACTTCTGCAAGTTCAAGTGTTCAAACTCTTCAGCATCCACATCTCTGCTGAGTCCAGACAAACACACGGTCGGTTCAAAGAGAGGAGTGGCCTGTCGGAGGAAAAAGGCCATCAGAGTCTCCCAAACTGTGGTGCACACAACGCTCACAGCATTTGGCAAAGGAGGAAAAGAAGTTTTAACGGATGAAAACAGCCAAAAACCTTCTTTTTCCTTGAATGAGTGAGCTTAGAGCGGAGCATGAATGCCGTTTCTAAGGTTTCTCCTCCAGAGGTTTGGACGCTTCCTGCTGTAAATCCACAGCGCCGCTGTCTGACGTCAGGTGAGTGTGTAGACTGTCATCCTGTCAGCACAACAGAAACCAATACACACATCAATATAACCAATATCACCCTGTTTTAAAGCTGTTTAACCACACATTTATAGACATTTACAGGCATTTATATTTCCCTTCATGTTTTAATTTTCGAGAAACTTTGCAGAAACTATCCAGGAATTACTGAGCAGAATGGTGGTTGACTTACTCTGTGTTTGAGGTAGGAGAGGTAGGTGTCCCACCCTAACGTGATCACGTTGATGTACACGACACGGTATTTGGGCGAGAGGTAATAGAAGTTGATCATCTGAGCGGCAGGCCAGACACACCAATCCATCTGGCAGCCAGAACAATAGGAATTAGCAACATAAACAAACAGATTACCCAGCACACACAACTGTGAGAAGAAGAGGGAATCCTGTTCTCTCAGGCACGGGCGTTCCCACTGGTAAACACAGGCTGTTAATGCTTATTGGCTTGTGTTTGTTCCATCAGTCACTTTCAGCTGCCAAGAAACCAAGAATTCTGCTTTTACAAATCTGACTGAGGAGAAACGGCTGATTTAGAGAAAACCTCCGGTAAGATTTCTTCAACAAATCTTTTTCCTCAACATGATGACCAGTGCAGAAAATTCTGAGCTTTAAAAATCATACAATTTACCCAAAAAGTAGATATGAGTGCCTGTCAAATGTAAGAAGTCATCAAGAAAGTTCTCTTATAACTGCAAGTGTCAGCCTGCCGATGGCGCTAGAGCTAATGCTGCTAGTGTGGCTAAATGACCTGATTCGACCTTGGCAACAGAGCATCAAGGGCCGACAATTTTGAGACATAAAGAAAATAGAAGCGGGGAGGTGTCAGTTAAATCCTTATTAGTACATTGCTTTATAATAAATACATAAACTGCTCCTAGATTATGTTTAAGAGAGTTGCTACTGTTGATTTCCTGAATATTTGTTGGAAGGTAATGCCACAAGTGTCATGGCAAGTCACCAAACTGATGTGACCCTAAAACAAAAGGGATTGTGGGTAGAATTTGGCAAATTTTGTTTCTCATGTTTGAGCAGAACAAGCAGAAGAAGCTGAACAGAACATTGACTGTTATTCACCTTCAGCTTTTTTCTTCTTGTTTTTTTACATGAACGAGAACAGACGAACGGATTGCAAATTTAACGTCTCGTCTCTAAAGGCCAATTTATGCCTCTCCGTTTTTTCTATTACGGACAGATAAGACCGCCCTATGCGTCGTGAAACGTCCACTCCGAGTGCTTCAGACAGCTTTTCGTACACGTCTGATTTTTCTAACTATCCGTCTTCATGTTGGAGACCCGACGGACCGCTGTTGGCTGTGATTGGTCCGCGAACGACATCATTTCCGTATGATGTCATTTCCGTATTTCCGGACCTCAAACTTCCCGTTTACTTGTAGCAACAAACACGAACACAACTATGATTCTACGATTAATGTGACGTGTGTGTTAAGCCAGCGGAGTTGTCCGGCTGACGGTGGCTCGTTAGAGCACTGAGGGCATGTGTGCACGGTCATATACGGTTAGAACGAGCTTTCAAAACGGCGCTAGCAGGCTAGGCTAGCGGGCTAGCCACCATGCTAACTGCGGTGGTAACAGTGCAAGAACCCGCCGTCACGACTTTAATTCCACTTCTATCATGACACTGTTTCTATAATACCGTCAGGTTAGAAGCAAACACTGGATAGTAGTTGTTAGTGCCGGGAGTCCCTGCTGACTGTGTGTGGAAGCTGGGGGGGAGCTAGGTCCGTGTAGCTTCTAGCTACATGTAGCCTCAAGCAGATTCAAGCTGTGGAATCAGCAACACAGTTCGGAAACAAGACCGGGGAACCGCTGCGCTAAGAAACGATTACATCAGCATCTTGACACGCTGGGTGTCACTTTATTTAGTTCTGTTAGTTGCCATGGTTCAGTGTGTGGGAGGCAGGCTAACATGTAAACAGAGACACGTGGACTTCTTCTTCCCAAATGGGGTAGGCTTCTCTGAGCTCGTCTTCCGTTGCGCCACCTATGGGTTTGGCGGGAATTGTTTTTAGACGGATAGTCGTCGGAGAAGTAAAAATCAAAAAGACTCTTTGCCCCCCGCTGAGACCTCTCCGAGAAACGGATACGTAGAAGTATATAAGAGCCTTAAGAACAAAGAAGAACTCGTGACGGATTGAGTGAGTGACAAGGCGAGTGTACGTGCACTGATCTGCAGGTCTGCCCACGACAGGTGTATATTTACCTTATAAAATTCCCAGAACTTCCCTCGGAACTCCTCCCATCCTTCGGATAAAGTGTGTCCCTCCGTGAGGCCCATACCTGCAGTAAACACAGTAATCGGTCAGATGTGCGTCAGCGCCACGTTTCATCAAAACCAACTTTAGATAAGGAGAGAAGGAAAACCTGGATCATATTCCCGCTGGTTATCACCGGCGACCTTTGAACTCCACCTCTGATATAGACAAACGTTTTCTTTTGTTTTACCGCACCCACATCTTAAAGAACAACCTTTGACTCTGTACACTCTGTCTTACGTCTGTACGTGTGTCATAGACAAACTGATCATGTGCTTGCCGGGTGAATGCTGAGGTGTGTGTATGTGCATTACTGGAGAAAATAGATAAGCTGCTTGGTGTCAATAAACTCTGAAAATCTTCCCACCTAAGAAATACCACAACCCGATTGTTGGTGAGGCGATCAGCTGGTCCACTAGAACCTTCTTTCCAACCGTGTGCATGGCTCTGCCCACGTAGAATCTGTCCAACCAGGAGTACCAGTAGTGCAGCAGAGGACCCATGGAGCAGCCCACCACAAACATGGAGCCTTGAGAAAATAAATAACAAGGAACATATTAATAGCAACAAGTGGGCCAGGCAAAATGATCAAACTACTATGTTTCATTCTATATAACAGTATTTGAGTAAAAATAGGACAAGAAAGTTTAGACTGTTCACTGAGCAAATGGCCAGGGTGTTATATTGAGGATATTACACAATAAGGTTTTTAATATATATACTATATATAAGGTATTTTTTATATTATCAAGGTTTACATTTTGCTGTAAATCTAGTTTTTATCTTAGTTAATTTTATTTTTTGCACAGGAAAACTTATACATTAACATTATGCTTTAAAGATTTCAAATAAAAATGTCAGATATAAAGAGTAATAGCAGGTTGTGCAAAGCAGTGTCATTACTGCAGGGTGGGCGTGACCTCTAACCACATCACACGCTCCTGACGTAGACCTGTGCATGAATGCAGCAAGGCTGTTCTTCAAAAACAGGTTATTCAGAATTTGGCTTAAAAATATGTTTTAAAAATGAAATTTACTTTCATCTAAATCACCCATTTCCCCTCAATTTGATTTGTAAAAGCAGAACTCGTGTTTGCTTGGCAGCTGAAAGTGACTGAACAAACACAAACCCCCACTAACAGCCCATGTTATTAAAGTATTTTATCAAAGTATTTACACAAATAAGATGAAGTGCGAGGGCCGAATAAGATGTGAGTTCCTCTGTGTTAGGACTGACTTCCTGTTCTTTTACTCTTGAGTGAATCAATCTCTGGTCTGAGAGCAGTTTGCATGATCCACCCTGTGTGTGTCGGGTATAAATAGGTATTTCATGCACAAAGAGAAATATCACCTGTCCTCTTCCAGTCTCTGATTGTTTTTGGCTCTTTGCGGATCTCCCGGCTCTGCTGCAGACTGTCTCCCAGTGACAGCATGATTCCTCCACTCAGGGTGTTGGTGAGCAGCAGGTACCGGCCCTGGAAAAGCGGCCGCCAGAAGAACTGTATCCGCACCAAAAAGTCTTTACCCGCCCGGGGAAGCATGATGTTAGGACCGTGGAGAGAGTCCGGTCACCTGCAAAGAAAAAAACAGTGCAAGAACTTATTCACAAACACTGGAGTTGATGTTTCAGATCCATCACCCAGGGAGTCTCAGTATTCACAGGAATAATAACACAACCCATCTCTGGCTCCCACATTATACTGATCAACACCAATGAAGGAAAACAACCAATGGCTATGAGTCTGATGTAAGTTTCCAGGAAAGTTACAGTTTATTGAGTTTACATAATAACGTTGAATCAGTGTTGAGTTCAAACCTCATTCATTCAAACTTTGGCTTATTTTGTTAGATGGTTTATTTAATTCACTCCATAGGTCTTTAAAATTCAAACAATCAATACAAGAAGTCCATGACAGTTTAACAGGCACCTGGGTAAAGTTTAAACAATCGAACCCACAGTGACTATTATGTGTTATAACAAAATAAAGGTCATATTTATGAGCTAAATGTCTGATTAGAATATGTCTCTCATCCTGAATGAAGCTTCACAAGTTATTTCCAACTTCACATTCATTCAGCTCTTAAATGATGAAACACTTCACTGACCAGCTTCTGCTCCGGATGCTAACGTTAGCCGCTAGCTAGCTTCAGAATGACCGAGCCCGGGGTTCAACGCTGCGCTGCTCGGACTGTGAAGCCGGAAACCACCGGGTTAAAGACACGTTTTTCTACCGGACACAAAACGACCATTCATACTGGTTTCTACCATATACAGTCTATGGTTTTCTACTTTAAAATCCACTCATTCAACTGGTCGGGGATCTGCGTCAACCATGAGACCCCGGGTCGGTGCTGGGTAGAAGTCAGTTTCACAATCACTTCAAGATGAGGCTAACTCTGACCTTAACAACAACCAGTCGTTTCAACCAGGGATTTACCAGATTAAAACCCGAATCCAAACTATAACCAGTTGCCTCTATTACGACTAATCTGAAGTTTAATCTAACCACAGTTTTCACGAGGTTAACAGCGATCGAAGGTGAAACAAACTTCACACCAAACCGAATAGGAGAGGGTGATACATATTTGAGCGCCATCTGGTGGCGTGGAGGAACAGTGGCAGCTCCTCAGTGAAGATATTGTTTTTTATCGAGGATTGATTTGAAAAATAAACAGTTAACTTTTACTAACATATAATATGTATTGACGTCTGTGGTTTCCCTATCCCACCGGACAAGGCACCATTTATAAAGAGCTTAAATTGTTATGATCTATTATGATTATTAAATAGCTTACTTCACAGATCAGCTGTAAACCTTAATGATAATAACTTTGGGTTCCAGGTTGAGTGAAATCCTCCAAAAGGATCCTTTGCTTGTCTTTACTTTGTTACTAAATTGTCTTAACTTTATTTATCTTCAGAGAAAAGGGCTGCAGGTCACATCCATTCATAAACAGCTTTTTAAAATTCACACATGCAGATCTGACTGGACTTTTGCTGATGGCTCATTAGAAACAGAAACTCTTCATTAATTTAAGCAATTAAAAACAACAAAATAATAAAAAACACTAAATGTATCTATTCTAAATAAAGGAAATATGTATACAGGCTATATTCATCTATACCCATATGAATGCAGTACTACTGAAAGGTTAATGCAGGAATATCTTTACAGTTATTGGGTGGAAATTTCAGCAGTGGTTACCGCTGACCTCTTGATCAATAATTCAGTTTCTCTTCAATAACTCATGACGGGTTGACTATTTGAGGAGGAGCGTTTCAGGACAGTCGCTCGGCTGAAGCTCTGGATTCGTCAGACGAGCTGTCAATCTGCCAAATGGACATTTCAAAGGTCCCTCCCACCTGCCATTCACTTTATGTCGACCTGCGTAAAAAATGGCGGACATGCGCAGGACTGGAAGCGACCTCTCTTTCAAAATAAAACGGCCGAGTGGCTTCCAGTCAAATTGGAACCAGCTGAAGAGGTATTCACTCATTTCACTCACCACAGTCTGTTTACAGGGTTTACGTTTTACTAGCTGGTGCTGAGGAAGTTGTGTAAAAGTATTTTGTTGCTCAACAGAAAACTACAAGACCTGATCTCAGGGTGAGATTCATGTTTGAGGAAGAAAAGATGGAAGTGTGGTGTTAGAAACCCAATTGTGGTGGTGTTGCATTGAGGGTAATATGTGCAGCACATTTTGACAAATGTGTTTGTGTTTTTGCATCATTGCTCAGTGTTGTTGTTTTTCTACAGTGATACATGTCAGTCAGTGCTACACGTGTGCAATACTAAATCTAAAAGTGAAGACACGGTTGTTGATTTATAATTTTCACTCTGTCAATCAAACTTTATTTGTATATCAATTAAAATATATTTGTAAGCATTGCAGAGAACTTTACAAAAACACATGAGTGTGGAGATATGGAAAAATAAAGCAGTACAGTACATTGGATGAGCCTTTAAATTATTATGTGACTCGTTCTATTTTCTCATTGTTAAATCATCATCGTTGGTATGAAATGTCTATTTCACTAAACACAAAATTGTATCCAAAGATTTAGTGCAATTTCTTGGAATTTTACTTTAGTTGAGGTTCACTGTGTGGAATTTAGTGACATCTAGTGGTGAAGTTGCACGTTGCAGCTCAACCTCCCCTTCCAAGCATGAGAGAGAACCGGTGGTAGCCTTCAGTTGTCATAAAAACTCAAAAGGTTTTTAGTTTGTCCAGTCTGGGCTACTGTTAAAAAAGTCGCAGCCTCCGTAGAGGGGACCCTCTACTAATGTAAAAGTATTTTGATATAAAAGGCCCGTTTTTCCAGTTCTGCCAATATGAAGGAAGTCAGAAGTTATTACCTGGATCTTGTGTTGTTTGTACTGGTTTTGAAATGAGAGAAGAGAGCTTAGGTTATTTAGAAGTTTTAACAGCAGAGTTCTATAGATGAATAACATGATATGACTGTCTCTTTTCGTTTGTAATGAGTTCCGTCAAACTGAGTGATGCAGAGAACGATATGCAAAATATGTTGTCCGTGATGAAGTGTAAATCTCTGTAATATATTGGGTTTAACTGCTGGATGTTAAAGGAAATCTTGGGAATGCCTACAGAGACCTACAAAACAACACTGCGTATAAAAATTACACTTTGAAAATATGCATTTTCTTTTCAAAAACAATATTGACACATTTAATTTGTAATTTAGCCCCAGTTCCTTTAACGGCTTTTATTTTGGAACTCTAATCCGGATGCAGTTCAAAACCTTTCTAACTTGACTGTGGTGGTGTTTGTGCGGGTGCTGGACGCGGTGGATAGCAGTCAGATAGAAATCTATAAAGGTGAGAATTTCGTCTTTATTCATTTATTGCATTATTACACAGAGCTATAAAACACACGTCTTCATCTATACAGTCAATTGTATCCTGTATTTATCTTTTACTTGATCCTGAAATATCAAATGAGGGATTTCAGATTGTAGAACCTCTAATATTCTGCCTGAGAGCAGCAGTTTTTAATCGTGTAAACCGTGAAACCGTCCCAGATGTGTGAGGTGCATGGTGGATCGTGTTCTCGGTGTGGATGCATGTGGAGGCAGCTGCTGCTTTGGTGGATCTCCGGGTGGACTCGGGGCCTGTCCTGCAGGAAAAGGCGTTTCACACCGTCCGATGGTGGAAATTAAACCAGGAACAAATAGATGGGTTTGGACCTGGAATAGCGGAAAACCATCCAAACCCTGTTATCCATTCATAAAGAAAACCAGAGGAGAGTAATCGTGATATTTTTTTGGTCCGAAATTTGTTAAATTATCTTACGTTTTCTAATAATGTTCATTCATGATTATTATAATGAAATAGCCTCAGTTCACCACTGACTACTGTAGCTATACCATCAGTCTGAATATGAGGATGACTATAGGAATATTGTGTCAGTGTGACATGTTATTTTGCACCATATGCAGGATATGTGGTCTTCCTGTGGTGAAAATAATCTTGCTTTGTGCTCTCAACTGAATTGCGTTGAGTGTGTGTGTGTGTGTTCTCTTTACCGCAACAGCACAGTTCAGAGCAGAGGAAGAAAAACCCAGAGAAACGACTGTAGATTGACCTCCTTGAGTTGGGAGTGGCCAAAATACATATTTATACTGCAGAGATAAGATGAGTGGAAAAATATTCAACATACTGAATCTCCTGCTGAATTAAATGTTAGCTTCGTGTGTGTGTGTGTGTGTGTGTGTGTGTGTGTGTGTGTGTGTGTGTGTGTGTGTGTGTGTGTGTGTGTGTGTGTGTGTGTGTGTGTGTGTGTGTGTGTGTGTGTGTGTGTGTGTGTGTGTGTGTGTGTGTGTGTGTGTGTGTGTTTCAATCACCAATATTTAAGCTATAGGTGGGAGGCGGAGGTTCTGGTGCTTCAGTTAAATTCCTTTCAACCTGCAAATATATCACCATATGTGCAGTGACTATATTTATTGTTTGAATGCCACAGGGTTCAGTTTATAGATACACAGATATTACAAATATCTCAAGAGACTCAACAGAACTACAAAGAGACTCTGAATTACAACAAAAAGATGCAAAATACCCACAAAATGAAAACCCCACTTTTCAACTGTGCACCAGGGATCCTGTTTGGTAAGATTTGAGGCCCTTTGATAGGTCTGTGCCCGTTGGGCCAATTTCCCCATAATCTGTCCACGTCCGTGAAGATGTTTCATCGAATTCAAACAGTCTGAATGTGAGGAGCTCACGGTCTGCAGGGCACATCTGCTCTTCCTCTGCTGTCAGGAAAGTCACTGGCAGTCAGACCTGAGGGCAGGAGTGACACAACTGCTCATTCTCTTTAAAAAAAAAACACGTGGACGTCCACGTCGCCTGTGACCAACTGCCACGGTACCAACCAGGATCCAACCGAGGGTCGAAGCCTTTTGTTACATTACTGACTGTTTTATTGAGGGATTTTCCTTGGAGAAGTCAAAGTACAACACATTATCTGTCAGCAGCTGTCGAGCAAAAACTGCATCATAATTGAAGCAGGCTCTTAAAACGAAATGCATACAGTTGGTATAGAAACGTATCAAATAGAAGACAACCGATTTAAACTGCTTTACGAAGAGACAAACGTCCTGAATTCACCCGCACACTCCAGCGCTGAACGCGTCTCTCTCATCCCGGCTGCTGCCCTCCCTGCTCTCTATTTGCTTTGGAGGAAAGAAAGATGAAGAGATGCTATTTTTAGCGTACCCTCCTCATCTGCATCCCCACGCTTCCAAGAAACGGAGACACGTGATTGGAGCAAAAAAGGGGGAAAATGCAGTCTCAGGCAACCTGGAAGCAGCGTCATATCAGTGCCGTGTTAGTGACACCAATCTACATCTTCTCTGCTCTTTAGTCATTTTTTTTAAAATTTTTGTTAATTCCTTTTACCAGGTTTCAGTGGTCCAGTTTGAGTGTCAAAAACAGTGAATACGCTACTACTTGATTTTTCCTAGAAAGAGATCAAGCCAGCAGGCAGGGAGGAAAGCTGCAAAGGCCAGCAGTTTGTCAGTGAGGTCAGAGGTCAACTGCCTGCTGACTTCACTCTGGAACAACAGCAATATCCGTCCAGGACTCAATTGATTTGTTTTTATCAGCCTCTTCGCTGGTGCAGACATGACATTTAAAACGATATATAGTAAAATAGCTATACATTAAAGCTTGAGTGATTTGTCGGTTGGCTGATAATTAATATAATGATATATAGGTATCTGCATTGATGTTGGCCAATATTCATCAATCTGAAATTTTATTTTAGAGAACAAAAAAATGCAGAAAACGTGCATTCATGTTTAGATTTGACATCAAAATAATTTACTTAATTTGAGTTATTTGGTTTAATTTGTGTTTCTTTTTACTTATAGTCATGACAATTATGGTTACACTGTTATAATACATTTCATTCATCATTTCAATTTCTTGTCTAACCCAGTTCTTCTACATATTTTTTTTGTTTGGCTTATATAGCGGTTTCAAAAATGTTTACACCCTTATATTGGTATCAGTATCACTTCCCAAAACTCCACTATCACTTGACTACACTGCAAAGATGTACAGCAGGTGTAGAAACAAGTGTTTGATTGTGAAGATTTATCATTTTCACTTAAAACTAAAGCTGAATATCATTCTTGTAGCTTTTCCCCTGCAATGTGTTTACCAGTTTAGGTCAGATCACTTTTTTATATGTACTGTAGAATTTCTTTAAAGTTTTCTGAGGGGCACACGGCCAATAACAGCTAATTGTTCATCATTTAAGGTGTGTTCCTTCCAGCACTGAGGTCCAATGCAGTGTCCAGCATGAAGTAAAACCTGAATACGCCCTTTTCTCTACGATGGGATCAGGTGGTGTTGTTGTTGTTGTGCATCTGTCATCACCTCAGCAGGTGTCTCAGTAACCGTCTCTGAGCTGGAAGGTGTTTGGGAGATCTGGGATCAGCTGGAGATTAGCTGTGAGTCTGCAGGAAGCCAGCCAACGCTGATTAAATGGGCCCGACTCGCAGATCGCAGCAGCACTTAGCTCGGGATCAATTCAGCCTCCTGTAGCTCGTCAATCTCCTTTAGGTGACAGGTTTAGAGGAGCTTGATGATGTCATTGTCCAGCACTGAAAGTCTCAACCCTTAGTCATGATTAAATCAGGATTTAAGAAATTCAGATTCAGCCCTCTTGTTTCATGGTTTGAAAATCCAGACCGAGTGAAGCAGATATCCCTTCACGGAGATGTTGAGCTGCATGTTGCTAAGATCATTCTAAGTGAGCAGAATCCCAAAGTTTTTCTACCATAATGCACTTTTTCCTGGTCTTGTATCGAAATCTGTCCATCAGAATCACCCCAGCATGAGAACAGAGGCACGAACGAACACTCAGCCTAATGTGACCTTAGACGTTTGGACAACCGAGTCAAGTCCTATCATACAGAACTGTAATCACCAGCAGTAACCTGGATGAGGGACGTGGATTTCACTGTAAAACTCAAAGCCACAAATATACCAGTCCTGATAAAGGCACGCCCTTCCCTCATCTCCCCTTCCCCCTCCATGACAGAGGAGATGAATGTTGCTCAGCAGCTTCTGGCAGTGCCCATTGTGCAGTTTGTCCCGCCTGACACTGCTCGACAAACCGTTTGCCAGTGTTTTAGTCTTTATTCGATGGTTCCTTGAATGCAGTGACTGAAAAATGATTTGAGATATTTTTCCTGAATCCAGCAAATTTATAATACACTATTATTACTTGTGTCTTATGGCCTGAATCCTTTCGATGTAGTGTCAAACCATTTGCTGCAATTGCATTTTAGAGATATATTTAGAGATATTTACCTCCACCAACGAGATTATGTTTTCGCTTGCATTTGTCTTTTAGTTGGCAGGATTACACAAAAACTACTGGACGGATTACTGTGAACATGATGGTTCCTAGTTCGGATTTTTTAGGATAATGGGAAACTGTAAATTGACTGTAGGTGAGAATGTGAGCGAATGATTGTATGTCCGCGCATGCTTACCCTGGTGACTTGTTGAAGCTCCACCCCTCCTTCCATAATGTCACCTGGGATTGGCCGCAGCCCACCCCCCCACAACCCTAGATAATAGATGGATGTAAATCTTGACTTCATAATGATGATGAAGATGAGGCTGCATTGATCCCTGCGGAGGAGCACGATCATGAGTCTGCACATTCAGCAAATAAAAGGAAGGATGGACAAATGAAAGCAGCAGCAGTAGCATCCTTCGGCCTGCATGACATGTGCATAATGAGAATTTGTTAATTACTTTGAGATTAAGCGCAGGGTCCTCGGTTTGTAGGCTTCTGTATCAAATTAGTGTTTAGTGAAGGTTAAGCCAACTCTGTTCTCCTCAGCTAATCGCTGAGACGCAGAGGAAAGGCTGCAGTAATCTCGCCGCGTACAGACGACACTGAACACCCCCCCTCTGAATGCCAACAAAGGCCTGTGGACGTGTTTGACAAGATCCAGACTTCCAAACAGTGGCTGCTAATTTGTCATGTCCTCTAATCCCTGCTATAAATAACTGTTGCCTGCTAACCTTTTTATTATTTTTTGTAGGTGGTAAACTAGCTATTTGGTGCAGAATCAGCTCAAGGGAATTAGAGTTATAGGTGTACAGGAGTTTTAAATTTGCACTGACGCAGAAGCAAATGTTATCAAAAGGTTTACATGAAGAATACAATCTAGACCCTGAGGCTGTGACTGTTTCTAAGTCTAAAACCAGGTCTGACTCACTGGAACACCGCTGACACAGCCCAAAGAAAATCATCGACGGGCAGAAGTAGCTGCCGAGCTGAGTAGGCAATTTGGTGCAGCGGTAACACAAGTAGATACATTTTTAATAAAGCTGGCCAGAGTGGAAATCGAACACCAGTTACTTGCTGTGATCAAGTGTGATCTCGCTTCCAGTGGCTCTGCTGGAGTCCGAGCCAGAGAAACAGTCCGGGTTGCATTTTTAGATTTGTTGTGGTTCATGCTGCTAAATAAATAATTTATATAGGTTATACATTGAAGGATATCATTAGTAATTTGTGTGTTTGTTTCTTTTTAAGTTATGTTAAAATCTTTCCAAGACACTGATAATGTATATGTAGCATTTTGTACGTGATTACGGCTTCAGCTCAGCACCCTGGGAGATGAATGAGTTTGGGCATTTTCAATTTGTACATAAAACCAGAGCAGAAATCGGGGGGGAAAGCATTGCTTCAGCAGGAGCCCGGTTAAAAAAGGTTGAATACGCTTCTATTTAATCATTGGTGGGTTTTGGGAGTAATGTTCCATAAAACAATCAAAGTGCCAGCTCCTGATACCTTTAAAGCCACGTACATTTGCACCTTGGTGGATTGGTAGTTCTAATGGATTTGCCAGGTAGTAAGGAACACACATCCCAGCAGAGGAAGCAGTGCTGCAGTGTACTGCCACAATTGATCAAATAATCCACAGCTTTCATTTATCAATACTGCTTCACAGTGTGTGTAACGAAGTGATTGCACAATGTGTACTTGTGTACGCAGACACCACTGACTTCAGACCAGGTTGTTGTTGGTCGATGGTGCCATCGCTCGACACTGAGTCAAGATAGCAATGTGCTAAAAATGCACATGACCTCTACTCATGTTAAGAACAACAAGCCAAGGGGCGCTCACACAGGGGCAAGTGTATTTGCTGTTCAAACAACATTGAATTGGAATTGGTCTGAATTGGTCATGTTTAACACAGAATATGAAATGTGGCCTTAAAATGCTGATCCCTCTGATTTAATAGGAGTTTGTTTACATCTGTGCATCATTGTCTTCAAATTCTGTGTTCTTTTAAAAAGGAAATAGCATTAAATATCCATAGTCTATATGTAAAGAGCTTTTTCAAACACAATATATAAAAAGTAAAATATTCAGTGAATCCAATCTCACATTTAATTTTACATCTATCTTTGACATCATATATTTCTTCTTCTCGTCTCTTGAAGTAAACACAGGAGCTCCAGGCTGCAGATTATTCTGGACGTCACAGGCGGAGCTGAAGTTATCAGTCAACTAAATGGAGATTGACAACCATGCGACTGCAGCAAATTCTGATGTTCTAAGATCAACAAGCTGAAAATAGATATCTTAGTTGCACAAATCAGACCAGAAACTATAAAAATAATAATCTCAGTAATTTCTGGCTCCATGATTTTTCCTCTGCCAGGTTTTCTTTACAAACAGTTTTTTGCCGTTATGAAAACTGTCCCACGTGTTGTGGAAGCTTTGAGTCTTCTCAGCATCATTCCGTAGCAAAGCATGAATGTGTTGAGGAAGGGTCGGAGCTTCTTTATTATTTAGCGGGCATCTCTCCGTTTCCTCATGTAAACCGATAGGCCGGAGCTGTGAGGAGGACGGTGCGCTTGTTTTGTTTGTGCCTTATTCCCCGAGAGTTCTAGTGTTCCACCGCTGCCGAGTGGAGATAATAGACTAAATATAGAGCAGGGTGTATGGAGTCAAAGTGGAGTGGGCTCAAGTCATCGCTCTTAAGAGTCAACAAGGTCTCCTGAATCATTTTAGGCCTCGTATCCCTGAATTCTCAGTGATGTCTTCAGAACAGCAAGTGGTGGGAGTTTGAGTCAAGCAGCTTATGGTTTGTCACAAATTAAATGAACCTAACTTATTTTAGAATTACGTTGAAGGAGCTCACAATGTGGCTGTTGGATGATCAGAGTTATTGACAATAATTGGGGTCTGATTCCCCACAGTTTTGAAGAAGGGTCTGTGCCTAAAATGTTACCTGGCACGTTATTAAATAGTTTGTGGGAACCTCACTGGAGACATTTCTGGTCTTTTGGTTTTGTTGCACTTTGCACTTATCAAGTTTAGATGTGCATCCTTTTCCAGATTTTCTACATGTCCCTTGTAAACTGTAGCAGGCTGGTGTTACTATTATTATATTATACTAGTATTTGAAACTAACTGACCGTAGCTCAGATTCTCTTTTCTGCAAAACAGAAACCATATTGTCCTTTTCCTATCTTTCTGCAGTTGTTGTTTCTGTTCTCTTGTTGTCAATATGGATAATGCAGTTATTTTGTCTGCATAAACTGTATTGGAATTATCAATGCACAAAACTGACTGGGAGTTTAGTGTTTACATTCAGTGTGAGCATCCGTGACACAACAGGTCGATTAATCCAACGAAAGTCGTACATTTTGTCCGTGTGCGTGTTAACACAATGTACAAGGTCAATAAAACTAAAGTCTCTCGAGCACCATCTCTCTCAGAAAGACACTTCAGTCTATTTTCCACACACAGACATTTAAAGGGAAAAATATTATTTTTCAATACACCAAATACACCTTATTCCTCAATGTTTAAAGCTACCTGGCCTACACACGAGGATGGTGATCATTTTCTGGCTCTTTATCTCAGTGCCCTGGTGTTGGAGTGTCATCAGGAGAGCAGGGTGGTGCAGGGTGTTTAATTCTTGATGGACTTGCACTGCAGCGCACACTGGCCTGCTTTCCATGCTGTGTGTCGGAAGCCCTGCTCACATGAACTCAGAGCAAGAAGGAAAAAAATCCTTTAGGGACAACGTTTATGTTTGAGTCTGAGAGTAAACACAGATCGTTAATCCCCTGTTAATCCACGTTTATGGTATTGAAACAAACTGCAGAGAATCACAGATACTTGTCCTGGTTATAACCTAGATTAATCCACCTGCCACAGTGGTTCCTGAGTGTGTAGGTTACCAGAGTCACATTCTTACTTCTCAGTGGTGTCAGTGTGGGTGTAGATGTCCGGATACGTCTTTCTCTCCATTCTTCTCTGAGCTTGTAACTTTAGCTGTAAGCTTGGGATTCGTATACCAACAACGTTAACTAGGTGTTTGCAGAATAAGAGATCAAGTACCTGCAGCTCTACCTGTGTCTCAGCATTCCAGGTGCCACGTCACTCCGGACATGGACTGACTGGTCTGCCTCCACTGAACCGCAACACCAGTTTGACTATTGTTGATCAGAAACATGCGGAAATGACACATCTGAGATGATTGTACTTGTAGAGCAGAACAGAGCTGGACACAGTCACCTTGTTAAGACACTAACTGATGTTATCTTCACAAAGATATTTACTTTCAGCACACGTCCAGCTGGTGAATATTTAACTCCTTCAATTCATCAAACTGGCTTCAGCTTGGTGCTTGTCCTGCAGCTGCCTGCTCTCCTCTGCACATGATTCCCATCTCCAGCTGATTGTGACAGATTGAGCCATTTGCCTCCAACCTGTCTCCAAATGGAGGAAACTCAGATGGGTTTTCTCCTTTTTCCCCTGACATCGCAATATGTCGCTTTGATTAATTACCATAAAGCAAATGTGCAATGCTTAAGCCTGACTCGTCATTTGTTATCCTTTTATTTAACAGATGTTGATAGAATCTCATCTTATTTTTCTTATTGAATGACCTTTTCTGTGTGAGATAGGGTTTAATTTGACTAATGTGTGTGTTGTTTGCTCATTAATTCAGAGCGCTTGCTTTGCTAGCAACCAGTCCAGGAAACCCTGTCTCCTGGAAACAGTGTTTATATACAAATAATTTGTGAGAAACATAAATGCAGACAGATTACATGTTCTCTTCATGGAATGAGGAAATGTTAATTTTCATAAGTGGACAAGTCACAAATGTAGGGATACTGAGTGAATCAGCTAAATGTTAACGGAAAGACACTAGTTTTCTGTCTATATACAGTATTATTTATTAGTTTTTATGGGAAGACACTCACAGCACTTCCCATATGTAGCCTCCATGTGTCCCTACGTCCTCACTGTCCTTGCGTCCTGCAAGCTATGGCCTCAGTTTGTGGCTCCATGTACAATCAATAACAACATCCATGCCCCTTTACACGCCTGATTCATTGATTATGTGTACAATTAATAATTCTGATTGTAAGATGTTGTGAAAAACATCTGGTGTGGTTTCCTATCGACCAATGAGATGCAGTCAAGTAGCTTTTTTATTTGACCAACAGTTCAGAGTCCAGTGATATTCAGGTTACTACCCTATGGTGAAAGGGGAAAGCATCACAGTCTGAAACAATTTGTCAATTTTCAAGACGATCAAATTACCTTGAAACCTTGTTGTAATGGTTATTTTGAGTAACGTTTTAATCTTCCTCCGTAGATGGCGTCGGCAACAGCAACCTACGGGCAGAAGGAGTCTTCGGACCAAAACTTCGACTATATGTTCAAGATCCTCATCATCGGAAACAGCAGCGTGGGCAAAACCTCCTTCTTGTTCCGCTACGCTGATGATTCCTTTACACCAGCCTTTGTCAGCACAGTGGGCATCGACTTCAAGGTGAAGACCATCTACAGGAACGACAAGAGGATCAAATTACAGATCTGGGTAAGACGTCCGTTTTTTTAGGTATTTAATTAAATATCCATCCATCCAGTCACAGGGCTGACGCGTAGAGACAAACAACCAATACCACTCACAGGGACAACATGAAAACTCTGTGAAGAAGGTCCTGGTCGGCTGTGCGACAACTGAGCCGTGAACAAAAAACCTTTTAATTAACTTTTACTCATTTTTACGAATCTGACGATTGAATCTGATTCATTACCGATTTCACTACAGTTAACTCACATTAACTTAAATCAATACATAATATTCCAGTCACCTCAACTGCTGACAATGTCTGTTGGCAGTAAGACACATAATAATGTAAATAAACTTCATATTACTTCTACAGTGGCTTTCGAGCCACAGTAGAAGGCAAATTGTCCCACTGGTTTTCTTCACTGTTGTTAGCAAGCTGCTTGTTAGACAAACATTCTTATGTTTCTAATCTGCAGCCGGTCGTATGTTTGGCTGCCGCATTAAGGCATAATTTGGTTTATGCATTTGATTTTTTTTCCTAAGCTTCTGCCATTTTCCAAGTGTATTTGTCTTTTTTCCCCTCTGCGGGTTTCTCAGATAATAGAGAGCACATACATGGTTGTTGTTCACCCAATCACCCAACGTTGTGTGGTCAGACGACTTGTACAAACCAGCTCTTCATCCCAGGGGAGTGTTAACTTAAAAAAAACATGATTTCAGGATTAGCTCCACACCTCTGACTAAAGATATCCTTGTGTTTGTATGTTAAGCACATTAAGCTGCATTTCTTTCATTAAAGGTTCTATACAAACCAAGTTAATTATTATCATCATTACTTGAATCTCTAAAACAAAACCTTATTTTTAGATTGAGAAATATGGATAGCACATAATTATGAATGGGTTCTCGTAATACTGCGAATCAAATATCCAGGTCTCCACTGTCCTGTCCTCAGATCACAGTGAACAAACTGCTTTTCCAGCTGACAGAGTAGAATATGAGAAATGAAAAGAGGCCGATGCACAACATAGTTACAGTCACTCGCCCTCAGGAGTAAACACCAGGCTTTGGCTCCTGAGCGCTTCACAGTAAAACCCTATCACAGAGCAAAGAGTGGAGACGAGTGGGCTGAGGCTCCCCTCAGTGAGGTGAGCCCCGAGTTTCACTGTCACGTTGTGGTCCGTGACATCACTTCCACCTTCACCACATGTTCCGCAGCAGGCCGGGCTGCGATGGCGAGCTGGGAGCTGCGTGTGTGTGCTCAGCTGCCTCTGTTGTCAGCCTTCGTCAGGTCTTGCCTCTGGTACAGAAGACACACTCAGCCAATCAGAACACGGGAAACCAAACGGCTGGGTGCTGCACTCCCCCTCCCCCATTACTACACATCTCCCAGAGTAGAGTTCTCCTCCCCTCCCTGTACACACACACACACACATAGACCCAACACACACATTCATACAAACACACACACACACACATAAATTCCCCATCCCCCACCTCGTAACATCTCAGCTGAGAGTCCATTGGAGTAAAAATTAAAATGGTTTGAGTTATGGGCTCAGAAATCCACATACACTGTGTATTTATCTTACAATGTGTAGTTGATCGCATTCATGTAGATTCATGTGATGTACACTTGACACTGTGGGGTTTGTGTGTGTATGTAATAAGTGAATGTAATATGTCCAATAGTAAATCCCACTCCGTAGGATATATCTACTGATTTCCAAGGAAATAATGAATGGCTCTTAATGAAAAAGATCAGGCCTATTTAGTGGATTACTATCTATTTAATTTCTTGTGGCTTGATTGAATTCAAGGGGACTGTATGGCCTTGGTTGAGATTTAAAAGTCCATAAAATTCCCCCCAAATGGCCCAAAACAGCTACTACTACTTTAAATTCTCACCTGCTGGGAGATAAACATTTAAACATCAGCCAAGATTTTGGTCTCAACTGTTTTTAGAGCTCTTATGTGTTCATTATGTAATTCCACTCGATGCTACGTACAGTCAAGAAGAACATTACAACAACAGTATGGACTGTGAAGGTCGGAGCTACAACACGCTAAAAATACATGCCACACACTACGTGACCTGAAGGATGAGAGCGATCATGTGTGTGTGTTTGAGTCAATAGATGCATCGATGGGTCCAAGAAAAGCTTCTAAAAAAACGAAATGTGTGTGTGTGCGTGTCAGTGTCTTTCCCTCTTGCTGATCTCCAGCCTGACAGCAGAGGAGTGATGCTGTTTAACCTGAGGCTGCTCGGCTCCGAGGGAGATGCAGGGTGTTGGGTATCAGAAGCACTGAGCTTTAATTCCCTGAGCGTTCATTAGGGTTTAGCGCTGAAATACAACCTCACCCGAGCCTGTAGCCAAGGAGAGAGAGAGAGTGAGGGAGGAAGAGAGAGAGAGGGAGTGAGGGAGGAAAATGCTCTTTTGGCAAAGCTCACCACAGAGATAAAGACAAGAGCAGGGGCGGATGAAGTGTCACCCACCTATTTTACAACCCTTTTTACACGGTGGCTTTACTGGAACACGTGGGCACGATGTGTCAGTCTGACATGTTGATTATAATGTCTGATCCTCAGAGTGTGTGTTTGTCTATGACTCATCGACAGACTCAACGCTTCTGAAATGATGGCTGAACACTAAGTTGTTCATCAACATTTGTAGATTTTAAATATCTAGAAAAGGCAATTATAGATGATTCAGAACAACAAAGTAATGCAACGCAAACTATGGGGTCTGATATTAACACCTGACATCATATCCTTTAAACTGTCCACTTACTGTATCTTTCACAACTCTGAAAATAATCATTAATGCAGGGTAGTCGTTTTAAGAATTAAGGGTGTGCTGTAACCCCCCCAAAAAAGTGATAAAAATAAAAGTTTTGGTTTGGCATTAGTTTTTTTACCCGGCAGATACAGTGTTTTATCATACAACAAACGAAATTCATTAACATAAAACAAGGAATCACTGGTGTGCCATTTGTCACAGTAGCTGGTATATCTGAAACCTCAGCAAGAAACTCATAGCACAGAATTTTTTTTAGTTTTATTTGACACAAGCTGTATTTTGATTTTACAGTGTTTTCTCAAGCACAGCTCTCCACTTAAATCACTCTAAATGGTTTTGTGTTTGTGTTTAATTGATACATCCAAACCTCAACATCTAAAAGGTTCATCCTGAGACATGACACCAGAGTTTATAAAACTGTCCTCTTCAATCTGAGTCTTGCTTCTCTTCCAGGACACGGCGGGTCAGGAGCGTTACCGCACCATCACCACGGCTTACTACCGAGGAGCCATGGGCTTCATCCTCATGTACGACATCACCAACGAGGAGTCCTTCAACGCCGTCCAGGACTGGTGCGTAGCTGGCTTGGTGGGGGGTTTGGTCACATGACAAATGATAACGTGGAGATTTACCTGTGTGTGTGGGCACGTGCATGCATATCAAGTTGTATCTAGATAATCAGCACCAGGCTTGAAATAGATGATACTGCCGATTGATGAACAGTGAGGATGATCCGGTTCAGGTTTCAGAACATATTGTTTTAATGGTCCGCTGCGTCCGAGTGCTCTGTGTCTGTCAGAGAACCGGATGCTGCAGTGAACACTATCTTTTATCCTTTCTGGCTCCTGACGGGACTTTGGCTCAGCTCAAGACGAGCTTCGTTATTCTGTATCTGAGAAAAAGGAAAGGATCTCAAAGTAACCCCCAAAAGGTTGCAAGATAAATTCTGTGGGGTCATGAGATGATGAGTATAGGAGAGAATATTCTTATGTGTAAATCTGTTTTCATTTTGAGTTATTGTAAGTAGCTGCAGTGAGATGACAAAGCCTCTGAGTTTCCTCTCTGTTTCCCAGGTCCACTCAGATTAAGACGTACTCGTGGGACAACGCCCAGGTGTTGCTGGTAGGAAACAAGTGTGACATGGAGGACGAGCGAGTGGTGGGCGGAGATAGAGGCCGGCAGCTGTCGGAACACCTTGGTGAGTTTATAGTGAACACACACACACACACACACTGTTCAAACACATGACTCACAGTTGTGTACACTGGTCAGAGTTTACTGAAGGACTCAAAACTTAACAGGACATGAACGTCTAATGTTTGTCACGATTCTTTGAATGACAATGTGTGGTGCTACAAGGAGTTACGTACATTCTTGTCCAAATCTTGATTTCTTGAATCTTGAATGGTGTATTTCCCGAAAAAAATATTAAACTAATAAATGGGCTATTGTTTAGCGTTATGCTGTATTCATAGTATACCATGTCAGAATGGAAAGTTTAGGAAAGTCTCAGAGTATTTTGACATTCACACTCATGCCCATTTCAAGCCTTGAAATCACATAGGATAAAGGGAAATTAGTTTCTGTGAGTTAAATCTCAAAATTCAGCTGACAGGAATCGGATCATTAGATTCAGGTGAATCCATCTGACACCTTTTAAACCTCTCTGACCCCCCCTACCCTCCTTCCCTTCCAGGTTTTGAGTTCTTCGAGGCCAGTGCCAAGGACAACATCAATGTGAAGCAGACCTTCGAGCGCCTGGTCGACATCATCTGTGAAAAGATGTCTGAGAGCCTGGACGCCGGAGACCCGGCTGTCACAGGGGCCAAACAGGGGCCCCAGCTGACAGAGCAGCCAGCTCCACCCCACCAGGACTGTGCATGTTAAAGCTGACTGCTCCCTCCTCCCTCCTCCTCCTCCTCCTCCTCCTCCTTCTTCTACTTCTCCCTCAACTGGATACCAGGCTCCGGGTCTATTCTCCATCACCCTTTTCACTTACTTTCCTGCTTCTCTCTGTATGTCAGTATGGATCGTTGGCTCATAGTCACAAGAATCAGGTTGAAAAGTGTCTGAAACGCTCTGAGGTTCTCGTGGACCAGTGCTTGAGGTGTGTTTGCTTCTGGTTCCTCCGCAACCAGGAGCTAAAATGTGTTGGGGCTGGTTTTGGATCAGTGCTGAACCAGGCTGATGCCAAAGCAAGTTCAGTTAAACCGAAGTGTTTCAGACTCTTTGCAACCTGTGTTCTTTCAGTTCCCAGACCTGTTGTCCGTTGTCCCCCTGCTCCTCAGTGTGGTTTAACAAGAAGGATTTGACGGCGTCCGTCCTCAGAGTGCCATTTAAATCCTTCCCATGTTTACAGTACTTCATTTCATGTCAGTCAAATGTTTTGAGAAGATGTCAGCCTTGGGGACCAACAAGGTCACAGTTGAGTTACCTATATGTTAGAGGGATGATTCAGCTGAAAGCTGCTCCATACCGATGTGTTATATTTCTTATATGATTCTGGATTCATACGGAATCATATATACATGGATCTGTGTTACTTTTTTCCTCACCTTGTATCTCAACACGGATGCTGCAGGTATTAGGAAGAGTATTGTTTAGCTCCGTCTGGCCTTTTATTTTTTTTTACTTTTCTTCAGCAAACTTTTTTTGTATTCTGATAGCCCGGTTTATTATTTTAAAATATGAACAAGATATAGCTAGGTAAAAATAGTAAAAACATGAAGACACATTTTATTTAATTATATTTATTTCAAATGTACATATTAATGTTGTGCAATATATATATATAAATATATAATATCTACAGGTATGCATTTCTGAAAATGAATTTGAAAAGGAATGAACTTCAATGAGGATAGTATCAAATATAAAAAAGGTATATGTTGTAGGGTTTGTTTGAAAGATGTGTGTGGATTGCGTCTTTTCCCCGTGGGTTTGATCTCCTGCTGCTCTCCAGGGAGGTTTGGAGTCAGAAATTCAAACTTCCTTCTGAGCAAAAAGTAGTGGAGCGGCGCTTTGAGTGTGAATTACAAGTCACACAACATGTTTGTCATCCTCCAAATCCACTTCAGTGGGATTTTTAGCCCTGCTGCTGAGGAAGTGTAACATCTTAGCAAGGCTCTAATATTAGAGGAGGGAGCCGTGTGGAGAAACGTTTTGTTGCATCATTAATGTATTTATGGGCCAGACTTGGTGAAGGTGACATCAGGAGTCGTGAGTCTCCTGAAAAAACTGGCAAAGGCAAGTGTTGTTGCAAATGTTTTGATTTGACTGTTCCTGATGTCACAGAAAATATAAAGATTTACGGGCCTCACCCTTCACTGGGACACAGCTCACTTGTGCTTGCTAACAATGCTACATGCTGCTACATATGTGAAAGAAAATATCCTGGATCTGATCCGGAGCGGCACCAAAATTGAATGGGTTCTTCCCTCACCCATATTGCATCCTTCCTTTAATATCCGTGGAAACCTGTTCTGTAATTTTGTGTAATGCTGCAAAATAAATAAATCAAACAAACACCAATGAAAAAATATAACCTTCTTGGTGAAAGTAATTATTCACACTTGAACGGAGCCAGGGCGGCGATTATCAGACATTTTATTGTTACCTTAAATGTACTGAAATGGGTTTGGAGGATATAAACAATGTTGTTTTATTGGGTAATGTTTATGGTATTTGCCTTTTATGTAACAGTTTGATCCCAGGGAGTGAAAGAAAACACCCAGAGAGAATAAGCTGGCACGTGATAAACAAAGTCACCAGAACTGAGTTGGCTGTTCCACAAATATGAGCCCATTCAGCCACTGGGATGTGCAGGCCTGGTTTCAACATCACTGAATCTGCCTCTGATGGCAGTTTCTTTCTAAATGAACCAGAACCAGATCAAAATCACTTTTATGAACATCGCAGTTAATTTGTCTCGCTGATGTTGAGACCTCAAGACCTCGGAGAGCAAAGAGTATACTGACGGCACCGGAGAGGATGGTTAGATTCGAGACAAGGAAAAGAAACTCACTGTAGCATAAATTACATACATCAGTCTAGATCCAGATTGACAGGCAGGATTTCACGGCACCTGTTTGGATTTTGAATCTTAATTTGCACTGAATGGATTCAGGCCTGTTGTACGTGTGCAGTTCAGGGAATCCCTCATGTTCACTTACATGTTCTTGAGGGCAATTGAGAGACATCATAATATCTCTGGACATTAGAGAAATCTGTCAAACTAAATTATAGTAAGACGTCCCCAGGATCAGTATTACAGAACAGCTACATCAGATACTGGCGGCCTCTTGTGTGGACCTGCGTTTATCACAGGAGCAAAATGTGCACACTTGTTTTAATACAGTTTCCAACAGTTCATACTGGATTCCCGGGTATATCTGCGTTTCACTTTCACCAAAGATCACTGTCGAAGCAGCTTGTTGTTGCAGTAGAATACCAGAATGAGATGCGGGATCCGGGTTAAAACATTCAAATGGTAATAAAACAATAAAAGAGCTGTTTGGCTGGAAATACAAGAACTCTTGGCGTTTAGAATAATTTTCTGTTATTGTTACCTGCGGCTTGCTGGTGTGCAGTGCAATTCAGAATTTAAATTTTTTTTTTCCAGTAACAGCGATGATAAAGGACGCATTACTACCAATGGATTGATACTCTGGAAGTCATAATTATGGTCAGACTTAAATCTGAATCAGAAAAGTCTAACTGATGTGAGGTGCAATTGTCAGGTGGAGCATAAAATAAACCTGTAACCACAGAAGGATATTAAAGTGTGAGAAATGAGGCCCCAGACAAAGTGATGATTCTATAGTCAAATGTGATTACTTGGAAATTTACAAACCTGGGAAATTATTTTTCAGATTTAAATTTTTTCCCCCTGCTTATATCTTTCTTCTTACTGGTTGTGACTGTTTCTTTCCTGGTGAAATCCAAACGTTTAAACTCTCATCCTATCTAATATGTCTTCCTCTCTATATACATCAGATCTGTAAATATTGTACCTTTGAGTCATATGTGTGGATTGTGTTGTATCAACTCAGGCTTGCAACATCTACAAAAAAAAGGAGAGTAAAAAAAAGTCAGTAAAAAACCTTGAAGCCCCAAAAGAGCCATGTTGTACTGTATCTGCATTCATTTCTATAGGCCTGCTTGTGAATGAATGTGTCACTCAGTTACGAAGCAATACACACACTCTACAGTGTCTGCACTAAAAGAAATGCCACCCAGCTTGGTAGAGGTTGCCGACGTTAGATCTTCTACTAGCACGCAGAAACATAGAATTTTATTTGGTCTGGTATCACTGCCTCTTCAAGTCCTCCTCGGTTCGGGCCGTTAAGATGAGAGAATCTGCTGTGGATGTTTTTATCTGTACTTTGTGGTAAAACAATAAAAAAAAAAAGTTGCTAACAATCAGTGGACTCTGGATTTTCATGATTTTGTTCATGTGGAAATAAGAACCCTACCTACAGTCACTTCTAATATCCCGAAGTGACCTTAAACAGAAACTGTTGTGGAATCATGAAAGATCAGGCTCATCAAGGTAAAGCAGCAAAACATCTTATTTTGTAGGGAAATGTTCAGATGCTACTCGTCCAAACCATCACAAGATGTTTCACTCTTCACAGGAGGAGTATGTGAAAAATGAAAGAAAATCTCATATACGTTAAATATATACATGTATGTTAAAATAAATGTCTTTAAAAGTCAAATTAAATGTAGTTCCTATAGTCAGCAGGTGTCAGGAGGATGATGGGAATGAATCACTTTTGAAATCGTACTTTGATCTGTGACTGAGGCCTTCATTCCTGCAGTATGCTCTTTATTACATCGGAGATCACTGTTCCCCAGTGTTTTCAGTCTTATAGAATACAATAAGTGAAAACTAATACTCTTAAAATAATTACCTAGGTGGAAAACGTTTGAGTATTAAAATAAATACACACCCGTCTCACATATATCTACATTACTATTATCTAAAAATGTGTTAATATGAGAATTAGATTTAGCTGGTTGAACCTCTGGCTCATTATTGGTGGATGACACTGACTGTCTAATATCAATGAAAGGTCCATCATCAATATGCTCATCAAACCCTGATCTTCAGCATCCCTGCAGAGACATGTAGATACGAGACTCAATAAGTAGTGGAAGTACATTCGATTATATTGATTGCAGAATCCATAAAACTACACTTTGTCGGCACTTATTCATTGAGCTGGATTCTATGCATCACAGTCTTCATTTCCAAGAACTTTCAGAGGAGCCAAACACCTAAACCATAAAACTGCACTATTCTCACAAAACAATGGCCTTGAAACCACTGGTGAGTTAATAATCTTCTGCAAGTTTCTCAATGAACCAGCAGAGGGAGGGAGACACCAGGGTGACGCCACGATGGAGAAACTGCAGCTCAAACCTTGTTATTGCGCAACACTGACTTCCCTCATTCAGGCTCCATTCAATGAGCAAAACGCAGCATGAACCCACTAAATTATTTATTAGTGTCTTGATATTAATACACTGTAACTCAAAAAGAAAAACTGATTGAATTATAATGTTATCCTTGAGGCTTATTACAGACCAAACCAATTCTTCACTACAATCATTTTGATTAATACATACTATTTATATATTAACAATAACAATAATAATATATAATGCTCAAATTATGGCATATCCATTACAAGCATAACTAATATCAGGTTTACTCCTGCACACAGATACTTCTTCGACGTGAATGAAAACCCAAGAGATTCACCAAATTACATGGAAACAATATTTATTGCCGAGCAGCATTGAATTCAGAACACAGGGGTCACAAAGCCGAATGACTGTAGGTTGGAGCTACACACAAACAGTCAGTGCAACAAAGAGGTTACTGAAGTGAAAACACACTGAAGTAGCACACAGAAGAGTAAAAATAGATAATTACAAGTGTCTGCAAAGGTTCAAGATGATAAACACTGATTTGTTGTGCCCTGCGACACCCGGCTGTGGGCAACATTCGAGTTTGTCAACGACATGCAAAAATTGTAAGTCACATCACATATGAGGATCTATCCCTCATATAACAAGTGTGGGTTTGCATATGCATCTTCCTCGCAGCCAGTTCCTCACACATTAAGGTCTCCAGGGCCTCAATGCATATTCTTATCATAGAAATATTGTGACTCTGCTTGGTCCAAAGACTTTAAAAGACAGTCTGTACAAATGTTTACAAGGAAAGAAATGTCTGTTACTGAAGTTGAGCACATAGCCCCCATTAAGTGCCTATTTCCCCCCCCATCTGTAAACCCCATGGCCATACTCCATTGAAAAATCTATCAATTCAAAGTTGCTTTCTTCCCCAGTAAAAAACAGATATTAGGTAAAACAGCAATTTGTACATAAAACATGTCAACAGCACATGTCCTTTATTTCGGCATCGAGTAGAATAAACCAATATATTATTTTTTCTTAAATAAACCAATGCTCAATGTTGACTCTTTTACGCCACCAGGCGGACGCGTCAGGTAAAACATGTGGATTCTGATAATTCATTTAGATAATAAAACTTGTCCAAATGAGCCGAATACAACAGGAAAGTCTCATTGTTGTTGTGATCATCTTTTAGTTGTGTTTTACCACATGTTCCCCCGGTTGAGAGCGTTTTAAAGCAGCCGGTCATTCCTGTACAGTTCGGCCTACGTGGCCTGGATCTCGTGTCCCAGCTGGAGAGCTCCCATCAGGGATACATGAAGAACCAGTGAGTCCATGGAGCTTCTGTGCTGGTCGCTGCAGCCCAGTTCCCGGGACTAGTGCACCTGGACCTCGTGTGGCAGCAGCTGACAGCCGCTGTTCACATGGCTCAGGACCTTGTGCCTCAGCCCGGCCACTTGCTCCCGGAGCAGGTCGGCCGTGGACGCCAGGTCGGAGTTCTGGTTCCTCAGGGACTTCACCTTGTCCTCCAGCCGGGAGATCCGCTCCAGCTTGCGCCGCCGGCACTTGGTGGCCGCGATCCGGTTCCGGAGCCTCTTCCTCTCGGCTTTCCCGTGCTCCGGTGAGTCCATGTCCATAGGGGAGAGCGGAGGACTGTCCCCGAAGCTCTGGACGTCTGGGACCGTCTGAGGCTCCTCCTTCAGCGGCGGGACCCCCTGCTGCGGCGGGACCCCCAGGTGATGGGCCGGAGGAGGAGGAGGGAAGGGGACCGTGTCCGTGGTGTAGTTGACGGAGGTTCCCAGCGGTCCGGTGCCGTAGCTGTGGAGGTTCGTGTACACCGGCAGGTCCGGCTGGAGGGACACCGGGACCAGGTTGGCTCCCGGGACCAGGTTCCCTCCCAGGTCCAGGCTGCCCCCCTGGATCTGCCCGTCCCCCCCGCTGAGCTGGTTCTGCTTGTGCAGATCCTCCAGCGCCTTCACGAAGCCCTCGGCGAACTCCTGCTCGTCCGACACCGTCTTCCCGTAGAGGAACTGGGGGCTGGTGGGGGTCGTGGTGACCATCCCGTGGGACTGGATGATCAGCCGCTCCAGCTCCGGGGAGGCCAGCTTCAGGAGCCCCAGGTCCGGGGAGGCAAGCTTCAGGAGCCCCAGGTCCGGGGAGCTGAGGATGCTCTCGGCGTCGCGGAGATGCGGCTTCAGGTCCTGGTCCTCCTCCAGTCTCAGGTCCATGTCCTTCTTCATCATTGTCTCCGGGTGATGAGGATGAGGGTGAGGAGGTTCTCAGATCGGAGTCCTGCCCATAACCAGCGTCAAGCACCTCCGGGTAAACTCAGGTATTATTAAATATCACGAAGCTGTGACAGTATCTGGAGCTGGATCTGAACCGAGTGCTCGGCCGCGCGCACAGCCTCCAGCTTTTCTAGGCACGCACGTTCCGTTATGTCACGTCGAGTGCGCGCATTGGGCAGAAATTACGTTTTGCAGATTTTTATATGAATAAAGCGATCAGAGAGGAGGAGGAGGCAGGAGGGAGGTCTCACTCCGAGCCTCATCCTGCAGGCACGCTGTCAGTCTGATGATGTGTCTTATGATGATGTGTGTCTGTATTTACATGAGGTTTCCCAGTTTCTTTTGAAAGGTACATGTATTTATACAGTCACATTCAAAGTAAGTTATGGGATAGAGATAAATCAATAATAGGAACATGATGATATTCTTTTTATTTCCAAGATATAAGATGTTCTTATTCATATTAATAACAACACATATCCAGGGTAAATTATCCATCTCTGGTTCCTGGATAATCGTAAAGTTGGAAGCCTTAAATCAAATAAGAACAAATAACATGTTACATTTTTAAAACAGATAACACATTGATATTAGGTAAAAGCTATGTGTAGAGATGCGTAAGCAGAAGACAAAGCAATTTACGATTTGATCCAAGCAAAACAAACAACGCACAAAAACTAGCAAGGACATGAAAACAAATACAAACCAGCTTTGCAAATATATATGAGTAAAAGCAGATGAGCGCAGACAGGAGTGAAGACTTTGCGATTTATGATAGACTAATGGAAGTATCAACAGAATTAAAAGAAGAAATCAGAAGTAATGGAACAGCAAATGTTATCAAAAGTCATGACAAACACATCAGCATCTTCAGTTTGTGTTTAAACGTAAACCCGATCCTCTTGAATCTGATATTTTCATGGAGTTTTTTCTAGATGGGACCTGCACAGAGGCTGAAAGTAATTTAGGAACCATGTGCAGAACCTGAGAGATCTGGAAGGTTCATAGTCACATATACATGTTGAACCTGAACCAGCCGGACAATCATACATATATAAAAATCATCTCTCTGACACTGACAACCAGTGTAGTGATCAGAGAACTGGTGTAAATTGCTCTTTGTCAGGACTCGACCAACAGGTTGTGTTTTACTAACTTCATAGAGAAAACTGAAACACATCCAAATTACAACAATTAAATCAGGCAAGAGACAAATCTCTGATCCTCGACATGTTCACGTCGTCTGCTGATTTCTTTGACTGATTTCATTTGACTGCATTTCAGACCTTTGGTGCCAGTTCTGTTGCCATGGGGATGAAGGATACACTACAAAGAGTAAGGGGGTATATTAAGGCTTGATGTGGTTTTTACTTTACATTTGTGTGCTCGAGAGCTGATGAATTCTCAGCAGGCGATGAGCTCCTCCCTGTTTTTTTTCCCTCAGCTGATATATTGTCCCTCTTATTCCTGAACATCGAAATATGAGGAAGTTGAATCTGAAACCGATGTGATTTCTACACTTCCTTTGGTCAGCTACCAGTCTGGAGTTGAATGTGGCTTTTACCCAACACAACATGTGATAGATGCAACATGGGTTTTTCCACGTTACAGTTTCCATTTTCTTTTGCAGATTTTCCGATGTCCCTTTTTCATTTTAAAATCAAATCAGAATTTAAATTTTCCATTTGGCATTACATCAGGCTGATTAAGTGGAAGTGTTTTGAAATTACACATCACCACCATCTCCTTCTAGTGGTTTTCTTTCTAAGTGGATTTATTCTCCACGTCTCTGAGGGATGAATTCGGTGGAAATCCTTATTGTAAGTTTAATGAGCACTTCCGAGAATGGCAGCTCTGTTTGCTAGTTGGTGTACTGAACAAACAATCTCAGATTTGAGCTCAAATCACTACAACACACTTTAATCCCCAGCACACTTCAAGCCACAGAAAATTATTTTAGAAATCCTTTAGTCATGTTCTATCAGTTTTATAAAGCTGTAGTGAATTACAGAGTAGTGAAGCCTGTGTTTTCTTTCCTCCCACTTTCGTCCATTGATACACAGATGTAAGCAGCAGTCAATAAACCAGCGATCAATTCATTCACCCAAAACCCTAGTAATGAATCTCTGTGCCATGTGTTAATCTCCCTTGTTTCCTTTACTTCCAGTCGTCTGGCTAGTAAAGGGTTACAGAGAGGAGGTAAGTGCGTCAAAGGTAGGCCCTCTCCATCACTGAGAAGCAGTCTGCGGGTGGATCACATGATGGACCCTGTGATGTCAGATCTCCTTATGCTGTGGCGGAAATGGAAGTGGGTGGTGGTAAACCAACAGAGAAGAGATATTTTAGTCTAAAAGCTGAGTATCGTCGGAGAGAGAGTGGGGGTTCTGAGCCTGCAGTGGAGAAACAAAGGTTTTTCTAGTAACTGGTAAAGGATGTACCACTCTCTCACATGCTCGCTTTCATTTCCTTTTCCCTTTAATCTATTTAAAAGAAGAAAAAAAACATGAACCGTGAGCAATATACCTTTGCAAAGAGTTTAACATGACAAAAAGTAATCATAGTTTTCGGGCACTGATGTTTTGCCCGCTTTTATGATAATGTCCATATTGATAATTTGGGATTAATTTGTTCTTTTTTTGTTGCTTCAGAATGAACCCTTCATATCGTTTTTTTATCGTATCATGCTGTATAGTTTTGTATCTTATCACCATCAGTTAAAGGGCTAAAACATTAATAGAAGAAATACAGGGAAATGTCGTGCATGTTATTGTTAGGTGACCTCCAGTTGCCATAGTAATTTGGCTGAGACCAAAGAAGGAATTCAGGCTACTGTTTTATCAAGAGTGGCAAACTATGTGTTAGGAGGAGGGTGGGATGGATGGCTAGGTGAATGGGTGTATGGAGGGATGAATGGATGGATGGATGGATGGCTAGGTGGATAGGTGGATGGAGGGATGGAGGGATGGAGGGATGGATAGATGGATGGGTCAACAAAACACTTAGGAACCTCACACAAGAAGTTTCCTCATTAAAAAACAATAGTCAGAGCTGTGTCTTCAATTTTGACAGTTTCACACTAACTGCTTGTTTATTATCAATATAGAACCATGACGATGAAGTTACTCTATCTTTAAGGAAGTTCCTGTTTTGACCCGATCTATGATCTTTATCTAGACCTGAGCAAGAAGGTTTTGTACTTAAATCTAACCAGAGAACACCAATGTTATACCTGACACTGGTATCTAAGGGTTGAGACAAAATGAAAGTGTTCTGGATAAAGACACTAGGCTCATAGCCTTCTTTACAGTACGACAGGTCTAATTCTTTAAACATGAGTCAAAATGCGTTGATGTGTTAAACACTGGCCTCCAGGAATGAGGCACTATGTGATGAGCTGTCAGGAATAATACTTCTGCTGTGCCAGCGAACAACAGAGCTCAGCAACAATCTGTACTGTATTGAGCAACTTGTGTGATTGATGAACAGTTTGCTGGAAACCACCACGACTGATTATTGGAGCGGAGTAAAGAAAACAAATGCCCTTTGAAGGTTATTAATGACGATGAGCATCTGTCTTCTGTTGGCAGACACATTAAGGTCGGCTGACTTCCACCTTCATTCCTATTAATATCAAGTTAATACCCAAGTATGACTTAATTCTAATTAAAGCCCGACAAAGACATTAGGTGATATGTTTGCTGGCAAATGGTTTGACAAGTGAACATGGCTGTGATTATTAAAGGTTCAGTGTGTAGAATTGAGGGACATCTAGTGGTGAAGTTGCATGTTGCAGCTGAATACCCCTCACCTCACCCTCCCCTTCCAAACATGACAGAGAACCTGTGGAAACCTTCAGTTGTCATAAAAACTCAAAAGGTGTATAGTTTGTCTAGTCTGGGCCACTGTAAAAAAACATGGCGGCCTCCGTGGAGAGCACCCGCTCCTGATGTTAATATAAAGGATTTAAATATAAACGGCCTATTCTTTGGTAAAGAACAAGCATTTAGATGAAACACAACAGTGAAAACATCTAGGATTCTTTTATATTAAATTTCTCCCAATAGATACGCTTCTCCTAGTAGTTTACTTATGTCGGGCATTCAGTGATAAAGTATCTGAATGGCAGGAATGTGACTGTGTGGGCTCGTATGCTCAAATACAGATACCAAACAAAACGTTCCCCTAGTTCTCATCTCCTTTTTTACCACTGATCTAAAACCTAAAAGACTCATGACAAAGAACAACATCAAACCTGAACGCTTCCCCACATTTAAACATTCATTATTGTTGATTTCAAGCCAAGAGAGTGGCCTCACAAAGAATTCAGCCTGCTTCTCTATATCTCTTTTTGTGTTACCATTTAGGCATCTACAGGCTTGTTCTACACAAAATGTCATTGTACTTGTACAGTGAAAATATAGGTCTCTTAAATCAACGTGACAAAGTGAAAACCTGTTTTTGCTTTTATCTCTAATTCACAAAAGTATCCTGACTGTTGTGGCTCTCCAATTTGTTATTAAAGAGCTTCAGTTACAACAAAATACTGAAGCTAGGTCTGAAGACTTTCCAGCGTTTCTGCATTTCGATATATCCATCTGTATTTTACTGTATTTATTTGCTTAATTCTCATTGTGTCCTTTTTCTGCCTCAAACCTGCTACTGTATTATGTCTAACTTATATTTATTCTTTTTAGCCCAGCATCGCATCAACAGCAAGTTCCATTGGCCAGTTTCAAAATTACCAGTCAGAAACCTTGAGGCGATTTTATGCTGACTTCCTTCACTGTTATTTTGTCCCTGGCACAACAGATCACATGGTTTTACACACTGAGTGGCCCTCAAAGCTGTTCCCATGGTGACTGTGACCACTGACCTCTGACCTCCCTGTGTAGGGTGAGTAACAGTGAGGAATCCCCTTTCAGTTTCACAATATCACAATGAAACAGCGCAACAGATACTAAAAAAAGATGATCTAAAAACCTGTCATCTCAGGTCAAAATATCCCTGAAAAAGAACTGCATGTCCCTGAGATGACTGGAGAGGAAGAGACAGGGATGCAACGATTTGGGAGAATGTTTTCCTGGCAGGCTGGGATTAGACAAGGTTCCATAAATATGTTGGGCAGCTCGGTCTGCTTTGTGCCCAGTGGTAAAAATAGGCCTCCCTCCCAAGGGAAGTGATGACGTCTGCAGCCTGCCTGCATCACCAGCCACAAGTCAGCATCATCCTCATACTGGAAGAGCCGGGCAGAGACAAAGTGTGGGGGGAGCATCTGTGATCACCATGGCAACACAAGCAGAGTGACGCAGGTGAAGGCAATAGAAAGGAAAAGAGGTAGCGATTGGCTGGCGAGCGCAATGTGTGTGTGTGTGAGGTAAAAATGTGTAGGCGGAAAAGAAGAGGAGGAGGACTCAATAACCTAGAACTGAGATGAGCCCCAACACCCTCTGCACAAGCATTCAGGCACAAACACACACACACACACACACACACACACAAACACACACACACATACAAAGTCCAAGCCTGTTAGCACGGTCAACAATTCAGCCTCGCAATGAGATGATATGATTTAGCACGCTCTCTGAGCACTGACTTCACAGGAAGAGGAAAATACTGTTATTTGTTCCTCCCTCACAAATGCCATCTTGGATTTTATGCATGCATTCATTCTGGGAGGAGAAAAAAGATTCCCCACATTCAAACCATCGCTGTGTTTCATGTCAGTGCCATTAAAATAAACCTTCGGGGCAATTCAGCTGCTTTGGCAAAGACTTAATGTTGAATTTAATTAAATTTTGAAGGTTATTCTGCCCTCTGGCCGTCGTCTTCACAACGGTTTCTCAGATGTTTCTCTCCTATATATGGTTTTTACAGCTTTCCTAATTTAATTTAATTTTACAGGATGATGATTGTTAGATTTGATCTTCTTATTAACATATTCAGAATGGGGTTTCAAAGCTACAATGAAAAAAATATCACAGAACAGAAAGGGAGAAGTTGACTCATCTTTTCATTGTGGGCATCATGTTGTAATTCCATCCTTTAAATGTAAATCCAGAATCTACTGAAATACTAGGTAAGATGAGCTGAACATCGTGTACTGGTCAAAATTTACTCCCAGTTAGACATATTGTTTTCATAAATAAGAAGATGAGCAGTCTATACAGAAAAGAAGTATAGTTTTTTGAGAAAAAATAAACACAGTGCCTCCAAGACACTTTACTTAACACCATAATCTGTGAGTCATACCTCAGAGGTGTTGACCTAAGACTACTGAAGCAGAGCAGGAGTAAAACCTCTTTATCAGGAGCAAAACAGTAATTTCAGCAACATGAGATCAGTTCAGACAAGCAGCAGCACAGAGGAGGAGGTGTGGGGGTGGGGGTGCGAGTAGTTAGGGGAAGATTAATGTTTTTGGTGACTCACTAGTGACACCTGTTGGAGAGACAGGGAGTAGCGGAGTCTGAAACGATGGGAGACAGGACAAAGGGAAAGAAGGTGGTTGCAAGGGTAAGTTGTTATTTTGTGTGGTCTCTTGTCCATTTTCCCTTAATATAAATGTATCTGTATCTCTCCATTCAAGGATTGTTTGATGCTTTTTTTATACTGCATACAAGTAATTGAGATACATTTCCCAAGTTAAGCTCTGATCTGATGTTACGATGTTTACCAAGAATAAATATTCAGACACTTGTAAACGATATCAAAGTTGAATCTTTAAACATAACAGTATTTAATTATAACTACCACTTTGTATTTTAGTGTATTTTTAAGCACCGGACATCCTATTAGCACTAGGTTTTACTGTGTTTCTTTATATTTGGTGTTTATCATCCACAGGTGTATGTTCTGTTTTCATGGGGATGGAGTTATGTGTTTTGTTTTTTCTTGTTGCGCTATGCTGTGAATGTTGGGGACACTGAGGCAAATTCCAAACAACTGAGATGTGTGGCACTTCAATATTTTTTTTAAATAAACACAACCGCTTTAACAAAAGTTGTTTTATTCTCATGTTTTCATGTAAATAACTTACAACATTGTCTTTTGATACAAAAATAAAATGATATCCAACTAACTTGACACATGTTGGACTCATCCACATCAGACTTAAGAACATGAGAAACTTATTTTTTTTTTGCATCAACACATGTTGCCTCTTAAATGCTTGAACAGAAGTGTTAATTTTCAGAGACGACTCCTGCCACTGCACGTCTACTCTTCACCTGCTGTGATCGGCAGCAAAACAAAAATGTTGCAAACAACATTACGTCACAAAACACAGAAATAAAGAGCAAGTTAACAGAGGAAAAAATCATGCAACAGAAGTTGGGGCTGTGCAGTTTCTTCACCAATCAAAACCACAACCGAGGAGACAAGTTGACAAGCAAACAAAAGCCAAAAAAATATATATAAACAGAAACCTTGTTCCAGTGTACCACCTGATGAACAAGTACTTTTTGAATATCTAAATGTCATTTGTGATACAAGCTTTAAATTTGTAATGATTCGTATTACAACAGAACAGTAAAGAAGCCTATAAGCTCTGACTGACACACCTGTATATTGTCATAAAAAAAGTCATACCATCTTGAAGATGCTAAAAACAAAAAATTCAGTGCAAATGCACAGTTTCTCTTAACTTCTCCCAGCATGATTTCTGCAGCGCTCAGTCCTGACAAACATCTCAGCTGTAGAAAGCACCAGAGGCGCATAGAAGGAGTAATGACTGAATAAGAGGGTACGCTGTTGATGGGGCCACGTTGTCCGTCAGTGCTGGTTCTTCATTCCCTGTGGTTTGCCTGCTTTCTTATCCTGCTGCGGTAGCTGTATCTGCTGCTGCTGGCCACGACCGGGGCCGCTCATTCCTCGGCCACGACCACCGAACAGACCTACACAGAGACACGAGGGGAGCAGAGGTTCACAAGAGTCTCTAAATTATGTGACAAATGTTGTTTTCCCCTTCCACAAAACTGTATCACTTCCAGTTTGCCAGATTATTAAAAAAGATGAAGCTGCAGAAGGCAGGTGCACTTAGAACACATAGGGCTGTAGGTTGACTACTCAGGAAATTGCTGCACCCCAAAAAAATATTTTTTGTATTTTACCGCCTGAACAAAATTAACAAACTATGTACCAATGTTGATGTTGTGACAGCAGGCACAAACAAATGCCGCTGCAGAAGTCTGAATTGCAGGAAGCATTTCCACTCACCTCGGCCAGCTCCTCCCCTTCCTTTGCCCTGCTGTTTGTTCTGCTGGGCACCTCCACGTCCGCGGCCCTTGGACACCACCTCCTCCTTCACCATGTCAATGATCTCGTCTGGGATTCGCAGATACTTGATGGTGCTTCCTCTGATGTAGCACTCAGGCATCCTCCAGAACTTATCTCCATCCTGTCAGAGGTTAGAAGTGTCAGCTAATCCTAATATCCCTTTTTAAAAACAAGCATTGTTTTACTTTTACTAACAAGTTTCGGTTTAAAACTTTTCAGACAGTAGAAGATCTTTGTGCTATCTTGTATTTTTTGGAATGTGTACTTATTTTCTTACCAATGTTTCACATTGACAGGCCAATGTTTGTCATTTACTGTAATTTTAACATGTTGGCAGTTAAACCACCATCATTTTTATTCAAAATAATCATGAGGGACTATTCATAAACACAGTCGATTATACTTGTCTGCATGCATGTATGTATGTATGTATTTACCCTTGAGGTGCAGATAACTTCTCTCAAGTTGATGTTCATCCAGTTGTCACAGCTGACCAGGTGACCGTTATACGTCTCCCCATTTTTCAGCTCCACCAGCTGAGCAGATAAGAAACAAACGAAATACAAATTTGTTATCATGTTTAACCTTTTAAAAACATTAACAATTCAACACAGTGTTTTTGCACAGCAGCAGGAGCTCGGTGTCCCCTCACCATAGGGTGGTTCTGGGCCGTCTTCAGCAGAGAGAGGGGAAGCTGCAAAATGACAGAAAAACATGTCATACAAAGGAATTAGGATAACAATTATTTGATATTAATAAACGTTAATATCAACATTTTGTCAGGCAGTCTTACCTGTGTTCAATCTATATTAATAACCCTAATATATTAGATCGATTGACACCTTCTAGACTAACCTATATATTAGTGACTATAACTTCTTTAAAATTCACAGAGCTCAGTTTCTTCACTATAAAATCACTTTAGGTGCCTTGACATGTGTAAATCCCTAATGTTACGTAATCTGTCCACTAAAGATGATTGACAGCAGTGGCGTTTCTACATAAGGTACAGATGGGGTGGGGGCACTGCCCCGCCAGATGGCGCTGGTGTGCAGAAAGCTAAATACTGCATATCTGAACTTTGTGGCAAAAATATATTTTATTTTATTTTATATGCAAAGAAGTGTGAATGTGTGTGTGAATAAACGAGACTCACAAGCATTATAGTCTTGTTTTGGAGTCATTTGATTCGTGTGTGTTTCTGTCTGTGTGTTTGCTTTGTGAAACGCTTCCCTCTTGCCGTCCATCTCTGGGCTTTGTGAAACGCTTTTCTCTCGCCGTACTTCTCTGCTGTGGGCACAACAGGGCAAGCGGCAGACCAGTACTATGGGAGCACCAATCAGCGTGAAGCACACAGGCCACTGTTAACATTGGAAGGTAGTGATTATGCAGATGGGCCCTACGACGTTTCCCAGCAAGCTACTCGACTCCAGCGTCAGCGTCACCCGGAAACAGGCTGACGCTCCGGTTCGGCGTCACCTGAGCTAACAGGCTACCTTGTCAGTGGACACCACCCGAGTCTGTGGAGAGGTTCACTCACATCGGATGAATAATACGTTTTGAAGTTCAGCTTGTTCTCCTGGCAGAGAGGCTAAATACGTGTGAGCTCCCGTTTCTGAGGTTTGTCAAGTTTAGTATTGTATTTATCTGTAAGTAGTGATTCAAAGGGACGTGTACCTGCACCACTAATAGCGATGCCCCCCGGGACCATTGCCTACGGAGTTATTGACCGACATGAAGCCACATGATCCGGGCTGCCCAGCAGAGAGAAGCGTTAGTTTATGAGGATGAGTGTGTTTGGAGAATGAGCTCCCCCACGTAAGTTATTTCACTCGCCAACTTCCTTTTTAAGTGATCGGTATTGGTGAGTCAAAGCTTGTTTTTTTTTAGCTGAAGGACATGTACAAAGTTTTGTTTAATAAATAATAAAAGTTATTCGAGCTAAGTTATTTGTCTAATCTTTTTACTTTGTTGCAATCATTTTACTTTAATGCGTAATTAGTATCATAGGCAACATCTTTGTGTTGTGCTGAGTGCTAAAGCATGTGAAATGTATTTGAAATAGGATTTCTGCTGCCTGCTGGCACTCAAAATGCAGCCCATAATATATCTTACTGGTCTATATAGGCCTACTGCTTATAAAAAATCAGCTACCTCTATTTTTGTGACGGTGACATGACGTCATACAAAATTGCCCCACCAGAAATTTCAGGCTAAAATCGCCACTGATTGACAGACATTTGATCGTTTAAAAGAATAACAGCTTGATTGAATTTGATACATTTAAGTTTGTCTGTTCAACGTGAATCATCTTTCTCCCAATTTAACAAAAGTTGCCACTAAAGTTCCTTCATATCAACCTCACACCGACTCATGTTATATTCAGGGGTTTGCTAATAAACGCAATGCCTGATGGTGGATGTAGTTTGTATTAATTGTGAGAGGTTATAACGCGCAGATCGGCTCTTCAGCACAAGCAGCTCGACGAAGGTGTTTTATGTGGCTTTGTGTTAAAAACAGCAAACACACACCGTGTCTCAGTTAGCCTCGGTAGCTAACTTCACTTAGCTTAGCGCAACGTGAACGGGCATCACTATGAGCCAGCGCTTCGGTAACACGAGTATATTACTGAAATCTAACACACAACAACGAACGTTTTGTGTAAACACCAGCGTTAGATACTCACCATTGTGATTTAATGTCTTTTTGATTTTGTGTCTTGGTCCTACACGGTTTCACGTCGTCTTGTTCTTCTTCGAGTCTCAATGAGCTTCCGGTGGGAAATAACCGAGCTATTATAAGATGCTGCCCTCTGTCGGCAGATGCACTCACGTACAGGTTCTCTTCACTGAGGTCGTTTCATACACAAGAACAATATTGAACATCCGATCTTTTGAAAACAGATAACAAACTAATGAATGGTTTGTTTGCTGGTGTTATATATTGATTCATTTTTAATTATTTTCTTTATTGCTGAATTGTTTTCAATATATTGTTTGGGACTATACATCATTGTTTGGGACTATGCAGCTGTATATAGCCCAAACGAAATATAAATATAAAAAACATGAATCTGTCTTGGTTAACGTCTGATAAATCAAATTTGCTGCATCAATTAATGTGATTTCTATCTATCTATCTATCTATCTATCTATCTATCTATCTATCTATCTATCTATCTATCTATCTATCTATCTATCTATCTATCTATCTATCTATCTATCTATCTATCTATCTATCTATCTATCTATCTATCTATCTATCTATCTATCTATCTATCTATCTATCTATCTATCTATCTATCTATCTATCTATCTATCTATATATCTGTCTGTCTGTCTGTCTGTCTGTCTGTCTGTCTGTCTGTCTGTCTGTCTGTCTGTCTGTCTGTCTGTCTGTCTGTCTGTCTGTCTGTCTGTCTGTCTGTCTGTCTGTCTGTCTGTCTGTCTGTCTGTCTGTCTGTCTGTCTGTCTGTCTGTCTGTCTGTCTGTCTGTCTGTCTGTCTGTCTGTCTGTCTGTCTGTCTGTCTGTCTGTCTGTCTGTCTGTCTGTCTGTCTGTCTGTCTGTCCGTCTGACTGTCTATGAATCTATCTATGAATCTATCTATCTATCTATGAATCTATCTATGAATCTATCTATGAATCTATGAATCTATCTATCTATCTATCTATCTATCTATCTATCTATCTATCTATCTATCTATCTATCTATCTATCTATCTATCTATCTATCTATCTATCTATCTATCTATCTGTCTGTCTGTCTGTCTGTCTATCTGTCTATCTGTCTATCTATCTATCTATCTATCTATCTATCTATCTATCTATCTATCTATCTATCTATCTATCTATCTATCTATCTATCTATCTATCTATCTATCTATCTATCTATCTATCTATCTATCTATCTGTCTGTCTGTCTGTCTGTCTGTCTGTCTGTCTGTCTGTCTGTCTGTCTGTCTGTCTGTCTGTCTGTCTGTCTGTCTGTCTGTCTGTCTGTCTATATATCTGTCTGTCTATCTATGAATCTATGAATCTATCTATCTGTCTGTCTGTCTGTCTGTCTGTCTGTCTGTCTGTCTGTCTGTCTGTCTGTCTGTCTGTCTGTCTGTCTGTCTGTCTGTCTGTCTGTCTGTCTGTCTGTCTGTCTGTCTGTCTGTCTGTCTGTCTGTCTGTCTGTCTGTCTGTCTGTCTGTCTGTCTGTCTGTCTGTCTGTCTGTCTGTCTATCTATGAGGGAGGCTTCTCCAGCCCAGCGTGTCATCATGCGTCACACCGCTGCCACGTCATCACGTCACGTCGCACGCAGCGTAAACACCGGCAGTGTGATGCCAGAAGAGGCGTCACTTGTACTTGTGTGTGTCTGTGTGTGTTTGTTGTCGAGTCTCTTTCGGTCCGTGGTTGGAACTAAAGATCTCCAGTGACCCGGAGGAGCAGCGGAGCCTCAGGCCGGGAGATGGACAACAGCAAGCGGACCGTGGTGGTCACAGGTCGGTGTCTCTTCTCGGTCGTGTCGGTTGTTGTCGGTCGTCGTCGTCTGTCGGCAGGTTGAGAAAAGTTGTGGAGTGACAGGAGCGTTAATGGCGTCAGTGTGTCGGTGCTCCAGCTGCTCTCTGCTGGGCAGCTCGTCGTGTGGACTCTCTCTCTCTCTGCTCCTCAGGGCTCACGTCTGTAGAAACTACTGACATGAGACCGGACATCATCCCTACTGTCTGTTGTCTATTTGAAAGGCCTCTGATGAAACAAGACAAAGTGAGAGAGGCTGAACTTACATGTGGAAAATCCCAAAACGTTCATTTAATTCATCAGCTGTTGTCTCTTCACGTCCATTCTTCTTCTGTGTAGATGAAATGAGTCATTTTAATTTAAATGCATTAGCTCATCAATACCAGAGCTTCTTTTAACAGCCTATCTAACTCATGTGTGCCTGGGACAATGTAACACTGTCAGGGCTTCATGTTTCCTGCTTTAGTCTGAATCAGTCCTTTAATAACTTTCTAACAAAGAAGAGAGTCTGAGTTTGACTTCTTTTGCTGCTTTTCATTATAAGTTTAATCTACTGTAACACAAACACTATTTGTTCTCAGCACCAGGTCTCTTCACAGACATGGTGTCCTTACAGACAATGTGGTTACAAGCTAATAACACCAATAACCAATGATTCTGTCCCAGTATTAATATCATACTGTCATGTTTTCTGTATGGATACTAATCGACCCTGTTTCCTATTTAAATTAACTTTGCATTTTAATATCCAAATCTGGACGTTGCTCTTGTCAAAAGCATCGTACCAAAGCTGTTTGAGTTTAGAAAATATAATTTGCTTCACTCTGTGTTATTGATGTAATGGGACTCACCTCCCATCTTAAGTGCTAAACTACCTTAAACGACTATTGCGCAGGGTAATAAAACAATATCAACTATTAATTGCAATGTAATCTTCATCAATACCACTGTGTGTTTTGCTCTATATCAAGTTTTCAAGAAGAGTTTTAAACCACAACCTTCACTCAGGAGTTAAAAAACAGTCTTTAAACAAAATACTAGTGACTGATGTAAAATTCTTTATAATGATATAATTTTTGGCCCTATCCTCCCGGCCCTGGACACGACTCTCTCCATCAGTTAATGTGGGCGGAGTTAGCAGAACGGTGACCTGGTGTTTTCAGACACAAAGGGGTGCGGAGGCCGGCGGACCCAGCTGATCGAAGATGTGCAGATTGCCTGGGAACCGCAGCTTCACAATAGCTGGCCGGCTGGCAGCTGCCGGCCCCTCTCTCCGCTCCTTTTCAGCCGCCTGTCAGACAGACCGATCCCCCCCCCCCCCCACACCTCTCCACCCAACCCCTGGGGACCCACTGACCCTCGGAAAGGTGGTGGAGGGGGATCAGTTATAGATCCCTGTATAAACAAGCCTGAGTGAATATCGGCTGCTGCTGCATTTCTTTTATTGTACAGGTCACTTGGTGCGGGGGGGAGATTTTTAGTGATTGATTTTACAGCAAATCTCATGCAGCAGTGTCTCAGTCTTTAATATAGAAATTAAGTACAAAAGATGTTTTATTTTTGGCGAAAAATCTACAATATTGGCACTTTTGCTAGAAAAAAACTTAAGATATAAGATATACAGCTTTTTATTACAATTGCTTCATTCAGCAAAGCTTTAACTTCGTCCTGTAGTCCAACCAAAACATTTAAAAGTCCCAAACAAGTCAAGAGATCTTATTCAGGATATAATAGTGGAAAAGGTCGGATCATCTTATTTCATATTCATACACAAAACTGCTAGAATTGCTTGTTTGAAGGTTCACTGTATTCACATAGGCTTTTTCTTCAGCATTGTTCTATTTGTATTTGCGATCAAATGTATTTCAATAAGAAAGATATTTCGTGAAATCACTGGTCATTTTCCTACTTTTGTAAAAACCAAACTGATTCCAAAGCTTCATAATTAGAGACATGGTGTAAGAGATATGTGTCATCAACAGCAGAGCATGGAAGCATCTCAGAAACGAAATAACTCTCATGTTTTGCAGGTTTCGGGCCTTTTGGCGAGCACACGGTCAACGCCAGCTGGGTCGCAGTGCAGGTATGTTTCACCCCTCTATAGCTGTCTGTTAAATTACATATAACTTTCACCTAAATGATATGACTAAGCCCTTAGATGAATATATCTTAACTTTTGAATTTGCAGTTGATTTTGTTTGTTATTCACATTATTCATTACACTGAGGAAAACGAATCTTCTCCAAAATGTGTTATGATAAAATTATAAAAGCTCATGGTGTCTGTCATGTTATTATTAGCCAGATGTGTTCCTGTTTGTTTGACAGTTTTATGATGCTCTGATAGTTGCCGGCTTCACACATGTGCCGCAGAGTGTCCCAGAGGTTCCCTGTGTCCTGCTGGCCAACCTGCATGTGGGGGATGATGGTGGTTGTCAGGGTGTCTAGACGGACTTGATAAGGATATTAAAGGCAAACAAAAGGCCGCTTTGAGGCGGGGTCACAGACGTGGTCAGAAAAGCCCTTTTCAATACAAGTGGGGGTCAGTGTCCAGAGCAATTTGTCCTGCAGGGAGATTGGGGGAGGTGTTGGTCGACTGGCTGTGAATCAGATACACATTTGTCATACTTATGATATGTGTGACTGCATCTTTTATTTCTTGCTTGATTATGAAAGTGGCCGAGTATTGCAGTTAATTTATTTCTGCTTATTTTATTTTTTGAGTTTCAGAATATACCATCAATTTCCCAGAAACACATAGATCACCATTATCAGTTCTAAATCGTTTTTGTAAATACTTTTTATTTTTTTATTTATACTGTACAATTTGCTTTAAGAGGCAAAGGTATCGACGTAATTTGTGGAAGTATGGCGCCAGTGGGAAATGAGAGAACAGATTAATGAGGCAATAAGCTGAGTAGAGGTTTCTTCCACTATGGAAATAAAGTACAAAGCCGTTAAAACTCTAATGACACTCGATTGTAATCTCAACCTGATTAGTTTTAGCTTCTTTCTGTGTCAGGCTCATCCTAATGGGGCAACGAGTAAAGACTGCTCTTGCTAATCTTCAAAAATTAATATCTTTTGCAATTTGTAGAAATAATTTACTGCATTTCCTTAACGTTTACCATAAATTTAAAGACCTCAATAGTTTTTCGTTATTGCCACTGATGTCTATGAAGACTGCACGATGCTGTTTCGGGCTCACACAGTTAGTTAGTGGACCTTTTGAGTTGAGATGATTTTGAAGCACGCTAACATTTTATTTCAATGCTTGAATAATATATTATTACATCTGAAGCTTTCAAACACTTTGATAGTAAGAAGTTTTCCATGTCACATAGAACTGCACTCTCCAATGACACCTGAGAACAACACTGAGAAATATGTTGTTGTGGTTGAACGCTTGGAGGACAACCCTTATCCAAAGAAAATTTAGTACAAATGTTTCAACTTTATTCTTTTTTCTTCACCCTGTCAGGAACTGAAGAAGCTGGGACTGGGCAGCGAAGTGGACCTGCATGTGTACGAGGTTCCAGTAGAGTACCAGACAGTCCAGAGTCTGGTTCCTTCATTATGGAAGCAGTATCATCCGCTGGTGAGAGGAGAACGTGGTGTGACCTGTACACATTGTTCTTTGTGATAATTGGATCTGACAGACCCAGAGAACAGTCTGATCATAAGAAATACAAGGCACAAATGCTGAACTAAATTTAATTATATACAATTATCAAATTATGCAACTTATTACTGGCTTGAGTGTATTCTTATCTACATGGGCGTTAACATTTACAAAGATTGTACTTGGGTTTCACCTTGTGTTCAGATACATTTTGTGTTGAATAAATTTGGCTATTTCTGGTTCTGTTGAAATAGCCACAGATCATTTTTGGGACCCGAGAACATCTTCGGTGAATTTACTGTAAATAATTTGTATTATGGGACATTATTTCAGTAATTCTGACTTTGTGAATTTGATTGGATTCTTTGCCAGTTGGTCGTTCATGTTGGAGTCTCCGGAATGGCCACCACTGTCACCCTGGAGAAGTGCGGCCGAAATAGTGGCTATAAGGGTCTGGACAACAGCAGCTTCTGTCCTGACTCACAGTGCTGCATTGTGGGAGGCCCAGACTGCATCGACTCAGTTATTGACATGGAATCTGTCTGTAAGAGAGTGACTGCCTCGGGGCTCGGAGTAGCTGTGACTGTCTCCAAAGACGCTGGGAGGTAATTCCATTTCTCCAGTTAGAATCAGCCGATTGTTTTCGCCTGTCACCTCTGGACCTCATGCAGGGATAGAGGCTGGTTCATGTGTTCAGCATCACTCTGTTAAACACATGATTCAGCCAGACAAGTGCACTCAGTTTGACATAATGACAGACAGCTTAGGTAAAAGCTTGGGTAACAGTGTATTGAGTAAAAGGAGGATGTACCATTGCTTATAAGGAACTCAATACACCATACATTTTTATCCATACATTTAATTATTCTATAAAAAAAATTTTTAGCCACTCTTGAAATACTTTAGTTTATTGATGAATATGAACATCTTTACAATGCAGAGACTTGTAATGTTTTTTGCAAGACATTAAACATGATTTTTTGTGTGTCCACCTCGGTGTCATGTTTACATCACCACACACTTTATAGCTGTTTTGAGGGTCAGATTTTTCACAGAGAGGGAATAACATGCACACGGACATGTTCTAATGCACCCACATGGGTAAATAAAACAAAAACAGAGATGCTATGATGATCACTTCATTCTTTGCGCAGGACGCCATTTTTCCACTCTGTGGTGAATAGTATTTGGCAGCTTTATTAATGTTTAGAATCTTTAATACATAACCTTTAAAATTATAATCGTGAGCGGGATGTTCTGCAGTCAAATACTTGGTGCACTCTGGTGGAGAAACTGTGTAATGGCAGCACTTTTTACAGAATAGGAACACATAACAAGAACTCAACCTGTATTTTATTGAACCATATGGATTTGACTAATATAGTGACACTGATTCATCTATCAATCAATCAATTAGACTTTATTTGTATAGCAAATGGCTTATTGTACACTGCAGTATGAGGTTCATCTATGGTAGGTATGAAGAAACTTGTAGTCACTTACAGTGATGCCATAAACAGTGATTTTATAAATATAATGATTTTATATATGTTTGTCACAATTGGTGATCATATGAATACAAGTAGCGACGGACCTTTCATTCCCTTAACGCCCTGTTTCCCTCTCTGACAGATATCTCTGTGACTTCACCTACTACACGTCTTTGTACCTGAGTCACGGCCGCTCTGCTTTCATCCACGTGCCTCCTCTTGGAAAGCCTTACAGTGGTGAAGACCTGGGTCGTGCACTGAAGGCCATCGTCCAAGAGATCCTTGAGCTTCGTGACCAGGCGGAGGAGAAGCTCCACTGCCAGCATCACTTCCACTAAGTGACCTCCAGATGCCAACCATCCTCTCTCCAGCACTCGCCACACAAGAGAAATTGCACTTAACCACAAGTAGCCAAACGTCCTCCTTTTTAAAATCTTTGTCTGTATTTGGACAAAATGAAAATATCAGCATATAGAACTTTTTCAGTGTTTGCTTCTCTTTGTTTTAGGTTTTTGCTTGTTGTTTTTGCTAAGCCTGATCATTTGTTGCGTATAAATGTCTCCCGATGGCGAGAAGATAAAATGGGAGTTTGAAGACAACCCTTAGTCACACTGAAACGTAAGCCTTTCTGCCACTTCCAAGGAATATGAAACATTTTGACTTTGACATTTTGATCATGGGAATTACTGTAGGACCACGAAGAAAACCCCGCAGCTAAGTGCTACTCCTTTTTGTTCATATGCAGTTCAAATAGTTCTAGACGGTGTGTAATGTGGCAAATATGGCAACCTTTACCCCAAAAGTGACTACTACTATTGCACCTTATAGGGTTAGGGTTATTGAATTGGTTATAGAAGTCACATTTGGGGTAACTGCTATATCCTCTTTATACAATTAGATTTTCTTCATCCTTAGATTTTGAGTTTCCATCTGTCACAATATGTTTCAGTCCACAGATCTTAACACCTGGATGTCTCTAAATGGTAAATGACCATGATAAATTATGTAGAGATGTTCAGCATTAAGCTGTAATCTTATTTCAATTCCCTTCAGATACTTTTCCAGTTGCTCTATAGCCTAATTGTGCTGTTTTCACATTTTATGTTGAGTTGTTTCTTGAGTGCTTTTTCTTTATAAGAAGTTGTAAATTTGCCTTCTTTTACAAAGGTTATTTTAATCAGGGAACGGGTTGGTTCCAGCTCATCTTCCCCCAGGTTTTTGGCCCAATTCTGAGGAAATTCATGTTGTGGTTTTGCCAAAATTCTGTTAGAGTTACAGAATTAGAGAATTGGGCCTGGACATTTATTTCTGTAGCACTTTCTTTATCCACTTGTACTTATTCTGGAATTTGAACTGCATTTTTCAAAGAATTTGCATGTTTTATTTTATTTTCAGTCACTTTATTACGACATATGTAGCTTTCCAGATATTCACACACATCCATCCCATGTTTAACCTCCCCTCCCATTGATTATCATGCATGTGTGGTATGCTTTATAGGTGGCTTATGCTTTACTTTCCTGAGCTTTGGTTTGTTCAACCTGCAGCAAATTCTTTCATCATGTCTGTGATGGTGCCACACTCCAGGTGTCAAGTTTCTCTTTTTAATATTTGTCTGTTTCACTGTGTTCACGAGCATTTTCCTGACGGCTGAGCGGTCGCTCAGTACCTCCCACAACACCAAGCACAGCTTCCGTTTTATATGTTTCAGTAGTAAATGTAGCATTGAACGTTGTATATGCGGCTGCACCCCCCAGTGTATCACCAACACTATCTCCCTGTTTAATACAAAGATGTAGTGTGTATATATATATATATATATAAACTGCCATACCTAGTTTTGAGAAACTAGCATCATCTTACATTGAACTGAACAAGATTGAACTTCATCTCAGACTTTGATTTCTCATCTCAGCCTTTGGCATTTACCTCCTCCTGTCTTGTTGATGTGGTTTAAAACTCTCCTGGAAATATTGCAAATTTTTTAAATGAGTTTGCAGGTGCTAGTATTTTACTGTGTGGCTTTACAAGTGCTGAGATGTGAAAGAGTTGTGGAGGAGCTCCCCCTAAAAAATGTGTCCGCTCTCAAATGTGAAAGCCTCGAGTTTACGTACGAGGTGACATCTGACCCTGACTCTTTCCTGTGCCTTGCTGTTGTTTATGTGTGTTATGAGGCCTTAAAAATGCTCAGCGGGTCAGTTCAAAGATATATTACTGATTCTGTCCAGTCAGATGTGTGGCTACCTCAAGAATACTTTTTATCTCTGTGCGTGCTCTGTTGTATAACATAACGGCTCTGTGAAATATTGTGAGTTCCTGTGTTTGGGGAGTTTCCTCTGCCTCTGACATTAACATAGCACAATAAGTAATTCTGGCTTTGTAAAAGAAAAAGCTTTGAGGTAAAGAATTAAAGGATCATAAATATTGTTTGTGTCCAGTACTTCAACTTTGTTTGTTTTGTATTTTTCCACCAGTGGTTTTTATGAAAAACAATGTCTTGTCAAATGTACAAACACACAGTTGTATTAAAGGTGCCAATCAAAGATCATAGTTATGACTTAGAAGCACAGCTCTGTCTTTAATAATCGGCCTGATTTCTGCACAGATATGGTTTAAGTCTCCGCACAAGTTTTTTTTTTTTTTTTTACTCAACAACCATTTTGTTTCAGAATACAGAAGTAAACATACTGCTTTTCTACAGATATGTTTACATCACTTTGTTTAATCAACAATCCATTATTTTTTGGGACCTGTGATGTGTTTGGCTTTGGCAGAGAGTGGCTCATAAAATTAGGTGCATACGTTTTTTTTTTACACATTTATTTATGCATTTCATTATTTTTTCCTCCCATAGGTAAAACATAGCTCAACATGTGCATAGTTTGTATATTTTGAATATGTAGTCATACATGTACATCGAACGGTAGCCACACCATAGCTATTTTATTCTGAACGGGACAGTGATCTAACTACAAAATGAACAAGCTACCTTCACAAATCTAGAAATGATTGAATCGCACATGAATACAAAATACATCAGAACGTGAAGCTCGGTTGGGAATATTATGATCTGTCAATTTGAAGACTTTCACCGAACGGTTCGCTCCTAAATTTCGGGGGGAAAAAATAAACGTGAGGCTTCATGAAAGGAACGAGTGACAGTGTCAGTGATCAAAGATCAAGGGATCCTTTGATTGTCTTTACTTAGACAGTTGAAAGGGGGAAAGATTTCCAGCGCTCAGTATCTCATCCTCTCTCGCTCTCTCTCTCTTTAACCAGCCAGTTTGTCTCTCTCTCTCTCTCAAACCAATCTTCAATCAATCAATCAATTTTTATTTGTTATAGCCCATATTCACAAATCACAATTTGTCTCATAGGGCTTTAACATGGTGTGACATCCTCTGTCCTTAACCCTCAGCAAGAGTAAGGAAAAACTACTAAAAACCCTTTTAACAGGTAAAAATACGTAGAAAATTCAGAGAGAGCCTCGTGTGAGGGATCCCTCTCCCAGGACGGACAGAAGTGCAATAGATGTCAAGTGTAGGTAAACATCAGGATAAAGGTTTGAGCAGCATTGATGGGGGTAAACATTCTGAAGGATAACTTCAAAACTATATGTCAAGCAGTCCTGCTGCAATCTTATAGTTAATGTTTATTTTTTGGACTGCACTCTTTGCTGCTGTTAACACTGCACATGTCCCCATTCTGGCACTGATACATTATCATCTCATCCCATTTCATCCCAATTCCTGCCATTTCATCTGCTCTAGATCTTGGAGCTCTTTGTGTCTCCTGAAAAAACCTCAGAGTGAGAGCTCTTCGCGCTGGTGACGTGCCTCCGGTCCACAGTTACGTCACGCGTCGGGACGGTCTGTGACGGAGCCGCTGGATCAGTCGAGCTGCTCATCGGTTCCGCTTGTCGTCCGGGTTCGAACTCACACCCTCGGCCCCAGACCTCGGTCTCCCGGGCGTCGCGTACCGACCCACAACCGAGAGGACTCACTTCATCCGCGGGCGAACTACCGGAAGTCGTTGGGGTGAAACAGAACGTGTAGAGCCGAGATGAGCGTGGAGGCGTACGGGCCGAGCTCCCAGACCCTCACCTTCCTGGACACCGAGGAAGCGGAGCTGCTCGGGGCGGACACCCAGGGCTCCGAGTACGACTTCACCGACTTCACGCTGCCCAGCCAGACGCAGACCCAGGGCCAGAGCCAGCTGGACGGACAGGTGCGAGGCTTCTATTCCCACGGTGGACTGACGTTAGCCTCGGCTAGCTCATCCGCCACCCCGCTATTATTGGAGGTTAGCAGCTAACGGCTAACTGTTAGCTTGCCGCTAGCTTGGAAACCTCGTTAACTGAACTCGTAAAGTAACATCCGGTGTGTTTTTGTTGTTGTCTACGTTTCGACCCGCTCGGTTTTTGAGGGGTTTTAACCTTTGACGACAAAAATTACAAAAGCGTCGAGAGAAACTGACAACACGTCAGCTCACGTTTGACTCAACTGGCTTTTCCGCGCTTCCTAGCGGCTAGCAAGCTAACCGTTAGCATCGGGTGAGTTCTCTTTTTTGTTAAAGCTTGTGTGTTGTGCTGCAGATCAATGGTCCTGATGAGAATCTGCTGAACGGAGGAGTGGACGACTCCGTGGCCAAAGCCAGTCAGCTGCTGGCCGAGCTGAACTTCGAGGAGGATGAAGAGGACACGTACTACACCAAGGACCTGCCTGTGCACGCATGCAGGTAGAGGAACCATGCCGGGGACAGCAGTGTCCTGTTTACCCCACGAAGACACCGTTTAATGTCCACTTTGTGTTGAATCTGCTGAAGACAGGCGGTGGATCCACTGTACGATCACTAGCTGTGTAGTCTGTGCTGCATTTGACCCGAATGGGATCATACAGATGTGTGTCTGTTGTGTAGCCTAGCCTCGATGTCAAGTTGTATTTGTCATATGGAGTTAGCATAGGTTCAACGGTACAATGGAAGGTGTTGCAGAAGAAGAAACCAGTCAACTCAGCAGTGCAATACTTATATTGAAGTTAAAGCCAGGCAGAAAGAACTTACTAATATAAATACAAAAAAAGTCACATATAACACAAAACTATATACATTCAAAGGTGCAGCGGGACATTCGTTGCAAATTAAGCAACAACTCTCACTAGGTGGAGTGTGTAAGAATAGTTAATGCACATGTTCATTCATGTTTCACATCTGATGATGATTTTCCAAATAAAGGGCAAACGGGCAGGAAAACAGCTGTGCAGAGAGTTGTTAGTCAAGAATTTATGAGCCTAGTCCCTCATGTCAGTCATATAAATGTAATCGACAAAATCGTAAAAAACACGTGTCCTTTTATAACCACATAAGTCTACAGCAACTCCAAGTCAGTAAAGTTGAATCAACACCACTTAAATCAGTTTCCACACAAATTGGACAGTATATCAGTCAGGGCGGGTTTATTTGCAGGACTGTTGAATTAATATTACCTAGTTGCACGTTCTAAACTTTTTTTTAGATAATTGCACGGTAATGTTATAATATTACTTATTTTCTACGTGGCTCTTGTTGTTCAGTGATCACTAACAGGTCCCTGAGGTTCTCATTCAGATCTTTCCATACATCACTAACTAAGCAAATATTTGAACAGACAGCTATCATGGGGACTCAAGCCCTCACACCTGAGAAGCTGATAACATTGTAACTTTTGCATTTTTGCTGTAAATAAATGGCTAATAGATTATCAATATAGTCAACAGTGTAATCCCCTAAATGACAACTCGTTGCACCTCTTCTAGATATGCAGTTATAAACAAATGTGGAAAATGTCAATGTAGCTTTTGCATAAAGTGATGACGACACAAAGAAATGGCATCACCTCACTTGGCACAATGTTAATTTCATATTGCAGTAATTCACATGCGTTTTTTATGGTATTTTTCAGCTACTGCGGTATCCATGATCCAGCCTGTGTGGTGTACTGCAACACCAGTAAGAAGTGGTTCTGTAATGGACGTGGCAACACATCTGGCAGGTGTGTAATGAACTCCTCATCTGATCACCTCACATAAGTGCCAAAATGGCATTATTTACATAGACCGGAATAACAAATCTTGCAACAACTTTTTGTCTCTGGTAAAAATTTGGACTGTACGTTTGTAATTCAATGTTTTCAGTTTCGCCCACATCACAATCAGCCAGCTGTGAACACTCAGATGATGTTGAATGGGTATAAAGAGAGATCTGCATGATGTAGTTTAAACAAGACTTTTCATTGTATTTTCATTGGTAAGGAACGATGTTAAACTAACCAAGTTTTTTCCTGCCAGCTGTTGACATTTGCGATACACTTACCCATTTGTTTAAAAACTGTAAAATGATCCCCGGTGTCTGTCCTGTCTTTGTACTGCGAGTCAACACGCTACATAAACTGTCAATTGATTTCTGCTGCCGTGCTGCCACAACAAGTGTCATTTTTTTTTTCTTTTTCTTTAATCATCTGACTCCTGTTCTCTTACTTCCAGCCACATTGTGAACCACTTGGTGAGAGCCAAATGCAAGGAGGTGACTCTGCATAAAGATGGGCCACTGGGAGAGACGGTGCTGGAGTGTTACAACTGCGGCTGTCGAAATGTCTTCCTGCTGGGCTTCATCCCGGCCAAAGCTGATTCCGTGGTGGTGTTGCTCTGCAGGTAGGTGCTGGCTGGGCAGTATGTTTTAACAATGACAGTTCAGTTACCACTGCCCTCAAATTCAGAATGTGTTGGTCAAACAGGTCTTGTGGACAACTTTGAACCTCTTATCATAAGTTACTCTGAATCATCCACTGAAAGCGAAACATGCAAATTCTTCGCATCCTGAGGCTCCAGGAACTGACGCAGTGCCTCTGACATGCCCGATTAGTCACTGAGATGATAAAAGTTGCTACCTTATAAATGTTTATGGCTACAAAACAAAATCGCCTGGTCAGAATTAGACAATAAAAACTATAACATCTTTCTGAAGGCAAGAAAGTTAAAACCCCAATTTCCAGATCTAGCTGTGCAGTACAGTATCCCAATTAAAATGAGATAAAACATGACCAAGTCAATACCTTGAAAGCCAGAACATGGTTTACCTGAAATTTGAAATCAAAATCAATATTACGGAGCAGACATTGTTACGATTGAGAAACAAATTGTCTTGTAAGAAGAGGAAGTTTTTTTCATATCATGTTGTAAACCAAACTGTGACTGTACTTAAGGCAGGAAAAAATCCTCTGCCATAATCTGATTACTGCAAAAAAAAAAAAAACACACATAAATTGAACGTAAACCAAGTTCTTTGTTTTTCCTACCTTGTGTCTCCATGCAGGCAGCCCTGTGCTAGCCAGAGTAGCTTGAAAGACATCAACTGGGACAGCTCTCAGTGGCAACCACTGATCCAGGATCGTTGCTTTCTGTCCTGGCTGGTGAAGATCCCCTCGGAGCAGGAGCAGCTTCGGGCTCGGCAGATCACCGCCCAGCAGATCAACAAGCTTGAGGAGCTGTGGAAGGTATGTGCCTGATGACTGAGCAGTGTTGTCAACAGAAGTTTGAAACCTTAACAAGAGCCGGTTAAGGAGCAGCCAGTGATGGCTGCTTAACAGGATTGGTATCTACCTGTTGAATTCCATTTTTAAGAGGCATCTGCAAGTGAGAAAGGGAATCTTTTTGTGGATTTAAATTGTGGGATGTGATGAAGTGAAGGGCGAGTAGTTACCTTTTCATTCCTTACAGGACAATCCCACCGCCACCTTGGAGGACTTGGAGAAACCGGGCGTGGATGAGGAACCCCAGCATGTGCTGCTGCGGTACGAGGACGCCTACCAGTACCAAAACATCTTTGGCCCACTGGTCAAACTGGAGGCTGACTACGACAAGAAGCTTAAGGAGTCCCAGGTACTTAAAAGACCTCAAGAGATGCTGGAGATTCTTACTCACAAAATAGTGTTAATCATTGTTTGTCCATGTCCTCTATATTTATTATTATTTTCTAATGCTGCATTTAAAAATGTTGCTTAAGTTGAGTTTTGTTATTTTTCATTGTTTGCCCTCAAGGAATCTTGTCAGAGTGATATTAAACATTTGACCTATTATTCATTTGTTGATAACATATTCCTACATTTCTTTTTTAGACCCAAGACAATATAACAGTCAGGTGGGACCTGGGTCTGAATAAAAAGCGGATTGCCTATTTCACACTGCCCAAGACGGATTCAGGTGGTAATTCTCCGAGTTTTACTTCCTCCATGTGGTTCTGTGGTGCTGATAGAGCCTCGTCCCATCCATCCCTCTTCAGTTGTCAGAATTGCACGAAACCTCCCCTGACCCTGCATCTTTTGGTGGCATGTGTGCTTGGTTTTGTCCTTGCCTCCGTTTTTGTAGTGGGGTTTTGTGCTGTTTTGTAGGTTCACGGTATTGTATTGTTTGGTTTGAGAACATAGCTTACGCTTCTTAGTTTGTTTTGGGGGGGGGGTTCAGTAATTAAGGGTTCCTAACATGTGTCCTTTTTATCAATCCCAGATATGCGGCTGATGCAGGGTGATGAAATCTGCCTGCGATACAAAGGAGATCTGGCCCCGATGTGGAAGGGCATTGGTCATGTCATCAAAGTCCCTGATAGTATCCTTTATGCAAATTACAGCATCTTCTCCATCACATTAATGTAAAACATAACCATCTACCCCCACTTACTAGACCTAATGTACAGTTAATGCCGAACTTCCTTAACTGCCGGTTTTTAAAGACTATGGAGATGAAATTGCCATCGAGCTGCGGAGCAGCGTTGGCGCTCCTGTGGAAATCCCCCACAACTTCCAGGTGGACTTTGTGTGGAAGTCAACTTCCTTTGACAGGTAGGCAAAACTCTTATACCCCAAGATGTGACCGGAACAATTAATTTTGATTTCTTTAGTCATAATATTATTGTACATAACAGGAATATAGTATAATGCATTTATAATACAAAGTTTCTTTGATGATATGAATAATTGTTAATAAATTACATTTGTTGCTGCAGGATGCAAAGCGCCCTGAAGACCTTTGCAGTGGATGAGACTTCTGTGTCTGGTTACATTTACCACAAACTGCTGGGCCATGAGGTGGAGGATGTCACCATAAAGTGCCAGCTGCCGAAGCGCTTCACTGCTCAGGGCCTACCTGACCTCAATCACTCACAGGTCAGACCTCACTGAACACATTCCCCTGTGATCAGGGGATTCTTCCTCAAAATAGACATGTGTTTGCTTTGGCAACATCTGACCATGACAGTTTTTTCTAAATTGCTCTACACATTCAGGTGTATGCTGTGAAGACGGTGCTGCAGAGGCCTCTCAGTCTTATTCAGGGTCCTCCCGGCACCGGAAAGACTGTCACCTCTGCCACTATTGTGTACCACCTGTCCCGACAGGGCAATGGGTAAGTAAGAGTTTTTATAGTAGTATACTCAAAAAAATAAGTGATGCCATTATTGTTTTTAGTCCAGCAACAGCATTTACTTTTCTTCTGCTAACCGTTTTTACATGTATATGTTTGTGTGTCCTGCAGCCCAGTTCTGGTGTGTGCTCCCAGTAACATCGCTGTGGACCAGTTGACCGAGAAGATTGACAAGACTGGACTTAAGGTCGTCCGGCTCTGCGCCAAGAGCCGTGAGGCCATCGAGTCACCCGTGTCTTTCCTGGCTCTGCACAACCAGATCAGCAACATGGACAGGTCAGTGGCATGAAGGGAAATGTCCTCCACGCACTAGACCCCTTTGTGAATTAGTTCATTATTAATTGTACATCAAGATAACTGGTGTTCAGTCAGAATAAGCTTTGATGTCTAATAGAGCTTCAGTCATGATAAATGTGAATGTGTCTTTGCAAACAATTGCAACTGTATCCTGCGGGAAAACTGAATCTAAAATAATTGACTTTTCTAAATTTAGCTTGACGACCTTGATCTTGAGTCAATAAAATTATGTATTAATTAGATCACAGACTGGTAATATCGATCTAATATTTAACTACCACCCTGATTCGACCCTGCCTCCACAGTATGCCTGAGCTGCAGAAGCTGCAACAGCTGAAGGATGAGACTGGTGAGCTGTCGTCTGCTGATGAGAAACGCTACAGGGCTTTGAAGCGCACCGCTGAGAGGGAGCTGCTCATGGTGAGGAGCATCTTCAAAGTGTCATACTAACAAACCAACTCAAAACTGTGAATGGAGTCAATCTACAAAAAAGTCTGCTTTCAGACTGCTGGTGCAACAAACAGTTTTGACTAAACATTCAAAAATAATAAGTAATCAAAACATATTTTAATATTTAAAAATCTATAAACCGTCTTCCTTTCTTTTTGTCCAGAATGCTGATGTGATCTGCTGCACCTGTGTCGGGGCTGGAGACCCCCGCCTGGCCAAGATGCAGTTCCGCTCCATCCTGATTGATGAGAGCACCCAGGCCACCGAGCCGGAGTGCATGGTGCCTGTGGTGCTGGGAGCCAAGCAGGTACACGCCATGTTTGGCTAAATCAACTTATAATGTTGAGATGTCATCAGTATAATGTTTGGATAAAACTTCAAATGTGATTGATTGGCTCTTTCAATAATATGATAGGTGCATACACGTCTTTTCACATGATCTTAGTAATGTTTATGACTAATCTGGATTTTAGCTTTAAGTCCTAGAAAAGTAAAAAAATAATTGAATAATAAACCATGTTTAAAATAGTCTTACAGTTTTATAGATTGCTTTACACAAATGTTCCCTCTTAACCCACATGTTGCACCTCTTCCTCCTCACAGCTCATTCTGGTGGGCGACCACTGCCAGCTCGGTCCTGTAGTGATGTGTAAGAAGGCAGCTAAGGCAGGTCTGTCCCAGTCCTTGTTTGAGCGCTTGGTGGTTCTGGGCATCCGACCAATCCGCCTGCAGGTTCAGTACCGCATGCACCCTGCCCTCAGTGCCTTCCCTTCCAACATATTCTACGAGGGCTCCCTGCAGAATGGCGTCACCGCAGGTTTGTCAAAGTTTAGCAGCTCATTATCTTGTTTGATGGAGGGACAAATTAGTTTTCACTCTAGCTGGAACCTCACCAGGTAAATGACATTCTACAAACTCCTTAAAAGACTAAAACCATATTTCAAATATCTTTGCCTTCAACAGCTGACCGCATTAAGAAAGGATTTGACTTCCAGTGGCCACAGCCGGACAAGCCCATGTTCTTCTACGTGACTCAGGGCCAGGAGGAGATAGCCAGCTCTGGAACCTCCTACCTCAACAGGTAATATTCTTGCGTTACCTCATTCATACATAACATGCAAAATGATTTTAATGCAATGGTGCGGAAAGGTTTGATGAAGTCTCCCTTTGTGTTCATTGCCTCGTTGGAAATGGTACAGAGTTTATTTTGTAATAGTAATATAGACACAACACCAACGGATCACAAGATGGTGATTGTTTTCATAATCACCGCTACATCCTCCCTCTTCTGTTTGAGGATTGCAAACACACTATGGGCGGTGCGCTCGCAGCATTCACACCCCAGCCAGTAAGGCAGCCTTAAACAGTTGCAGCAGTTACTTAAATGACGAAGAAAGTCTTCCACTTGTCCGCCATGATCAACAGAAATGTCAGGGACATAGACCTCGTTGATGGAGGATTATACTTTACCCAAAGTGAGATTAAATTGGTCCCATTAGCTTAATGAACTAGAAAAGATCTTTAACCATATTGTGCAGGGTGGGTAAAGTTGATTCACAGCATACACAATTTAAGTCTTAAAACCATTATGAGTCTACACCTATGACGTTGTGAGGTAATTTTTCCTGCTGGTGTTTTTAAGGACCGAGGCTGCCAATGTGGAGAAGATCACCACCAGGCTGCTGAAGGCTGGAGCCAAACCCGACCAAATCGGCATCATCACCCCATACGAGGGTCAGCGCTCTTACCTGGTCCAGTACATGCAGTTCAGTGGCTCCCTGCACACCAAACTCTATCAGGTACCACACAGATCTGAGAAGATGACTGAGTAATGTTTTGATTTAAAAACCTTGTCAACTGAGCATAAAATGGTCCGAATAGTGTTTTTTACTCGGAAAGCCTCGCAGGAAATATAAAAGTTTATTCAAATTCAAACGCATGTAATTCTCCATCAGTCGCTGTAGCATTTACTGAAGTTGTCAGCGTCACTCCTCATCCCCGTCCGTGTCATGTTCCTTTGCAGCAAGTGGAAATTGCCAGCGTGGACGCCTTCCAGGGCAGAGAGAAGGACTTCATCATTCTCTCCTGCGTCCGTGCCAATGAGCATCAGGGCATCGGCTTCCTGAATGACCCTCGCCGTCTCAACGTGGCGCTGACCAGAGCCAAGTAAGATCCTCAATCAAACTGTTAAAACTGGCACAGCACACAGCTCACTTGTTAGACTTTCATGTAAAAGCAAATTTAGGAGTAATGAAAATCAGATACGTACTCTTTTTGGCAACTAGTCTGTAAAGTTCACCTGATTAATACTTTATGTTGACTTAAACACTCATATTATCCCCTTTTGTAATAATCTTAATTGAGGTTAGACATGCCTACTGATCTAATTCTGTTCATAGTAGGAGGAATCAGACTACTGGAATTTCAACACTCAAAAACTAGTGCCAGAGTAATTTGAATTTGATGCTGCCATAACGCAAAAAATCGACTCCAAGTAGTTTAAACCCCACAGTCTCTGTATGCAGTCTTATGCTCGTGTGTTTTGTGAATGAAGGTATGGTGTGATCATTGTGGGGAACCCGAAGGCCCTCTCCAAGCAGCCGCTGTGGAACAACCTGCTGAACAACTACAAGGAGCAGAAGGTCCTGGTGGAGGGGCCCCTCAACAACCTGAGGGAGAGCCTCATGCAGTTCAGCAAGCCTCGCAAGCTGGTCAACACCATCAACCCTGTGAGTGGACCCAACTGTGCACATATTGAACTGTGGAAACACAGAAGACAAGATAGAAAACTGATTCTGACTAAGCTGTTAAAAAGTGTTACTGTTTTCTTCTTTTTAAAAGGTTTAACCACAAGTGTTTGATGGGGCAACAGTGACAATACGTGTTAGTGTTGGCCCCAAATCTGAGAAAGTTTGCAACTGAACTGAATGGCAATGTGTGATGTTTTCCAGGGTGGGCGTTTTATGAGCACTGCGATGTATGATGCCCGAGAGGCCCTCATCCCTGGCTCCGCCTACGACCGCAGCAATGGTACGGACTATTTATTTTTCAGTACATTGTGATGTGACACAAGACAATAACTTAATTCAAACTCTGTTAACAAACTGTGTGTTTACATGAGCCATGTTATATGTGTTTTCTTTCAGCCGGACGTCCGTCCATGTACTTTCAAACTCATGACCAGATCGGGATGATTGGGGCGGGCCCCGGTCACATGGCCGCCCTGAATATCCCCATACCGTTCAACCTGGTGATGCCTCCTATGCCTCCACCCAGCTACTTGGGTCAGAGCAACGGCCCCTCTGCAGGTAGAACCGCACTGAAATAAAACAGTAGCTGAAAGTGTGGAAACTCAGGTCCACATCCTAAAAGGGGAATAATGAATAATGGTTGGTTACCTTGTCCGTTTATTTTTTTTCCCTCATCAAGGTCGTGGGGCTATGAAGGGTAAGCCTGGGCGTGGCGGGCGGCAGAGGCTCCGTGGCTCCGGGAACCAGGGCTCCGGTCAGGGTAATGGACCAAACAGCCAGGTCAGCCAGGATGGGGCCTCCCAGTCCTTCTCCCAGGGGCCACTGACACAAGGCTACATAAACATGAGCCAGCCCTCTCAGATGAGCCAGCCTGGCCTTTCCCAGCCAGAGCTCTCCCAGGTAACACATCCATGCTTAAGATTTGTTCATGATTATTGTACTATTTTTTACTATATTTTCATAAGTTAGTAGTTTAAAAAAATATATACAGAGTAAGTTGTCCCTTTTTGTAATCTTGAAAAAACTTTATCTAACTAGTGAAACTATTGTTGAAATTCCTTGGCAGCCGACAGAGGCAGGAAGTAACATATTAACTCTGCTGCGGAAATCACACGATCATGTTTACAGCACCCCCGACACAGTCGTCAGCTCTTATCACAAACACACTTCTTTATTGGAGTTAAGTGCATGTCTGAAACAATCTTAGGGGGAAGGTTTGCATTAGAATTGAAAGGGTCCTGAGTTTGAAGTGTTCTGCTGTAATGTTGCTCCTGTCCTCTTGTTCTTCAGGACAGCTACCTTGGAGATGAGTTCAAGTCCCAGATCGACGTGGCTCTGTCCCAGGACTCGACTTACCAGGGTGAACGTGCGTACCAGCATGGCGGAGTGACTGGACTGTCACAGTATTAAAGTGTAAGTATATTCTGTTATTATTTTAACTGCAGATTGTTTCAAGGGTCATCAGGATTTCACTGTGATGTTTTCTTGCTGGAAGAAACTTTTAAGTTTATTGACAACTCTCACCAGGTCACAAAGCCTTTATAATGCTCATTATGAACCTTGAATGATGGACAGAGATAAAACATCACTTTTCAAAAGCTTAGCTCGGTAAACTTCTCGCAACTGTTGGGACTTCCAATTCTCTATTTCTCTTTCGACATAAACTAATGAACCCTGCATTGTGTCTTGCAGGATGCTTGAAGAAGGGAGCTAGGCTTGAGCTGAGCTTAGTTCATCAGCTTTTTAATCTGGGAAATAATAAAAACATAAAATGGATACCTGTTTTCCTCTGCTACAACCGAAGCACCACCGAGTGAAAGCGACGGGATAGCGAAACCAAACCAATGACCAGCGAGAGAAAGAAGAGGGTAGAAGAAGAGGGCTCGAACAGATGGGCAGGGAGATGGCAAGAGAGGCCGAGTGAACAGGCGAGAGGCGGGGACCGAAGCCCGTGCGTAGTGAAGGAGGGAGGTCGAGAAGATGGGGGCGTGTGGTCGAGCTGCCGAGGGAAACGGGAGACATCCTGACGGACTCTCGTGGGAATCCAAATGAGGCTCAACTCCTAAACAAAATAACCCACCCAACCCCCTGCACCTCACTGTCTCCAGGAGAGAACAGAGAAGTTCTTACAGTCATCTTCAGAGGAGGACCCAAGCCCTCCCACCTGAACCTGAAGAACAAGTTCTCCAGACCTGGTCCGACATGGTGGCAGAAAGCCTTCAAACAGGCAACACACATCCCCATCCTACGAGTCGGTTGGTTGTTCAACCTGTACGATGTCCCGGACTATTTTAAATTAGGTTTCTCACGGGAGGAGAGCGGCACCAACAGTCATCTACTGGGCCCCAGAACCTCAGCAGCCTCAGAGAAGCAGCGGTGGACGCCCTCTTGGAGAGGAAATACAAACACGGTTTCTGTGCTTGATATTGAGGAGGCTTGAATTGAAATACCTTCCAGATGCCTTGAGAACCACCGGTTCAGTCACAAGGTCTTTCATGGGCTGGTTTCGACCACACGCCAGTGGTGGAGCGACGCAGGGATTTCAGACTTTTTGTTTTTTCAAGGCATGAGGCGCGAATCCCTCCGATATCGCGATCATCATGGGACAGTTTTCTTCTCTGAAGTACCTTTCTTATCACAGAGCACAAAATTGCAAAAAAGTCATAGAAACTATCAGACATGACCAGCATTGAATATTCAGCTCAGTGTCATTTGATGTTTCAGCGAAGGCTTTTTCCTTATTTTAATCTTTTGAACGGGGTTGTTGATGTCCGGCTGTGCTTCGTGACCAGATGTCTTCTTTTAAACGATCTGTGTACGCTTAGATCGGCAAATGCTTGAGCGCTTTGCATCGAGTGACTCCTCAGGGGATTGTGGACTGACCACACTCGTCACGCAAATCCCTGCTCGAGGTAAAAGAAACCAAACAAGAAACCAGGGGCGAGAGGAGGATGGTAGTAGTGGAGGACGTGGCAATCAATCCACCACAGGTAAGGAGTAGAAAAGGAAGGTGGCTGAGGAAGAGGAGGATAAGAGTATCCACATCTGGAAACCAAGTTCCAGTCACTGAGGGTTAAACCGTTGAATACAAGGACTTTATAGGCCCAACAGATGACCACAGATTTGACCCAGTGTCCTTTCACACGGCATTTTGATTTTGTGAATGTTCACCGGCTGCACAGCCACACTGACGGTCACGTGACCCTGCCACACAAAGCACGCTGCATAGGAGCAGCGACCAAAATCTGCAAATTTATACTTTGTCGTGAGTTATTTCAGACTTCATAAATGAATCTGAACCTCGAATAAACCCTGTAATAGAAACAAATCATCTTAATCAGGATTCTTTGTGTGGATTTAAAAGACACTATCCCAGTCACATAGTGGAGAGGCCATTCAGCACTGAAGAGACGGCGGCAAGGAGATATAGAAGTGAATGAAAAACCTGATTCAGTGCCTAGAACCAATCACCTTCAGATAAACAGCTGCAGCACAAGCATGAATGTAGTTAAAATCACTAAAAACTACCAGCATTTAATAAAATAAAATAACCTTCCAGACACGAGACTCAGTATATTTTATTTTTCTAATAAAACCAGATGAGGTCAGTGAGTTGTACAGCTGGGTTGTGTTAAGGATGGGTTGAAGAAAAGAAGAAGAAGAAAGCCACCTTCCTTCTCTGTGGGGGTCAAAGCAAATGGAGGCTGGTAGAGTTTCTTTTGTGGACTTTTGAGTTGTGCAAAGCTGTTTTGCTCATGTTTTCCTTGTAGAGTTTCTCTCCAGATTTATGTGAATCCTATAAAAAAAAGAAAAAAAAATACCCCCCCCCTATTTCCTCCAAACTTTGCTTTTGTCAGATGATTTGCTGCTTTGTGCCGCGTCATGTCGTTCAGTTCGGTCGGGTGTGATTTAGCCATGTTTGTGTACTTTTTACTAAAAATCCGTTTTTTGTAGCACCCTGCAGACACCGGGAACGAGGCTGTTTTCCTTTCCTTAGTTTTGTATCTTCTCCTCGAACTGTCCGGGGACTTGTAGTTTTGTAACTCCTCCAGGGACTACGCTTTTTTCTGAATCTGAACACAGAATGTATTCCACTGTTGTTTCTCACCTGCTTCTCATCTCCACGGACATGTGACAATCATTCTGCGAGTAGACGTCGCCATGTTTAATTGACGTAGAGGTAGTTGTGTGTACGAGTCTTTTTCCGTTTTGTGCGATGAATTAGTTTCACACGTCAACTTCTAACATGTTATAGCTTTAAAAACCTGCTGCCACCATTTTTATTGCTGTTTTTTTTTCTCCTTCCATCTGAGCCGCAACACGTGCAGTGATTATTGAAGAAGTGTCTCAGTTGTAGTTAGTTATGAAACCTTTTGCATCCAACCCCCGTGATTCTCTACATCCACAGAGATGACATGAATGGTCTCAATGTGATGTAAATACCTGTTTGTTTGAAACGATGAATCTTATTTGCAGTGACGTTTCATCACAACATGGTGATTCCCTTGTTAAAGTAAACTAATAAAAGCTGTCAAGCAATTGTTTTCACGGTATGAATTTTATTTGCATATGCTGACAAATAGGAAAAAATATTACAGATATTATACAATTAAACTAGATATACACGAGTCAGCTGTTTTCATGTTGCCTGTGGAGCTTTGTTCTTTTCCATGTGTTTTGTCTTTGTCAGATTCTTTTTCAGCTGTCCATGTTTCTGTCTCTGCATGCTCTCCTGGATTTTCTGTTTGAACCTCCTCTTCTGTGTCTTGATCTTCTCCAGCTCGGCCTTCCTCTTGGCCTCCATGTCTGGATCCTGGGACGGAAGGAGGATCACAAATTAGCAACAGGACATTTGGAAACGTTCTTATTTAAACTGTTTCCAAACTGCATGATACCGTCTCAAATAAGAGTTTGTCGCAGGGATCTTTCACGATTAAGACCAATGGTCTATCACATTTTAGTTTTCTGGAAAGAACTGATTTGTTAATTATTAGAGGGACTGAAAGCTCTTAAAGTTTATAAACTTTCCCCTTGTCTTTTGTTAAAGCAGGATCATGCAAAAACAACTCAAATTAATCCATTTTATGTTGGTGCAGATAACTTCCTTTGTTTCTTTCATATTTCACTGCTCTGTGTCCTGCACCAGATGGGTTAAAAGCAGAGGTTAAATTTCCCTACAATTGCATGAGTGTGCTTGTGCGTGTATGTGTTTGGGACAAATAAATGTATCTTAATGCTAATCTAAACTAAGATATAGACAATCGTGAAGATAGCTCTTCCTTGGCTGAGGTATATGCTCTAGAGTCATTAACCGTTTGCCTGTGGACTAATTTCACATATTAAGTTTGTGCTCTGATGAGACTAAAGGTAACTATCTCCAGCTTCTCGAGAATTAAAACCCCATGACATTGCTCTTTCCACACACTTTAACATAAGTTTACAATTACATTTTAGTTCCGCTCTAGGACATCACAGGAAACTATCAAACATGTCAAATAAACTGAACTTGAAGCCTGTGATTATTCACCTTGATAGCGGTTGTTGAAATGTGCCAAAAACAAGTGTTTTATTGGTTGATTGTAAACATTAAGGAACTTGCCTTCCCCTCCAGGATCAGCTGTTTCCGCTTATTGATCTCCTTTTTCTCATCAAAGTCGGATGTTTCCAGTTTCTACAAATCAGAAAAGGTGATTAACATCGGAAATTTTAAATATACATGGCTGGAGATTCAGTGATTATCCTGAATACTGGAAACATTCAGCAATGAGAGGAAAAGAGGCGTTCGTACTATTTCACAGCGTCGCCTGGTCACGTTGACCTGGGTGAGGATCTGCAGGACTTCTTTCTCCTCCACAGGATACTCCTTCAGCTTCGTCTCTGCAGAAACAACAGTTTAAGTAAATCAAAAGCAATGTTTAGTTGTTCACCCTGCAGCCACCAACACCGACAGCTGTCAGGTTGAGCTCTAAAGACACAGATAATGGATCTGAATCAAAACCAGAGGCAGGAGGGAAACGTATTCCTGTGAATCAGATTGTGACTTACGGTTCTGCTCTTCGATGGCGTTGACCAGGTGGATGTCATACTGTGTCACCAGAGTAATGGACACTCCGTTCCTGCCTGTAGAGGAAGAAAAACTGGTCAGGAGTGAGCCGCATTGGTTTAAGACGTATATATTCATAGATGACGCTGGAGGATCAGTGATGAACGGTGTTAATCGTACCTGCTCTTGCTGTTCGCCCGACTCTGTGGATGTAGGTCTTGGGAAGGCCGGGGGTGTTGTGGTTAATGACGACCTGGACAGTTGGAATATCTAAACCCCTGTGGGACAGAAATAACGAAGAATGTCAAACCACAGGATCATGCCTGTCTCATCTGCTTGTACAGATGCTGTCAGGCTTCCTTCAGTGGAGAATCGGTTTAAGACTGTGTGGGGTCGAGATGCTGCAGCTCAGCAAAGCTTCTTACCTGGAAGCCACATCTGTCGCAATCAGGATTTTGTAGACGCTGGCCTTGAACTTGGCGAGGTTTGCAAACCGTTGTTTCTGGAGGAGATAAAGAGCTGTCGTTTGTTCTGCAGTCCCATTCATCTGGTTTAAAGTCCTTCCCTGCGCTAATCCCTTACACATGCATTTTTTTCTGTACAATCACCAGGGCTTTGTACTCATTTCTCATGTCCGTCTTTGCTTCTTTAATTGGACTAATTAGTTTCCCACATACAGCAGGAGCTTGTCCAGCAGCTGTGTAACGACTGGTGATAAGGGAAACATCGCTGTGTTGGAGGAAATCTCCGTTATCAGCGTTCCTTCTAACAAAGCAAACTTTAAATCTCTGTAAGTGCAAACTTAACTCGTCTCCTCTTCAGCTGTTATTCTAACAAACTCAAGGTGTTTCCCTCATACCCATATCAACATCCTCCAGCAGACATTCATTACTTCAAATGTACTGAAGGATGATGTGAGAGAAACAGGGTTTGAGATGAAGACTCACCTGCTTCATCATGGAGTGCAGGGATATCGTTGGAAAGTGAAATTCTCGCAGCATCATGGTGAGGATTTGGCAATTCCTGAGGAAAAAAATGTATAATAACACACCAATCATCTTGTCAGACAAATATACTTTTATATATGTATGCTTTTATATGTATTAACAACATATTGGCAGACTCTAAGAAAAAAATCATATTTCATTTAAGCTGCAGAGCATCCATTAGAAACTCTGCACATCTACGAGCCTCTGAATCTGATCCGGGCATCGTACTTGCACGTGTTGGTGAAGACGATGATGGACCAGTCGTCGTGCTTGTCGGTGAACGTCTGGATCAGGTGCACCAGGTAGGCGTCCTTCACCCTCTCGGCAGTGAGGATGAACCTCTGGTCCAGCTCCTCCACCGTCCGCGTCCTGTTAACAACAAACAAGACAATTCACTCATTCAGGTTTAAGGTCCAGACTTATTTTAAGCATATAAATCAGGCTATACAGAGGGGGAATGATGAATATTAAAATGCTTTGCCACGAATAGTAATCACCAAACTGAGATGATTCTGAAAATCTGAAAACACGGATCAAAACAGTGTCTTTGACATCATCAGCTCAGCCTGATGAAAACTGTTCATATTACTATTTGGATGTAACAACACAAAGCAACTTCCTCTCAGCCATGTGAGAGCCTTTGACAGCAAAAGAAAACACAAGTAATGAATGAACAGGAGAGAACTTTTACCACAGTGAAACTCAGTCAAGTTCAAATTTAACAACCACACTGGGGGACGTTGTGCTATCTCAGTCTTTCCTTTATTATTATCTTCCTGCTAAAAAAACTGCAGCGTATTCTCCTGTATTTATGGATTCATGGTGGATTGACTCTTTCCTGGTGAAACTGGTGCGCTCATTAAAGTTTATATTCCATAACTTTACATGAAATATCTGTGCTCGTTTGAACTCAGTTATTTAAACAACTCTTGGGCATCCAAAGGCATTTGTGCATAAGATGCTGTTCAATCTTTAGTTTCGCCTCATATCAGATTCATCTTCCACACTGCTGCTCCTGCTTCATTAATAACTCACACGATTTCAGGCAAATAATGCATCTGAAATGAGGCGAATACAGCTGACTCAGTCTGACCCTGACTGCTTTTTAAGATATTTACAAATACAAGTTCAGTACTCTGCACAGAGGGGACTTCATTTTCCTTCTTCTCTAAGGCTGACATGGCTAAATACTCCTGTCACCAGCCTGAGAGCAGCAGGTTTCTTACTCTGATTTGCTCTCCCAGAAGTACGGTCTGTTCATGGCGATGCCCTTCAGCTCCTGCAGCGTGTCGGTGAGCGTGGCGCTGAACAGCAGCGTCTGACGTTTGGCCGGGAGAATCCCCAGGATCACCTCCAGGTCTTTGGTGAAGTCAGTGCAGCCCTGTTCTAACAGCCGGTCTGCCTCATCCATAATCTGAAACACAACGTTGCAACATTGGTCTTCTTGGTATAAACATTTAAAACATATAAAATATGAATATAAAAGTGAAAGCGGGAAACTCCTGAACCCACCAAGAACTGGATCTTGCTCATGCTGAAGGTGTTGGAGCTGCGGATGTGATCAGCCAGGCGACCCGGCGTCGCCACGACAACGTGGGGCTTGTCGGACAGCTCCAGGGCCTGAGCCACCATGTCTGAGGTCAGCACACAGGAGAGCTTTAGACAGATGCTGAACCCGAACCCAGCAGAGGACTGATACTTCTGCCTTTACTGAGCAACACGAAAGAGGTCGAGCAACATGGGATCATATATAATATATAATTCCGTGCAGTGACATGTGTACTTACCCATTCCTCCTACGACGATGCAGTCTTTAAGACCCAGAGGTTTCCCCAAGACTCGGAACTGCTCAGCGATCTGATAGGCCAGCTCCCTGCAGGAAATCACATTCATTAGCAGGAATATATTGGAAGATATTTTTAATGGGATAGTTTAGCGGAAGTAGCACTGACCTGGTCGGAGTGAGCACCAGGCAGTAGATACCATACGGGTCCTCTGATAGTTTCTGCAGCACTGGGAGCACAAACGCAGCCGTCTTCCCACTGCCAGTCTTGGCGCAGCCCATACAGTCCCGACCTGTGTACAAATAATACAAATATAAAAACACCTTCATGCACCAGCTCTGGGCTCAGGTCTACTGAAGTGCATGCTCTGTTACTTTGATGAATATTTCCACCTCAAATGACCAAATTCGAAAACCAAACTCTGCTTGATGATCACTGGAAGGTCTTCTGGTCAAATCAGCTCAGCTTTGATTGTCAACCTCTGCTGAGTAGTTGGATACGTCCATGTCAAATCATTACACTTTTGTAATTTGGCGTAATAGTTATGAATAAAAATGTTCATGTTGATCTGGTCCCATGAGAAACCAGTGGAATTGAACTTTTAAGAGTCACGGATCCTTATTCAGGGAGATATGAGCTGGGGATAGCTGCAACTTCGACTGGTCAGATCTCCCCAATATAGAGAAATCGTTTGGTCATAAGTTTAAAGATGTTGAGTGACATCACACACAAAAAACAAGCTCATATAAAATGATATCAGATCATTTGGCATAACTCCTGAAATCCTCCTTCTCTGATACAAGCACCGAGTGTTAAATTGAGAGATTCTTCAATGGAGTTTTGTTTCAGCAGTGAGGAGGATATTTACACTACATGTTTATAACCTGGTGATGTTTGTTTCACCTTAACATTCAGCACAGTCTGTATATAAGGTCTCACCCACAGCCTGTATAAGGTCTTAATACAAGTTCTTTATACAAGGTCTCAATAAGAGGTCTTAATATTAATTCTTAATATAAGGTCTCAATAAGAGGTCTTAATATAAGGTCTCGATACGAGGTCTTAATATAAGTTCTTAATATAAGGTCTCAACATAAGGTGTCAATACAAGGTCTCAATATAGGGTCTCAATATAAGGTCTTATTATAAGGTCTCACCCACAGCCTGTATAGGGTCTCAATATGAGTTCTCAACATTAGGTCTTTGTATAAGTTCTTAATTTAAGGTCTCAACACAAGGTCTCAATACGAGGTCTCAATATTAGGTCACAACATACGGTCTCAATATAAGGTCTCACCCACATTCTATATATAAAAGATCTTAAAATAAGGTCTCAATACGAGGTCTCAATATAAGATCTTAATATAAAGTGTTATTATAAGGTCTCACCCTCGAGGATGGGGGGCATACAGTTCTCCTGCACCGGAGTGGGTTTGGTGATTCCCAGCTGGTGACACTGGTTAATGAGCCAGTCTGACAGGCCCAGCTCAGAGAAGTCCGCCATGTTTGTTGTGTCTCGTCCCCAGGACCTCGTAGAAATCCTCTGTGAACAATGTTTAACAAAACAACAACGAGAAAGTCTCTTTTAACCAATCCTCGTGTGTCGCATCAACAGTCGCTGCTTTATTACGTCATCAACGCGACTTCTGCGTCTTCTTCCGCAATAGGGGGCAGCGTGGCGGTGCGCGCTGCTGCCCCCTGCTGGTCAAACAAATCCCTCATGTGCAGCGATGACTAAAACAAGAAGTGATCCCAGCTCCTCCCCAGTGTTAATGACTTTTACATTATTATGACATTTACATTATAATCATCAATACATTGTAATTTCATACCTTTTCAGGTCCAGATGCAAATAATTATAATTATATTAATTAGCTGGAGACCCCTATTGACAACCCCACAGTGGTTTAATGTAACAAAGTACATATTTTATATTTAATTTTATATTTATTTGCAGTTTACTTTATAGGTTTCATTTTCAGATATTTTTAACTTCTACTCATCAGAAAACATCTGTACTTTTCTACTCCACTCCTTTTTTTTTACAATGTGTTGTGTTGTATGCTCATATTGTTTTTAAAGAACTGTTTTCAAGTACGTCAGTCATCAATAAAGGTAATATAAGGTAAAATAAGATTAGATAAGATAACATAAGATAATCCTTTATTAGTCCCACTATGAGGAATTGCATTATTACAGCAGTAAGAGTCAAAAATAGGCATCAGTAATTAATAATAAGTGCAATAGTGTAATGATACTTAAGTGTTAGGGTATAGAAAAATATGACTGGAATAAAAACTAATATATACAGAGTAAAAACAAGAAAATAGTATGCACAGTGAGAGAATATGCACATAAACCATTGTTTTACACAGACAGAATGAGTATTGCACAGTTAAGAGAGTTAAACCAGAGCTGTAGTCTATAATGGTGCCTTTCATTCTACTGGGAGCAGAGCTGCTTGTACAGTTTTACTGCAGCAGGAGGGGAGGACCTGAGATACCTCTCCTTCAGACAGGGTGAATCAGTGCTGTGATGGGGTCCTGCAGGGGGTGCGACTGGCTGTCCATCACAGGTGACAGCTTCACTATCATCCTCTTCTGCCCCCCCCCCCCCCCAACATAAACAGAGGAGAACTGAGTCATTGATCCAATCCCAGCGTTGAGGTAACACTAGACTCCTCCTGCTGCAGCACTCATGATAAAACCATTAATTGATATGACATTGCAAAGTGTAGCATCATTTGCAGAGTTATTTATTAGCTTGACAGTGTTATGATTGTATCAAACAGAATATAGCTACAGTTCATGATGTAGTAGTTGCATTCGGGAATAATGTCTAAATTTAAGTATATTTAAAGGCAAGTACTTACTTTTACTCATGTAGAAAAGTTAATGTTGTACTTTTACCTCAATGCAATTTTTCTCTATTTATTTTTACTTTTTACTCCAGTAAAATGCTCGTATTGCCTGTGTTCTGCATTAAGAGATTTTATACCATGTGAGTACAACATGAACTTCAATAAAGAAGCTATTAAATCAATCGGGTGAGGTAACGATACAGGATCTTTAGTCATTTTTAATTTAGTTGAGATTAGAATCGAATCGCCCAGTTGATAATCCAGCCTTGTTCAGAGCTAATAGGTCCCACGGTGTGATGTCAGACACCCGGATGAACTCAACAGTTCAGGGCTCTGCAGCAGGATTCCTCTGAATCTGCTGATCTTGCTTTGTTTACTCCTGTTAGTTCAGCAGCAGTGAAAGCAAAAAAAAACAAATAAAAGATTTATCTGCAGCCAAATTATCATCAAGTTCTCCCGGGATCACAAGCTCCATCCTGGAAACTGTGCAACCCACGTATCAGCTCCTCCTCGTCTGTTCTGGAGGAATTTGAAAAATACTTGACAATACCGAATTCATTATTTCTTGGGTTCTGTTAATGAACATTCTCACTTCAAGCCGTGGAAACAAATGACCTTTCGGCTGAGATAGAGATGTTCTGATGGTCTGTCTCGTTATGAAGAGATTGATGATGAAGAACGACACAGTTGCAGATCAATAAAAACACCAAAAACAGATGTCACCATGTTCTCCGTGTGATTAATGAGCCACCACAAATCATACATCTTGTTTTTAAATGTTACTCTGTCGTCATTTCAGGCCCAGAAACCATTTTCTTAAAGCAGCCTGTGACTCTTTCACGTGAAACCAGCCTGGAAATGTCAGTGAGTTTTATTCAGCAGTTATCAGGAGCAGGCTGATGTGCACTGTGGCATGTTTACAGCGTCTTTAACAAAAACCATGGAGCTGAAATCACTGAGGCTGGAGCATCTTCTGATTTTAAATTCAAAGGAAAGGTGGTTTGTTCTGTGAAAAAAATCGACTAAATGACATTTCAATCTCTTTCAACCACAAACCTGCATTTCTTGATAAATTGACACAACAACCTGGATGTTGGATATTTACCATCATTGAAAGGTGACATTGATAGACTATGTGTTTTGCTCTTTCATACAAGGTAAATACAGAGTAACCTGGATGAGCGTCAAATAAGTAATTCATGATGATACCATGGCAACACCACTATCCCCTTATTGTCTTTATTATTAAAGCACTCAACCAGGCTTTGAGTACATTCTGCATTGACAGAGAACATCAAAAGATTTGAATGTTACTTTATTCACGTCTCTTTAGATTTTTTCCAAACGTTATATCAAGAGATAGATAAAAAGCACTGGAGTGGGTTGTTCATAGGTTGATGGAAACATGAACATTCACAGATTTTCCACCAAAGGACAAAGTCTGTCTTAGGTTCCCTCATCTTACGTCGAGCGGCTCTACCTTTAACTTGAATATCAGAACTCAGAATAAGTATTGAAGTAGTGAACGTGTGCAGATACATTTGTCTGTTTTTTAGTGAACACTGAATTAAACTGGGCTTTCTGAAACATCTATAAAAACAATATGTGCAGGTGGGATTCACAAGAACAGTGATATAGTTTTGTGTTGTAAATATAAATGACCTGATTTAAGAATACACCGTGAAATATGTAAGGAGGGGATGAAGGTAAACATGGAGAAGCATAATATAGATACAGTATGAGGTGCTATGGGAGGATTTTTCCCATGAGATGTGATATGAGTTGGATTCAGCCACAGCTCGACTGGTAAACACGAGGATCCATCTGTGTCTGCACGCTGAGCTGCCAGAGGTGGTTAGCATCCTGCCTGTCAGAGACCTGAAGGTTCAGCATCAGGCCTCACACTGCCTCCGCCCGGCTGAGGAGTGACTGTGTTCAGGAGCACGAGGGTTGTTTGCATGTGAGGCAGAGATCTGATGCTGCCTGCTGCCTCCCTGCAGCACATGGAGCAGCTGCATCTCTGTAACAGGCCACTGAGCAGCGGGATAACCGAGCTGCTCCTCTTCGCTCTTCCGCCACATTTGACGCTCCATCCTCAGCCCACACTCGGGCAGAGAAGTGATTTATTCCAAATCTGTGGTGACACCAAATCCCGGCCTGTTAATGGGGGGTGAAGAGCAACTCTCTCTTTCCAAGCATGATGGTGATGTGATTCTCACCAGTTTCACAAGGGAAGTCTGTGAAGCTTGAACAAGGAAGAATAAGTGGTTGAAATATCCTTTTTAACCAATTAGTAACTCCATGAAATTTTACTCTTTTAAAACCTTTATCGGCTGCTTTAACATCATAAAAAATTTTACTTCTTCCATCTGATAAAATACATTCATTTATTTTGGTGAGGTCATTGCAATACTCAAAACAAAACACAAAGATATATAATATACACAATGACGTTAATAGTTTTTTATATTTCTCTGTGTATGTGTAAATGATTAGATCCTGCATGTTACTGACAACCATATTAGAAGAACTCTCCAAAGTCATGTAAAGAGGAATTTCAAGAGAATCATGATTTTTGATCTCATCGATGCATTACTCAATATTTCAGAAACAGTATTTCAAGAGTATCCTTCAGTATCTTTCAGTATCAGTTGTAGTAAATTAGTTATTTGATGACATGACCATTGCTATGAAACATGCCCTCATGAATAAAGGCATTGTATAGATACATATCCCTGTTATATATTGTAGAGTGGGTTTATTCAGTAGGTTTATCCCCGGCCCATCATCAGGGGGATATTTAGATTTTATACATCACAGTGTTTGATAGGATTGCCATACAGCTCTGTGTAAACAGCTTTACTCTGAACATCATCTGATTTAATGTGAGCTCAGCAGACAGCGGGATGGTTCCTGCTCATCTGAACTGGAGCTTTAGCTGTAAACAGCCATTTGGCTCCTGTTCCTCCTCACGTCATTTCGGATGTGACACGCTTTTATTACGCTCCACCTCGTAAATACGCACCGAGGGGGCTTTTCAAAACGACCCGCAGGCCATTTCACATTGTGACATCTCACTGGAGAAGTGGGGGAACAGCCTCGCTGCAACAGCATCCGGGCCCGCACCACCAGGCTCAGAGACAGTTTCATCCTCCAGGCCATAAGACTTTTAAACTCCTCTGAACTGCAATAACTCCACCAAACCAGCACCGTGGCATATCTGCATATTTGCACTATTGCTTTTCTATTTTTCTCTTGAGCTGTATATATATATTAATTTAGATATATACATTTTATTTTCTATTTTACATTTTTTGATATTCTATTTTATTCTATTTTATACTATTTTTATTTTATTTTTTGGGGGTTGTAATTACTTGAGCATTGCTAGAGATTCAAGAGTTTTTATTGTCAAATGAACAGAGATAACATGAAGCAGTCACTGTCAATGAAATACTTGGGTCACAGGCTCTCTTTAAGCAATGCTCACTAATTTCAACCCAACAAAATAAAATAAAAAATAGAAATAGTATAAAATAGAATAAAAAAGAATAAAATAGAATAACAATAAAATAGAATATCAAAAATTTAAAATAGAAGATAAAATATATTGCCAGCGACTGCTTAATGTTATTGTTGTGCATGTGATAATAAAAATCTTGAATCTTGAATCTGGGTCGTAGTGTTGCGATTTGGCCGCTAGGGGGCGCGGAAGAGGCTCCGTGGTTGCGACTGGGCTGAATGGGATCCCACAGTGGAGGTCTGGCACAGAGAGGGGGGGAGACTAGGGGAGCATAGCACAAGTCCTGGGGGCGTTTTGAGCTGAAACTATCCCACCGACAGACTTCCATCGACATTCCTCCGTGCGTCCCCCCCACACCGAGCGGAGCCGAGGCGGGTTGACGCTGCGTAATTACGCACGAACACAGGGACAGATCCTTGGTGTCTCCGGCTGTGGACACCGGGGGACAAAGGGCTGGAGGACAACAACTGACTGGAGAGGAGGAGTGCTGCTGGAAGAGGAGGAGGAGGGGGGGAACCAGGGGAGATCTGGAGTCGGAAGTGATTTCGCTTCTTTCTTTCTTTCTTTCTACCCGAAATGTAACTTATACGCTTCAGGATTTCACATGCGAACATAATCGAGTTCGCAGAGGAAACAAGGGACGGGAAAGAGTTCGTGAGTGGAATCTTTTCCTGGAAGCAGCTTCAGGATCCTCGGAGCATGGGGTAAGTTGTGTGTCTGTGTGTGTGTGTGTGAAATGCGTCTGGAAGTGATTTGCTCCGATGACAAAATGCGTGGAAAGTGAACTTTGCGCTGACTTGAGGGTTTTTTTCTGGGCGTTTGGCGTTTCGATCCTTTTCTTGAATTTCATTTTACAGCATTTAGCGGGGAATCGAACATGTGACACTGCGTTTGTGTTTTTTTTGTCCATTTCTCGTTTCACCAAAGACAAGAAACCCCTCGATTAGTGATGCATTGATCCAGTTCCATGAGAATCTGATGTTCATTCACACCTGAATCTCAGCTGTGACCCACAGAAGGTCGAATCTCCAGCTGCTTCAAACTGAGCTGCACAGACACGGTTTGTTTAAAACTGAGAGTGCACGGTCATGTGATAAAACACACACACACACATACACACATACACTCTCTCTCTCTCTCTCTCTCTCTCTCTCTCTCTCTCTCTCTCACAGAGGTCACTCATGCATCACTCAGTTATTGTGATTTCCTGTTTTCTTCTCTCTCCTCTGCTGTTTGCATCACACACACACACACACACACACACACACACACTAACAGACACACACACACACACACACACAAAGCTAGGGGGAGAGAGAAGAGCAAGGAGCTTGGACCACTTCCAGGCTGCTTTCTCTGTAGAGGATTCTGAGTGGTTTGGCTGTCGGTGTCCCATTGTGCTCGGTCTCTTTACCTGTGTGTGTGTGTTTGTGTGCGTTGAATGATGCATGAGGACATTGCTTTCAGCTCAAACACGCCTGAACTCTCCTCACATGTCCAGAGTCCTGGCTCTCATTTCCTCTGGGGTCAGTTTAGTGACATTTAAATGGAGCTGCTTCTCAAATAAGTGTAAGAGCACAATATGTGAGTGTTGTACTGATATGCATTTTTAATAGAAGTCCAGTCCACCTTCGTCCCGTCCTCAAAGTGACATTTAACACTGCAGTTCAATTTGAAATGCCACAATATACAGTTTGCAATCAGGAGATATTGATTTAATGCAGACCCTAGCTTCTTTAGACCAGTGCAGTAAAGTGATGCTGCACGATGCTCACTTGTTTATCCCAAATTGCTGCAGCAGCTTCATCAGGAGTCAGCGGGTCCACGGTGCTGTGGCCTTCGTAGGTTCTGAACTTTAGCCTCCATCCTCAAATGAAACACAAAAACTCACTGTGTGGTCAGAGGTTTTCCCCCAAAACCCTTCAGCTCGCTATCTCAGCTCAGCTCCATATTCTAATTGAGGTGAAGTTGAAGATAAACTTATGAGCGGTGACGGCTCACAGCTCTTGAACACCTGAGAACCAAATTCTCACATTTCTGACTAAAAGTCTATATGATCTTGGCTGCTGAAAAGATTTGCACCACTTCTGTCCTGTACATCTGTAACTGGGGATGTGAGAAACCCCATTGTATCACATGTATCACAGTCACTCCGCCATACAGGGGAAACTCTAGGTGCCTTTTCATATGATGTCAGTGGCACAGCAGCAGTTATGTGGACCTGTTGTGCAGCATCTGCAGGAGCAGGAACACTTACAGTCTGACAGGAGGCCTGAGACAAACAACCGCTGTGTTTAGATGTCACATGTTTGACGCCTCTCTACCGTCTGCACTCTAACCGATCACAACGGCATCACCGCCTGCGTCACCGAGGCAGCAGAGGACAATCACCTTGTCCAAATAGAAATCAGAAAGGAGCTGGATGTAGCTGCAGGGTCTCTCGCTCTGCACAGGCAGACAGGAACCTGCAGATCTGTTTCCCTCCTGACTGAAGTGAGCAGCGGCAGCAGAAGAGTCTGGATTAACAGCCTCTTCAAGTCCATTAACAATATATGGCCGACGCACAGGTGCATGTACAACTCCTCTAAGAGTGCACACTGAAAACTAAATTTACTCTTGATATAATGAGAATCCTTAATTCCTGTAACAAGCGGCTGACAAAACAAAGAGCTTCCATCATTTACAACATTAAGTAGTTTTACCGTTTATCCACTTAAAGAAGACACATTATGATCATGGTGATCCCAGTGCGTGCCACACTGGTTTCTAGGTGTGGATTATGAAGATGTGCGGATTGTGACATCACAAATAACCCCTGAAATATTGGCCTGACTACTGATGACCATTGACCACAGACTTCAAGATTTTTTAAACTTTTATATACACAAAAAATCGAAATAACACATTAGAGGAAAGAGAAAATCCTTTAGGTTGTTTATTAATCAGAAACCAGACCTGCTAAAGACAACTGTCTCCACTTTGGCTGTTTGGACTGGATTGAGGAACCTCCAGCATGAGTGTGATGAAGTTTGAAAGTTTAAAACAAATGTTTCTAGTGATGCTGTGATTACCGTGTTATTCTTTGGTGTGTTCATGTTGAAATGACCCAATCTTATGTGTATTTTGTTTGATAAGTGAACTTCATCAAATTATTACTGTGATTCAGTGCACAACTGATACAAACTGGTTTGGCTTTTACTAGAGCCCGACCTATAATCCAAATGCCAATATTAGGGTGTAGAAAATTGTTAAACAAAAATGTGACAAAGAAATGTTATTGGGGTTTGATATTTTGTTTTAGTTAAATGATATAGAAGAAAACAAATAAAATAAATAGAACTTGAGTTAAGAAAATAAACTATCTTTTCTGCATTGTTTATTCTCTAGTTTTTACGAACCTAAGTGAGTGTTAAGTCTGTGTTGTGACGCTTAAGGTTTCCTGACAACCTCCACAGGTACATTGTTCTACTTTGTAACTTGAATCCTCTTTCCTCTCGCCCTCTTTCCTCTCGTCCTGTTGCAGAGGAGTTGTCTACGAGCTGTAAAATGTACCCGCTACAACGAGAGAGGTACAAACAAACCCGCTGTGGTCGTCTCTGTGTCGTGACTCTGCATGGCCGGGATGGGCGAGAACTGCAAGTTCAGATTTTGATCTCCCACCGATAAATGTGGAGCCAAATTCATTGTGTTTATTCATAATTAAAGAGTTAGTGACGTGGTTGTCGATGTCACTCTGCTAAAGTTACGAGGCACACGTGAAACCTACTGAATATTAATCTTGGAATCCCTGTTAAATTTCAAGCTTTTATTTGAAAGTCAAACATTATAACGTGAAACTGAGAGAGAGCTTTTGTACATTTTAGTTTAGCTTCTTGAAAAAACACAAATCTGATATCGATATTTTGGGGATCAATGCGCCCATCCCGACCTCGTCAGTCATTCATTTGCCTCCGAACCAAATCCACCTTCATCACGTCCCCATGATGTTTCTCCTCCGCAGCATCTGTTGAATCTATGGTTCACTGCTCGATCTGAGGGGAGGTTCCATGCTTGTCATGATGTGCAGATGCTGTCGGCATGATCTCCGCTTATTGTCGTCGTGGCTTGATGTCTCTGTCATCATACGTCGTCCTGTCAGTCGCTGCAGCTCAACCTTGAAACATCTCTGCTTTGTTTAAACTGTGCATCATCTTGTACAAGATCGTGGAACGTCTCTCATGTCAAACTTCCGTGTTCAATGTAACCACACGGCTGTCACGCATGTGCCGCCGAGTTTCCACTTTGTGCTGTGAAATGGGTATTTTTAAGTCGCTCAGTGTTTGACGCTCAAATGACGGATCATCAAAACAACTACAAGAGCCGCTGAGCTCTCTTCATTCACGTTTCAGTCTGACTGGTGATTGGTCGACTGAACAAGCTGCTGCCGCATGTTGACTGAGAAATACTGGTGAGGAGTTGGTGAGAGGAGCTGAAGTCTGGAAGTGTCCAGATGTTAGAGCTGCAACGATTCATCAAGAGAGAGATGTGATAATCAGTTATGTTTTGCTAATTTTTAAGCTAAAATATCAAACATTCTCGGATCATAGCTTCTCGAATGTGAGTTTTTGGTGCTTTTCTTTATCATTTGACGTGAACTGGACCATTTGCATCAATTAAATACATTTTGCAGTTATTTCACACATTTAATTGACTAAATAATTAAACTAGAGGAAATATGTGCAGATAATCAACTGTTTTATTTGTTGTTGGGCCTTTAATTTGAAGAAAAGCTGCCAAATGTCAGCAGTGATTTTATTTTTGTCGCTTCGATGGGAATTTCCAGCGTTGTTCAAATGATGAGAAATAGTTGCGTAAAGAAATGAGTTGTGACGCAACAATGTAAACTATGGAGTACAACATAAAACAATAGTTGCACAATATCATCATATTGTACAGCTGTAATTAGTTTGAGTAGGATTGTTATTGTATAATGTGTCTGTTGCTGGTGTCTGTATCGAATCATCTAAAATAAATGAAACCTCATAACGCTGCAAATCAGACGTCACATATCTCTGTGGAAACCTGTTCAGCTTCAAGGAGAAAGAAGCTTTTGGATCGCTGTTATGGAGACAGCTCTGCAACTGCAACAGTAAACACTCGTGTCTCTTTGTATTCACTTCATTTCACTGCGTTTTATTGGCATGAAAGTGAATAACGGTGCCGCCGGAGGATTGAGCTGTCAGACCCCCCCCCCCCCACCACCACCATCACCACCACCATCATCTCTCTGGTCTGACCTTCACATCCTGAACACAGAAAACACTCTCTGTGCTTTGCGTCACCTTCACAATTGTTCGGGCGCAGTAACTAACCGGTCCGACTCCTTCAAGAGGAGCCGACCTTCAGATAACTGAAGCTCTCCTCTGTCATTCAACACAAACACAGCTCACATTTCAGCCCTTTCTCCAAGTGTTTTGCCAGCGAACTGCTTGTGGTGATATAACGTGGAGTGAGTTCTTACGAATCAGGGAAGTGGAGAGACGCTCGGTGAGGTGGTCGACGTGTAAGAGGACGTCGAACTGACAATAATAACAACTCCAGAGGGTTCCCCAAAGTTGTGCAATTCGGTGTATGCAGCGTGTTGTGGTTTGTGCTGCAGAGATATGGTGACTTGTTGAGCTGCTCCACTGTGAGTTAGCGTTTCCCCTCGCCGTGCTATTTTCGGTGTGTAGTTGTAGCGTGTCATGTTGCCAGACTGCGGGCGACACACTTTCGCTGGTCCGGGAATGTGGACGCGAGGCCGCCGGAGGTCAGAGGAAGCAGACGCATAAAGGAGGAACAGTGTCAGATGAACAAAGAGGGGCCGACAAAAAGAAACGCAGAGAGCTTTTTTTCCCCAACGTCTCTGCAAAGACTGTGAGGTCCCTGGAGGCTGTGAAACCACAGCAGAGACTCAGCAGTGTGTTGTGTTAATGCACAGATGGTGAAAAACGATGCTCTGCTGAAGCACTCAGCCGAGGCTCTCATTCACACTGACTCACACTGCAGTCAGATGGAGGCAGGAACCAGGACCAGCGCAGGGTCGGGGGTCAGCGACTTGTTATTTAACCTGACAGACTGAAGAGCAGGATTCTCTTTGTTATTGTTGGGTCACTGTAACATCTTTTGAAATGTTGCTCTTTCTCCATGGGAAAGATACTTCAATCATATCGCTATCATGTGACTTGTTACATAAGATGAATCTCCTCTTTCATCTCCGGTGGAACAATATTACAAAGCCGAGAGGTGATTTAAAGGGCAGCTACACGCTTGTCTTAAAGGTTCAGTGTGTAGAATTTAGTGACCTCTAGTGGTGAAGCTGCATGTTGAAGCTGAACACCCCCTCAGCTCCCCCTCCTCTTACAAACATGAAAGAGAACCTGTGGCAGCAATCAGTTGTCGTAAGAACTCTAGTTTGAGATACTGTAAAAAACATAGCTGCCATGTATACTCTGTAAATAGAGTATTTTAATATAATGGGGTTATTCTAAGGTAAGGAAAACAAAAATTTGTAAAATTTAGATCATTACACACTAGTGAAAACATCACTAGGATTATTTTATATTTACTTTCTGCCAATAGATTCCATTTTCCCTAAATGTTACACACCAGACCTTTTAAACCAACACTCACATTTGGTCTGTTGTTACTCTGGCTGTGTAGAGGATTAAGCATAATGTAAATAAAGATGCCCTTGTTCTGTGTAAAACTCAAAGTATTGTGTAGAAAGTGTTTTAGTTCTATATTTACCTCCACCAAGGACTTTGTGTTTAGTTTTTTATCTGTGCTTGTGTGTATGTTAGAAGGATTACACAAAACTACTGCGTTCATACCACAAAACCCTGGTGGAGGGGTGCGGTATTGACCGGGGGAAGGACCCATTACATTTTGGAGCGTCTCCGGATCGGGACTCACTCACTTTCTCACTTCATAGCCAGATAGGGCGCTTTTCAACATTTTCATTGATTTCTCAGGGAATAATTCATGGGGGGGGGGGAAGGGGAGTGATGTTTATGAGTGTGCACGGACAAAATAATAATCTAGTGAGTTTAAACTTGGTTTCGTCAGCGGACTGTTGGGCCTCGGTGAAGGTTTTGTGTTATTGTAATCTCTCTTTGTGTTTCTATCCGGCGTCATCATGGAAACAAGGTCTGTGGTAAAAAGAAAAGAGGAACCAAAAGACATAACAAAAAAAAACCTTGGCACGGTCGGTCTGACTCAAGCTTTGTGTTACTCTAGATTTTATGTCTCGTCATTGCTGCAGACTAATATGTGAAAAATGACGATTATCAATGTTGAAGGTGAGACCTCCTCTGAATTTGGAGTCTGAAAATAGAGGGTGTTGATTTTCTCTGTGCAGATTGTAAACACTGATGATGCTTACATCAGGCTTTGGTGTATAAATAAAACCGATATGATTTTGTGTCCTTGGCCCGAAACCTACTCATCAATGTACTTTGATATAAATCTCGGAAAAGCAGTAAATTGTTGCATTGAGAAGCTGCAGCGTCAGGGATTTTATATTTGTATATTTGGCATTTTCGCTTGATGAATAACTTAAAAGATTAATTTGTAATCAACATGTATAGTTTGACGACTGATTTATAGACTAATTGTTTCAGCACTACATTAAACACAGAGTCTGTGAGTATATCTTGCATTAACATCCCATTTAGATAATGAGATGTGGTATGAGCTGATATCTTTTCTTGTTTCACTTCATCTCTTTGGCAAGAGGACGATTCAGCCAACCACAGCGTCAGCTCTTCATTTCTCTTTCTCTAGTGATGTTCAGAAGCCAGGAAGTAAAAGTCTCAGAAATTGAAAACCCTCTCCGGGTCCCTCTGGTATTTATTAAGAAAGTTGACGAGAGAGATATGAGAGAAATGGCGACTGGATCCTCAGATGTGTGGAAGTTCATTTGCATACGTGATTCATGCTCTCGCTCTGACCTTTACTGGATGTCTTTGTCATCAGACCTCTCGCTGGCTCTCTGATTCGCCGTTTCAAGTGCAAGACGTTGGATTTTAAGTTGAGCCAATGGGATTTTAAGGCGGTCGGGGTTACAGCTTCACCCCCTCCCCAGGCTATTTACAGTCCACAGAGCTCATGGGCTCCATTTCTGGCAGTTTGAGAACTATTTTCTCTTCTGCAGAAGCGACCGGTCGTGTATGACCGCGAGGCCAGACGGGGGGGGGGGCAGCTTCTGGTTGACAGATCAGGGATCTGGGTGAGGGGGCGGGAGCTGAGGTTCAGAAGAGAGATGGAGGCAGCAGCGGGGGAGAGGATTAAAAAGTGATGACTTGGGGAAAAGACGCACAGCAACCGTGTGTGTGTGTGTGTGTGTGTGTGTGTGTGTGTGTGTGTGTGTGTGTGTGTGTGTGTGTGTGTGTGTGTGTGTGTGTGTGTGTGTGTGTGTGTGTGTGTGTGTGTGTGTGTGTGTGTGTGTGTGTGTGTGTGTGTGTGTGTGTGTGTGTGTGTGTGTGTGTGTTTGTTTGTAGGTGCGAGACACTGAATATGCAGTAAGTAAATATCCTACACTGAGAGCCCCTGAGGCTTTTCTCAATGTTTATGGTTATAAATTAAAATCACTTGGAATAGTTACAATTTAATACATTAATGGAAAAATTACCATCATCATCTTGTCTGCACAACCCCAGTAATAATATACCTATAATTTATGTTACTCTTTTCTTAACAATGTTACCAAGTGCTTTACAAGGAGGAGAAAATGAGAATAAAACAATAGAATTAGATTAAATAAATAATTAGGAATAGTCAGGCTCAATTAGATCCCGTCTCAGTGTGTTTTATTATTAGGGTTTCGGGATAATTTAAGCTTAATATGTTTGCCTCAAATGAGATTAATCACACAATGAAGAGTTTAAAGTAAAATGAAATGGACTGATTTTGATAATATAGTTAACATGAATAGAATTAGTTGTAAAATCTGGACAATATTCAAATTCTGTAACGAGTGTATTTTGTCATTTTGATATCGAACCTCATCCAATATGCAGTGATTAAAAAAATACTAATGCTTAACTGTTCTGTTCAAATTATGAAGGCATTCTTTATTTTGTAAACATATGTTGGTGGTGTACATCAGCTCTGCCAAGTGCAATGAGAAGCTTTACAGTTTGGAGAGTTTCTGCAGAATTCAATGGGCTCTGTTACTTTCTACAGGTGCCATCAGTAGCAGTTACTTGTTAACTCTTGCTTTCCCTCTATTAGCTTCTCTCCTTCTGTTGAACGCTAAGCCCCAGTCCACTGAGTCACTGCAGCATCCAGTCCAACCTGAATGAGCAGAGGGTGTCTCAGGTTCAGAGACTTTCAGCTCGTTCAGCAGCAGAGATAACGAACAGTCAGTGGAGCGACTTTCAAAAACGCTTCTCTCAGTTTCTCCACGTTGCTTTTAACTAATTGATTAATATAAACGAATCATGGAGATGAAGGAATCATCTCTTAACTTTGAGTGTCTAAACTCTTAGAGGTGTGTATGATTTTCCAGTTGGACATGAGGACTGAGGGCTTTATGCTGCAGCCCCTCAAACTGTGTGTGTGTGTGTGTGGGGGGGGGGGGGGGGGGGGAGTTAACTTGACACTTTTGGTGCTGATTTTATCCGTCAAAGAGTCGCTCTGCTGTGAAATTGTTTTCGGACTGACTGGTTCAGCACTTTCATACAATTTATGAAACTCTGCAAGTCTGTTGACTTTGCTTTTTGAAGAAAATGCATATTGTTGTGCTGTGAAAAACAACAGTGAAAGGATGTTCTCCTGTGTTGTTCTGCCTTCACTGGGATAATGAACTTACCTCCGACATCTTGATGACATCATCGCTGCTCTTGTAGACATTACAAATAGATGCAGCTCATGTACAGGTTTGTTAAGGATACTTTGGTTCTGGCCCAGGTGCTGTTGCTCTGGTTTCAGGCCTGTGTGTTAGCGAGCTTGCTGTCAGCTCCGATCACACACTGTGACATAGTCATTGAGGGGAAATGTGTTTTTGAGGCAGACAGAGTGAACTGTGACCTGCAGGGAACAGATGATGTGTATTAGAGCACTTTTTGTACCATGGTGGTTAGTCACACCGCTGTCAGTGCAGGAACCTGCTGTCTGTTGTCCATCGCATTTTTTGAAAAGCTGTTTTCAGACAAGAACTCTGAAAAATGTCGTGACAATTGGGTCCAGACACTTTCCTGACTTTGCCTTTCACACATGAACAACACTGCAGGAGATTTTCCCGTCAGACGTGTTCACAAAAACAGAAAATGAACTTTCAGGTGAGGGCTGGTGTCTGAAGAACCTGCAGGAGGCAGATCGTGTTAATTCTGCTGCGTTTGAAGCACATCGACGCTCTGGAAACTCATTGTCTGTAGTTTGTACTTAATTTTTTGCGTATTTGGTGTTATCAACACCCTCAGTTGGAGGCTGTGAATCCTCTAAATGATCTCCAGCTGTATTCTCACATGGGCTCAGTTGGAAATTATCCAGAGTGGTTACCAGGCGGATGGAAGGAGAAGCTCCAGAAATCGTCCTGACTTTATTTATCTGATATTTGTGTTCTCGCCCTCCTGGGTACTTTAGATTAGAAGGAGTTTAATATCTGAAAGAGTCTGATAGTCTGTTTGTCATCTTGTCCTTGTCAGATCGGAACCTTTTTTTAGTTTGGTTGAAAGTGAATTTTTGCATGTTGTGTTTATGGTAGATTAACAGCCGTTCATTCCGAGCAAGCCCATAATGTTGAAACTCATGAAGAATAGAGCTGCAGATATTAAACTCTCAATAGAAAGTTGATTGGTTTAGTCATTTTCAATCAAACGTGTCAAATGTTCATGTCCAGTGTTGACTGCTTTTCTTTGTCCGATACAGTGAACACTAAATATTTGATTATAGTATGTTGGTAGTATGAACATATTAAACTGCACTTTAATTCTCAATTCTCAAGCTGCCTTCACTTCAAGTTGAAAATATATAGTTTAAAATAAACATAGAATGTTTGTATGAAACCTATTTCTATTGAAGCAGTAGCAGCAACATTAATAATAATCACTGCTCCTCTCCATGATAAGCAGTTGTTGAGGAGGAGATTCACAAGGGACTCAGCATGGGACTTTCCTACATCACCGACAGTTTATGTGTCATGATTTGATTTCTCTGCGGGAGGAAATGAACCTTTAACAAGTTTGTCCAAGCGGTATATAGAACTGGAGCATGGCGGCGTGCGCTGAATGAAGCCACTTAGTTCAGAGGGAGTTTATCCTTTGTGTCGTGATGGCTCCCTGTAGAAGACTCAGCGCTGTCTAACTTCCAGCTCGTCCAGATGGAGCCGTCATAGAAATCCGTCTGTTTACGGCCTTTGCTGCAGGCAGAAGCCAAATACCGTTGTAATATTTTCCTTTTCCCTGAGAGGAGGCATTTCATCTGTTTGAATGAGAAGCTGAGAGGAAGAGCGTGCACGCCCGGCAGAAGATTTTCCAGGAGGAGGAAACCGGAGAAGTGTTTGTTTGCCTCAGCCTGACATTAAATTAGATGTGCACCCATATCCTTGAAATGCTTCTGAATGCTATAATGCAATTAATTTATCACGAAGGTGGGGTTTGTACCTGAGGTCCCCGGGGGGGGGCTGAGCTTTTTATGTGGAGGCTGTTTTGTGGATAAAAGAAAACTTTAAAACTTCAGCTGCTTTATTCCCCCGTCCTCAGACAATGGCAGAATATCAAGTGCGGTTTTTCCAAATGCACGCTCAGTTTCTTTGAGTTAAAGTATAGTTTTTAAACTGCCAGTTGGCTCTTTATCAAAAAGAACAGCAGCGTGTCCCCTGCGACACGCTGTTGTTGTGGTCAAACCGTTCCTATAGAGGTGAGAACCACAGGGTTGAGCCCTGGTGACCTGCCTGTCTGCTGCCTGGACTCGGATCCCAGCAGAGACGTCCTGCATGTGTCCCTCAGGTTCTACCTGTCTCGGTTTTTCTGTCTCCTCCACTCGGACCTGGAATATAAATAAGAAGAATTCCCAGGAGAATGGTTTGAGCTGTTTTCCATGAATAAAAAAAAGCAGATTTGTGTTTCTGTTATGAAAACCATCTCTGAAAAGCTTCTCAGGATTTTGGATTGGTTGTTGGACAAAACAACCAATTGGAAGATACCATCTTGACCCTTTATGGATTTGTTTTTCCTCACTGTTTTTTAAGACCAAGAAAGAAGTTGACTGGACACTTGTATGGGCTGTCTGTGTTCAGTGCCTCTAACTACAGCTGGACAACTTAATTCTAGCAAATATATATATAAAGTAATAAAAGTATATCATTATTATTATTTGCATGTTGTGACACCTTGATCCAGTTGAAAGCAGCTGTAGACATGTATATATATAAACTGGGTGATCACTTTTAGGTGTCTGCACATTCCCACTAACTTCAGATGCAGTCTATTGTCCTAATCTCTACAATAACAGTAATAATAATGATAACTTGAAAAAGTAGATTGGGGATGTTTTCAACAGCGACAGATTTACTCCTTGAAAAACATGTTTTTACGTTTTTTTGACCCCTTAAAGGAGTGAGCTGTAATCTGAAGCTCCGCCTCCACGCATTCATGGATGAGTCGCAGTGTGTATGAATGAGGGGGAGGAGCGGCTGGATGTATACAGCACGTATGACCTGGAATAGATTAACAATAATTGATCCTGAAGACGCCTCACTGGATTCAGAGCAGGGGGGGGGGGCACGCTGCTTCACCATCACTAAGCAACAGAGGTGGAAAATAACTACGTGGATCTTGATGTTCTTCTTTCTACTTCTACCAGGGTTATATGCCCAGAATCTATATCATTTCCTCATGAGGTTATGGTTTTGCTCAAGGGACTGTTGGGCGGAGGAATGTGTTCTCCTGTGACTTTCCCCTTAAGTCCATGATCTGAATATTGTGTGTCTCGTAGCAATGCAAAGAAGTCGGCCAATAGAATGATGACTCCCTTTATTCAATTTATCTCCCTTAATGACGCACATTGAGTTACATGTCGTCCTTTCAGGTTACAGACGTTGGGCTGATTTCTGTAGTTTAACGTTTCACTCGTCTTCTCTTATTTCTGACAGCTATTAAAACTGTCAGGTGTAAGCATCGGCCTCCTGCTGCCCAGTCAGTTACGCTTTTCACTCACACGGCTCCAGATTTAATTAAAAGCTGCTGAGACTCATATATGAATCGTATCAGGTTTGTGTGAAGTACAACAGACTGCAGCTCACCAGGCTTTTCTCCTCGGTACTGCTCTGCGACTGCCGAGCTGCTGCTGGCTGTTTGCTCTCCTTCACCTCAGGAGGAGTTTAATCCACTTTTAATTTGCCCGTATGACCAAACCTCGACCTGTCGGAGCTGCTCGGCTCGGGGGTCCTCTCCCAGAGCGACATGAAGACGTGTTCAAACGAACGGGGGGGGGGGTCTCTCATTCCTGTGAGATCCGCTGTGACGCCTGGAAGATGATCTTCATTTTACATTGAGATGAGAAAAAGAAAATCCTGAGTGAGGAAATTTTTTTATTCTGACGTTAATTCTATTTTGGCTTATTGGCTTAATGAGTTTAAAGCCCTGGTTATTGGTTATGGAGCCAGATAATTGTTTTTATCAAGTATTTTCACATTTCACGTTTTGCTGTTGTGCTTGATTTGTGTCTGATGTTTGTTGCTTTCATAAAACTACACTGATATTGGGTTTCGACTGTTGGAAACTACATATATCACTTAATAAACGGTTGTTAAGACGGCCGCACTCAGGGACACAGTAGATCTGATGACAGAGACGGGAACTCGCTCTGTGAGACGCGCTGCAGGGAATCTTAATGCAGTGATTGAAATGCTTGGAAGCAGCATGTTAATCAACAGATGCCCTGTCTGTACCCGTGTGTTGTCACCGCCTGTTTGTAAAGCTGCTTTCAGACGTGCAGTGAACTCTGCAGGGGCTGAACGTGAGGACGCAATTCTTGTGAGTCAGTTGCTCCGGACTTTCTCTCTCCCCAAGTAAAAACTCCAGAAAAGAGCCTCTGTGAGACAACAGCAGGATATTGTCCGGAGAGTTTGTTACACGTAACGGACGCAAAAAAACACAACAACGTAATACAAATATCTCAGGATGAAAAAGAGGTTTCATACACGTAGGAGACACAGGCGAAGAAGTCGAGAAAGACAACGAGATTCAAGCTTTTGGGGATAAGGGTAAATGCTTTGAACAAAAACTTGTGACTTTCGCAGCAGAGTTAATTCGTAATTTTGGACAATCTTCTGCTGTGATCCTCATATGGAAAAGTAGTTAATCAGAAAACAGCTGATCAGAGCGGCAGACAGACAAATACATTTTTTAATATATATATATATACATCATCAATTAGTTTTAATTAGTATTAATTGTATCTGTAGCTGCTGTCTTCGTGGACCTGGACTTCACCTAAATCCACTTCCTCGGCCGTGCTGCTCTTCGCTGGTCATCTGCAGCTTCGGTAATCTGTGTTTGAACAAGAACGACTATTGTTTGTATGCAAATGTTCGGTAATTCCACACAAATCCCACAGGAACAATGCACCATATAGCCAGTCATGACCTACATAGTGAATGGGTACTTCTCTTTGCCAAGACAAAGACTGAGGCCTCCTCCCAGCGCACATTATCCTCATTAATGTCGGTGTCTAATTGACTTTCCGTGGGAGCATCTTATTGTGTACATTAACATTATGCAAACATTAGTGGTGTAATGTTGCATGACGTGTCTGTGAATCCCCTCATGGTCCTGAGAGCCCGTGTCCACAGTCTGTCCCCACAGCGAGTGTGTGTTTGTCTCCAAACGGAGGAGGACGGCTAATTGGACCGCTAGCGGTTAGCTAATCTTCAGCTTCATTTGCACCGTCGGCCTCATTACACCGGGAGAGCGCCGCTGACCTTCAGGACGTCTGGAAATAACAATCACATTTGGAAATTGGAAGTGTTTTGTCCTATTTGGGACTCGATCCATCGTCATTCTGCACTCGCTCACCACAGTTTCCCCTCAAACGGAAAAACAAAAGAAAAGATAATGATATCCAATTAATTTTAATGATGAGAGCAGATGCTTTAGCCTCTCGGCTTTGATCACTGAGCTAAAAATGGTTTCTTGAGAGTGAGTTTAACATTTGTCTACGGTGCACATGTTTTTAAGTATAACTGTGAAGGCATTCTTATCATGGTTGCCCTATTTTTTTTATAATGCAAAAGAATAAAGCTTATTAACTGGAATATTTCTGCTTCTTCTGAAAAGATTACACCCTAAAAATAACACCCACAGGTCGTATATTTATGTACATGATGTGAAATACAAAGAAGAAAACATCAGAGCAGAACTGGGAAGATTCCTGTATAAACCAAAGGCTCAAAGTTGTGCAGTCATTTCTTTGCTTTCATGCAGAAAATAATTCTCGATGGACTGATATGATGAATTTTTTTTTAATTTGTTCCTCAATAATCTGTTTTTGACAACAACAAGCAGTTGTCTATTTCACCGGTGTGGATTAAGTGTGAAATCATACAGTAACTTTGATTTGGAAATAAAACCACAACTCGTGTAAGTAAATATGTTTCTTGTTTACTGGGATAACTCCCTCTGCACATCAGTGCATCACTGGGACGGCTGCAGCTGAAGGGACGGTGTGAAACTCTTCTGCTTAAAATTCAGATCCTGCGGTGAAATAGTCCACATAAAGAAACTTATTGAGAGAGACAGATTTATGTCTCCCTTAAAATCTGACATCTAAATCTAGACCTCAGGCTCAACTGGCTGTGTGCGAGAGAGCTGAGGGACAAATGAAGAGGTCGGACTGAATGTGATGTGTTCACAGTATGAGGCATACGCTTGAATTCAATAAGCTGCACCAAAGAGCACACACTCATAGATATCAGTTCCATATATGTGCCTGATCCATGAATTATTCACTGGGAAATCAGTGAAAATGCCAAAAACAGAAGCAAAGAAAGTAACACATCCTTCCACTAAGTTTCGAGGCAATCCTTCCTGTAGTTATAGAGAATTCTTGCTCTCAAACAAACCAACAAACACAAGGACAGGAATGAAAACATGACATACTTGGCAGAGGTAAAACTGAAGTACACTCCAATATGTACACGTTTGTACATGTATTCAATTTTTCTTTTAGTTTCAGTCTTTTTTTGGTAGATTTGGTCCCTGACATATTTTTCTTTAGGCCTATTTGAAGAGCTGAAACATAGTTACAGTCCACTTTTGGCTGCTACCAACTATAAATATAGAAGCTTTTGAAAGACAGTGTTTGTGAAATAAGTTATATTGCAAAAAGGACACTGAGCCATTTTTTATAGACAAGAGATTGCTCCTGCGTTGCTGTGTCACTGCCAGCAGGAGCTCGTGGGACAATAACAAGCTCAGAGTGATGGAAGTCAACAGGAGCCGATGCCAAATTTGGGCCAATTAATCAAAAGAAATTCAACATGGGGAGAAAGCCTCGTGTTTTCCTGCTTTCTGGTTTGTCCAAATTTTGCCACGCTGATACCTTTTTAGATTGTGTTCCAGGATTTACCGTCAGCAGGCTGCTTAACAAACATGTCTCGCTTTTGTCAATATACCGAGTTTATCCGAAAAGTGTCTGACCGCCTGAAAACAAGCGACTTACAAATTAGATTCTAAACGAGCATGAATTCATCACTCAGGTTGTGAAATGAACCTTTGAGAAATTCTGCAGTCCACAGATGGATTTATGTTTTGCAGATCTGACATTAAAAGAGAAATATTTAATTGGATTGAATTATATATGAATTGGGTTTTTGTCCTACATAATCATTTCATCTTATACTTGCAAATGCTGTTTCCTATATTTGCAAGTATCTATGTTTGTGCTTAACCGTGTGGTTTTGATGTCATGATTTCTATGGCTGATCTGTCGGTGTCTGTTCTTTTGGTTTGCGAAGTTGTTGTTTAAATTGTAAATGAGAGGAAAGTAGTAAATTATCCAGCTAATAACCATTAGTCAGCATGTTACACAAAGCTAAGGAGACAGGGTGGGACAACTGGAACCCTCTCTTCTCCTCAGTCACCAGCAGCATCAAGTGAATGTGTGTTAATGTCTTTCTTTTGTTAATGGTTGTGTGTGTTTTTTTTTTTTAAAGGGAGCAGCCCATCTTCAGCGCCAGAGCTCATGTCTTCCAGATTGACCCGGCCACCAAACGCAACTGGCTGCCGGCCAGCAAGCACGCCGTCACCGTGTCCTTCTTCTACGATGCCAGCCGCAGCGTGTACCGCATCATCAGCGTGGGGGGGACCAAAGTAAGAGCCTGACACACACACACACACACACATATATTATTAAATTATTAAACATTATTCCTGCTGCTTGCCGGTGACAAATATGAAGGAACGTGACCTTTCATTGGTCAAAGCAGGGTCAGCACGGATCTGTTCATGCGTGTAAGGCCTACTTTATTCACGGGGGGGCACACAACACAACACACACATCTTGGTATCTGGTGACATTTTCAGGACAAAAACAAACAACATTCAATTCTACAAACATTTTTCAAGCGGAGCAATGTCAACACGGTTCAGGGGTAAATGATGTTGGTCTTCACCAGGGACTGACCTACGCAAGCCTATAGCCAACCCCCCCCCCCCCCTTCTCTGCCTGTCTGTCTGCGTAGATACAACTGACAAATGTGTGTTTTGTGCATAATTAAGAAAAAACAATTACAGTGGATGGGCAGATGGGGAAATTTCATCATGCTAGGGGGAAAAATCTGGTAAATGTGTGTCCGTAGCGTAACACTCTAGGTGACCAAAAAAAAGCTGTTTGTTGTATTTAACAACTATTAAATCTGCCATGATTATATTTTTGTCAACTAAAACAGGACAAGATGTGTAACATAACATAAATCAAATTTGTTTTCGAATTACAAACTGCAGTTAGTTGTATTTTTTGCTCTTCATTATCACCCTGACTTTCATGTGATCTTGCCCACTCCGTGCATCTTATCCTGAGGTTCTGGAAGTAAATAGAAATAGATCTATTTTTCAATTTGCATGTGGGATTACATTTATAGAATATGCACATGGTCCACGTGGGTAATAACAAATCCACAACCACATTCAGGAACGAATGGAATATCGTGTTGGCACCGAAGTGAAACTCAGAGAAAACACTGTGCTTTGTTCTTATCAGACAAATGTGCCAGTTTATTCTACTGAGGCTTTCGGAGGAGAGACTAATGAATTCTACATTTGGCAACGAATCCCCTTATCACTCTGGATTCTGCATAATTTAATGTAACTGGTTGTGTTACAGTCAGGTTCTACATGTCGACAGTATTTGTTATTGCTAATGAGTGTCCTCAGCACCAGCCTGTTTGATGTAACGAGCTGCTGCATAGTTGGCCACTTCACAATCAGATGGGAATCAGCACAATTTCTGGTCAAGTGCGTCCACATGAAAAATAACAAAGTGCTGTAATGAATTCGAAATATAAATGTGACAGGAATTATTGATATTCTCCTCCACTGGCTTTGGATACTGTGAACCGGTTGTCCTTGAAAATTACCTTCCTTTGAAAACCAGGTTGTGTTTTCGTGCTGTGATAAATGCACGTGTCTAAGTGCTGCAGAAAAATACACGTGCAGAAAACCAGGTAGTTGAATGAGAATCTAAGATCTGACTCATCTGCACTTCGGGAAAAAAGAGTCCATACAGTTTTTACGGACACTGTAACTCTATGTCCCAGTTAGACGAAAGATAGACGACGTGTCTCCACTTCCTCCCACTATCCAGAAATTAAGCTAAAATATCCTGGCTACGTGCGATGCAATCTTGTGAATTTGGAGCCAGAGCTGCAATCAGGGGATGGAGACGTCCTACAGACACTTTCCCAAATCCCTAGTCAGTCCCAGCCGTCAATCACTTCATCTCTATGGCATCAAATAACCAATTAAAAACCAAACAGACAGACAAAATGAGCGATTGCACAAACATCCGTGTGAGCAGAACTACCTGAAATTTGATGTGTACTTTGGTTCATGTATGTGGGGGTTTATGACCTATACAGCAACCAGCCACTAGGGGGTGATTAAGACTCTTTGGCTTCACTTTTGGGAACCTTCCTGTCGTCCATCTTTTTATATAAAGTCTATTACAGCTTTCACACCAAAATTAGAGGGTGTACGGGTTTTTAAAATAAAAATGTGTGATTAGTTGCTTTCACATTATCACTAGAGGAGTTACCTGTTTTTTTTCCCAACAGTGCATCATAAAACATACCTAAACCTAAAGCCCTCTCTCACCCCACTTTTGAAATTAGTGTGTTCACCCGGGTGTTTCTTTTCCCGCCGATCGGAGCCAGAGTCGATAAAATCCTGCGTCTCCTGCCGAGCCCTCGACCTGAGCTGAACGATTTGAATCGATTTCCTACTGCAGACAAAAGCCAGATGTTAATTGGTGGTAGTCGGGGTTTGGACCAGTGGAAAAGTGGCTTTTGGGTCAGACCATGACTTTGAAGGGATTTCTCTTAACAAGGTTCATCTCAGTTTCGATCCCTCTCCGTCTTTATCTCCTTCTCACATTGTCCCATTTTTCCTCTCAGGATAATCGATCAACTCTGTTTTAACTTGTGTCATTTATTTTATTCCCCGTGGTGCCAGGCAATCATCAACAGCACCATCACCCCCAACATGACCTTCACCAAAACCTCCCAGAAGTTCGGCCAGTGGGCGGACAGCCGGGCCAACACGGTGTACGGACTGGGCTTCTCCACCGAGCAGCAGCTGCAGCAGGTGAGCATCCCTCACCGAAACCATGGCAACCAAAAAAATGAAATACTCTGTCGTTATCACAGAGAGAGAGAGAGAGAGAATTCAACACTTACAAAAAATGTGTCACATCTGGAAATACTTTTTATTTTTCTCACCATGACACATTTCACAAGACGTGATATTAATTCAGCTTCAAGATTTCAACATGTTATGAGTGAATGTCTGTTGAATTATTTCACAATTTCCCCACAACAGTTTACCCATGAACTTAATTATAAATAACTATAGATAAATATGTAAAATAGTGTTTTTTAAAACTTTATCAGAAAACATAAATGCAGACACTGATTTGTCCGTAAAAAGTTCCTATTCAGGTTTTCTTTGGACACATAAGATGACAGAGTGTGACTCATGGCTCTTCTCTCCCTCCACCTACAGTTTGCAGAGCAGTTTAAAGAGGTGAAGGAGGCGGCCCGCCTGGCCAGAGAGAAATCCCAGGAGAGGTTTGAACTGGCCAACCCGGCCCTCAGCATCGCAGCTCCACAGGTAAAGAACTCCTGCACGTTCATAAAACCTGGGTGTGTCTATTTCCCAGATGCAAGACAGAACTATCAAATCAGGTGCCCCAAGCCGGTATAATCAAAATGCATTTGTTGCTGTGCCAAATCAAATCAATGGCTTTCTAATTATTTAGCTCCTGATTTCCCCCCCCCCCCCTTTGCTGGCCTGGAAACTCACTTTCTAAAAGTGCTCATTGTCAAAAGTTTTCATCAGAAACTTTTGTTTTACCGGAGAAAAGATTTCTCACCCCAAGAGAAATCTGTGTATAATCATCAGTAACTAGGACATTGCTTCTGAACACTCACATTGCTGTAGAGATCTGCGATGCTTTAAGAAACCCAAACCTCACGACACAAACCTCCCACTTACTGAGTGAATGTTGATGAGATGTAACTATTATTTTTAAAAACATATGGTTTAATTGACCTGTTATAGGAGTAAAATTGCCAACTGTGTAGACATAAGTCACAAAAACACCAGTGTCTGAAAATAACTTAAGTAAACGTTCTTCTTAAAAATATGTAATAAAAGGTTCAAAACTACCTCCATGTCTGGACATAGGATTAAGGTTGAGTTGTAATGATTAAACTTGAACGCCCCTCAGGCCGACAGCGGAGCAGTCGTACAACTACGAGCTCAGTGGCTGCGTTTCTATTTTAAATATGTACAGGAACACGACGGGTTAGATGGATCCCCTTCTGGCCGCTTCATTATTCCTCCCATTGCTTTACTCCATTAACAGACCTCCTGCGTGACAAATGAGGGTGGGAGGCGGAAAGAGACGCCGGCGCTGAAGGTGTTTCGGAGGGGCAGTAATGGCCGGGGCTGAAAGGAAGAAGAACGAGGGATGATTTGGGGGTCGGAGGGTGGGAAAGGAACTGATTCATCTATAATTGAAGGGGAGCTGCTGCTGCTGCTGCTGCTGAAGGGACAATGGCCGGCTTTTATTCTGCCAGCATGTGTGGGTTCGTGGTGAACTCTCTAACTGAGGTTCAGAAGTAAAAGTTTTCCTCCACTGGGATGAAAGTAGCGGAACCTTCACAGCTCGGTGGGTTCGGACCTTCTGACTTATTAGTTTGCAGTATATGAGACACTTTTTGGATGGTCCAGACTTTTGGAATAATTGCAGGAAGTTGAAGAAGAAGAGAAAGAAGTGGAAGCAGCTCTAAGGTTTGCTTGTAGTCTTTGACATATTGTTTGAACAACGACAATCATCTTGCTCGTAGTAAACCATATTGATATTAATGTGGCGAAGAAATGAACAAAGTAAACCAGTTCATCCATTCAAACAGAAAGACAACTTTTTAATGTATTCACGTTATGTTCTAAAAGGTCATTACAAAAGCCTAAACAAGACCCGGACCCCAGACGAACGGACGTCTACAAACCAATCAATGTGAAGTACGGGTGATTGATTCCATTTTACAAACGCAGAGGAAATAATGTCCCACATACGGTTCGGAGAGGCCTCTCAGCTGCCAGCCTCCTCTATTAGTTAACTCTGCCAAGTATTAGGAGTCTGCGTCGGCGTCACAGTGACAGATTCCAAACAGAGTGGTGCTTGTTAATGCTTTTGTGCGTCCACTGTGTGTAAATCTTAACAAAGAGCCACTGAGCGGAGTGACGCTGCCAAACAGGACCTCGGCTCCGAGACATTCGCCAAACAGCCGATTGTTTGTCTTGTCTGTTTATTCAGTGCAGCAGAGAGAAAACAAAGACGGGCTTCAATACCCGAGAAGGTCAACTGCAAGTCCAGAGCAGAAATTAAACAATATTTCTCCAGAGGGACGGACATTAAACAATAAACCTTTAATAAATACCGTTAAGATGCTGCTCTGAGCTGCACAGGACAAAAGGTCAAAGGTCAAATTGTTCAGTAATTTTCTCCACATTATTATGACTATTACCTTCAGATTTCCTTAGATATCAGAAACATGTGTAAGTGCTGTTGCTCTACTCAATCTAACCCCTGCATTTAAATCAAAAATACATCCATCTGAAGTGTGAAAAGTCCTTTTATTGCTTTTAAACTGCGAGTTGGCTTTAAATGTTCATATTTTGATCCGCTCCTGAAGATGATAAACTAACAAACATAGAGAGACGGTGGACAGAAGCTTTTCCTTTCGCTCTGTGTATCAGTTTAGTTTGCATCACCTCCAGCTGGTCAGTAGCAGCCCTGGTTAGTAAGCAGTCCACAGTGCTGCAGAGCTGTGTCTCCGCAGCCCCTGGCTTTCCAAAGCACACACTCTCACTGTGATATGTGGACGGCAGCAGGGGATCTGCAGGCGGTAAAGCTCCGGCTTCCCGGCGTGTTAGCAGAGCTCAGAGATGGAGGAGGAGACGGTGAAGTCAGCGAGATAAAGATGAAGAGACGGCAACAAAGAGAACGTTGTCATATTGACACAGTGCAAAGATAATAAAGAGGTTTGTGCAAAGAGAAAAACCCACATAAAAAATAATGGAGGTCTCAGTGGGAATACAACACATAACCCTGTTCAGATTAATGACTTTATATCGGGAAATACAGAACTCCAACATAGTTTAAGCTAGAATTGCACTCAGTTGATCATAGCCCTCCGCCAAAGCCCCTTAGATTACAACAGGCCTTATAGCTAAAGTCACATTATGTGTCTCTATGGTGCTAGTCACAGGTTACCGTTTGTTACCATCCAGCAGCTGAAAACCCTCCCCCCCTATGACACAACATTGAAATCAGTAACCACACATTACCCCCTGAATGTGTTCACATTTTTACATCAAGATTCATGAATTATTCTGAGAGAAATAAACAGAAATGATGGAAAACACCCTCTCACTTTGTTAAAGAGTGTGGAAAAAACATTCCTGGATCCCTCCCCCAGATCTGGATCAACACCAGACTGGAACGGGTTCTTCCCTGATACACACTGCCTCCTTCCACCAAGTCTCATGGTAATCCGTCCAGTATGCTGTTGTGTAATCCTGTGAACTGACAAAACAAACACACAGTGAAAACAGAACCTCCTTGGTGGAGTTAATAAGGATCCTCGAGATTAAAGATGATACATAGTCATAAAAAATATTGAACTATTGGGATAAATAAAAGTTATACTTTACCTCTTCCCGAGCCATCACCGTTAAACAGTTTAATCGGGTTAATCTGAAGTAATTTATTTAAATGTGCCTGCATGGATCATAGAAGTGTTTTCGTATTTTTTATGTTGTTTTTTATTTTAGGAAGACGTGACACGATGTGTGCAGTGTAAACACAAAACAAGTTGGCTGAACACCACCAGACACACAACTGAAGCACTTTAGAGTTTAATGGTCTGTTTCATCGCCAGAGACAGCCTCCCTAACCAAACTGTTTTCTAGCACTTTCCTCTGTGTGTATGTGTGTGTGTGTGTGTCCAGGTATTACTCATGTTGTGAGGACCTACATCTGTTTACACTGTCACATTATGGGGACCTATTTTCCTTATGGGGACAAACAGCAAATCCCCATAACATAAATCATTCAATTTGTAGGTGAAGACGTGTGTGCGTTTGCGTGTGTGCGTGTGTGCGTGTGCGTGTGTGTGTGTGTGTGTGTGTGTGTGTGTGTGTGTGTGTGTGTGTGTGTGTGTGTGTGTGTGTGTGTGTGTGTGTGTGTGTGTGTGTGTGTGTGTGTGTGTGCGTGTGCGTGCACACAGTATCTCTGGTGCATTTAGACATGAATAAGTAAATCCGGTGTGTGGTGTGGAAACACTCGAGTGTAGAAACAGGAGCTTTTGGGAGCAAATGGACCGAAGCTCAGATAAATAAGTAAACCAGTGGAGATGAAGCCCAGATGAACAGTGGTGCAGAGACGTCCTGATGAAAGCTCTCAGAGAAGCTGCTTAATATTTTACATATCTGCGAGATCCCATCGATTACAATCTTTCGCCTCCTCTCAGGGCCCCGAACATTTTTTGTGAAGTTTCTCCTCTATATGCACATTTATTTTGCAGGTTGTATTGAGGTGTTCTTATATTTCACTTTGCTGATGGTAAGACATTTATTCCACCTCCGTCTTTGTTCCGCCTTCGTCTTTTTTGGCTAAGTTACAGCGTTTCCAAGGGATATCGCCTGCCACTCAAACAGTGTGGGTGGGGACTCTGATCTCCTCTTCCTTTGTGGATACAGTTAGTTTCCATCGTGTGTTTAGCCTTCGCTGCTCCTGCTGGTTATCCTCCTCTTCCTCTCTCAACTCAAAACAAACCAGAGACATAAAAATCCACCAAATCCTGCAGAGACGAAGCTTCAATGTTGAAAACAGTGAAGCTTTGATGAGCTGGGAACAGGGCGGATCAGTATAGGATTATAATAAAAGTGCTTAATGCGTGGCTTTAATTATCTAATGACTGTTTTTGCTTTCTCTCCTCATATCCCCTTCCTTCTCTGTTCTCCCGATGCATCATGGGACACATCATTCGGCTCTCAGCTCTCCCAGGTGCGTGAAAACACACTCCTGCAGCCTACAACACAAAAAAACCAACAACACAAAGATCTTCTTTTGTTGAAGCGGCGTTCACAGACGTAGCGTTGCACGGACTATCATGTTTAATAATTCATCTGGAGTCTGATCACATTTGACTTCAGAAAAATTTTTGCTTCAGAACACAGCTGGTGTTTTCTGCCTGAGAAAAAAGAGCTTTGTTACCGACACCAGCCTCACAAATGTGAATGGGATTCAATCTGCACGTTTTCTCTGCGATGCAAAGATTGTGGATTGTTCATTTACTCAAATTGATGTTCGTAAATGTTCAGAGAGCAGAACAAATACACAGAAATGTCCTTTTTAAAAATGTAAAATTCTTCTCGTAAACTCTCAATCAGTAGATGGTCGCTTGCATGTTTGTGGTCTAATATCTCTGCCTTGTTTCTACTCCGCCAGTTAGTGAACAACATGCAGAAAAAAAATAACTGCTGTAAATTTGTAATCCCATTTATGACTTAAACATGACCCGCAGTATGAATTATTCAGGGTTACGCTGAGCCGATCCGTCGGCTCGGGGCCTGGACTGGAGTTGCGTTGGCTTTGATTCTCGCTTTGCTCTCTGCTTCCTTCTCCTGGACACTGTTCTCATCCAGTGTTTTATAGACGTGTGCACGTGTAAGGACAGTAAGAGCTGATGAGGTGCAGATAATTAACTGCCCTCCTCAGGGGAGCGACTGGGATACAGCCGGGCAAACTTAAATTAATAATACAGGCGTTTTTCTTTCTGCAGTAAGTGCAGGGTGGTGGTGCTTCACTGAGGCACTCGCCCCTTGACAAGCTCAGGTTTCTATGCAGGAAGACAAACACAGAAGGCAATGGGGGGGCAGAAATGGGCCTGAGTTAATTCATCTGCACGCTTTTAAAAAGGGAGACGGAGCACACACACACACACACACACACACACACACACAGCCTCAAACTGAAGAAAATGGTTCAGAAAGGAAGCTCAAACTCATTTCTGGGCAGCAGGGAGGGAAAGTATCAAAGCCCATTGGTTAGACTTGACAGTTCCGGGGCTGGAGTCAAGCCATCTGCATTCTGCAATGTCACATTCAAAGTCTCTTTATGACAGCAGAGGAAGAGGAATTGTTCCACTCATACTTTATCGCCATTCACTTTATTTAACCTTCATTTTATAGCCGAGGATACTTCTCATGAACTCAATTAAAAAGTAAAAGCTGCTGATCTTGTGTTGCACAGAAACAATATAATATAACCTCATATATATGTTGAAGTGTATTAACCAGGCTGTGAACTAAGAGCGAGGAGAACATTCTGCAGATCCATTAAATGTTCCAACTACAGATCAGTTGTGTAATGAGTGAGATCTGTATGTTATTGTCAAAAATGAACTGTTGTTGCTCTAGTCTCAACACAATAATGTTTATTTTTCTCAGGGGAAATCAAGCAAGTATGAAGTTTTAGTATTAACTAGAATGACAGAATCTCCGTAGAGCACGAACCTACAAAAGCTCAAAGGCTCTTTCCTGACTCCTCCCACATGGTAGATTTGTCTTGTCCTGTTATTAATTTACAGTTTCGTTAGGAACTTGTTAAGAACAGCAGGTTATGGTCACGGTAAAGATATCATGAAAAATACATACAAAAACTTTTAATTAACAAAATACAAAAATAAGTTATCTTATTTATTTTATCCTAATATAATAGGTATGTTACAATACAGCTGTGATAACCAGTTTCACTGACACGTGCGTAAACTCCAGATGAACCTTTTTGAACGGGAGCTGTTCAGTCATCTGTTGAATCAGATCTGTGTTTGAGAAGACGGCAGCTGGGCTCCACACACGGCTGCTCGCTCGACATGGATCCTGTTCGCCCAGATGGGAAAGTGTCGAGCTCTGACAGGGGCCCTGTCCTGTCATGCTGCTGTGTAGGGTCCATTTGTTTCTGATGACAGGTCTGAATTCACAGCAGAGACGCTGACGGATCCCTCAACAGCTCGAGAGGCCGGGGACTCTGAGCCCAAATCATATACCTGCTCAATATAGTTACATATACAGTCAGTAATGTTTGAATATATCCTAATTGGCATTTAACTTCATATAGAACTTCCACTCTTTATGAAATAATGTTGAATAGGTGCAAACAAAACCATGTCACAACCTTGTCCTCTTATCAGATGTTAAAGGACTGCTCAAAATTATTTGCAGAATAATCCTAAACATTTCTAAAATAAAGATGCTGGTTTATCAAGCCTTTTCTTTTATTACAAAAACTTAACGTTCTTGATTAATTGATTAGTCACTTGTTCTAAGTGGTTGTATTGTTTTCAGTGAACTTGTTTTGTCCGACAATACAGTACTCAAAGAGATAATTTACTCTTATGTAGCACAGTGAAAAACTTCAAATCCAACTCAAGACAATTATTTGATGATCAAAATAATTGCTGATAAAAGTCCTATCAATTTAATTGATTAATGGATTAATCTGAGCTCTCTTTTCATTTTCATTGGTTTCTAAGAAGTCCTTTTATTAATGATCCTGTTGATTCCTCTGTCGTTGATCCAGGAGTTGTCGGAGGAGCGACATTCACCCCCGCTGCTGACCGTTAATGGGCCGGGCGAGGAGAAGCTGTTCCGCAGTAAGAGCGCCGAAGTGGAGCTGACGGCAGAGAAGGAGAGAGTGAAGAAGATGCTGTCTGAAGGGTAACTGATGATGATCTTTTTATTGTTACGTTGCACACAACATTAACACCTTGCATTGTTTGGAGAAAAAAAGGCTTAACAACCTAAATAACTTTAAGACGAGCCAAGATAAACCCTTCTGGGATTCAAGGGTAAAAACACCTTTACTTTTAATTCAAACTTTTTTTTGTTTAGTTCTGAATGCGTGAGACAATTTCAAGCAGTTTTCATGAACCTAATCAGCCTTTTCATTTAGAATCAATGATCAGCGATGCAGAGTTTCGAAACGTGTGGTCGGCCTCTAAAAGAATCTCATTATTACCAGCACTTAAAGTCACAGTCAGTTCAATATAAGTCAATAATGCATGGACAGATTTTCCCCGAACTTTGTGGGAATGTTATCTCAAGATAAGTTTTGGAGCAGTTTGGGTCAATCTCAACAAAAATACATTCTGAAATACACACTTTCAAGATATATCCACAGATAATAGAGCTACAGAGACAGTCTTTGAATATATCAATATATGAATCAATATACATTTTAAAAGTATTTATGCTTGTATGGGAGGATCATGAAGTCTTACTGCCATTCATCATTATGAAATGGCATGATTATAATATAAAGAAGTTAAAATCACCCCCTGATGCTTTTTATTGTTCTGAATTCAGTTCATTACATCCACCTTGTGTGCTCCTTATTAAAGGGAGCCAACAAATAACCGTAGCAAAATGTATTTTAGTTCATTTCATGTAATAATTCATCTTCATTAGTGCACAATGTTTAGACTCTACACTTGATAAAAACATAAAAAAGAGCATCCAGCAATAAAAATAAGAAAGAGGGAAGAAGAGAGAGAGAGACAACGTGCTGTGAAATGTTCGCCTGGAACTTATGATGTTTATGGAAGAGTATTTGGCTTCAAGCAAACACAGCATGAGAACAATAACAGTAGCACTCAAAACACATAGACATAAAATACATATTAAAATGAAACGACCAGAGAGCTCTGTGTGCGTGCGTGTGCATTCGTGTTTGTGTGTGTTTGCTTGCATGTGTGCATGCATGCGTGTGTGTAGGAGTAGCAGAATGGACATTTTCTATGCTGGTGTTTGGAAAGTTAAAGACAAAGGTTGGAATCCAGTGTGTGATCCTCATCTTGGCAACATCAGCAGATGTAAATGCCCAAAGCACTTTGTTCAGCTCTGACCGATACTCTCTCAAAATGCTAAATTCATGTACTCTGTTAGAGAAGGGGGGGGGGGGACTTACAATAGATTGAATTGCAAAGTATTTAAAGAGCTTCACTCTCTTCTACATTTGTTATTTTCACAATTGAAGTTAATCAGCCTCACGTAGTTGTTTCCCCGTCATTGTTTCATTTAAGTGATGTCGAATCTTAAATGAAAATATCAATTTGTTCTCTGGCTCATGGTTTAACTTGTTCCATAAATCCCCTGAAAGCTGTTCCCAGGTTTTGGAGATAGACAGGTAGTGACTGAGCAGAAAATATAAAGAAACTGAAAAGATCTGTGTCTGTAACTCACACATATTCTGCCTTTTAAAAAAGTATGGAAATACTCACAAGAGTAAAATGTAAGGGTCTCATCTAAGTTTTCAAATGAAGGTCATCCTGTCATGTGGGGTTTAACTCTGTCTTCATGAGAAAAAAAAAAGAGTTACACAATCGAGTTTCAGTCTGAGAAATGGAGGAGCCTTGGAAAGGGAGAAATAGATGAAGGGTCCAACTTCCAGGATGGAAGGAAATGGAATATTATAATATATTACTGCAGAGTAGACAGAAAACAACCATGATGACACTTAAATTCAAACAAGCTGCACTTAACTTCACACACTCAGAAATATCAAATATCAGTCCCCTAAAATGGGCCTGATCATTATAATATGGGGATGCGTTTGTGTGTGTGTGTGTGTGTGTGTGTGTGTGTGTGTGTGTGTGTGTGTATGTGTGTGTATGTGTGTGTATGTGTGTTCACTTCAGACTACCCAGGCCTGACCACCACTGAATTTAGCTGCTCATAATTATTATTACCGTGGCCGTTATTGATCACTCACCTTCCATCTGAAGCACACCCAAAAAAACAGCTCACTTGTCCTTGAGTGCTGTGCATCATATCATCCAGGCCATTTGATTTTATGATTGTTATGAGCCCATCCAGGCTTTTCTCTCCTCTGCTGTGATGAGTAGTTTTATGGGTGCCACGCTGTTAGTTTGGTCGTCATGGCAAAGACTCAGCCTCCTAAACCCCATCGTCTCATCAGACAGCTTTCGGGTTTATTAGATATCCCCAATGAATCCTGACCTTTACTGGCAGACAGGAGCTGATCTCACTTCCCCACGCTGCCATAACGACGGCACATCACCTGTCGCCTTATTTTTTACATTCCACTGGGGAATATTTTCATTTTAACACCTTAACTGAAAATGATCAACCCTGGAATGTAGCTTATGGCGCCATGTTGGACTAATTAGTGGTAAAACTTGTGTGACATGGCACTTTTATAGACAGTATAGCAAGAAAGAGATTAGATATAACTTTATTGATCTACACATCGGGGAAATCCACTTGTTACAGCAGCAGGCAGGTCAGAATGAGACAATAAAATAAAAATAAAGAAATTAAAGTTAAATAAAAAAAGAAATGCTGAGTATGTCCATTCAGTACACACAGGATGATTGTACGAGGCAAGTAAAAATCAGTTTGTACATAAGAGTAAAACGGTCGTGCATAAAAAAAATATTGCTTTCTGTTAGAAAATAGTGAAAATTAGATCTAAAGGTAAAAGACATTAAGGAAACAAGTCAGACATCTTCGAGTTTCACTCATCTCTGGATCTATTGAAATCCATGAGCTTACAGGCTCTTTAAAATTCATTTAATGTCCCATCACATTTCTCCAAACAGCTGGTGCAACATATTATAAAGGTTTCACTTCATTACCTCATTAACTCTGCCTCTCTCCGGCTGTAGCCTCCAACCAGACCCATGCCTTTAACACTAAGTATTTCTGATGGTACAAATAGATCAAGTGTCTATATAGCTGCTTTCAGACGTGCTCTGAATGAGCAAAGAATAAAACAGATCATTGCTGCAGCGGGATTTAAACGTCACGTCCTGCCTCCTGCACGACAAACACCTTTTTGTCTAGCATAACAACTTTTATACAATGGAGTTGTGTGAGTGTTGTATTGTATTTACAGGTCCCTGCGCCACAGAGGCCAGAATAAAGACTATAAGAGCTTCGAATGGAAACCAACTTCTTATGACTTCTCCTCAGGTCCATGTGTGAGATAAACATGGAGGCAGAACTCTTCACCCTGCAGGACAGTAACGCCAAACTGGTGGAGGCGCTGGAGGAAGCCAACAGCAGCGTGGATGAGTGGAAGAAACAGCTGGCTGAATACCAGGAGGAGACGGATCGCCTGCGAGACCAGGTGACCACAGCGTTCACAAAAAATCTCCAATATAACGGCAGCATGAAACTAATGATATTTGATCTAATCGGCTACAATTTTTTAATATCATTTAAGGTAAAAAGTAGAGAAAGAAACTTAGCTGTTAGAACAAAATAATTAAAATCTTTCATGAACAAATCAAAGAACAAAACATTTAGTCACGGTACTTTCTTTTAGGGCTGCACAATAATCAAGTTTGGGCAAATTGATGTAGAATGTATGTAGAAAGGTGCTACTTAGTTGCAATATACATAACTAGGGCTTTAATTTCCCATCAAACCATCACTATTATAATTATACATTTATGTACTTGTATAAAAATAAAAAATATAAGAATAAGAGGTTCAGTCAACACTTTGCTAAAAGCAGAAATAGAGAAAAACCTTCCTAACATCCCTGACCACTCAGAAACTGGGTGTGATGTTGTTTTTTATTCATGCACCTCTGAGTATCACAGTAAAATCCCCACTCTGACTTGGTCTGTCCCAAACTGCAGGAGCATTTTCCATCTAGCACACACACACACACATACACACACACACACACACACACACACACACACACACACACACTTGACAGGATATTTCTGTTGACAGGCTCCCGAGATAATCGCAGGGCGAGCACGCAGACATTTCATCTTTAATTTAGGGAGGGTACATTCTGCCCTTGCTCAGACCTAACAAGGCTCTTACAATGGGTCAGAGTTAAGTGCTTCAGCAGTTTGACGGCGTGATACTATCATCACCAGTGACAGAAAACTGGCCTTTTGTTTCTGGTCCCCTTTGTAGATTCATCCCTCACTCCGAGTCCAGGTGAAGGTTACCCCCCCCCCTTCCATTGTAAATACACACACAGCTACAGACTGACTGCAGCAAAGTCAACCAGGTGGCGAGAAGTAGAGCAGGCCCCAAGGGTTTGGCAAAGGGCTGTTTGACGGGGGGGCAGGGATGGTTTTTTTTTTTAGGGGACACGACACCCTATACTGCCTCCCCTCCCCCCCTTCCCCCTCTGTGCCCCAGTTGTGGGACGAAGATAAATCACCAGAGGAGCAGACGGAGAGCGGTTGGCGTTGGCTGGCGGACGCTCCCTCGTCACACTCTCGGTCTCGGCCATGTTGGTGTCGATCTGCCACAGAAAGGCTCAGGGTGGAATTCTGGGTTCACTCTGACTCCTGCTCCGTTTTAATGAGAACTGTTGGCTGTATGACGTTTTTTTTAAGTACCTTTTAAATGTCAAAGCAGTTCCAAATATATTAAATAAGCCTAGAGTAGGACATGAAAACCGTTCGAAACCTAAGATGAGATATTTTTTTGGACTGTGGCATATTTACAAATATGTTTGGTTTACTTGTTCATGTTTGATATTTTTTAAGTCCTTACTTCAATTAGATTGATATTTCACTCAGGTGTTTTTCTGCAGTTTTAATTGGGTCTGTTATAAGGTCCCTATTAATATTGTGTCATTTCAAATCAACCTACAAAAACAGGAACCTACACCACACTCACAGCTCCCAAATCAATTCTATGGAAATTCGATTTGCATCCAAAACTATGAGAACACTAAGAAACATGGTGATTCTTCTGATTCCAGTTAATTTAGTCTCATATTGTTATTCCTAACCTATTTTATTTTTTTGCCTGCAGTGGAGGAATTTGATATTATTTATTCTTTCAAGTAACTGGGTAAAAGATGAACAGTCAACATGCATCCTGTTGACAGCTGGCCAACACCTGTCAGCTGAGATCATGTCGGGTTTCATCATATGTCACGTTTCATTCAGCATCTGGAAATCACACTGACATGCATGGCTTGATTTGATTCAATCCAATCAAGGGAAAGGTCAGAATAATTGCTGTGTAAACCTTTTAATCAGTTTTCTGCTCTCAGACATAAACAGGCTGGACTCGATTAAAACAGAGATTCATACAAAGAAAATCTACATTTAACAAACCACAATTTTTCAAACTATCCACATGAAACATCACTTGAGCCTGTGTCTGATTTAAAAAACTATCTGATGCAGTCAGGGCCACGTCCGTTTATAAAAAAAATACATAAAAAGCATTGTGATGTTTTCCTTTGCAACAAGCAGAGTGGAGTGGGAGCCGAAACTGTGAGTGTCAGTGACCATGTTTGGTTCAGAGCTGCAGATCAAACTCAAACGGTGAAGTTCAAACCTTAAACTGCATCTAGTAAAAAAAAACTTGAAAGGCTGAACAGCTCGTCCTCCTCAGCCTCTTTGCTCCCAGGGCGGGAAAAATATTTCTCATGATTCCTCAAGTTCCTACAGCATCAATTTATTTTCAGTTCTGTGACGATTGGCAGTAAAGCTGTTTTCTTTAGAAGCATCAAAGTGTGTGTGTGTGTTGTGAGGAATCAAAGAGAGTAAATGAATCAAGGAACTGTCCTTTACTATTTGCAGATTGCACAGCAGATGCTGAATGTGCTTTCACTTCTGACTCTGTGTGTGTGTGAGTGAGTGTGTGGGCGGGAAGGCGATGACCCTCTTGGTTTCCATCTTTTCCATCAGTAGTAATCGTCAAACATACATAGTGTGTGTGTGTGTGTGTTGATTTCTAAGTGATTTTATTATTGCATTTGTACATTGCTGCTGTTATGTAAAAACCTCCTCATGCTATTCTGGATGATATCCATGTTTTCATACGAGGTGAAGTGCTCTGTGTTAATCTGTGACTTCACTAAATTCAATGTGCGTTTGGTTTATTTCACCTTTTCAATGTGCCTTCGTCTGATAACCTCTTAAATGAGATGGGTTTCCTTTGACTCTTTTCACTTTCACCTTCACCAAGCAGAGTTTTCTCTCTCATCTTTGGCCATTAACAGATTAGGCAGAAACCATGTTAGGCTGTTCCCACGACCCACGAGGACTCGTTGGTTTGATTACATCATCAATCATCTGATTCCAGCTCCTAATTTGATAACTTGAAATATTATTTGCAGGCTCAGGATATGAATTGAGAGGATCAGAGTACTTCAATGTGTTACCATTGTTTCTGTGAAACCCCCAAATATATAACACAGAGCTATTTATAAAAGAAACATGTAAAGTGTTGATATCTATGAACAGGTGAAAATTGCTTCAGATCCAGATAATGGTGTTGTGAATTTTAAGGGGGTCGTTAGATAATCAACTATCAACTATTTTATTATCATCCATAGTTTAAAGTGAGCATTTAGCAAAAAACAATACAAAAACATCTGATCTTAATATATGTTTATGTTGTACAGTGATAAAGTGGCCAATCAGCCTGTCTCTGATTGCCCTCCAAGTTTTTAATTGTATTGACTCTCTGACTCTGCACTCCAGGTGGAGGATCTGGAGGCCCAGCTGGGTCATCCTGCTGCCACTCAGACTGGTCGAGAGGAGCTGAACCGCTCGCTGGAGGAGCTGGAGGCCCTGCTGAGCGCCAGAGACCAGGCAAGACACCCAGGCTGCTCCACACACTCCACACTGTCCAGATCCACTGAATCTAACAGCCTCACAGGAAGCTCCATGTGGGGAGCAATACAGAATGCACCAGCACATTCATTCACATTTATAAAACAATTAAATCACTGAGTGAAACCTTTTATTTGTAAAACCAGGATTATGTGAGTAGAGTGAGAAAAGCCAGTTTGAAAATGTGTTTAATAACTCATCTTTAATGCCTTTATTGGGATTGTTCTGGGTTAAATCATTTAGTTTGTATCTTTTCCTGAAGATAATTCATTGGTGAAATGTTTAATAACTCATTGTCGATATGGACAAAAAAGAAAAAATGGGTCGACCTAAAGAGAGGTTTTCAATTAGATAAAATCTTCAATTATTCATCTTTTCTATTCATGCTTTAATATTCATTTCCATGGAGAAAAAGTACATTTTATGTTTGTTTGGACCACGTCCTTGTACATCAGAATGCATGCTGGGTGCGATCAGCTAAATAAAAAGGAAATATTCATTGAAAACTGCAGCCTCATTAAAATAACCATGGCTGTCCCATCATTTGAACTATACTTCCACTCTTGGCTGTGGGATTTGTGTGAGGTGGCGGCGGCTTGTTTCCCTGGAGGCAAAACCTGCCTCTTCCTCACAAACATCAAGGTGTCCCAAATCTCTCCACCACCTTGGTGCATGATTAATGACTCAGCGTCCTTTAGAGCCACATCCAGGTATATGGATTGAAGTATTTTGGTGTGAAACAAAAAGACGAGTGCTGCAATATTGCGATAAACCAGTATGTTGCGTGTGTGGCTATAAATTGGAGGCGTTGTTGTGTTATAACGGTTTGAAGTGACTTGTGTTTGCAGGAAATTCACAATCTACAGAGCAAGAAAACAGATGTGAGCGAGCTGGAGAGGGAGAGAGAAGATGCCACTCAGAGACTGCAGGTAACTGACGAGCAGTAATGTCTCTTTACGTTTCCTAACTCGTCCCATTGCTTTCCACAACGCTGTTCTGCTTCTGGTGTCTCTTATTTATCTACTCATCCTTTATTTGACCTCAAACGTCCCGTCGAGGTACAATATCTCTTCTTCTGGGGAGTGCTGATAGCAGAATGAATAAAAGAGTTGTATATAATAAATACAAGCAGGGAGAGATAACAGAAAATATCTCCGGCTAGGCCCAACTGTCCCTTTGTGAAAGCGCATTTAAATTCACAGGATTTTGCACACGCTCATACATGTCACTGCCCTAAAATTTGTGAATCTTTTTCCATCAAGATCCATGAAACATTCCCAGAGAAATTAAGTAAAAGGTTAAAAAACGCCCTCAATCTCTCAAAACATTCCAAGCATGTGACTCATGAAAAGGCAGATTTGAGTCTCATACGGCCTCGATGGCCAAATCCTTTATTTTAGTTTAGTGAACTTGTCAGTAAACTGTACATGATGGTTATATTTACATCAGATTGGTTGACAGGAATTGGAATTTGCTTTTTTACATGAAAGGACAGAGCAAATGATAAATAAGACAAAAAGAGGTCTTTCAAGCATTTTCTCATTTTAAGTTCCCCATTTGTGTAAACTGCTGCTGGTTTGTTTATACATCGACTCAAAGCTTTTTCTTGTGGTAAGAAGTGTCAGTTTTGTACTTTCGCTGTCTGGCCTCTGTGCTGGTTTCCTCTGTTTGCAAAGCACTGATGCTTTACTCATTAGAGAGCCCACTGATGCTGCACTGTACGGAGACGGTGCAGCTCAGACCAGCAGCCGAGTCACTACAGGTGATGTCAGGGCTTCAAGGAGAAAACAAATTGTATTGAATTACCATGGTAATGCAGGAGGATAAACCTGATTTTGCATCAGCCTGATTGGGTCCTCTGTCATTTTTAGGAGCAGTGTCAGTGGTGAATAATTTATATTCATGTTTAACCTTTGTTGTCCTTGTGCTCATTCCCTAATCTATTCATTGGTTCATTTGGGCCTGAGAATAACATGAAACTGCACATTTAGATTTGCAGTGTAAACACTTTGAAGCACTTTAATAAATGCTAAGGAAACTTCACACAACAAATGACAAATCTGCTGACCTCCTCACGTTGGACTATATCTGCTAAGTTTGATACTTTATTTTTGATTGCTCCAAAGCTGTTGCACTACAGAGGATTTTACTCTCTGTCCCAGTTCGAAGGAATTGTACCTGTTACAATACACATGTGTACAAGGTTCATGGTGAACTTTAAATGTACAGTGAAGGTGTAGCCTGTAGCCTTACATTTACTGTCTACAATTTCTCAATTGATAATTTTTGCTCATCTAAACTCGATAGAGGAGCCATACAGTCAAAATATATATACAAAAGATTACGACTATACAGAAATGGCAAGACTAGCAGGAATTATTGAATAATCAATATTGACATTTGGCACTGAAGAGTGATTTGCAGTACAACTACGCGAGGTGTGCCCGACAGTAAAACACATTATAGAGACATAAATGAGTATAAGTTGCTCGTGCTGATGTCATATAGAAATAAAACTGAATGTATCATTCAATGTGTGCAGGATCTGGAGAGACGAAACACGGAGCTGGAGGACCGGGTTCAGAGCGCCGAGACCACGCTGGCCTCCCGCCGGGAGGAGCGGGAGCAGGCGGAGGTCGAGGTCCTACGCATCATCGAGGCTCTGGACGTCAAAATCTGCGACCTGAAGGACCTGAGACAGAGCCTAGAGAAACTGGTTGACAAATAGCCTCTGTTGGGCGGTTGGGCTGCATCTCCACAGTCAGAGCCCGTCTCCTTCATGTGGCCTTGATTTGTGTTTCACTGATTTCACAGCAGAGGAGGAATCAAAGCAATATGAATCAAAGGAGGGAGACATACAGGCGTTTACCTTCATGGATCTGTTTTCTAGGATCAGTGCAGGAAAACACACAAATCAGAAACCTCTTACAGGTGCAGAATAATCCATCTGCCCCATGCATCATTGTCACTTTCACCTTGGGATAATTATCATAATATCATAAAAGCATAATGAGGTTTGGTCTAATTGACCACTGCTACTTGTTTTCCCATGTCATAATTCCCACCAGCTGCACGTCCTTCAGTCCCTCAATGCCTGAGGAGCATGAAATCATTTTTTCATCCTCCACAGTCACTGACAACTCTCTCAAAATAGGTGAGGTCCAATAGCTCTGGTAGAACAGCGCCCCCCCTCCTCATTTTGATGTCATAGCAGCCGGATATGTAAGGTTAAAATCTGACCTGGTTGTTAACAGAGTAAAAAGTACAGAGCAGAGGCAGAAGGACCCTTAAAGTCTTTTCAGGAGAGGTCTCATGTTGTTATGCTGATTAAAGTGATGCCTCAAAATGCATGATCACTTCACATAAATACACACTTCTGCACAAAGCACCTTTTAAACAGGGATTTGGTGTTTTGCAAAGACATTTCCAACAGGTGCCGGAGCATTTCCTACTTGCTCTTTAGTTTTTTTTTGTCTTATCTATTATTATTTAATACAAAATCTCTCATGATCTGCTTCTAAATCTATTAGCATATTATTTTATCGAAGGAAGAAGCGAGAGGAGGAGCCAGACTTGGGAACAATCAAAAACTAACGGCCTGTCAAACTAACAGCAGGAGCTGCATCAGGGATGAGTGGTTGAAAAATAAAGTTTTATGGAACAATTATATTTTATACTTCTTCTAAACATTAATACTTAATAATTCCTGACACATAGAAACCTCAGCGACTGTCCATAAAGGATTTTTTTCAGAGCAGTTTGGCAGAAGCTCATTTTCACATTAAACTAATGAAGCATACTGATAATATAAATTTAATGTTTCTCATGCTACTGGTGAATCTTAAAAAGTGAGAGCTATTGCAGCAATTACTAAATAATCAAGATATACAAGAAACACATCCTCTTCTGTACAATAACAAGCTTCAGTTAATTTGGGCTGTGGAGATGCACCCAGCAGGAGTTTGGTTGTGGTAAGGACACATGGAGGCAAAGACCCTGGATACAGTCGGTTCCAGTTCACCATCAGCAGCCTGCACTGGACCACTGCTCCAACATCAACACAAGAGAAGCAAAACACAGCCTGCTCCCGTTGTGTTCTGAGGATCTCCAGCTCATGTTTCATAAGGACTGCCTCTCTCTCTCTCTCTCACCTCTCACTCCATCACTCCATCATTCAGGTCAAGGTGGGACATCAAGCTGCAGCTGGTAGATTGCTCCTCTCCACCGTCCTCTGACAGGTTGATGCTGGCTTTTCCCATCCTGATGCTGATGAGTTGAACCTGCTCTTGAAAATGTCTGTGCCAACTTTAATTTTGTCTACTTTGTTGTTTAGAATTTTTTTTGTTGTTGTTTTGGTCCGTGTTCACACAAATGAATCTTGTTCTACTTTGTGTACTATGTGTTTCACGACACTACAGATTACCATTAGAGTAATAATAACCCTGAGGCTTAGTGAAGCGGCAGAGCGTAGATCATTAGAGAGCACTGCATGAGCTCTGCAGACGCCCCCCCACCTGCCAAGTAAAGTGACGCACGTTACTTAGCAGCGTGCTACCTCGAGTTAAAAAAGCACAACTGCAGTAGTTTTAGCGACTGGGTACTTAATTGACTTGTCCGTCAAGCTTTGTATGTGAACTTCTGACGCACACTATCGATCTTTGCTTCTCACCCTCGGATGAGTTATGGATTTCTTCACATGACGTAATGTAGGTACAGTTGAGGTGCAGCTCCTCACAGCTGATGACAAACATCGTCCAAATGCGATCTAAGCAGGTCAGAAGACTAAATCTGTCCATGTAATAAGTTTGCCGGAAACCGTTGTAGCATTATTACGCTGACCTGCCATTAACACCTTGTACGGCTTCTAGCATCGTCAACTGGTGGTGTATTTATTATTACTCCTTCGCAGTTTCTTTGAGATTTTCTAATGTGCAGTTCCAAATGTTCACCTCAGCCATTTCATCAAACCTAATGCAGTAATAATGTTGATGTTACTACATTGATCACTTTATGGTTTTAAGACTTCATCACTTCGACAGTTGCTACACTATCTGGCATTGTGGGCCTCAGCTGCTACATGCAAGTATATCACTGAATCAGCAATACATTTTTTTTTTGCATAGATGGCTTCTCATTGTTGATTCTAGTAATATGTAGGTTATGACATGTTAATTTGTTTTATCTCACGTCTTTAAAAGATTAAAATTTATGGTTATCGGCTTTTTATCAAACACAGAGAAGATTCAGACGTTAGTGGCTCCTCAGCACCAGCTCACCGTTACTGTCAAACACTCAGCTTCACAGCAGCCTTATTCCAGTGTATAGTTACCACACAGCCGCACGTGAATACCTTAGAAGTTTCTGTTTAAAGAGAAAGAGGAAATGAGCTCTGCCCCGTATCTAGACTCAACTTACCGCTGATCTCCAAGAAAAGATTCTTCCTTTCAAGATCAATGGATGTATACGTTAAGAGGAAAAGCACATTAGTGTTTACAGTACACTATACCATCAGGTGTGTTCCACTTTAACCTTAAAACACTAGTTACATCGTTAGTATTAGTGTCTCTACAAGTTTAGACGACAAATCCACCTCATATTTAAGAATATTTGGGAGCAGGCTTCTGGTGACATTACACTTCGTAATGACTTTCTGGCAGAAATAACAAACCATTACACTTAAGTATAGCTCATTGTAACTTCTAATATGGATTTGATAGCAAAAGGGTTTGTGCCTCTTATTAGGACCATTACAGAACACATGGTTGGAAATAAAGGAAATCACAAGCTCAACAGGCCACAAAACTAAATATACACTGGAATAATGAGCTTCATAATCTGTGTTGCCAGCAGTAACAAAGATGCACCAGTCATTCCACAGCCACATTAACTGGAATAAACACTTACGTATTTTGCTGGACTTTCATCTACTTTATTATTAAATTTAGTTTTTTTCTTTAATTGCTCATTGTCCCACAACATCTGACCGTTCATTAAGATGCTAAATACCTCAGAATACTTCACTTAGTTTCATTGAAGTACTGGTAAACTCAACTGGTGTCGACAAGGCCACAAGAATTTCTGAATTTGAGGTGAGCGGGTGTTTGTATGGGATCTGACTGTGAGATGTGTTCCTTATATTTGTACAATATATGTTTAAACATAAAAAAATCCAATCATGCAAAGTCATGCTGTGTTGTTTTTGTGATGGACGGGCTTCTGAATTCCTAAGTGTCAATTTCCCTTGTGGTGTTTAATTTTCTTCAGACTATAATGAAAAGAAAGTCAGTCCTTTTGGACAGACTCAGTTCATCAGGCTTTGAGCTGCCAACGCCTATACGACAGTGGCAGTGATCCATTTGGCCTGTGGCAGCTAAGGGCGGGTAAAGCTGTTCAAATAGAGTAAGTGGCAAAGGAAGCAGCTGACAACAGATGATGGAAATGCTGTGGATAAAACACAATTTTAGTGTTGGGAGAGACGGTGCAGCACATTGCATTTAGATTGTGCCATTACCAGCTATATAAATGTGTTTAATAGCCCACTGTTTGAGGGACTGTTGGGACAAATGCATGGTGTTTTTCTGCCAAATGGACCTGTCAATTCAGGCAGGCCCAAGCAGTATGTGCTGTACTAAAGGGCCAGATGGATATAAATAGGAAATCACTCCAAAGTGATATGAACCAGTGCAGTGCCAGGTTGCATGCGGACATAGACAACTGTTCATTTAAACCAGATCCAAGAGGCAGGTTTAGTGAGTTACCAGGTCATTTGGTTAACCAGCATCTCAAAACAGTCCTGTGAACTGTTCTAATGAATGTTTAATCTTTGTGTAGAAAGAAGTGACATTAGATTATTGGATCAGCCTCATTGGGATTGTCGGGGTGGTAACTTTTCTTGAAGTTCAATAACCCTGCACGGCCATCCAAACTTGAACTAAAATTAAGCCTCAAGTTTCTTCATGTCTTTCTGTGTTGAAACATTTTACTGAATAATACAAGTCGACAAAGCAGGATCATTTTCTGACATTTATTTTAACACAAACTGTCATTGAGCGCCAATTCAGCCAAATTGTCTACTTCAGCTTCTTCTTGGGGCGAAGGTTGTTGGTGTGTCCACACTTCTTCTTGCGACAGTTGACAGCACGGGGGTGCAGACGGGCATAGCACCTGTAATACAAACAGAGCAGTCAGATCAACTCGAGGGAAAACCTTCATGAAGCACATTTTAAGTTAATAGTCGATTGATTTCTAGCCATTTTAAATCACATTTAAGACACGTTTAAGATCTTAATGTGAAAGAATGTTCAGATTTACACCAATTGGATTATCAGCCAACATATAAGTTCACATCAATGGAGCCTCAGTTATGTTTCATAATTACAGCCCTGCACACAAACGATATCTCCGAGACTTACTTGCGGCAGATCATCTTGTCGCAGTTGTATTTCTGGGCCAGCTGCCTGAGAGAAGGCTCGATGATGCCACCACGCAGACGCAGAACCAGATGGAGAGTGGATTCTAGAGGACGGTTAAAACACATTAAGGCCCAAATAAGTTCAGTCACATCCAGGTAAATTTATACAACATCCTCTGTACTTCAACATCTTACAGACACTCACTTCTAAAAGTTCTATAAGAGGATGCAGTACCATCTCTACACATTCATTTCACGTTTGAAAACAATACAAAATGAACTGATATATCTTAACACTATCATGCTTGAGACTTCTAGGTGACTCCTTTGTTAATTTAATTGAGTCCTTTCCCATTCAAACTTTACTTTTTACTATTAAGAAACAAATCAATGGTTTTAGGACCACAGACACACTGGGCACATCTGGCCTCGTCCTCATTACCTTTCTGGATGTTGTAGTCTGACAGTGTGCGTCCATCCTCCAGCTGTTTGCCGGCGAAGATCAGACGCTGCTGATCAGGGGGAATTCCTGCAAACAATCAAAACGACAGATCAACCAACAAGCATCCACATTTAACACACAGGCAACAGTCAGCACTGAGAAGACTGACTGACATATCACATTACTCCTGCCAACAGACTCGACTACTTTAGAAATCACAGCATCTGTCAAAAAGAGTAGAGGACCAACTTCCTGTCTCCTATCAAACTCTTAACTGTTCAAACTATTAGCTGCTCAGTAAAACAGTAAATCTGAAGCGAAGTGGGACAAATGGAAGTTTCCAGGTTAACGTGAGCTACCCAGACTGGGACGTGACTCACCTTCCTTGTCCTGGATCTTAGCCTTGACATTTTCGATAGTGTCGCTGGGCTCAACCTCGAGGGTGATGGTCTTCCCCGTCAATGTCTTCACGAAGATCTGCATGTTTGCAGGCTGGAAGAGGGGAAAAGTGACGTTAGCTACGAGGAGAAGCTAACTAGCTAGCTCGGAAAGACGACTTTAAAACGTGGGCTAACGACAGAAAGTCCCTGAGCGGATATTTAACAACAATGTGGAGTCACCGTTTGTTTTTTTAAATCTTTAACAGTTGATAATACTGATAAGTTGTGTGTAGAAAGCTAAGGCGGAGACGATGCTAGCTGTTAGCTGCTAGCCGCACACTGCAGTCGGTGCGGGGGCCTCGCCACATGCGGGACGCTAGCGAGGCAAGTCGGTCGGTTTTATCTTATTTTCCGCCCCTGAACCGCCTCTCACCTTCGATACCAGATCACCGGTGATACACGAGGTACAATAGTTAGTTTTAACCACACTCCACCAGTCGTAGATCGGTGAAACTCGACAGAATGTGCAGAACAGAACGAGCACTCACCCGGCCGCTAGCTGAGCCTCAACGAAAAGAGAGCGGAAGCTGTGAAGCGCTGACAGACGTCACTTCCCTTCTCTAAGTTTCCTTTATGTTCATAACACGTTTAAATTGTTGATTCTTCACCTTCTCATACAATCTAATAACATGTACATGTGTAACGACTTTAAATGTCATCTAATTAATATTTAGCCTCACAACCAGGAAATAACATTCACAGTAATTAATTATTATTATTATTAGGGCCTGAGCACTGAGAGGAACCGATAGACAGTGCGGCCCTACTGAAATTGTAAGGATTATTATTATTATATGTGACTCAATTGATAATACGAGTTATGGAAGCAAAACAAAGTTCAGTAGCAAAACAAAAGAGTCCTTAAATTAAGGCTAAGGTTCCTACAAAACAAACTACAAAATACAGGAAACTAGAAAAGAGTCCATAAAGGCTAAATAAAAAAACAAAACAGAGAAAACACTAGAAAATTAGATTCAATTACATTACATTTAAATTAAATTAAATTAAATTAAATTAAATTAAATTAAATTAAATTAAATTAAATTAAATTAAATTAAATTAAATTAAATTAAATTAAATTAAATTAAATTAAATGCAAAGAAGTGGACCGCATATCTCCTGCGCAGAAGTGGACTGCGCATGATAAATTAAATTAAATTAAATTAAATTAAATTAAATTAAATTAAATTAAATTAAATTAAATTAAATTAAATTAAATTAAATTAAATTAAATTAAATTAAATTAAATTAAATTAAAATAGTTTTTTATTTAATTTGTTTTTTTTGTTTTAAATTTTCTAGTGTTTTCTCAGTTTTTTCGGTTTAGCCTTTATGGAATCTTTTCTAGTTTCCTGTATTTTGCACTTTTGTTTTTCTTTTGTAGGAACCTTAGCCTTAATTTAAGAACCCTTTTGTTTTGCTACTAAACTTAGTTTTGCTTCCGTAACTTGTATTATCAATTGAATCACATATACTATTTACTAAATTAAGTTGTGGTGATGTTCTGTGCTCAGGTCCTGTTACTTTGAAGCTTTATATGATCTTAAATGAAGTTGGTTAGGTGGTGACATGATAGCTGAATGGTTAGGATGCACATACTATGGTCATATATGAGCTCTGGTTTATTTTATTATAAAGGAACCACACACCTTTGTATATTACGTAGTAGTACATTAAGCTGCAGTCTGTTTTTCACCACAGTTTTATTCCACAAATACACCAAGGAGGGCGACAGAGAGCGGTGTGATTCACTCACAGCTCAGTGGAGCCCAATTAGAAAACACACACTGTAATTACTGAGTCACCTTGTGATTTGTGTGCACCTAAGATCATGAGTTTTACAGACACACATCTCTGTGCTGAACACAACTGTTTCATAATGACTGACCTCTTATCAAAAGTGACACTTACCCACACATGTGCCATGAGAACTGTGTTTTTTTACTTGAATTTTAAATGAAAGTACATTTTAACTTTATATACTGTGCATGCACTCCAATATGTTATGTCTAACCAAAGCCTTCCGAAGGTTTTACATGTAGCTTGTAGCCCAACTTATTTTTTATTTGACAACAACAGACCAAAACGCTTCCAATATAATTGCCTTGGCAACATGAAGGGTCAAAATCATGCTCCTCGGCAAGTTGATATTGTAAAAGCTGAATTATTCATTAGACTCTTAGAAAAAGGAAGTTTGTCCACTCAAGGACAAAAAGCAACAATTGTTCTCATTATCAATTGATCGTATCATTATCTTTGTTCATTAATATTAGTTGTCTGATCTATTAAACTTTAGAAAATAGTGCAAAATTAACACCATAATGTCCTACAACCAAAATTGTCAAATGTCGAACATGTTAGAGTTCTGAAACCCCCAAATTATTCATATTATACAGATTATAACTTGTACCAGTCCTGCTTTTTCTAACACATGCAAAGCCACATATAAGTTGCATTTGCTCCTCCATGACTAACCAGTCTATTTTCTTCCTGGTAAGCATTACTACCTAAGAGTGAGCACTAGGTTTTGTGTTTCCTTGTTGTGGAATCAAATGGTACAAATGAATAGTTACTCACTGGATTTGGCATAGTAACAGGACACCGTGCATTAGTTTCTCTGCCGGAGCAGCGACAGTATCAGTATCATCATGTTCCACAGCACAGAGGTTTCCATGGTGAGGCATTGTGCTTCAGACGAAGGTGGCTCGCTTCACCAGAGAGTCATCTTAACATAAGGAAGACACCGGTGGAATCAAACATGACAGCCGTGGTGGAAACACAGAGTCCAGCCCGTCCTGCTGAGTTCCTCCTTCCAACCAACATCTCAGACCATTCACATGCAAATTCAACCCAGTTTCAGGATGACCTCCGGCCTTGGTCTTCCACAAGAGCAGAGCGTGTTCGTGAGCCCACTCCAGCCCAGGTGGACCACAAGGACTTGAGGCATATCAATGAGTATGTGACAGAGGCGATGGCTTCCTACCAGTGTCACCCATTGCCACAGTTGACCCGCTCACCACAAATGACCAGGCTTCCCACCAACTTCGAGATGCAAACAGACCCAGAGGGAGAAGCTTTCCTCACCACTTACTCCCAGAAGTTTCAGGCCTGGCCCTTCCAGGTCCCTCCCACACCAATCAGACCAACACAGGCCGTCAAGAATAACCCACTCGTGGAAAAGCTTCCAGACAGCACCAACAGATCCACTTTCACTCCACACCACAGTCCCTCTATTGTAAAAGCCACTGCAAAACATCTGGGTGAGTGACTTTAATTTCATTCTTTCAGTGTAGTTTCTCAGTAAAACAAAAAACTCAAATTTGGTTATGGATTATTTTTGATTGATTTGAACATATATTCATTTGGTTAGGAATTAACCCTTAAGAAGTTGTTAAACATTCAAACCTAAACCTTATTGCCTTGTAATAAATAACAGTGAAGGAATCTAAAGGAGGCTGTGAATCCTGCAGAAACAATTTGTCCCATAACATTTTTCAATGTGAGAATGATGTGTTTCTTGAAGACGGCTTACCGACAATAAAAGGGGATGAATGCCAGCGCAGCTTTGTCTCGCATTACAACGACACCTTCCAGGGAGCCTGGAGCAGAGCTGCCCAACCTGTGGACCAGGTAACAGCAGCAGCAGCTTTTGACCATGAGGCATCGTGATAAGTCAACCTGAACACCACATGGCTGATTATTTCATTCAAACACAGATAACTCGAATCCCCAAATATTGTTCCAACTATCCAAAGGTAGTAAGCAGTGTTGAACAGCCACAAAGTGCATTTACTCAATAGATACACCAAGTGTAAGAGCATTACGTTTCCATGTTCATTCTTTTGACGTACTTACTTTGACTATTAAGATTTTACATTCAAATATGATCAACCTATGATACGTCCTAATTGTTCATAGGTATTTAAAAAAAAAAAAACAGTATTTGAAATCGGGACAATGACATCACCAAAGATGTCTTTAACACTGAAATGCCACTTATGATAAAAGAAGTGACGAAAAGTGGATTCAGTGATTCTCCTTCACTCTTTAACCACAGGCTCATTAAAAGATTAGAAAAAGGCGGTGGGTCCACTGAAAGCAACATAGATTTAGTTAATTCTCTGTATTGTGAGGAGACCATCACCTGATGACCTGTCTCGTGACTATTAATTACTTTTATTTGATAATAATTTTGTACTTTTATATTTACTTGTAATTGAGTTTGCTTTGCACTGCTGATGCCTACTATTAGGTTGCTAGGTAATAGTAAAAGGTCTGATTGTCTAAAGCATTGTTTTACCTATATTTCTGAGAAAGTACATAGAACTTTTATCCCAAAATAACTTATACTTCTACTGGTTCAGTCATGGTACATTTAGGGAAATAATAAAACCTAAGAGTTTGAAAGAGTTTATACACTGTTCCAGACAATCTCATTATGAAGATCCACTTTGACCCGGAGCACCTGCACTGTCAGCTTTAAGTCTGTGACAGCCACTGTTTTTGTCATGTCTTTCTTCAGCACTCCTCCTCAGTGATTATCGGTGACCCTGTGGAGACTGTGGAGAGAGAAACAACCCACAGCGCGTCATTCAGCCGGCCCACAGCCTGCAGGTCCGCAGCTTTCCTGCTCCGCTGCTAAAACTCCAACCACGTGACTCAGTTTTCTTTCAAAGAAAAGCACTCAAGGCTTGGTGTCTCTGGTTGTGGATCTGTCTCGTTGTCAAGCTGATATTTTAGTCATTCAAAGGCTTCAATAACTTAAATTGTAAAGTGTCCTAAAATCAGGTGTTGAATTTATCCCCTTGCAAATGCAATAAAAGCCCTGTTTGTGTTTTTCATTCAGGCCACGAGTGGTCAAAGAGCGTTTGAAGCTCAACCTTGGAAATTTCTCAAAGAACCTTTGGTCCTCTACTTCCAAAGAAACTTACTGTTGTCACAAGCTGGGTGAGTGTTTTCGGCAGCTTTTACTTAGAGTGCAGCTTTGATGCTTAATGTCCCATGGCCATGGTGAATATACATTTGTTGAACCATGAATAAAATAAATATCTGCTCCGAGTCTCCAGGAATGTAAAACCATCTTTACACAAATTACCTCATGTTTCTTTTGCATTGTATTTGAGGTAACTGTATTGAGCTGATATTGTTTAGTGTATTGATTGAGCTGCACATTTACTTATATTCCATTTGACACTTGTGTTCTCTCTTAGAAAAACTTTCTTGCAGGGTTTCACCTGAATGGCCTTGATTGCTGTGTGTCACTGTATAATGCATACATTTTTATTCCCTTATATCTTACGTGTATCTACAACCAATCAGACCAAGACTTTATTATAGTTAGAAAATACTCTTTTATTTTTTCAGGCAGTCCAGTTGAGCTGAGAAGGGGAAACAAAACCTCCAGTTCCTTACCCAGTGGAGACACTGATACCAGTCGCAACAGAGAGAGACTGTCGCTCACCACTAACAGAGTGTCCTTCTCTGATGTGAGACCACAGATTTATCCGTCTTATTTGTTTTTGAGCTGGTAAATAATGTATAAATTGTAAAGTGGACATTTTTCTCTTTAGATTTTTAGTTGGTGTGCCACATAAACTGTATGTAAAGATGGAGGATGCATTTACTCCCTCCCCATATCCAGAAATGAAGACATATATCCCGTATAAATGATGCCATCTTGTGCCAATATTATTTTGTCTGCCCAGTAGTAATCTGGGATGCAGCCATGGTATCAAGGTCCCATCGATATGTGTTCTTGGTCCTTTCACAAGTCAGCCGTTTTCATGGCATCAGATAATAAAAAGCAAACTGTGCACTTAGAACTACCTACAATGACAGAAACAATCTTTGACGTGTATTTTGAATTTGTAGTTTTGTCCCATGTCCCATTTTCTAACATTGAAGAGGAGCGATTTATTACCTAAACTGCAGCCACCCACCAGGGGGCTACCAAGACGCTTTCGCTTCACTTTTCCATCGTCCTTCTTTATATTCAGTCAGTGGTACGGCAGTAAACCATATAAGTGATTTCTGACCATGCTGATTGTGTTACTCTTTAAAGCCGACCCCTTCACAGCCTCCAGTGTATGTGCAAGGGTCTGACCTGATGACCAAAAGCAACGTAGAGTTCAGCCCAGCGCCGACATCAGGCCTGTACTACACAACCACAGCAAAGCATCACTTCGGCAGAAAGGAGGTAGAGCCGGCCCGACCAGCCATCCAGTTCCAGAGCAACATACTGACTGGGCCAGGTGATGGATTGTGCGATTGGTCCCGTTGTGTGTTTACAGGGAGCTACGTGTAGATATTGATTGTGTGTCATCTGTTTGGTAGAGACTGTGCCAAACCTCAGCACCACCCAGGCTGACTTTCTCCCTGTGAGGGCCTGTAAACAGACACCTTGTCTGTTACTGCAGCAGGTGAGAGATGATAAAATAAACTCAAACATATTGAATTCTCCGCTCTGTGTAACAGTTGTAATCAGAGGTGCAATAGTTGTCGTAGTGGTAATAATGTCAGTGTACTGTCTATTTTTGTCTTTTCTCACATTAATATGTATATACTAATGAATGTTTGTTGTCTGTTAATCAAATAGAGTCACATCAGGTTTCCACTGGCTGAGCCACACTTCAGCACCACCCACAGTGAAGACTACACATTCAAACCTCTGATCGTGCAGCAGCCAGGCTGCAGCCACTTCCTCTCTCATATTGTCATGAAGTGACTGGCTCCTGTGGTCTTGCTCCTGACAGAAGATATTTTATTTCAGATTTTGTAGAAAATGCTGCTGCAATGTTATTTTGTGTTCACAGTATAAGACAATAGTAAGAGCAGACACAGTATCATACTTTTAATGCCTCTTTATGATTGTAGTACACAGTGAAACACCAATACAATACAAGTTCAGACATTAATCAATGATACAAAGGCTAAGTAGTGAATTTTATTTTTAAATATATTGTTCTCTCGCAATAAAATTATCATTATCGTGCGGTTTTGGTTAAATTTAGCTTTTTCTTGGGACTGGCTGCAGGAAATGTAGATGTAAATGAAAATTATTTTATGAGTAAGTGAGAAACATATATATTAAAAGTTGAAGGGAGCTAACCTCTGCAAAGCCTGAGCCTGTGTTGGGACATGACTTTTTTGGGTTATGCATGATTTATAAAACTTCTTGATCTCCTGGAGTTTACAGATGAGCTTTGGTGTTGGTCTAAATTATTCACATGTGGATCCTGAGTCTAAAAATCCATCTTAGAATAAACCATTAGGTTTCCATGTTTAAGTTAAATGCTCATGATATTCCTAAAGGGCGAAACATTAACAAAACCTTTACCCAGAACAGTACAGGAGCAATTGGAGTGTGACATATTGCAGCAGTGCGCTGGTTTAAAAATAAACTTCAGCACGTCCTGTCATATTTAGACCAGGGGGAGGGGGGAGGGGGGGCATGCCTTCAACTCCACTGTCCTACTTGCACTCTGTTTACACTGTCCTGGTCCTCATCCCCTCCTTCAAGCATGATTGACTGCAAAACTTTGTAAAAAACAATCAATGTTGTATCAATAACACAGCCCTGACACCGAAATGCAGGTTCTCTTGATACAAAAAAAGTTGGCAGGCGAGCGGATGTAAATAAAGTTTGGCAAGTGGAGCTGGAAAGTTCACTGACCAAAGTTCAGACTCTAGTCCATATGTGCCCAGCTTTAATTTCATGACCTCCCCCATCTGTTGGCAGGGTGACACAAAACTACTGAGCTGATTTACTTGAAACTTAGTGTAGGGGTGGGGAATGGGCCAAGGAAGAAACCATTAACATGTTGCAAGATTTTAATATGTTTTTAAAATGTATTTATTTTGACATTGTAACAAGTTTTCCAGGAAATAAATCAAGGATCCTATTGAAAACATTCTGGCATTTGGGGGACTCGTATCTTTGAGTGTGTGCAATTTGCTGTCATGTCTGAGTGGAGTGTCATTCTAGTTCATCCTTTAGTTAACCAGGAAGGACAAGAACAAGATGGGCAGGTATTTTTTTTATCTTAGATTACAAATGAGACCCAAAAATACACAAGAATCAGACACAAAACAAACAAAAGAGATTTGTGGCTAGAAACAAATCACATCAAATGATGGCACTTGTTAAAAGCAATAGAATAAACCAGAGTACATTGTTGTGACTTAATCTCCAGAATAAACTGGAGATTGCTTGTTTTATGTTACTTATTATTGGCAGTCAAGTCTATCAGGCTTTATCAGGAGTTTACTGATGAATTAAGGAATTAAAATAATTAAGAAACGTGGACACATGTGAGTATTGTATGAGTCTTTATATCTGGTTGAGGTTCTGCTCTTCTAGATCCACCAGTACACAATAAAAACTTCATTTTGAAAGTTACTGCTGTGGAATCACCTTGTTATTGTGCCTTATTACAGTCAGGCTGGTCTGTTCACCCTGTCTTCCTCCTCCTAACCCTCATCTTCCTTCTCTTCTTCCTCCTTCCTCCTCTTCCTCCTCCTCATCTTCTTCCCTTTATTCCTCCTCTTTTTCCTCATCTTCAGCCTCCTCCTCTTCATCCTCCTTACTCCTCTTCCTCCTCCTCCCCCTCCTTCTCTTCCTCCTCCTACTACCCTTTTTCCTCCTCGTCCTCCTCGTCCTCCTTCTCCTCCTCTTTCTATTCTAAAGTGGGCGGGCGTGCCTCGCATGTATTCTGTTCCATTGGTTTAACACAGTCGCTTTGTTTATTGTCGGTTAAACCTTTTAACGGACGCTCTTTTTTAACAGTCTGTGTTTTAAAGCCACCACCGTTTATTAAGGCGCCGGAGTTTGATTTTATTTGCGCAGAGAACTTCGTGAATCCACTTCGCTGCTCCAGGTGAGTTCAGAGACTTGAGACTAAACTCAACGCTCACGACAGCCATTTAATAAAGATACGTATTCACGGTTCTTAGTCCTGATTGGCTGAAGCATGCGCTCTTTTGTATATGAAAATAAACGTTTAACACGTTCATGGTGAAAACGATATGATTATAATAATCACAGAAAACCATCCACAGTAAGTGGTGCAGCAGAACTACTTTTCCCGGCGGAAGAGTCGAGCACGATTACTGTATCATTGACATGATGTTGTCATTTTACCTTACGCGTGTATCAATGCGCATTTAATTTGTTTAGGAATCATGACAACTTAATAATAATTAAATGTGTTTTTTTAAATATTGTGAGTCAATACATGGTGTGTTATAAGTCACTGTAAGAGAAAGTGTAGCATTATATTATTATATGTCATTCAACATTTATAAAACAGAAGAAAACACTGTTAGCTGCAGCCTGCACTGACAGGGCTGTTCCTAACATGTCGGGGGCCCACCCGGGCAGGACCACCCGATCCCACCCTAAAAGTCCCACGAGGAAAAAGCTTAAGAATATGTTCAATAAAGTTTCTGTTCCATGGCAAGTGCACAACGTTTGAGAGCAGTCTGGCCAAAATATTAAATGTAAATAAGAAATTCACATGCATCATTAGTATGTTCTGGGTCCCCTGGTGTCAAGTCTCTGAACTTCACTGAAGCCATAAACAAATGATGACATAGCATGTTGCCCTTTGCGTTATGTTTTTACAGCACCTGAAAACTAGTTCAGTACAATCCTAACACAATCGTCTTCCCGTCGTCTCTTCCAGGAATAATGCTGGACCCCATCGAGTCTTTCACGCTGGAGCTGGATCGTCCTGACGACGTAGCGTACACGGGCGGGGAGGTGGTGTCGGGCCACGTGGTGCTGGAGCTCTGCAGGGACACCAGGGTGCACACCATGAAGTTGATGGGCCATGGGATGGCCACTGCGCACTGGGTGGAGAACATTTGCATGAACTCCGTCTATTACGACTACACCTCCAAGATCGCCTACTTCAAAAAGAGGCAGCATCTGATCCGAGGTCAGTGGTGAAAGCTGCAGAGGGGTTAAGTCCTGTGAACGCGTGATATACAGTTGACTCTGTGTTATAGCTGCATCTGTTTGCAAGCAACCACACATCCATCCTGCAGAGTGAAATGTGCATTGATTTAACATTTATCTAATGTCTGGAATTGCAAATATAAGGTAATTGATTTTAAAGGTAGTCATGAATAGTTATAATTTAGCCCATTAAATACTTTGTAATCAAGCGTTTTCAGCGGGCAGGGCTCAAGTAGGGCCAGTCTGGCTCGGCTGGGAAGCATTGACTGAGGTAACATTAGGCCAAAGGAGACTAGAAATAAACATGGCTATTTAAAATCGCTTCTTTATAAGGAGGGACATTCGTATGATGACATTGCTGTCATTCCGTACTTTCTCCTGATCTCTGCCAGATTTTTGTACGATATTCTAGCGTTCTCTGTGTAAAGTAAAACTGCTGATGTGCTCTGTCGTGTGCCAGCCGGTAGATTCAGTGTCTTGTAGCTGCAGCAGTTTTCGAAATTAAGCCAGCTAGTCCTAATGTGTTGCATGGAAACACGGGAGAGAAATCCACCCTGGCTCATGCAGATGTGTTTGCCAGATAACAAGATTCCTGCAATCAAACCAAATTACCACTAGCTCTTACGTTGTGCTGTGTTTAGGGTGTAACCCTGTAAAGTGTGTTATTCCCAGACAGCAGGCAGCTTCAAAACAGAGGCAGAGACGATAGGCCATATTGGCTGAGTAAACAAATTGAAGATAATGGTTAATATTTGATTAGATGCTTTGTAAACGGTACATTGAGTTTGTTTTCTCAGCCGGGTCAGACTGGCAAATATGAACAAATGGACAGACTCTGATTTTTGTTGTTGCTTTTGCAGAATTGCATGCAGCCAAACTAGTTTCAAGGAAGTATAATCTAAATTGTCCTTTGGTACAGTTCATTGTTTCCTGGTTATTTGGTTAACAACTATGCACAGTGGTCGAAGGTACACGGAGGAGCTTTTGTACATTCAGACTAAATCATACACTGAGACTGCAGTAACACATCACCTATTAACTTACACGCTGTCCTGAAGTCCACAAGTATTTAAAATACTGAACATTTCACAGAAAATTACCAGTTACCATCAGTTAAAATCTTTTTTTCACATTGTCAACAGAGTGTTGTCAGTCTAATGTAATGATAAAATGAGATTCAGAAAAGTGAACACATAAATTGAATAAAAATGCATCAAAAGGAAAATCTTGGTATTTTTGTTTGACAAATTACTAGTGATGAACATTTTATTACTATCATCATATATTATAAATAAATATCATGATCTCTATGTAAAGTCACACACATCATGTGGTATTGGATCCACATCTATGTCTACAACCCTCAGTAAAGCATCTCATGATGATATGTGCACTAAAAATCACACATTTACATTTAAAAAATGCAGCCTGTGTTGCTGTGGCAACCAGGAAAACAACACGTGGCTCCCCTCAGGCTCCGCCCTCCTTCACCTTGCTGCCAACTTCTGATGTTCATTCATTTCACATTGTTGTGGCACAATTCCTTTACTGTAAATTAATTATTGTTTTCCACATCCCAACTTGTCAGATCACTGTGCATCTTCTTCAAAGTGGGTTAATATTTGTTTTACACCATTGTGTACTTTGCATCTCCTCTGGTAAACACCATGGAACTCACCCACGTTTATTTCAGTCTACTGCTAACATGCTAACATGTTTTCAGCCATGATTAGGTTGATCATGGCAGTGGCACAGCAGGCGGCATTTATCAGGCCCATCGCTCAGCACAGGGCACCACATGTTCTCCGTCTTATCAGAGACAAGGAGGCCTTGGCAGGGTCAGCTGCTGCTCCCAGTCACCACCAGGTGGCGTGCGGAGCTTGATTTTTACCCCAGGCCAGAGCTTTAATATATTTTAAATAGAAGCACTTTACACTTTCGTCCATTATATGCAGACATGCATGGGCTATTATATAGAGTTAGTAGAGACTCTAGTATGCAATATCCAGTGAGCGTCATCGAATTGTCTTTTTTCACCTTTGCCCCACATTCACACACACATGTGCTGTAACAGCATCCTGGTTGTCCTGCAGCTGTGCAACACTGCCTGCACACCGCCAGCTGGTGGCAGTGGATAGCTCATCCCTCATCCCTGGGAACAAAGGAGTAAACAACTTTGTTTTTCTCAGACCAGACTTGATTTGTGCGTGAACGTGTTTGACCCAAATGAAGACAGAGAGACTCAACTTAGAGATGAGTGTCTAGTTTATAGATTACCGAAGGGTGAGGAAGTGTTAGAAGTTAGTTCAAGGTTTTGAAAAGACTGCATGGGAGCAGTTCATATGCATGAATGTTTCATGCATATGATCCAGTTGTAAAAGTTTACTTTGAATAGGAGCTGTTATTTCTGTGCAGCCAGTTTCGTATCCCTTTATTTCTGAAGACAGTGTGGTTGTTTTTCAGCAGGGGATCTGGTGACCATTCATTGCAATGCTTTTGTGCATGGCTGTGTTGTTTTCCATGTGTGCGGCAGCCCAGGCGGTTTAACAGCAGACACAAAGCACACACAAGACTTGGAGTAAACAGCTTTGGTCCAGAGTATAACTATTTCCCTCTGAGCTGTGCAGGGAGAATCTCTGCCAGACTGAGGCCTGCTCAGTTGGTCTTCTAAGAACCTGTAACCATCAATCATCATCAGCCCTGCCTGTGTCCTCTCTGCTCCCTCCACACCCAGACTGCATGTTTATTATGCTGCGTTCACACTCAGTCTGGAAATATGGGCGCTGTGAGAAGGGCTACACCTAAGTGGCTCATATCAGAAAGTTAATAAGTGTTAAAGGAAGTGGGGATTTTACACTTTTAACTTGTCATGATGCGATTATTAGCTGATAAGGAGTCACGAGAGGGGTGACTGTATGTGCAAAGTGCTTTTAGTTTCATTTATTATTATGGTTTCACTTTTTGTTCTGGCCTCATAAGGGGGTTTCGCTCATGGCATATGTTGGGACATGTTCTGGGGTTCCTGTTATTGTGGTTTCCTGTTACCTGTAAAGGTGATAATCAAAGTTTGATTTGTAAATGACGGATTGAAGTTTTTTGTACTTATATTAATACACCATAAAACAACAACACAAACTAGGAGTAGATTCAATTAACCAGATGTTTAAGGGCCGGTGTGTCCTCGGGCAAGAGGACACACCGGGCAAGATACTGAACCACGAAGGCTGTGGTGGCAACTTTTGATTGATTTGTGATCGAGACAGGGAATAAATATTCAAGGTATAAAAAGTTTGTATCAAGCCATTTCTGACATTAATCTCAAAACTTTACAGCCCATTCAAATTGTTAATTAATAATTACACACAACCACCAGCAAAATGGAAGAACCCCGATAGTGAGAGTAAATCCATATTGTGTATTTGTTACATCTGATCAAGCAGTGGGGCAATAATACATTCAGACTTAAACATCTGTTGCATTGAGATGCGTGTGTGAATGAGAGAAGGGCAAAACTGTCTTGTTTACACCCGGAGAGCTGAAGATTCCGTGCCTCGGCGGAGCGCCTGAACGCAGCACCGCCCAGCCTTCAAACCTCTCCTGAGGCCTTACATAATAAATGCACGAAGCCCCGCCCACTTCTGGAGGCTTCAAATTGGGCTGCGGACCTGGGAGATCTCAACACTCCGATCTCTAACAGGACAAGCGAGCACATCTGGACACTTTAACGCACTGAGGAAGAAGAGGTGTAGAAGAAGAATAAACTTCTCCTGCAAAATACAACAAAACAAAACAAAACCAAGAAGAATGATTTTCGACAAGTTGAAAAAGTTGGACATCGTGTTCGACTCCCCGGAGCTGGACTGCCCCCCGGTGTTCAGCAGCGGGGACGTGGTGTCCGGCCGGGTGGTGCTGGAGCTCAGCGGGGCCAGCAGGCTGGACTCCCTCAAGCTGCACGCCCAGGGCTGCGCCAAGGTGCACTGGACCGAGTCCCGGTCCGCGGGCTCCAGCACCGCCTACACGCAGAACTACAGCGACGAGGTGGAGTACCTGAACCGCAGAGAGGTGCTGCTGCAGGCAGGTCAGTCCAGGGGACAGGGGACAAGGGGACAGGACACACACACAAACAAGTTCTCTCGTTAAAGCCAGTGGAACAGCACTGGAAGTGTCTGATTTTGACTGGGGACCAGTGACCAGTTGTTTTGGTTACTGGGGATCGTGTGTTTTCATGGTTTATTATTGTGGCAGTTAAACTGTTTTTTGGGCTGATGTGGTTTATGAGATGATTTATGATTGTCTGTATAAAGTTCACCGATTCTCTGAAGGAAACAGAAGTCAAACATGCTGGTTTTATTGTTTATTTCAAGGGATGTTTATTTTTTAGTTGAAAACTTCCTGGTAAAAGTCCACAAATGTCCCACATCCTGTCATTTATTGACGTGAACACGTTTTGCTTTGGGTCTCTTTGTTATTTTCTTCTGCCATTTGAGAAGTTTGGTTGTTGATCAGTATTTTAAAAAGCCCACTGTACAGGAAGAAACCTAAACCCAGCTCCAGCAGCTGTCTACACACGTTAATGTGTAATATCCGTTGAAAGGAAAAGTCCTGATCTCAGACTTTTCCTCAGTCAAAGAAAAACCTGAGTTGTTTTTCTCCAGCGACACTTGAGACCGAGCCTCTGGTTTCTGTCTCCATTCATTGGGCGCTGGGTTGTTTTGGTTTGCAGTGCACACAGGAAACGCACAGCCGGGCCTCTGGACAATTTTATGATGTTTTTCCTGCTTCGTTTGTCTACTTTGACAATATGCATGATGAGAAAAGTCATTTAAATACACACACTATAATGTGTGTTAGTTTAGTCTGTGGTGTGTGAATACATTTTGGAGGTTTTCCTCGAGAAAAACAAGTTCCCAACAACCCACTTGACCCATTAAGAGGATTTGACTGTGACAGAATTGTAATTTTGAATCAAATTGGAGCTTGCAGTTCACAAAGGGACGAAAACACACCGAGTCTGTTAAACGCAAACACGTGTTTCTGGACCTGTGCAGCAAGAGAGGGAGAGAAGAAAACCGAGCAGTTGAGACGAGCTTGAGGAAAAACATGTTCTCGCGCAGCACAATGGAGCAAGATCCGCCCTCCGAGCCAGCACACAGAGGCCATGTGATTGCAAAGAAAGACAGAGAGATTTCTCTTTCAGCAATAGTCATGCTCAAGTGATCTATTCATACTCATCGAGTCGACCTGATTTATATTGATTTTCCAAACAATAGCAGTCTTTAAAAAGAGAGTTTGCCCCCTTTGTGCAGAAAAGTCTTATCTGGACTTTACCTCCAGGCATTTGCTTCCTTTCTTGTGCTGTTTGAATTTCCTTACACAGAATCAGATAAGTACAGATTAGGAAACTTGATTTCGCTGTGCTGGATTTTTTTTTTTATTACTTATTGCTCTGTGTCCTGACTTTAACTTGGCAGCACCAAGAAGAGGCTGGTCCTCGAGGGGTTGAAGTCCTGTTGTCCTAGAATGCAAATTGCTGAATGTGTTTTTTCTTTTTTATTTCCTCAGATAACGGCGATGTAACCGTCCTTCCTGCCGGCAGACATGAATATCCATTTAGCTTCCAGCTGCCAGAGGAGACGCTGGTCACCTCCTTCGAAGGGAAACATGGCAGCATACGTTACTGGGTGAAAGTGAAGCTGCACAGGCCGTGGGCCGCTGTCAAGAAGCTCAAGAAGGAGTTCACTGTCATCGAGCCCATTGACATCAACACACCAGCCTTCCTGGTGAGCAGCTCAACCCTCACTGTTCATCAATGTTTCTTTACACCCCTCTCGTTGTTGTCTGGGCGTTTTCGGAGGCACTCGCTCATTGGGTCTCATCCTTCCTCTAGGCACCACAGGCTGGAACGAGAGAGAAGATGGCCCGGGCATGGTATCGCAACTTTGGACAAGTGTTAGTGACGGCAAAGATCGACCGCAAAGGCTACACACCAGGTAAGAGTCCAGCATCTGAACCAACACCCTCTATGCATAGGTGTCTTGCTGGCCAGATTCAAATACAATCTCCAAATTCTAATTCCTTCCTCCTCTGTGCAGGTGAGGTGATACCCGTCTTCGCCGAGTTCGACAACTCTACCTCCAGGTCAATTGTGCCCAAGGCCTACATCACTCAGACCCAGACGTTCATCGCCCGCGGCACGATGAAGCAGAAGCACTCGGTGGTGGCCACGTTGTCCGGCGACATCGTGGGCGCCAAGTGCCGGGAAACTTGGCACGGACGCGCCATCAAAATCCCTCCGGTGGGGCCGTCCATCCTGCAGTGCCGCATCATCAAAGTGGAGTACATGCTCAAGGTGAGCCGAGTCACCAGTGGCTGTCGGCGCTGTGTTCCCTCTTGCTCGTCACGTGGCTGAAACCAACAGTTCTCTGCTTTGTTTCCTTCCTCTCAGGTTTGTGTCGATGTTCCCGGAACGTCCAAGCTGTGTCTGGAGCTGCCGCTGGTCATCGGCACCATCCCGCTCCATCCCTTCGGCAGCCGCACCTCCAGCGTCAGCAGCCAGTACAGCGTCCACCTGGAGTGGCTGCGGATGGCCATCCCAGAGCAGCCTGAGCGTAAGTGTCTGATGATGTTTGAATATGTGTGGATCTAAAAGTGCTAACTCGATTTTACTTACTTTTAGAATTTAAACAACGCAGGAACTTCTGCCACCGTTTTTGTCTGTTTTCCATTGTGTTTAGCAAACACAGGATTATAAATTGGCTTTTCTTCCGTCACTTGGCTGAACATTTAGTGCTCAGACCGGGCCAATAAACCCAAGATGCTCTTAATGGTCTTTTTCACCATTTTAATAACGTATAGACAGATTCAGGAGATATTTTCCCCTTCACTAACCTCTTAGAGTTTGTGATCCTGTTCTTATTTTCATTTTTATGATCCCTCCACTGCCAAAGTAGCACTGGGTCAGATGGCAAAATGCAAAAACAAACAAAGGCATCAATTCAGCAGAGAATCATGCTGGACCAAATCTGTGCTTGTTAGTGCAAAAAGCAGTAAATTTAATTGGATTCTCAAGCGTTTTAACTGCACTGACGATGACTCGGCAGCTTTTGTGTTTTGGACCTGTGCTGTTCACTCGAGTCCGACCAGTGGATTTAACTGTCTTCCCCCTTTTCCCCTGCAGCTCCTCCAGATTACAGCTCTGTGGTGACGGAGGCGGAGGCCGAGCAGTGCAACAACAACACGGTGGTCTCGGAGCAGGCCGACGAACTGAGTGGGATCCTGGAGCGCCCCCTCATGGCTTTTCTCCAAGAGTTCCGCTTCCGACCTCCGCCAGTGTACTGCGAGGTGAGTCACCAGATGCTTGGAACCACCCCCCCACCCCCTTCACCCACAGGAAACTTTTGATTAGCACACACAAGAGCTTACAGAGATGTTTATTGTGCAGATACAGAAACATCCTTTACGGCACTTTTCCCTGACAAATAACATCTTGAGATCACAGCTGAGTTGTTCAAATGTATCTTCATGAAAATGAAACTTATTTGTCTTTTTCTCCTTGTTTTCCTGCCTATAGATTGACCCCAACCCTCAGCCCATCAACATGAGACGCCGCTGCATGACGTGTTGAACCATGAGCTCCGCCTGAAAGTCAAGCGACTGAAATTAATGAAATGAATCAAGAGATTTGTCTTCGCCTGGATTACTTCTCTCTGACAGAGAGAGAGGTAATCGGTGCCTGGTCCCACCAAGCGTTGTGGCGGCGGACCGGGAGAGAAGGAGCTCACAGGACCTGGATGTCGGTGGAGGAGCTGCCACTTTGTTTCCAGTCCATAAAGTAAAGTGGACGCTTTCCTGGTCTGCCGAGGGGGTCGCGATGTGAAGCAACTCCTCCACATCGGTTCCTGTCCTCCCCCAAGTGATTTTTTTTTGGCTCAAGACGAAGTGAGCTGCAAATACCTCCCAATCAACGATTCCCTCACGTGATGAGATTTTTGAGATACAAGGGACATATTTTGGGGGGGAAAAGATCACTTGATATTTGTCAGATGCAGAGTTGCAGTTGCAAGAGATGTTGAAAAAAAAATTGCTCTTGAGAAGTTGACAAAGTGTCAAAGAAGTGCAATTATGGTCTTCAGCATCCACTCCCCTCTGCCTGGTTACACAGTAGACTTTAACGACCACATGGTTATCTATGCAATGTGTGACCGGACGGCAGTGGGCCTGTGATGATTTCTACTCTTGTTTAAGCACATACTGTATCTGAAGGTGTGACGGTGGAGAGACGATGGCGTATATCTATGCATGCAGGTAACAATATGTAAAAGGGAAAAAAACCTACGTATGCCTTAACTATCTGCAGCAGGAGATTGCATGGGAGTTTCAGGGAATTGTTCTCTCATAGCGTTGAATAGAACTTAATGTTTTCTGAAAGAACTTAGAACAAAAACGGTTTGAACATCTGGATAAATTCCAAGTGAAGTGTTGTGTAAATGCAAAGAAACTTAGTAGCTGAATTGTCAGGTAGCTGTGGCTGTCGGCGTTAGCACAGTTAAATAAAAAGAAGTAGGAAAAGCAGTTGTGTGTGTGTGAAGCTGCACGAGGCTCATAGATTAGCTCTCAGCTGCTAAACCAAAGGACGAGACCTCTGAGCCGTGCGGCCTGAAGCGGAGACGGGAGCCAGATGCCTCAATGCTCCGTTAGGCTCGTGCACGCTGCGACGCCCGGCGCTCAAGTGGAGCCTTAAGCTGGAGATGCCACTGAAGCGCTTGGACAAAAGAACATTCCAAATAGACTCGAGGATTATGTTTTTCTCCTCAACTTCCAAAAAAAACTGGTCTTCGAGGTCAGCTGCGCGACCTCCTTGGCACGCACTGAAAAAAACGAATGTATTTTTATACAAATGCAGTTGTTGATGTGTAATCTTGCCAAAGTTTTGTAACTGTTTTTTCTAATAAAAACTCTTTTAATGGATGTTTGTCTCCGGTGTTTCCTTGGAACCTCGGCTGGTATGTAAGCTGTACACTGTTAGGCAAACAGTGGAGGGACTCTGTCTGGCCTATTGCGTGCAAGTGGATTGGTACATCATGTTCACTGGTGTGAGTCAAAACTATAATAATGCCAAGGGCAGCCCTCACTGGAGATATGAGCTGCAGTCGTTGGGCAAAAGCTATAATTAAAGACATAAGTGGTGTCTGCGACAGCTTCAATATTATGTTACTGAAGCAGTCCGGTTTTTCTGGGCGTCTGTCGCTCTATTAAAAAAAACAGAAACTAAAAGTTAGCAATTCAAATCAACACTAATTTAACTTTTGCATCAGTGGTTCCCCTTGTGGGAGTCAATGAACCCAATACAATTTCAAACCTTAACAGATGACATAACTAAGCCATAATTGTTTTGTAAAATTTAAAAACCTTGCAAAAATACGCATTCTTTTATCAGCAATTTCCCCTGAGGTGATTATGACCGATAAGTCATAGCATCAACTGCAGCAGGTGGACTCACAGTAACACAATATACATTACAACATGTGCACCCCTGTGTTACATTAAGTGCAGCAAATGCATGGATCCAGAGGTCATCTGTTTTCTGCCACTTGTAAACATGTCACACATATGAAGTAACTGGCAGTGAATTGTACACAATGTTAAACAAAGGTAAACACGGTTTAGGTACAGGTGGAAGAAGTTCTTGGAAGAAGGCAGAAGAAAAATGCTCAAGGCAGAAGGGTGAAGTCACTTACATCTCATATCAAGAGAACACTTTCCTCAAATTAGTACTGAAATAATTAGTTTGGTACTTGATAATTCAATCGTCAACATATCTAATAATAATTTATTTAAGCCAAACTACCAGATTCTGTGGTTAAGGTTCTTTAATGTGAGGATTTGCTGTTTATCTCCTAACTATAACAATGATAATAGTAATAGTAACTATGTTTTAGTTCATTCACGAGAGAGATGAGAAGAAAAAAGAAATAAGTTCATGTTACATAAAGTTATTTTTGTTAATTTTGTAAAGAAACACAAGAAACACTTGAGGCTTCTCAAAGGTCTTTGAAGGATAAAATGAAGTTTGAATTTTCACTTGAACTTAATGGACTGAGATTTAGGTGCAAATCAAAGGGTCGGTTCCGTTCCTCAGACAGCACTTCCTGTATTGTATGCAACATAAGTCATATATTTGTATTGGACTGAATTGAGCGTGACCTCTGAGGCGTCCGTCACCCAGAAGCTTGACCACACAGTGAACCTGTGTGTTTCTTATGACGGGAGTTGAAAAAGAGAACGTGAGACGTGAGCAAGATGTTTAATGACTTTGTTTTCCACCGAGTCTCGTGTCTTTTATGCGTCACTGGTAATTGATTCATCAGGGTTCATCCCAGTGAATCATTCAACCTTTTAGATATTTTATTTTTATTTTCTCCTGCTGTCAAACCTGCCTGTCTGGTTATAGTGTCTGGATTTATAGCTTGAATATTCAGTTTGTTATACAGATACTGTATTATACATCGTGTTTGCTTGAGTATCTATCAGCCTGTAACAAGAGGCTGCATGCAGACTATATATAGAAAAGTGACGTTTCTTTACACAGACCTACTATTTCATAGAGGAGGTTATGTTTTCACCCCTGTTTGTTTTTTTTGTTGGTTTGTACGTTTGTTTGTTTTTAAGTTACCAGAAGATTTCCACGAAACTTGGTGAAATGATGTCGAATGGGCCAAGCAAGAGTGACCTTATAGTTAAATGATACTGCCTTTAGATTTCTGCTGTAATCTTTTCCATCTAACTCACATAATTCATTAATTGTTTAATTAAATTTAATCTGAACCACAAAAACATTCCATGGAATTCTTGTGAACGGTTCCATAAACAGATTTCATCAAAAACACACAAGGGCTACATTTACTTTAACCTATTTGCAGCTGCAACTATATTTATATCGAGATAATTAAGTTTTGATAATCATGTTATAACATTCACACGTCAGAGGATCCTGTCAAATGAGAGGCTGCATTTATTTAGTAGAAGACTTTTAAGATTTAAGTTACTGGTCACACTTTTTTTAAAAGGCTGACGTCCTATTTTGGACAGAAACCCTCTCTTTGCGTTCACACATGTAACCTCCTTTCCTCCGGTCTTGCCTTGAGGTGTCTTGTAGCCCAATTGTAAGGTGGAAGTACACGACAGGTCTGTTTGAGCACCTGTTCTCTTGACCTGACGTAAATAGAAGACTGTATCTGAGCCTTAATTCAGAGAGGGATATTTATTTTTACCATTAAATCAAAATATAGTACCATCAGTCCTTTATATTATATTTAATCCGGACATCAAATAATATCTTTAGGGATAGTCAGATAATCCACTCTGGGAAGTTTTCCAAGAAATCGGAGCATTCTGTTTTAAATAACGTGACAGAAAGACGGTTTCGCCACCCCCATTTCCTCGGAACTCCTTTATTCAGTGTTTAACCAAGTTAACACAGTCACATGACCTAAATAAAGATAATCAGAATACTAATTTATTTGTATAGCACCTTTCAAACAAGAAATGCAGCTCAAAGTGCTTTACATAAAATATACATAGATAAAAACAAAAACATATAATTCATATAAGAGAACAGACCAAAGAAACACAAGGGCATCTTAAAATTACCTTTAAAAGAAAAGGAAATAGAATAATAAAATAATAAAAAGATGATGTTTTTTGCCTTCACAAAATGTTTTGGACAAGTTGAAACTAGTGCAGCACCAAAGTATCCCCCGATCACTTGGAAACAAGCTATACTGCTACAAGAGTATTAGCGAGGTTGGGCCCAGAGTCACTGTTCTGGTTCATGATGAAGGAGTTGGATGGGGTTCAAACCCGGCCTCTGTACAGGTCCTTCTACCCCAGCAAAGTCCAAAAAAATTCCTTTATGGAACCAGACATTGTCAAGCTGAAACAGGGAGGGAAAGTTGCCATAAAGGTGTAAATGGTGAACTACAAAACTATATCCTCTTGAAGTTGTTGTGCTTTAAAGCAGGTTCTTTGGGGGGAGGATTAGCTGGTTGCAGGTCAGGAGGGCATTTTCAACAGGGACTTGCAGGAATCCTGCAGCTGTCATTTGGGAAAATACTGTACTACAGTGACTTGAAAATCCAGTCAGGAGAGAAGATCCACTCGTGTGAGTTAGTAGGTCGTTCCAGGGTTCTTATCCAGACATTTTTGACAAGTTCCTGAACACCTCGGATGATCACGCCACCACACAAACACACACACACACACACAAACACACGCACACACACAAAGAAACACCCAGGGCTTCACCCAGGTTTTGACCCCAGCTCAAACAAGCGCTGGCAAACCACATCCAATCTGCACGCACATGCTTAAGACTTAATGACCACATATCGAGTTTCAGACACAAGTATAACAGCCCCGACAAGTCAGGGAAGTGTGTACTTTTTTTTTTAACATGGCTTTGCTGATGGGACACTTTGGTGAGGCAGTGAAAACAAGTGGATGGGGGGGTTTACACAGAAAATGAGGAAGTTTCTGCAGAACTCATCTGTTGCATCTTCGGGCAAAGACGTCAAACCATGTTCCTGTTTGTGAGGAATGAGCACAATCTGAAAAAACAGCCAGCTGTCAGTCAGAGGTTTTGCAGACTCATCATATTCTTAGCAATTGTGTTATTCATCAAGTTCTATCTCTTGATCCACGGTAATTGAGAAAGATAATTACAGACGTGCTCAGACGTGTCCTGACTAGGTCTGTTTGGTGTTTAGTTTTATCCAGAGAAGAAGAAACAAGTGATAGTGATGCCAAATGTGACTCAGCGATGCTTCTTTGAGACTTTACAGATATGAAGGATTGCTAGTCAGCTCATTCACTGTGGGGGAGTTTGGTATCCTTGATTAGTGTCCTTGATTTCATGACTGTTTGCCAACCACAGTGTCTTGAAATAATAATAATATAGGTGCTTCACAGACAACTAATAAACAGTCAGTAGATACCAGAATATCCAGTGAGACATTACAATGATTATTATGAAAATGTATTAAAAGACAAATACTGCATATTAAAGATAAGAGGGCATCTTGGCAGTATTTAATAATATGTTTGTAGAACTTCAAGATATGTACGGTAATACACCTATGTGCATTTGATCTTTTTAGTGGAGAATCCTACACACCAGGCCAAAATAAACCTAAACACATTGCTTCTCTTTTATCTTTGAGCTTTTAATCATTATATTTTTTGTTTTCTAAGATGTCTGGCCACATTACAAAGTCATCACAGAGGGAAATCTGTGGCAGACAAACCAAACCAAAACAGAGCTGCTTCCCGTCCGTGCCGAGGACACATCGTCGGTTTTGAAAGACATCATGAAGCTTTGTTGTGCGCCGAGTTGGAGGAAAATGCAGGAATGTTTGTGTGTGTCCATGGCCAAATATGTTTTGTCTTTGGGCAGAAGAATTTACATCAGTCTCTGTTCTGACTCTACAGCTTTAAGGTTTTTTCTTTTTCTCATCAGAAGGAAGTTTATGGCAAACCAGCTCCATCTTCTACAAATTATGTGTCTATAACAATTGCTAACTCGATAATGGAAATGTTCTGAAGCACTATATCGGTGTTGCAGTTTAACTCTATGGACATTTAGTTTGTGATCAAGATATGAAAACTGTGGTAAAAAACAAAAATATGTATTGTATGTATTAATAAACCAGGATTTTTGATGAAAAGCATCAGATATGTTTTGGAAAATGTTGATTCCAATATAAGCAGCATTTCAGTTTGATGCAGTAAAGCGATGTTAAACTATAGGTTGAAAGCCACATAAAGATGGGAACCAAGTAAAGCTACTGGGATGGATGTGGACGATTCAACAACACATTAGATTTCAACAGTGGGGACCAGTATCCGACTCCAGTTCAAACCAACACTTTTTTTTAATTTCTCCTTAAGGTGTTGAGGATTTAATGGCATCTAGTCAAGCAGTTTGTGAGGACAATTTTGGGAATAGATCTTACAGAGCGAGGACATTATTGGAAAGTGAGGACATTTTGTCTGGTGGAAAAAAGAACAGCTTTGTTGACGTCTGCTCCTCCCCCGGTTGAAATTCAGGGTTTCCACAAAATCTATTTGTTGCTTTGTTCGGTTTATTATCTGTCTCCCTTTGTTTCAGGCCTGTGCGATGCTCTTTGTTTGTGAATCCCTGTCGGCACAATGGAGGCTCCACACAGAGCCCAAGAAGCATGACGTGATGAATTCTAACAAACAGAAATCAATCTTCAGTATCTCGAGGCACCAGCACCACGAGTCCCGGATTACGAGACATCAAAATACCCGAAAAAGTGATGACCTCAGAATCTGTGATCTCTGAAATAAACACCTGCAGGGTTTTGACAGTGATGTTTGGAGCTGGTAGCATCGCTCAGTTTACCAGCCTTTGGAAAGTGAGTCGGTTTAGTTCAGCGTCTTCAGCACTGTTGTTCTATACGAGGGAAGATGTTCAGTATTTTCTTGTGGTTGTGATGTGCAGTCGTCAAAGGGCTGAATGAATGCACTAGAGCTTGAGCTCAGATTCAGGCCTGTGCTGCTCCAGATGTAATTTGCACACACACATTCTCGAATTCATCAACTTAGACCACTTGTAATAGTGATGTGTGAGAAATGTGTCTATAATGCAGTATATATATATATATTAGACTGGATTTACTGTGATATTTTTGCAAATTTTTAGGATTCTTGAGATGAATTATTGATATTTTATATCGTGTCTTTGACAGAAAACATTGCAGCTCAATGAAATCCGTGTGTCCTCACGTCAACTTGATGTTTTCAGGTTTGTGTCAATGCATCAGTCAAAAGGAGAAGTTCTTCAATCCATATGCAGGTATTTAACCTTTCAATTAATCTAATCACATTTTACATTTGTACGATTAACTTTCTTGAAATTCAGGCTTACATTTTTAGTGTCTGTTGTCTTGTGTGGCTCTTTTTAACTGCATCAATGAACCGTGTGTGGGTTCAGACTGCTGAGGGAAGGCCTGTTGGTTCAAGTAGACGGTGAACCGGTTGGATAGTGGAATATTCCCTGTGTGCTGCATGTGTTAAAGCCACATGTTTGCTATTTCCCCTGGCATGCAACGGAGCACGTGGCCAGGTTGTTTTGTTGAAGGAGCTGGCCGCCTGCCAGCAGCGAGAAGGCTTCTCCTCCATAATGTGACAAACATGAAGGCAGCACTCAGGAATGTATTTTTCTTGGAAAGAGCGTAAGATTAGCACACACTGAAACCCGCCTCGAGCTTCAGAGCAGCAAAATAATAGCTGGGGTAAGCTGATGAGACGAGTGCGTTGGGACTTGAACGTATTGCCCAATCACCTCCCTTCCAGGCCAGAAAGAACACTATGTCCCACGAAAGCAAAACAAGTCGGATGTAAATACTCTTGACAGCAGGAAAAAGTTATTCCCGATATTCTGGGAAGAAGGTTTGAGATAAACTGAACAGAACTTAAAATTCAATGACTCATTTCGCAGTTGTTATTCTGCCTGCAAAGGTAAAGTTGCTCATTTCAACACCACAGCACATTTTAGGTACTTTACATTACACATATTTCAGTTTCAATTTCAATAAGCTGGAACCGAACAGAAGTGCAGAGGATCTTTTCCTCAACATATTAAAGAAAACAAGTAGTGGACAGTCGTCCCATCAGAGTGAGGTGTTTAATCTGCTCATATTAAACAGCAGCTGCATAACACAACAAAGTATTTTATCACATTTACACTGATCCCTCTCTTCTACCTAAAACATATGATCAGTTGGTAAAGTATGATGCTGTGTTGAAAGTACTTCACAGTATATAAAGTAATGAAAATAACAACAGCTTGACCTCGAGCCACTTCACCCATAGAGTAAATCTTGTATGTTGACTTAGCAATGTGATAACACTGATGAGGCACATACTGTATAAATAAATTGCAGTTTAACTAAGGTAAATAATCAAAATGTGTTTTTCTCAGTACTGTTCCTATTCAGTTCTATTTGGTTGACCTTTACTATAATGTTCCATTTTATTGATTTGCTTCACACGTCTTATACACTCTGAATCAACCTTTGTGTTAAAAGTGCAGAACAAATGAAGTTGCTGTGCCGTGCGTCGGTCTGCTGCTTAGAAAGAAAACATCACCCATGTCAATAAATTCCTTCTTTATCTCCTAGTTTTGCATATTTCCACTGAACGTCTGGTTCAAATCAGTTTCAGGTCTCTGTCTCTGTGACCCTTTGACCTCCTCACCTCCATCATCCTGTTTTCTGATCTATTGAAAGAAAGGACAGTCGCTCACTGCACTTCTGCCTGCTGCCAGTGGTTCAGGATAAGGGTGTCAGCCGAACGCCTGAAATGTAAATGTTATCGTGAGTGTAATTTGATTCGGCTTGTCTCTGACTTGTTGTTGCCCTGCAGGCTCCTTGTTGGGAGTGATGTGATCTGCTGAGGGGGGGTGTAGAACTCCCTGCAGAGCAAGGCGGTGGGCGTTGGTTGAGACAAGAGGGGTCGATACTGGGCTGCCCTGCCTGCTGCAACAAGAGCTGCTGGAAAACAGGGTTACACAGGAAAACATCAGAAACCTTATGTAAGGGGGAACTGAATTCTGTTGTTTAATCTTTACTCTGTCAAATGTTTGCTTTGAGGAGACATTGGGGTTATTGTGGCGTTGTTGTCATTTGCTACAAGAGGTCAGTGTCATCCTCGTCCGGTCTCTTCAAGGCACTTTTTATTTATCATATCCAGATCAAGGGTTAGGGTTAAGGTTAGATTCCTCAGTCTAAAGACGTGATCGGGGTGTGGTTAACTGGAGACTCTGAATTGTCCTTCAAATGATAAGTGCTGATGTCTGTGTGAACAATATGCTCATCCAAGCATTCACCCAAACAAAGACAACAACATCCCAGCGTGGAAAATTGTCTGTTTGAAGAAAATATGTCAAGACAGATGTCTGAACTCTTTTGGTATTGGGGAAAATATTTTTTATATATATACGTGCATATGTATATTAGCTGCTGATGCTGCTTGTGGAAAATGTTTTGTTATTGTGCCACACAATTTTTTGCAAAGTTGGCTTTCATAGTGCTGCCGTCCAAGCCGCTACCCAGTCAGATTGACCTTCAGCCTCAGCGTACCCTCAAGTATCGTTGGCTACGAGGTCAAAACACTTGATCTACCGGCCCTTTGCTGCATGTCCCCCCCGCCCTGTCCTTCTTTCACATGAATCGTGTCCTGTCTTATAATGACGGCATCAAAGCCTGAAAAACAAATAAATAAACACACGTAAGTGGGCTACATCACACTGTAACGTTTGCACTTATCGGAGACAAGTGATTATTAATGTACCTGTTTACAACTGTAGCTTAATCCATGGGTGCAGACCAACATATAATGAATGATTCAAACATAATTGCAATAACATGAAATAATGTGGAATACATAGTTTATGAATATATATAATAATTCAATATTTCAAATATCGTCCCAGCTGCATTAAAATACAGTGTGTGTGTGTTATGAACCTTTGTAAAACACTACTTATAAACTCTTTGTCTTTTTCATAACATCCTGTTCACTACTGTGTCCCACACAGGTCAAATTCTAATCAACTTTATTTATTTATTCTTTTGTATTCCACCAGTTGCATCATTTACACAACACGTCCCAGCGAGAGAACACATAAACTATCTCTCTGTGGGTTTTTTAATCATGTTCACTTCTCACAGCTAATCCTCTCATGGCCGTCCCTCGAGAGGAAGGGGCTCTGACGTCAGGCTTTATGGGCAAGTAAACAAAGACTAATCGAGGGAAGAGCTCCCATGTAAACAGAGTTGTTGTTACTGTCAATAGGACGCAGACCAAGATATAAACACAGGATGGGGTCAAGTTTGGAGCTTGGAGAAAAGGAGAAGAATGGGAGCGAGAGAATTACATTTTGTTTTGGGTTTCTTCTGCTAGCGTGAGGAGAAAGGCCTTGACCAGGATTCAACTTCAAATGCATCAGTCAAGTCGTGTTTTAAATCTTAATTGTTTGCATTATATTGGGTTGTGTTGTCATTAACATGAATGTAAAGTAATAATTAATGCAACCCAAGGAGGCATTTTCCCAATTCATCTGGGTGTTGAGGTGATAATCGGCTTGTGAAATGTAAAACATCATATTGCTTGATAACAACAAACCGGTTTGAGTAAATCATGGGAGATGATCAAAGCATTTAGAGCTGAAAATAAATCTCTCGGATCATCTGATGTTACTTTCTACACACTTTAAAAATAACCATACTTTTCCATTCGTCTCATTACGACCAGTCCACATGATCCGAATGCACAGACATGCAATTTGTACACACGCTATTTTAGTTTCAGGAGCTTGTGATTTCAAAGTGGAAAGAGCAGAAATGAATTACGTATAAAAAGGATATGGCTTTCCTGTGCACATGCTTCCTATGGATTAAGATAAGTAAGATCTATAATTAACGGTGTAGATGTCTCAGGATCTGCTTTGTGTGGTCTATGCACTTCTTTACTTTGACCGACATTTGTCAGCTTAGTTTGTTCACAGATAAGAGAAACTGATTCTGTTTTACACACATGCATCAACACTTTAAGAAACAAACAAGTATATTTGTCTTCAGTGTGATGTGTCTGTTTTCTATAGCTCTAGTTTTAATCCCAAATTATGTCTTTTTATTTCATCCTTTCCCACAGAAAAGTTGTTTTTCTACATCAGCTATGACCTAAAGAGGTTTCATAACAGAAAAGAAAGTTCTCAGTTCATATTTAATCTTCTTCAAAAATGAGCAACACTCCAGGCCTTTGTCTGTGTCCTTTTTTATGTCTACTTTTAAAAAAATCACATGCTGATAATATCCTCCACCGAACTCAATGTTGGTTTTCTTTTCTCCAGAGCTAAAGTCCTGAATTGAACTTGCTTGAGGTGCAAACATAAACTTCTGAGGCTCAAGGCTACAATATCAACTTTATCTGATCGTCATGAACCTGCACAAATCTGTTCATAAGAACAACACAACTGTGAATGGTTCATTGTGAATAACTCAACTCAATTTATTACTCCAAGAAATTCACACTATAGTTCAGAAAGTTAAGATAATCCTTTATTAGCCTCCACAGAAGAGAAACAACTATTTCCCTCCTGGACGAGTATGTTGAAGTTGGGGGAAATTATATGGATTTAGAAAAATAATTATCATTTCAGAAAATATTTATCTTTTGAAAGCGAATGTCTCTATTTTGTTTGGATGACTGTATAAAAAATAGCGGCCTCGTTAGAGAGGACCCTCTACCAATGTAAATATAAAGTATTTAAATATAAAGGGCCCATTCTAGGTTAAAAAAACATCACTGGATCCCTTTCACCTAAATCTTACAAACTGAACCTTTAAATCGATCGTGAGTGTGACTGGTTGTGTGTCTCTGTGTGTCGGCCCTGTGATGGATTGTAGATGATGTACCGAGCCTCTCGAACAATGTATATATATAAACAGTAAAACAAGAGAAGATAATTTTCCCACAGCTGCATTTACTGTATACACAAAACAGTGTGTGTTTCATATGTGCCCACAGGCAGTGTCGGTATGTGCAGCTCCAGGAGACCAGAGCACAGGGGGGGTGCCGCGCTTCTCCCATTGGCTCATGTGGGATGACTAGGGGTGAGGGGAGGGGGAACGAGGTTGGTGGTTGCATCCCTGACTCCAGTCTCAGTATCTACATGTGCACGTGGAGCTGTGCACTTCCTCTCGTGTGAGCTCCAGTAAACAACAGTGAACATTTTCTGTGTGTCACTGTAAAGTTGTTCAGAAAAGCAGTGGGAGGTTCAGTGATCAGACGCTTCATCACATTCATAATGCTGATTTATTGAGACTTTTATTAAGACTCTATTCGCACGGTAACTAAAAGTTTCCCAGTCCTCCCTTTCATGTGACGCAGGTCTGTGTGAAAATCTGCACAGAGACTCACTGTTTGCGTCGCTCTTTGAATAGATGGATGATCGAGGTGTGAATCCAGCCTCTGTTCAGGCCAGACGCTGGAAGCTACAGATTTATTCACACTGAGACTTTTATCAGAGGAACATTTTAACTTCAAAGTCTGCAGCTTTCCTGCCCTCGGGGTCCTGATGGATAATAGTTTAATACAAATGTCCAATTCACTCATTATGCAAATACATTTTAAATTGTTTTCCTAATAACATCTGGGCATTGAAACCAAATTAAACTTTATGTTTTTATGTGTAGAAATTTACAGGACTTACAAGATTACAGAGTGATTATCATCTTATCTACATAATAAAACTAAACAGTGACTGCGAGTATGTAATAACTTTATTAATCTTTAACTGGGACAGGGACAGGTCCCTCTAAATGTTAATGTTGGCTATATCTAATCACATGGGGGGTGCTGTGCCTCCTTCACTGAATCCATCAGTCCAGTAGCTGATAACATAGAACTCAGAATATACAGTGGGTCAAAACAACATTTGAGAGCCAAAGCTGAAGAGGGACCATATACAATAAGAAACTTTAAATATAAAAACATACAGGTCCTAGTGTTGAGCCCTGACGGTCTACGCGCTAAAAAAAACAGAGAAAACAAAAAAATAGAATAAAGCTGTTAAGATGGAACCAGAGATGTCAACACACTGCTGGCGCTTGTTCTTTGGAGTGTTTACAGATCCAAAGAAACAGTCACACTGTTACATAAGGAAAGAAAAAGCATTTATTGATTCATTCGCCCTTTTAAAAAACAGGTTTTCAGGGCATATCCCGGGTCCATTAGTTTTTGAAACCCTCAAGCTTTGCATAGGATGATAACAGCTGTGTGTGTGCATTGTTTCAAAGCTGGACCATGGTTTGTTATTACAGGAAAAAACTGTCACTGTAGCCTGCCCCTGTCAGAGAGTCACTGTTACATAACTGCATTACTGTAAAGGACGTAGACTCCAATAAGTCATTTTCTCTGACCTTGGTGTTTATGTGCACTATCTCAGGTGCTTTCCATACTGTGGGGATGTGCTGCTTGTAAACCTCGGTTTCAAAGCTATAAAGGTGACTGGTGTGTGAAATTGAAACAGCCTGCGGAGGGAGATAAAGAAAAATAAAATAGAGGATTTAAATGGTCCCTCTAGCACTTTTCATGCCTTGAACTAAAATATGTCCTGTGTTATTTCATCGTTTTCAAACAACACACTCATGCTCTATCTTTGGTCTCTTGGGTGAACAGACAACGTGCGGGCTGAGACCAAACGCTGACTTTCTGTGGCGGCTTCAACACGTGAGTTTTATTGTTCGCTGTACATGTCGTCCTCTTCTCTAACCACAGCTTCTCTCAGCGAGAGGAAGTAAACACACAGCTTCACAAAGTCAACTGAGAAGGAGGTGTCATGTGCTGCTGAAGACAGAGAGAATTTAAACAAATAGCTTATCTGTCTTTTCTCTTCATCCATGATCATACAGATATTTACAGAAAGGGGTTTTTAACTCTCACACAAGCTGCAACTATTAATGTTTCAACATGTTAATGTGCACTGATCAAGTTAAAGCAGTGTTATTGTGTCATTCAGACAGAAAATACATCCTCACAGACACATTATTCTTTGTCTTGTATATAAAGGTTGACGTTGCAAGAGTTCACCAAAACTGAAGCCAAATAATCCTGATCCTTCCCCCTGGTGGCTTGCTGCAGTATGGTTCCTTTAGGCCCCACCTCCTTCATGTTAGCAGATGGGACACGGACCATACTGAAAAGTCAACTGACACGTTAAATGTCATTTTAGGTTCTTCTTATCACACAGATTATTCCTGTAAATTTAGTTTTAATAAGATATCTCATGTTATAAAAACAAGGTGAAGCAGCTGAGACCGATTCATGATAATAAAAACGCAAGATGGCAGCATCTGTATCCAGGATATCTTGCTTAAATATTTGTACAACGGGAGGAAGCGGAGACGTGTTTTTCAACACACATTCCGTCGTCTTGTTACATTTCACAACTAAATGGCAGACGGACAAAGTGAGAGACTGGCTGCTGAACACATTTTAAAAAGACGGATACTTCTGTGTTCCTGTTGGATACATATAAAAAAAACAGATGCTAACATTTCTCAGTGACGGTTAGAATTGTGTCAATATGAACGATAATATTTTACCTCTGAACCATAACAACCTCAGTATTCATCTTTTAACGACCTGAGCACGTTGAACATCTTTCCAGTTCTGGGCATGTTCACCTGACATTTACGGCATCTCGATCCAGATGTGAAACCAAATGTGATGCTGTGTTCCGACACCCATTCGTCAAACATTAAAGAGGAGAGATGGAGGAGGCCAGTGACACAGCTGCCGTGCTCCGTGCACCAACAGCTACGATTTAGTGGGCACTGCTCTCGGAAAATTCAAACCTCAAAATGGATCCCAGATGATATTTTGAAAAGCACAAACGTCCTCTGAGTCGGAACACATGTGACAAGTTATGCCTGCTTACATGCATCGGTATTAAAGGGGGGGGGGGGAATACGAGGAAAATGGGAAGCTGGAATCGTGAAGAGAAAACACATTATGCAATTATCCTGAATACATGAAAGAATGATTCATCTGAGTGATGTTTTCAAACGTGTGTGACAGACGTTCGCGGTTGGACTTGTTTGCTTTTTCAATGAAATCTGCAACTCTCAATGCATTTTAAACGTTTTGAGATACCTGCAGTAAAAGAACCATATTGACATCGTACTATATTCATACTCATTTATAATTTGAAAAGATTCATGTGGCCTTTCATCACCGCTGTTGTTTTGAAAGCTGATGATGTGGAGATGAGATATATCCCTGGTCAGTTGGTTCATGTAGTGTTGCAGCAGAGTTACACAGTGCTGCGATTAAAACGTGTTTGTGTAATGCAAAGTGTCCTGAAGCAAACACATTGTACACAAACTCAGCCTGGGTGAGATTCAAACTCCTGCCTTAAACTAAACTACACATGAGTCTTCTTTATATATCGAGACAAACAACTACAAGAAGCCAGACATGCTTAGACCTTATCACCTTGTGAGATAAGACTTGTTATTGTCGAGCTGACCTTGCTAATGTGACTGTAAAAGCAATTTAGGGCCACTTACGCCTCAGTTTACGATCAGCTTATTCTTACATTTTTCGTTTTCATTTCAGGTGTTTCCTGAGGGGAGAAAGACACAAGGAGTTTGTTACGACGGTTACAGGCCGTACATTTGAAAAGTTTTGAGTGTCTCCACATCCATCCATCTGTTGTCTACAAGTTTTCAGGCTCGCAGGGAGACTGGAGCCGATCCTTGCTGACACTGGGGGCGAGGAACACTCTGGCCAGATCACCAGCATATTGCAGAGCTGACATATAAAATCAAACAACCATTCACACCTTACAGGCTATTTTAAGTCTCAAGCTGTGTGTCTTTGCACAGTGCAAACATGCAAACTCCACACAGCAAGGCCTCAATGAAACCAGGGTTCAGACCCAGAAACCCCTTCAAACCACTGTCCACCGTGCCGTGTCTCCACAGACTCTGGGAGACTTATGGGAGTTATTATCGGAGGAATGTGCTTGTCTGGTGAAGATTCTGCTGTTAACATGCAGCTGTTTAAATGGCTCTGAACGGCTCCTCCATCAATGAGGCCAACATCAAGATTCAGGACTCAAGATGTTTATTGTTACACCAGTTATACAAGTATAATCGTGAGAAGAACTTTTGGAGAGAAGTAGCTAAATAAGGTTGAATAAGTAAATATTGGCAGAAAAGTGCTAATAGTGTGATAAATATACAGTAATAGAGTAAAATGTTTATCCAAAGTAAAAATATACAATAAGAAGACGCAGTACAGACATAATAAGAAGATACAAATATGCAATAACACTGTAATAACAGTGAAAGGCTAAATACTTGTAAAATTGCACAATAGTTTAATGTGTGTGTGTGTGTGTGTGTGTGTGTGTGTGTGTGTGTGTGTGTGTGTGTGTGTGTGTGTCTGTGTTGTATGTTTACACAGTTTGATGAATTGCACAGGGTTGATTGAACTATTTGTTAAGGAGTCTTATGACCTGAGGGAAGTCTGTTCACCTTTGATCAGAACTGGTTGTTACAGCATCATTAGCGTGTTAGTGGTGCAGCCCTGGAGAGCTGCTGACATGGCTGCAGACTATTTCAATGTTGCTGGCTGTACTAAGGAGCAGAACCTCCCCCTTATTCCACTGCTGCTCCTTCTGTATGGTTTCTCCCCTCACCCACATGGAGCCTCAGTGTTTGATAGGGTAACAACAACTGGCCGTGACGTCACGACTGGAGGAGTGAGGTGTTTTCGTTCAGCTCGTCCCCCCCGGGAGAGGATTCAGTGTCAGAGGATCGTTAAAGAGAGCAGGGTTGTTTTCGCAGAACTTGTGCAGCAACTTCAGACCGAGGCACGGATCGTACGATTTGATTTAAAAACAAAAAAACAAAAAAAACGCCTGTCTGGTACTGTTTCAAAAGTCTGTTCCTGATCCTAGTGGCAATCAGAGAGAGGCTCAGGGGAAAGAGTGAGACCAAAGTTGTGATGATGCACTGCTTTCGAGAAATGTGCTCGAGATTTTCTTTCATTATTTCGATATTTGAGCAAAGTTCTAAACATATAATCGTCGGTTTTCCTTCAATAAACCTGCCACAGACATGTGAAGCGGATAAGATGAATGTTTTTTGAGTTCTGTGAGCCACAAAATTGAGATCTTCGCTTGTTAAAACCTTCCAATATTTATTTTACACCTTGTCGGGAATGTTGTAATATTTGCAGTAGTTGGTATCCACGTTATTCGTTGCAGCCTCTTGTGTTGTTTCCTCATCGCACGTGTTGAGGAGCGGATTCCCTTGAATAACACACTCTCCGACTTTTGGCGCGGGGATGTGACTTTGTGGAATTATGGCCTGTTTTCTACCAATAGACAGGGTTAAACAGGGGACAGCCCCCCCCCCCAGCCCCCTTCCCTCATGACCACAACTCTTTGGAACACCACCCTCTCCCAAACCCACACACAGCAAACTGCTACTTCAGAGGAAGTCCTACTGGTCCTGTGTCGAAGGGCAACACAACAGGCTCAACCCCGTCATCCTCGCCTCTCTCTCTCCCCCCCCCTCGTCCGTCTCCCCATCTGTTCCCCTGGTCCCTCCTTCTCAACTCTCTCCCTGTTTGTTTTTCATTGAAAGGAAAGCTGAAACCTGTCGGGTGTTTTTTTTTTCTCTCCCTCTCTTGGCCAAGTGCCTGCTTTTATAACCGAGGTGTTGGCGAACGGGGGGGGGAGTCATCTTTCAGAAAAACACGAGGTGGATGGCTCGGTCATGGGGGGGGGGGGAGTGGAGGGGTAGACAGGCTGACACGGCTAGATCTCCACGTCTACGTCATCTTGGGATGTTTTCATCTCTCAAACTGGTTGGACGGTGTGTCAATCTGTCAAAACACAGAGTTCTTCACTGACTCTGAAGCCTCAGTCACGACAGCTTGTTTTTTTCCACATTCTCCATGTAACAGATTGTTATTAGAGGAGAAAACTATTTTGTTTACTTGCTCATCTGGATGGAACTTTTCCATCAAAGTGAATCACACTGACTTCATTTTTTAAACTCGAGCAAACTTTGTAACGATGTAGAAAATGCTTTTTATCAAACCATAACACTTCTGTTCCTGTTGTGACAGACAATTTAGTGTAAGGTTTTCAAACTTGTTTTTTTCACATCTGTAGATTATTTCTCAATCAATGGATTAATCACTTGTTTCAGAACATGTCAGAAAAGAGTAAAGATTTCCTAAAGCAGTTGGAGAAATGTTCAGATAACTTCTTTTAGGCCATGAAGGCAGTATTGAATTGGGACGGTCTGGTTTACCGACATCTTCTTCTTTGCTTGTCCCACTTTTACCAGTGGCTGCACTTACTGCAAGCTCAGCAATCCAGACAGAGAACTTGTTCCACTTTGTCACAAACACGATGAATCCTGGAATAGGTTGGATCCAATCGTTAGATCCATCATTGATTGGAAATGGGAGGACGTGTTTGTGAGTCTCTTTTGAAGGAGCCTTCTAAATAGGACGGCCTCCAATGGATGCAGCCCCTGACTTATGACACAGCTGGCGTGTCAGCTTGTTCTTACAGACCAACCATCAACAACAAACCTGACCAGAGTTGATGGCGACGACCTTCACTGATGAAAAACACTTCCAGTGAATGTGCATCCATTGTTTTTCACTATAATGCATGACTCTGATTCTGGTAATCGTGGCAACAAATGCTTGTATTTGTTCCCAACACCAAACATCTGTCCTTTTTGGGCAGATGTTTGATCCCAGCATCAGGAAACTCTCGCACTTTTCTTATCTGTACTAATGGAAGCACTTACACAAAATGTTTATTATGTATTTCAAGTGGAGATCAGAGGCATTATTTATGTAACGTTCATGTTGTCAGTCATATGTTCTCTTAATGAGAAGGGACTTCCTTTTTATCTGATTAAGTGGGAAATTTGGCTTTTCTAGTTGTAGGAACTATTCCTGCTGATGTGACAAAGAAATGTCCTCTTACATTCCACCAGTGCCTTCCTCTCTCTTGTGACCATTATCTTCATGAACATTATTTGAAACACAGGAGTTTTGTGAGCTTTGAAGTTAAAAATTAAAGAAGAATTTATAATCTGTCACTAATTAAACACAAAATAAAACCACTTTGGGTTTAGAATCACATGGGAGGGAAAGTAAGGACTTAGCCAACGTTTCAGGAACCAGTTTAACGTCTGACTATGACATCACTGTTAAAATACAGTGAGTCAGCTGGACTTCCCCTTGATTTACAATATGATATTACTGCACCTTGCATCAGAAGGACCTGATGCAAGGGTGCAGTAATATCATATAGTAAATCAAGGGGAAAACCAGTATTATTATAAATGCCTTGCTTTAAGATTATGTTGTACAACTTAACTTAAACCGGTATAAACGGATTGAGGCCTCTGAATATTTGTTGGTCTGTGTCCATCTGTGTCCGTCTGGCTCTTCAGCTCAGTGGGGAATCTTTGTGGAGAAACAGAACAAGGCAAACAGATTCAACCCCCTGAGTGCCCCCTGACTCCGACCCACCACAGCCCCCCCGACCGCATCGCCTCCTCTTCTCCTGCAGCCAGAAGCCCAGCAGGAGAGTCATAAGGCCACTCAGCTGATTTAATCCCCGGTCTAGGTCACATAAACACACGACACTGGGAAAACTACGGGAGATGTCCTGGGGATTTTTTTGAGATTTTAATCAGTTTTGGCCCCAAAAAATGTGTTTATTTTATCCTGACGTAGGAACCACAGAATCAACAGTCGCAGAAACCTCAGCAGATGACAAGTTTGATCCATGGGAACAGACAATGCTGCAAGAAACCACAGAATTACATCAACTTATTTGAGTTGCATGATGACACATTACAATAAGGCGAGGTTTCTCATAATAAAGTCCATTCTGGGAACATGGCCGTACCTAACATTGTTGTTTTTCACTTCACTAAATTTTGACAATAACAAGAGTGTTGTCTTGCACTCAGGTATTTATATTATATAGAGGGGAAAAAAACATAAACTCATAAATTGACCAAACATTAAGGAGAGCAGAAGGTATTCTCATAACAGCTGTATTTACTTTTAATGTGAACTTTGAGACTAAATGCCCACGACTTTCTCTTTGTTCTGTTGTAATTACTATGGTCATAAATAATAAATAATGTCGTTTTTTGTTTGTTATTTAAATACACTTCCATTCAAAATGACTAAATATTTGATCATCCCATTGATTTATTTATATCCTGTATGTTTATAGTTACTGCTTAGTTATTACTGTACACGACTGACTGAAAAGTTACACAGAATTCTGCTGCATTGCATCTGTCCCACGTTACACAGCAACCGCAGCTTGCAGCTGGGGATTGCGTAAGAGACATCCCTGGTCATGCAATGTACCAGGCAAAACAAAGAGAGGAGAAGAAGAAAGGGAAGAGGGTGAGAGCGAGGAGGACAAAGGGAAAGTTGCGGAGAGGTGAGATGAAAGTGGGGCAGTGAAAACCAAACAGAAATACTGTACATGAAGAGCAAATAAGAGATAAGAGACTGTGAAACCAACAGAGACGGAGAGATGAGATACAAAGACGTGTTTGACAACTTTGTTATTTGGAAAAACACATCAGTACTCAGGTGGCAACTGTTTTTAACAACATACGCACACTAGGATCAAATTAACACAAAACTGATCTTTATTAAGAAATAACAAGAAAAAGTCAAAACTACGGAGCGAACAGAAGCAAGTTTGTTGGATTCACCATGTGTTTGTGAGTTTGTGTTGGGGATGAAAGCAGGACTGGATAGGGTGAGGCCGTCCACAGACACACACAACAAGGACTCCCTGTACCTGGGACTAGTGAAGCGCATGAATGCCTCCGATACAGAAGGCCCATTGTGACGCTTATCTGATCTGACATCTGCAAAGCCAAAGAGAAGGACAGCCCGACTCTGGGATGAATGAAGGAATGAAGACAAACAGACAAACAGTCGGACAGAACGCCGAGCTCTCACAGGTGGATTAGCCGAGAGGACATCCTGTCAACGAAACCATCACGTCCTGCAGGGCAGTGCAATGCATGAGAAGAGCGACAGAAAGCATATTAAAAAGATGTATGATAAAGATGAAATTTAGGTGTGAACATCTGATCAGTAAAATAGCTCCAGCAGCAACAATCAGCTTCAAAATTCTTTTTTATTTTGAAATGTTACAAATCTTTAAGCTGCTGTTCACCAGTCGTACGAACTATTATCCTCAATGAACCTACTGTATATATTGATATAGTGATATATGCTGTGTTGACAGACAGCCAATTAAAACAATGTTTGTCTGCAAACCAAACCCTAAAAGTCGAGATACACGTCAGCTGAAACTTGCTCAGACAGTTTCTGTCATGTTTGATGGTTATATCACTACGATGTTTTTTCAATTTGGTTTTAATTCATTATTTGATGCTATAAATGGATTGACAGCTTAGACTGACTCATGAGACGTTATGAATAAAACTTTCACTACTGTTTTTTCACTTTTCAAACCACTTTTTAAACTTTCAAAACTGACTTTCAGTCTCAATATTGATTCCATTAGTCGTAAATCAAAGTTTACAGCAGAAACATTCGCACTTACAATTTCTGATTATTAGTATAATGAATATGCAGATGATATGAAACAATAACAACGACATAAAATGACAGAGTAGTGTGCATGGTTACATCCTTATGGACACATTCTTATCAAAAGTAAATCATTATGTGTTTGGATCAGTTAGTCAGAGACAAATATAGCTTGTGACTACAATATCTGACCTGGATAAACAAAACTATGTTAATCACTGCAAGGGCCAATGTTAAGACCTTAAAAGCTGTTTGTTTATAAGCACGGAAATATAGGCAAAGTAGATGTAAACACATAAGTGAACATATTCCATTGTATAGCACATGCAGACAAACACTGATGCACAGACACACAGACACACACACACACATCCACACAGCAAAGCTTGTTGTAGTGAGCAAGAGTTTGACTGCATGCACGGACACCAAGTTCCCAAGTTAAACCACAACACATGTAGAGTAGAACCCACACAGAAATGCAGCAGATGGAGTGACAACTGCACAACTGCACACACACACACACACACACACACACACACACACACACACACACACACACACACACACACACACACACACACACACACACACACACAGACTTCCTCTGTGCAGCACCAGCTGTTTTGAGGCTCCATTTAAGTGTAATAACATATGGAGGATGTGCGTGGCTAACTGTATGCTGCTGCCGTGTGTGTGCGTGTGCGTGTGTGTCTTTTGTGTGTGCAGCCCGTGTGCACGTTTCTGCTTGTTTGGGCTGGTGTGTGTTTGGCTCGTGTGTCATGGCTCTTCAGCCTGTTGTTGTAGTGTTTGGAGAAAGTTGCTGATTTGGGTCGGAGGGAAAGGTTCATGTTATCAGAGGGAACTGAGGGACATGAGACTGCAGCAGAAACACAAGTAAATACAAGACTATGATTTAATGCTGTGTGTGAATAGTTAAACAAACACCACAAAAGAAACGTAATAATGGAAGGATGGTGTACTGAATCCAAGGAAAACGTATAGGTGTGTTTCCAAGGTGTGTGCATGTGTTGTGAGCACAGAGCTGAACAAAAACACCTCCAGAAACTGAAGCATTTCACTGAGTGCAACAACAAAGCAGCTTTGACCTTTGACCTCTTTACTGCAGTTTGAAGGAAATAGTTATAATCCCTGCGTTTAAACAGACTCACAAAAACAAACTGAGAGACTGGAGACGTAAGAAACCATTCCAGTAGTTATAATTGGGAGGCAATAATGCACATTTGCAATCTGTATATTCTCTCCGTGTTATCTATCTGCAGTGAAATATGAAAAAAAAATCAATAAACTTCCTGTGCAGACGCTTTGAAGCGATACATGTGTCATTTAAAAGGCAGCAATTGCACTTCTATACGACACACTTTTTTTAAACTCCTACGCTCTGACTTTCACTTTTCACCACAGATTATATTAGTTTCAAACACTCTCAGTTTAAATCCTGTCTGTCGCTGTCACTGAGAACTGAACCTGATTCTCAGTTCTTCCATTTCCAAACTGCACAAATGAGCAATAAACCATTTCCATTGGAATTATTTGTGTTCTGTCGTGTTTCTCCCTCCATCTTATATCGTATATGAGATGCATAGATATAAATAGATATATTAAGAAGAAATTTTGAAATAGTGAAAAAAATATGGCACAAATAAAACGTGTTGTTTTCCCAAAGACTGATGACATTTAAACTAATTGCAAAGTTGCAAAACTCTGCAACGTACCGGACAAACTTGCTTTCAGCATCAGCCTCAACAACAAAGGGGAAGTGCAACTGAAACATGTGCGTGTGCGTGTGAGTGTGTGTGTGAGTGTGTGTGTGTGTTTGTCTGACAACACAGACAGCCGGGAACATCAGGCCCCGCCCTCTGCTCTACTCTCACTGGCTAAACTGTTGCCAAGCACATTTAGGAAAGAAAAAAACAAAGAAACAAGTCGCTGTTTGTCCAATCAGCACGGGGCTAGAATTTCCCTGACATGCCGCAGCATCTTTTCTGCGGTGACATCACACGACCCTTTAAAGCGTTTAAATGGCCTGATGGGGGTCATGAGAGGTCACGACCAGAGAAACAAACAAGGTTCAGGTGTGTGTCTTTGTGACATGACATCTTGTGGCACAATTGACCACAATGTATTTTGTATTATATATATATATATATATAAATAGTTTACATTTCCATATATATATATATATATATATGGAAATGTATACTTATCTCGGGGGAGCTTAGTTTGTGTGTTTATTGGTTGGTGAATATACTCACTGGTAATTTCTATTGATCTTTTCTAAAACCACAACTGGAGAGGATCAATGAGGATCAATACAAACTCTGTGTCTGGACTTTTGTGTTTAATAACAAGACTTTTGTGTGTGTAGTGTTTTTACCGTAACACTCGGCAAGAACAAAGAACTTTTTTAAACACAATATTTTAACTGCTTAAAGTTTATGCCCTTTGTTCTGTCAAAGTGCTGTTGTTTAATGCAGGTGGAGATAGAAATCAACTGCACACACAAACCATGCTGCTGGCACATACACGCACACACACACACACACACACACACACACACACACAGACACACACACACACACGCACACACACACACCTACTGTGATGCACGTCACACACGGTGAAAGGAGAAAAGTGTTTCCTGTGTTTCTCAGACGGGAGCATGTGACCGATGAGTTAGAACACACGCTCCCCCCCCCTTCCTTTATATAGACTGTACATGAAAACACGTCTTGTTTTTTTTTTGTGTTACATGAAACTTTACTGATGAAAGCATTTGCTCTGTGTGTGTATCATGTGTCTTTGGCCTTTTGTATGTGTGACTGTCCCTCTGTGATAATGGAGGTCCTCTGATTTTCGTGCGTGAGAGTGAGGGGAAATCAGCAGTGAAGTAAATTATGATTTACTACAGAGGTATAGATACTTATGAGTCAGAGAGTACTTCTCATAAACCAAGGAATTTGCAAATCATTGGTTTAATAACTGTTTATGAGGACTATAAAATATGGGTGTTGCAGAAAGTTGCTCAACAGAAATCAATTGTCCTTTTCAATATTGGCAGACTGTATACTGACTCAACTCATACAACAGCTGCCACCAATTTAAACTCTTTGGTTCTCTCTGTTCTCTCAATAAAGTTTATCAGTGACGAGAATCTCTACCATCTCTGAACGACTCAGACATTTCACTCTTATCAACCTCACTACAGATCTGGTTTGCACAAAGGTAAGCTGGTACCACTGTAAACTAATGTTCTTCACCATATTTATCTGAAGTGTTTGACGTTGAGACCTTTAAAGAGTCTGGGGAAAGTTTCATAAATCAGTTATGGTGTGAGAGGAAGTTATTTCCTTTGTAAACTGTAGAAAGTGTGTCCTTGAACGAGTGGGGACTAATGGGAAGTTGGCTCAACAACACTCTCCACAGCGCCCAACAACAGGAAAGGCTCTTGTAAACCTGGAGCACTCTGGCTAAACCTCTCTCACGCTGTGTGAATCATTTTATGGCTTTCAACACATAAAGGGAAGAACTTATGAGGAGAAATCTTCTCTTAAAAGCTGTTCACATTTTTACAACAAGAATGAAATGATATAGAAACACCTGTGATGAAATAAAACCAAGTTTCTGATCAGACAGGAATTTCCTTTTGGCAAAAAATACACTGCAGCCGGCTCAGAAAATAACATTTAGTTTAGGCTCATATTTCAACTGTCAAAACAGACAATGGCAAACCCCCATAACTAAACTCATCTGAATGTCTGTGCGTGTGCATGTGTGTGTGTGCGCACGTATGGGAGGAAGAAGTTGGCGGTAGAAGGAGGCGGGGGGGTGATGCAGCTCACAGCACTGGCTCACGCCGGTTCGCGCTGCTTCTCGCTGGCCCAGCCCCACTGCGAGGTTGTGAGGTTTGGCGGAGAGGCTGATGGATTTGAGGGGGGAGGTTAGAGCGGGGGGGTCATTCAGTGCCTCTACTGCCCTTTGCAGCGCGGAGGGCCTTGGCACGGCCGCCCGCTGACATGCCCGACGCATAGCTGCATGGGGAGAATGCGGCGGCCGTGACCCCTCCCTCCGCGAGGAATCAGAGACGGCCAGTCATATGAAGACTGTTTTTATGCATCACACAATATGTGCACAGACGCACAAGCACGGACGCACAAAGTCCCCACACAAACACATTGTGGTCATTCGTGATGGATTTCCTGTTTTCGATCAGATATCGACTGAATTCATACGACAAAGAACTGAAAGTCAAATAACTGCAACTTCTGATGAGTGAAAAAAGCAAAACAAAACTGAAACTCTGATCATATCAAGTTGTAGATTTGCTGCATTTAGCCTCTCTGCAACATTCTGGAGCTTTTTGCATGTATTGTGCAGAAGCATGCCTGATATCCAAAGTTCTGCAGCAGCAACAGAACAGATATTCACGTGTGGTGAGGCTGCTCGGGCTGCAGAGTTGGACGGACGGAGAGTCGGATCACTGACGCAGCTGCTGGACTCGAACATTGGCTGCAGCAGACTCACTGTTGTGTTTTGGTCACGTTCAGAGGCAACAAGCACAGCTGAGCTTAGCGAGAGATCTGTGCCCAGTTACAGAAACAGAAACAGGAATCATTCCATGTGTGTTCTGAGTCTCTCTTCCTGTCTGAATCTCCATCGGCCTTGGCCGGACGACTGCTCCTCTGGGCCTCCCAGGGCCTTGTTTACAAGATCTGCTTCTCTGTAATCGTGCAACGTAAACAGGCCAAAGGAAAATCCAATGCAAAGAGAAAGACAGTTGCAGGTGGTGCGTCCCAGAGCAGATGCACTTTGATTTAAAAACAGAACATCTGTAGATCTGATTGTTCGTAGTGCAAGTCTTGGGCCTGAGGATCAGAGGTCAGAGGTTGACCTTTAAATGTTGTTGTTGACTGAATGTTTTGCTTGAGAGGAAAGATTCCAGGCAGAGAATCCACTCTGTCCGTTGAAACACTTTGTCGGGAAAACAAACTCCATCTAATTGACCTTGGTGTTTTGACCAACTATTACTCGAAGGTTTGGCAGCAGAAAATAGAGGAAACATTTTTCCACCTTCTCCGGTCATAAATAAAATGCAGCTGGAGAGTTATGCAATGGAAAAACTAGGTGGTGCCGCTTTGCCTCGGTCCAGGTGGAACTGATTTTCAGCTGTGGCACATAGAGACACTTTGCCCGTGTTTGCTGTACTTGGATTTATGGGGCATGTTTTTCCAATCAATGAAGAAGGCGGGATTTGGAGAGAGACGCTCATTCAGGATTTTGGGCTTTTTATGAACTACTATTTATCCACTGAGTGTTTTTATATCCCAACATCCTGCCTCATATCTGTTCACTTCCACACATTCGTACATGTTGACGTTTTCTACTGGTGGCAACTAAGATTGTATTTTCTGCCATTTTTGCTCAAGGGCACGTTGACGGCTGCGAGAATGTTTTTCTCATTTCGATTCTCTAAACTACACTTTAACTCTCAGGGCCAGTTTGAAACAGATACTTTCACAAACTTGTTTTTCAGGCTGATTCTGACTCAGTTTGGTTATATCCTAATCAATGTTGCAGCAGTATTACAATAAACAATAAGAACAGCGTAAAAGATGCGATATGCAACAATTCTTTATTCAAAGGTCTTAAAAACAACTACATTTTGTGGAATTGTGTACTGACATTATCCTTTTATGTTAAGATTATGACAATCAACAGGAATTTCAAGGATTCAATTGAAGGTCATTCATACAACCTTTATCTTTGCCTCCCATTGCTGTGAATGAAATGTGCACAGCCAGATAAGTTTCTCCGGAGCTGTAATGGAAACAGAACTGTGTGGTGTCGACAGTGAAAGTACCAGAAAATGACCTGTTGCATTCACAACAACAACTCCGGGCTGCTCCAACAATATAAAGCTGCCTTTAGTCACACGTTATAAAACCTGTGAGTCTGCACAGAGCGCCCACTATCTGCTCTGCATGCAGCAAGGCTCCTAGCAGAGTTATGGGCTGAGGTCAGAGGTCGGCAGTCTGACCTCTGGCTCTACTCCTCCCCTGCTGCAGACATCTAATGAGGGCGATGACCCCACCGTGCCGAAAAGCCACAAACAAGACGCAGAAGTTAGCGCAGCGTGTTGACTTCTCTGCACCTCCAACTGAACTGCTTTCACTTAGAGCAAGTTGGTAAATCCATTTTCCTCAAGTGAAAGTATTTCTATATTTATTGTCTCTATTGTCTGTTGTTCTTACACAAAGATGATTCAACAATCTGTATAAAAATTCTGCAAACACAACGTTTTTAGATATTTTTGTGTTCTTATTTTGTCCTCATACTTCAAGTATTATTATCATTATTATTATAAGTAGTAGTAGTAGTCGTCTGCTACTAATTTTGCTTCTTTATTTTCAATATCAGTGTCCCAATGTAAGAAAAGCCTTCAGCTCATCCTATGATGAAGGGAACAGATGATGGATGGATGCTTTGGCTTTGCTCCAATTAAACTCACCTGAAGATGTTTAACATGATTATAATCATATAACCAGTGCAACAATACACCGCTTAATAAATCTGTTTTGATAGAAAACTTTCCAAGAATTTCCTCTCACACTAAAAACTAGATCAAGATAAAACTTACTTGGGAGAAAAGTTTTGAAGAGTTTTGACTGTTTCTGAAGATTATATAATCTTATTTATAGAGACCAAACTCGAGATCGATGCTCACAAGAGTAAACATTTCTGTCCCGTCCTCGTCTGATAACTTTCGTTAAAAAGTTAGAAATGTTATCTTGGCTAAGTCAGGAGCTTTGTGAGTGTTTTCTCAGAGGATTCGTGGATGCGGCCCCGGGGGTGTGATGTGTTTGTGATAAGTCATCTCTGCTCTTTAACAAGTTTCCATTACGTCTGTGATGTTCCACAGTTTGACAGCACGACCAGTGTTTAACTGGTCTGGGGTTGAATCATCAATTTGTGCTAATGATACAGTTATAAAAAAATGTTTAATACAGAATTGATCACAGTCGACCTTTCTTTGTTTAGAAATTGTTCTGTAGAATCACAACACACAGATACTTTTTTTTTTTCAGCTTCTAAATGAGGATTTATTTTTCACTAATACTGGAATGTTGTCCTAAAATGTAATAAAAGAATAGAAACAGATTTACTTTATATCTAAGTTTGGCAGCGCTGGCTCCATCATCAGTAAGAACCTGAAGCCATCACATGAGGAGCCTGAGTCAAACGGCCACGTGCAGTGATTCCAGGTTTGCTCTGATGAGCGTAGATTACTGGAAGTGTAATTTATACCAATAGATTGTGTTTGATCGTCGGTCCAGCATCTGCCTGTCTGGGAGAATAAGTTTAGGACTTGGCAGCCGGCTGAATCCAGGAATAGTTTCAGTTCTCATGAGCTGTGTTAGCGATAGCCAGCTTCGGCCTGAGCTCTTCACAGAGAGCGAGATCAAATCCACTCTCTCCTCACACACCTCATACTTCTATACTATTCTATGTTCTTTTTGATATATTCTTTCTATGAGTTATTCCAAATTAATTAATACTTTTCCTTTTCTTTCTCTTGGTTTCTTCCAAATCTCTTAAAGGAGACACATTCAATTCATATTCATGTTCATATTCATTCTGAAACGCTTGGTTTTGACCTCCTGTCTCTTTAAGGCCCCGTCCCAATGAAGCTCAGGCTGCTTTGATTGGCCAGCTGGCCCACTCTGTTGCGATTGGTCAACAACTTCCAGCGTGAGTAGGGAATGTCGTCCTCTGCTCTCGTTAGGTGTCAGACTAGCCACAAGACTAAAGTAATGCGAATGTGAAGCATCATGTCACATGACGTCACGGAAACGTCAGCCGGACTTCAGCGCTCCAGGAGCTTCAATGTTTTCAAACCGCAGAAACTTTTTCAACTTTGCTCAACTTTTACATTCACAACAAAACCTACAACACACTGGAGAAAAACTGAAAAAGCCTCATGTCTCCTTTTATTTGTGTCTTTAGTTTCATGAGGTCAATGCAATCCGACACGTTGATAGTTACACTGAGGGTGATTAATGAATATTGTCCCTGATAACTAAATGGATAAATTAAATCAAGTTAATTAAAAATGTTCTGTGTATCTTCATTGTTCATAAATACAAAATGGGGCTGATTTGTGTAGTTATTTGTTTGTATTATTTTATTATTATTTTATTCCTATTTTTTAGTCTAAGGCCATTTATCTTGGTCATTTATGTGGTTAATTAATTTCCTCAGCAGGATTAATAAAGTTATATTTTTCTGCATTTGTGTGAAGAGCTTCCTGTGCTGCATCCTGTAATAACTTTCTTACTCTCCTATAACTATTGCAGTTCATCCCTGTGTGTGTTCTTCGTTACGTCAGAGTTGTGAATTTGTTGTTGTATTTTCACTGGTGAACAGAACACACAGAACCCTACACATGCAAGTCTAATCCAATAAACAAGACACAAATCACTCGTCTTATGCAATGAGGCTGAAACCAGATACACTTCCTTGAAAGTCTAACCGCTCCATTTCATCCCTGTAGCGTCCACATAAAGATCTGCAGCTTGGGACGACAGCGCGGGAACAAAGTGTCCCACCAGACGCAGAGCTCACTAATCCCAAGAATGTCTGCTGGACGCTCAATATTCCCAATTTGACTTCCCTAGGACACGTCCTGATTCCTCATGTGATGACCGGGGAACATCTGTCCAGCTCTGGATCATCCCAACAACTCAACGCAACTTTATTAATACATGGCACCTCTCAAACAAACACACGCTTTTCATTTCAGGATAAAAAACACAAACACACAGCTTATAGAAAATTACAGTTTCCAGCATTAACATGACGATTGAAGGTTCATCAAATGAAAAATAAGGAAATGGCTTTAAAAGTGACATAAACAATCATATATATTAGAGTTCAACTTTAAGCTGTGATTGACCCTGGAGTTCCATCAGTGTCCCTGCTCTCACGCTGCTCTGGATCCTCTTACACTTCTGGGGAATGTATATCCAAGTTGTTCCCGGTGACAACAAGCGCATGACGGAGTCGGAGCGCCAAAAGAAAAAGTTCAGTCTGAGTCAGAGGAAAGATGAGGAGGAGGATGGGGCAGGGAGGGAGGTGAGGAGGGGGGGTGTATGGCACGGAGAGTCGGCCTGTGCTGGTTCAGACCGGTTCCTTCCCCCTTCCCCTTCTCCTCTCGTGCTTCTCTTCCTCCGCCTTTTCCTCCCGTTTGCTCTCAACTCTTAGGGCCCTGTGTTTTTTTTTCTCTTCCTCCCCTATTTTGGTCTCATTTTCTCCCTCTCCCTCCTTTCTCTTACTTCCTTAGCCCCCTTTCGCTTCCTCTTCTCATAGCGTCCCCCCCCTCTCTCTTAATAACACTTTCACACGTTTGGCTGCAAAGTTAACCCACAGCCCAAACTTGGGAGAGTCAGATCTCGTGCTCAGTTAAAAACAGACCCCAGCAGCAGATTGTGTTCATTTTGAAAACACCATTGAAAACACGTTGTTTCACGAGAAAGGTCACAGGTCAGTTGGAGCGCGTGTGAAATAGGAGAAGCAAAGACAGACAGAAAGCAAAAGTCTGTGTGTTTTGCATGAGAAAAAAAAAGATCAAGAGATAAGGAGTCCTCCCTCGGATCCTCACTCCCAACGGAGTCTCCTGACAGAAAAGCAAATACACGTCGTGTTTTTGCATATTCTTTCACAGAAAAAAACATATGCTTTCCTCTGCCTTTAGTTGCAGGTTAATCCAAAAGCTATGCGGAGGATTACGATTAATCTTGATTCTGAGGATGTGGAGCAGGTCAGGGAGGAACACAGTCAATTTGTAGATCTGGATCAGCTTTGGGTTAACTTTGCAGCCAAGCCAGATCCAGGAATCCCTTTCTTTGACAATGTAAATAATGTAGGGAAGTGACGAGCTTGTGCAACGTGGCGCAGCTTTAATGAATCTAAGGCGACTGATGGGCCTTGGCGGAGGAATGAGCCTCCTCAAGGCCACCAGGCACGTGTACAAAGTGAAAGTTGTTTGTTTGAGGCCAAACTGAGAAACAAACGTGTTGAGGCTGCAGACTCTGGAAGTTGGGTCTGATGTTGATATTCTAAACAGAGAAGGAAAGGCTTTGGGTATTTTTCATAACAAAACTGCAGCCCGTCACTCCTCCACTGAGCAGCAGGGTGAGTCGCCCCGGAGGAGGAGGCCGGAGATGTAAACACTGTGCGATGTCTGCAGGGCTGTCGGCCAAGGACTTTGTGACCAAAGATGAACTTTATAGTTTGTGTTGTCTTTATTATCACAGTGAAGTGCCCTGTAATACTAGCGCTATTAATCCATGGAGAACTTCACATAAAGTCAGAGTTTGGCGCTGTGTTTTTCGCTCCGTACAGAGTTCGTGGAAGTAGGTGAAATGGTGACACGTCTTTTCCGGTCCACTTGGCTTTTCTCGTGTACATTCTGAACAGCTCTCTGAAAAGTCATTCAATCTAAAAGTTGTTTACGGAGAGCTATTTCTGGGAGCCGGTGCAAACGTCCTGTTCACAAACAAGCAGCTCTGGTGACGGACAGACATTCGATAGCTCGAGTTGCTAATTACGGCTTGTTGACTGTCTGCGTGAGGCGTAGCGGCCAGATCCGCCGAGCGCGTTGACCAGCAGACGCAGCTCCTGCTCAACTCATTGACCCCCATCTTAATAAGAATCGAAATATTCTGTGTCTCATGCTTCTCTGGTTGCAGGAACACAGTCTGGCAGTCTGACGCTGACTCACAGCGCTGGGTGAGGGTGGAGCTGAACTACAGCAGGTGCCATAACTGCAACCAGCATTTGAACGGCCCATTACAGCAGGAAGGAAACCATGATGAATATCACACGAGTCAGCACCAAAATGATCTCTGGGTCCAAGATGATCTTTGCCGGTGTTAAACAAAATCGCTTCCTTGCTCCACAGAGAATAAAGTTGCAGAACTTTTGTCTGTTTGTTTTGTTCTACTTTTTCTGCATACTTCTTTTTTTCACTATTGTTCTGTAGACTGTGACGACTGTAGAGATAAACTGTCTCATAGATATTAGTCCACTAAACATTTCTGATTTGTATCATCTCACAATGCTAAAGAAAGTTTCACAGAATTCCTGGATCCCTCCCACGATCTGGATCCGCACCCAAAGTGAACACAGCTGACGCATGCTGCATCCGACCACTAAGTGTCATGGTAATCACCTCGCTTGTTTTTGCTTGATCTTGCTAACAAACACACAGACCGGGGTGAAAACATAACCTCCTTGGCAGAGGTAATGACATGTTTGTGTTGCACTTGTTCTCGACGCTGACACAAGCTTGTTGCACTACAGGAACCAGCGTCACTCCGCGGCTCCATGTTGACGCTGACCTCGGTGCTAGTGCTGTCAGCTGTAATTTTAAACAACAATTTATTTTCGTCCATTGTGTCCAACGTCTAATATCAACCTTGACTGAGGCCACAACAACCCAGTGACATCATCAATCACCTCCTTTCGAAACCATCAGCATCATCACCGCACCTTGCAATTTTTCTCACCCACCCACAAGCAGCCTGGGCTGAACTGTCCCAGTGATGATGAGGATTCTGATTTCTGCAGGTTACAGCAGGTGAGAAGTGTGAGAGCAGAAGGAAACAAAAGCAAGATGTCAACAGTCTCCTGTGTGAAGAGTCATGTTTACACATATGATTCATTCTAGGAGAGGATTCACGAGTTCAAGGCGAGGTTTCTGTGCTTTGCTCAAGGGCACTTTGACCATGAAGAGTCAAACCTGAGGCTTGGGCCAACAGTTGGTTGTAATTTTGGTTCATGGAGTGACAGAAAAATGAATTATCTGCGAACTAGAGGTCTCCAAAATAAAAAAAACTGCCACTATAAGTGCAATACAACCGAAAAAACTGACTCAAACGGGGATAAATACTGTGCATATACACAAAATATGTATAATATACAATTCAGATGCTTTTAAAAGAAGAAAATATGTTTTTTAGATATAAATAGATTCCTGCAGCGATAGAGTCACATAACTGCATTCTGACATGTTAGTACCTGCAGCGACCTATAGGGGGACACTTTATCTTTAATAGTTTCTTTAAATGTTGAAAAACAAACAAACTTTGAAGGAGAAACAACATAAAAAGGGAAGAACCAACATGCAGGAGGTTGGGTTCTGCCAATCTGTGTTCAACATCAGCAGAACATCCCAGTCACAGAAGCTTCTCACAGGCCACAGCTGTTTGTGTTGCTGAATAAGAGAAAACCACAGAGGCTCTTACTCAACTCATATCACTGAACTGGCTGTTACAGCTACTGCAACGTCACAAACTAAATCTTCTTATTTAATATCAGGCTACACTCAAAGCCACAGGGCGGATGAGCCACCCTACACTTTACATGAAGGTCTCATGACGTCCTCCACTAGGCTGCTTCTCTACACGACACCGTAAACACGAGGAGAGGCCGTCAGCCGAGAACATCACGTCCCCTCCGACCTGCTGCTGCCGAGACCCGGACGCAGAGGAAGGAGAGCTGCTGCCAAATCCATCTGAGCTGGATAAAGGCACAGAAACACACTTGTGTATTATTAGCAATAAGAAAACAAAGATCATTTTCATCTACACACTTCAGCCGATGGAAAAACAGCCTTACGCACTAACTCCATATATCTCTTTGGAGAGAGAGAGAGAGGTCGAGTGCACGTGTCACCCAGAGTGGATGGGGGGGGGGGGGGGGGTGGTTGCCTGTAAAAAGCTGTGTCACACGGATTCATCGTCAGCACAGCTCCTTGTTTAGACGACCCCCCCCCCCTCCTCCTGCAGCTCCTCCACTCTGCAGATATCAGCTGGAGCTGCTGAGTTGGAGCTGAATTTGTCTGAACGTCGACCAGCAGTGAACAACCTCTATCCTGTAGTAATAATGAGATATAAACACATGTTAGTTCACATGTCCTGAGCGCACACTGGTATCACACACTGACCTTTGTCAAATCATCTTATTGCGGAGTCTGTGTTTATTTGACCAAATCTGCTCACGTAATAAAAACCAAACATGTTCGATCCAAAACGCCTGCACCCAGATCCAGACTGAGGTCTGAGTATTACTTCCATCCTCAATATGATAAATATCATAGTTCAAGATAGAATTCTGTTGTGGACGGACATTTATCTATAGACGCGTGACACATGTTTTCTGGTCACAGCAGAGTCAGATAATGAGTTCTGTTGTGTACAGTTACCGTGTTTGGGTTTGTGGCTCCAGTTTTTACAGGGAAACATCCTCCATGTGTATATTCAAAGGGCTTTAGCCAAAGTTCCACTGACTTTTAATAACACCGAGTCATGACCTCAAAGCTGCAACCGGCCCGGCCCTGACGTCTCCATCCGAAAGGTGACTCAACATCTCTCAGCCTTCCTTCCTCCAGAAATGAGAGCTGACGGATTCGTTCTTTCTGCTGATACAGCAAAAGCATTGCATGACCACACAAGGCCGTAAAGATACCGGTCGTGGACTGTCATTGTGTCTGATCAGTTTCAGGCTGGATAACTTCACGCTGAGTGACAGACAAGTGAACTGAAAGAATCTGTAAACATGTTGTTTTAAACGTTTGTTCAAGTTGGAGGAGTTTTGCCGCGTCAGCATGTTCCTGTGAGCTTCTCTCCGAGCTCCACAGCCTATAAGTGGAAACAGTTTCATTCTGGTGACATCTTAGCGAGTGAAGAGCTGATAGATGTGATTTGTTGCCGGATCCCTTAGAGTGGAGTTTGTGTATCGTCCCCATGTCAGAGTGGGTTTTCTCCGGGGACCCTCCGACCCTTCCCCCAGTCCAAGGGCCACTTTTTAACAACATTGACGCGATTGACACAATGATTTCCCTTTTTTTTTATGTGTAAATACTTTAAAGGAGAAACAATATGTTCAAGAACCAGTCTGAGCAGGTACTTATATAAGATTTAGAATTAAACACAGCCTGATATAATCAATGCATTCACAAAACGACCTGGATTGAAGTTAATGCTTTGTCCAATTTTTGAATTTGACCATTTTGTGCGATAAAACATGCAGAAATGACCCAAAATACTTTTCTTATTCGTTTTCCCTGCAAACCCAGAGAAAGTCAAGACCCAGTTCACTGTAGGCCCGTACATGAACACACACCTGAACCCCTGGTGAGTTTCTTATCCAATGAATATCAATCAGCACCATTGATTACAGATGAATACACAGGTCTCCGCTGATTGGAAGCTACTGAGTGAGGACAGTCAAAAACAGGAAGTTTTGGATTTCAGGCTGTGTGGCCTCCCTGTGGAGGAGCCAGAGACAGCGTGGACCTGAGTGGACCTCTGCTGGCAGCCAGCAGGAGAGCACAGCTTCACACTCAGTACCAGAACTCCATCTAGTGGACATGATGAGCAGAGACAATAGAAATAGGGAGGTCTTCAAACATGCTCATATTTCATAATTATTTATATCCACAGCAAATCCCTCCAGTCCATATTTCTTCAGGACAAACTTTTCCACACCAACTAGTTCACCAAGTGTTGTAGAAGACGTCTGATCTGATGTTGAGTCCCTCACAGACAACATGTTGACTCTGTCCTCTCGTCTAAAGGCCTCTGCACCAACACGTTAATCTACTGACACACCTTCACTCTCTATGAAGCAAACCCACAAGAGGGTTTCCACATACAAGCAATCTGCCTTGGTGTTTTGTTGAAAATGAACATAGTGTATATATAGAACATTATGGGGAATGATAAAAAAAAAGTACTCAGTAGAAGGTGAGAGAAAAAGTGCATTTGGTGCAGATCAGGAATACAAACTGATATCTTTGTAAGAACCTTAAAATCCTACAGAGTGAAGACAGTTTGGCCACTCCTCATTTTCTGACCCACTTTGTATGGGCTGTTTGGCTTTAGGGTCGGAAAGAGGTTTAGGTTTGTGTTGGGTATTTAGTTTGGATGGTTGAGGTTGGGGTGAGGGGCTAGGGAATGCATTATGTCTGAGTGTCCTCACTAAGGTAGATGTACAGATGTGTGTCTGTGTGTGTGTGTAACTTGTAGACAATATAAATAAAAGTCAGGGTGTGTGTGTGTGTGTGTGTAACTTGTAGGCACAGTCCGGGTGTGTCTCCACCACGAAACAGTTTCACTGGACGAAATGAAAGTGTGTGTGTGGCATTTCTGAGGAAACCTCCCAGTCTCAGTTTAAATGTATTATAGTCAACAACACACTGACCGTGCACAAAGACTCAGTGTGTGTGTGTGTGTGTGTGTGTGTGTGTGTGTGTGTGTGTGTGTGTGTGTTTCTCCAGCACTATCACTTTCTATTCGTCAGAAACAAACCTGCCTGCACTTCTGCTCTCTTTCTTCCTGCAGCAGCTGCTTCAACACAGGACTCACGATGAAGTAAGTGAATATATATAAGAGCTGGTAAGGTTTTCACAGAAAGACACAGATGTTACAGAGGGAGACGGTTAAATAACTAACCTGTGATGACATGTGTTTGTCTGTGAAGATCTGTAATACGTGTTGGTCTGTGTTTGTCTGTGGTTGTGTGTGTCGTGTCACTTAGAGCAGCAGGGACGATGGGTGTCAGTCAGAGTTGGTGTAGAAAGAATTTCATATTATTTTATATGAACTCATAAAATAATATAAACTCTGCTGTGCAACATGTGGCTTTTTGTGTTCATTTGTATCGTCACCAATTTACAACATTTACACTGCAACAGAAGTGGGACTTAAAAAGTAACTCTCAGCACATTGAGCTTTGGACAGTTCACAGCAGATCACAGGTTTAATCTCTATGTCACCTTCTACATGCAGGTTGATCTGAAAGGAAACACAGAACATGTACTATAGTTTATAGTATAGTATAATAGTTCTAGAATAAAGTCAGAGACATTATTACAAACACATACAAATGCCTCTATGCTTCTGTCAAAATGTTTCCTGGAGATGGAGTTAAATTAAATCTATTTTTATTGATTTGCTGAGTGAACGTGCTTTTTGGCTTGCAGTAACAGTCTCTTACCAGCAGGGGGGGAGGGCGCACCCATGTACATCATTCTGAACTGTTCTCATTCTTCTTTAGTTTTATTTTTGTGGTTCTTTACATATACACATATATATATATTGATGAAATACTTTTGTACAAACGTAAATATGATTGCATCTTGTGGAACTTGATCTTGGTGAATAAGTGATCATTTACAATACAGGACGTTTACTTGTAGAAGTTTTTTTTACTGTTCTGGATCGGCTCTCAGGGGAAATTTCATATTTGATTTCAGATTATAGTTGATTTTAAATAAGTTAGTGTGATGCTTCGTTCTAATCCATGATAACTGATGTGAAAAGCTGCTTATCAGCCGTCAATCACTGATAAGTTGATAATAGTTAAACCTCCTTTTGGGCTTCCAGTTTTATTTGTCACTGCTACAATACACGTTACAGCAGGGGCGTCGTTAGGCCTGTTTTAGGGGGGCTGCACTGCATGAAAAGAAGCGTTTGTGTCAATCTGTGTCGCAGAGAAGTGTTGGCACATCCTTCGGTTAACGACTTTCACACGTATCTGCAGGCAGCAAAGGAAACGCTCAGGGTTCCTGCAGTTGTCAAGCCTGTGAGCTGTTGAGATTTGACCCCCCCTGCTCCAACTCCTAGAGGACGCTTTCACATGCAAATGACAATGCTCTGAGCTTCACAAATGCAAATCAGTTTCCCTGAGAGCAGATAACACCAATGTGTAAGAGGCACCAACAAACTATCTGGCTGAGTAAACCAGGCTTAAAATAAATATTAAACCTGAAATTTTAAATTGTTCTTAAGTAAGTGTGCTATAATGAATTATATTGTATACCACGAACAAAGGTCAATGCAGTCAAAAGAAATGAAACAATGCACTTTATTTCAAATTTTTATTGTCATCCAATCCTAAATCTCAACAACTGTACAGAGTGGCATGATTACAGTCACTTTTTCAATTGTGCTGGTTAAATGCACAGAGGAAGTGTAAACCACACCTCTACCAGCAAATAAATGATGCTGGGTATGATCATCTGTGTCCTGTAAGCTCCAAACTTCTACTGGCTTTCCATAAAAATATCTGTCCTCCCAAAATACTGGCATCAAATTCACATGTCAATGGCAAACTAAGCTGTTCCATGAATTATAAATGGTACCTTTTCACCACTACTTTCAAAATTGCTATGAAACATTCATTGATTTAATGATTTATTTTTTCAGTGTAATATTTAATCCCCCATGGACTGCACAGTGACAAAACACAGCAGCCGGCTGTTTGGATACAACATACATCTCCACTCAGTTTGATTATTATTTTAAATATAAAGGAGACACAATATAGAGCTTAAATTCCTTCATTATTTGAACTTCAATTGTCTAATTGTTGTTATTAAACTTTCTCAGTATTCCATTAAAACAGTCAACACTTTTATCCAAAGCGACTTACGATAAGTGCATTCAACTATAAGGTTACGAACACAGAACAGCGTGAATCATGTGTGTAAATGTACTAAACACCACAAAAAATAAACCTGGCCTCAGTCAAATACTTATCCCATGAAGTAACCGCTGCTCACGTCACCCGCTCGCGTCATCAGCTGATGGACTCGTCCAATCAGAGCCTCGTAAACGCCGTGCAGCAGCGTCGAGTGTCCCGCAGACAGGAAGCGGGTCGTGTTTAGCTTGTCCCGTACGAGTGACTCTGTCTTCGGGGTAAATAACTTGCTGAAGTCGACACGACGCTGTTCCCTGGAGGAGAAGATGAGTGCGTGTGGAGGCAGAGCCGCGGGCCCGGTGTGGACGAGTCGAGGCGGAGAAGACGGGCGCACAGTCCCTGAGTTACGGTGAGCTAGAGACGCCATGCTAACCACTAAGCTAACCCTACATCTGAAAGCATGTCCGCCACTCTTTGGGATAGCGAGAAAGTTGCTAAAATACGAATACAGCATCGAGTGCTGGAGCAGATCTAGTGCATGTGTAAATATGTATGAATTACTTAGATGTAACAGTTTGTTCTCGTTAAGTTTTTTCATCAACGTGACTTTTTTTCTGTATGTTTTCACAGCCTCAGCCCCCCCCCCCCCCACACACACACAAACAAAGAGGCGTTAGGCTGAGACGCTGAAAGTCCGGATTTAAAGTGCAGAAAATTAAGCCATTGAATGTAAGTAACTGTTTATGAATTGTTTTGGTGTTTTTTTGCTGTGGATCTTCCAACGGTGATGCAGCGCGGCTATTTCCGTTTATTAATAAAGTCATGTTACATGTGTTGTTTTCCAGCTGCCTGTCCATGACGTACAAAGACACACTATGAGCCAGTATGATCCGACCAGACCTTACATCAGCATTGAGGAGTTGTCGGAGAAGAAAGAGGGTAAGGTTATATTCATTAAATAATTTTCCAGTTACATGTAAAGGTGTATGTTGTAATTGAACTGTGCTAATTTTACTGAATGTGTTTACAGCTGATTGAAGCGGGACAGATGACATGGATCCATCCTTCCACAGCCAGGAGTGCACCGACCTGTGTCCCACACTTCATATAAGACTGGAAGCTACACTGATCTCACAGCTACACACCACAGACGTCTACACACTGGAGAAGAGTCCCACAAAGAAGTCATGACCCAGAGGCTGCAGAGAAACATTTCAAGCCTCATCTGAGTTTTTGTACAATATTTTTGCTGTATGTAAATAAAGCTTTCACTCCACATATACCTTGTTCACATTTGTTCCCTGTACAATATGATCACCTATAGCATTAAGCATCACATGAATGTTTAGTTTTAATTAACTGCAGTGCTTTTGGTAAAGGCTTCCTTATAAATAATAATAAATATTAATATATACATTTTTATTATAAATATTGTGTGGGAGGGGCTTACCCCACGTGCGGAATGCTGTGACCCCACGTGTGCACTGCAATGACCCATAAGGTGACCAATAGCAACACTTCTACCAACCAATCACGAGTGACATTAGTTTCAAGGGTCTGTGGTTTCCTCCAATGGTGAGTAGAGAGAGGTTCTAGCCAGCGGCTGGACTCCGATTCATATGCTAATTAGATCACACGTCGCGATCGGTCCGCGAGGCTCAGCGAGCCCCCCCGCGGCTCTCTCCTTTGTTCTGCAAATCCCCCTTAAGGTCCGCAAACGCCGATAGACCCACCTTGTCTTCACTGGCGAACGCCGAGGTAACATCATGGAAACAGTTGGTTACAGCAGGGGATTAGGCCTGTCCGTAGAGGTTCACTGTGACAATAATACTGCTTTTCGTCTAGTGTGACATGTTATAGTTTTACACTTTTGTGGTAGAGATTTGACTCAGGCTGGAGCTTATAAAGCAGATAATTTTAATTAATAGATTGATTATTTTCTTGATTATTCAGAATAACATGTATCAGGACACCACTTGTTTTAAAGGGGACACATTATGAAAATTCCACTTTTGTAGTGCTTCTACACGTTAATTTGGGTATCTGGCATGTCTACCGTCCCAAAAACTCTGGACTAAAACAACGCCCACGATTTGTTATGGATTCTCTATGTCAGAAACGTCATGCTTGAGTGACTGCGAATGAGCTTCCGTGTGCCTCCCTCGTCACAGGCCCAATGGGAGTCTCTTACATGGCCTGTGACAAGGAGGGCATACGAAATCCTCCCTATTTCAATCTCATATTTTATCCCAAAACTCAACAGGGCTTATTTGTCCTGAGTCGTCATAGGGACCTCTCTTATTTGTGTCAGTCCACATCAATAATGTTGCTACTTTTAAGTCACAGTTATCATATTTGAGATATTTGGATCATTTGGTTTTGTTTTATCGATCATCTTCCTGTGACATACGATTGTTTTCCGTATAAGCAGCAACTCTTCATTTGGATCAGCTGCTCCAGCTAAACCCACCAGCATCTCTTCATTTGGATCAGCTGCTCCAGCTCAACCAACCAGCATCTCTTCATTTGGAATCGCTGCTCCAGCTAAACCCTGCAGCAGCTCTTCATTTGGAATCGCTGCTCCAGCTAAACCCACCAGCATCTCTCCATTTGGATCAGCTGCTCCAGCTCAACCAACCAGCATCTCTCCATTTGGAATCGCTGCTCCAGCTAAACCCACCAGCATCTCTCCATTTGGATCAGCTGCTCCAGCTCAACCAACCAGCATCTCTTCATTTGGAATAGCTGCTCCAGCTCAACCAACCAGCATCTCTTCATTTGGAATCGCTGCTCCAGCTAAACCCACCAGCAGCTCTTCATTTGGAATCGCTGCTCCAGCTCAACCAACCAGCATCTCTTCATTTGGAATCGCTGCTCCAGCTAAACCCACCAGCAGCTCTTCATTTGGAATCGCTGCTCCAGCTAAACCCACCAGCATCTCTCCATTTGGATCAGCTGCTCCAGCTCAACCAACCAGCATCTCTTCATTTGGAATCGCTGCTCCAGCTAAACCCACCAGCATCTCTCCATTTGGAATCGCTGCTCCAGCTAAACCCACCAGCATCTCTCCATTTGGAATCGCTGCTCCAGCTAAACCCACCAGCATCTCTTCATTTGGAATCGCTGCTCCAGCTAAACCCACCAGCATCTCTTCATTTGGATCAGCTGCTCCAGCTAAACCCACCAGCATCTCTTCATTTGGAATCGCTGCTCCAGCTAAACCCACCAGCATCTCTTCATTTGGATCAGCTGCTCCAGCTCAACCCACCAGCATCTCTTCATTTGGAATCGCTGCTCCAGCTAAACCCACCAGCATCTCTTCATTTGGATCAGCTGCTCCAGCTCAACCAACCAGCATCTCTTCATTTGGAATCGCTGCTCCAGCTAAACCCACCAGCATCTCTCCATTTGTAATCGCTGCTCCAGCTAAACCCACCAGCATCTCTTCATTTGGAATCGCTGCTCCAGCTAAACCCACCAGCATCTCTTCATTTGGATCAGCTGCTCCAGCTCAACCAACCAGCATCTCTTCATATGGAATCGCTGCTCCAGCTAAACCCACTAGCATCTCTTCATTTGGAATCGCTGCTCCAGCTAAACCAACCAGCATCTCTTCATTTGGATCAGCTACTCCAGCTCAACCCACCAGCATCTCTCCATTTGGATCAGCTGCTCTAGCTCACCCCACTAGCTTCTCTTCATTTAGATCATCTACTGCAGCTAAACCCACGGGCGGCTTTTCATTTGGATCACCTACTCTAGATCGACCCACCAGCGGCTTTTCATTTGGAGCAGCCACTCCAGCTCAACCCACCAACAGCTCACCAGCGACGGCCTTGGAAGCTCTGAGTAAATGTACAGCTCCAACGAGCCTAACGTGCAAAATAAAAGCACCGACTTTTACATTTTCAGGTAAAACCAGACCAGAGAAATTTTTTAGAGAGAAGGATGTTTGATTAAACTTCACTGACTCTTACACTCTGTTCAGCAGTGAACCAGAACGGTCAACTGAAAGGCACAGATTCAAAAGAAGTGTGAGTAAAACTGTGACATTCAATAAACCAAGCTCTAATCTTCTTTAAGAATATGAGCAATGGGTCAAATGTTACAGCTGGATTTCTTTTTCGCTGACATTTCTTTATTTCTGTGGGCTTCTATCAAGGAAACGTTCAATGTGTCATAAGATCTCGGTTTATAGTCTCTGACACTCACTCATTTGTCTCTGTCACGATGTCGACCCGCTCACTTACGTAGTATTGTTCTTATCTGTAATTTGTGCAAGATCTGAAATCAATCACATTTTCTGCTTTTGGGTTCATGGATTTCCTTCCTCTGATCTGTGCGATTGTTTCCCTCCACAGCACTCAACCTGAACTTGTTCAATTCAAAATGCCGAATTTCACTGGCCCCAAAGCAGGTAAACTACTGAACGGTTTCGATCAAGACTTTCAGAATCTCTCAGTGCTGATCGTAAGCTCCAGTGTAGCTTCTGCAACTGGCTGCGATCACTGTGTGTTCTGCCTCTTATCCATCCCATAATGCATGTAACTATTCAGAGGGGGAACAATGCAAATGCTGAATGTTTCATGAAATGTCCTCTTAACTCTTAAACTCTCCCCAGCAGTTATACCCCCTTCGTGGAGGAATGTGCAGTGGACAGAAGAGTGAGTAAAGTTACATTCAATCAAAGGAGACATATTAGGATCATATTCAGTTTCGAGGACGTTATATTTTCATTTAATTTCCTGGATATTTCAGACTTTTGAACCAATTGCAGGAAGTTGAGTCAGCATTAAACAATAGAAGAAGAAAGAGACTCAGGAAGGAGGGTTGCTACCAATGAGAACTTTAGTTTTGCCGTAATTCAGTGGCGATGAAATTGAGAAATTAATCGGATTATACCTTTTTTTCCGGACGGAGGGGTGGTTGGGTGGTGAGTAGATAATGGATGAATTTTAATTTTTTTGGTGAACAATCCCTTTTAAATGTCAACCTACAGGCGAAGGACCAGCCTGATGGAGGCCGTGGGCTCCTACACACCGGGCAGTGAGGAGGTGACTCAGGCCAGGGTTCTCCTCCTGGGCCCCGTCGGGTCCGGAAAGTCCAGCTTCATCAGTTCAGTCCATTCGGTGTTTAACGGACGAGTCACCAACCGGGCCATGGTGGGCGCCTCCTCCACCAGCTTCACCAAAAAGGTACAAGAGGAGCAACAGCATGGATCTCTGAAGCTACTGTTCCCTTTTTCTTTTCCTTGAATTTCATTCATTTCGTCCATCCCATGAATTCCTTGTGTGTCTGTTAGTTGCAGTCGTTCACCATCTGTGGTCAGAAGAATAAGGTTTCGACCAAACTGGTGCTGTGTGATTCTATGGGTCTGGGGGAAGGAGAGATGACCGGACTGACCCTCCACGACATCCTGTCCGTCATTAAAGGTCACGTACCTGAGGGACACAAGGTAATACTCCCAGTGATGTTTTCACTAATGTGTAATGATCTAAATGTGTACGAATTGTTGTTTTCTTTACCTGAGAATGTAAAATGAGCAGGTCCTCAGCCTGGACCAATTAAGCACCTTTTCAGTTTTTACGGCAGCTGAAGGTTTCCACAGGTTCTCTTTCATGTTTGGAAGGAGAGGGTGAGGTGAGCTGCAACATGCAACTTCACCACTAGATGTCACTAAATTCTACACACTGGACCTTGAAGGGTCATTGGCGGAGGGAAGCTCTCTACTGTAGTTTTCGTGGTCTGGGTGTGTCCGCTCATCCTCCTGACGTCTCGGTTCATACATGTGTTATTTCCTGACTGAACACCGACTCTCTTCCTTTGTCTCCTCTAGTTCTGCCCGGACCAGGCAGTGAGATCAGAGACTGGAAACTACGTGAAGTGGCCGGGCCTAAAAGACAAGATCCACTGTGTGGCCTTTGTGCTGGACGCCTCTAAAATTGAAACGTACCCCAATGGCCTCAGAGCCTCGTTCCAACAGCTCAGGGAGCACATCAGTGACATGGGTGAGCCAAGGACAAACAAGTCGTCCTCAGACATTAACCTTTGTCCCTCGTTCATATGGGGCTTCATGACTGTGTAGCCTCAGAGGGTCTGATGTGTGTAACAGCACAGGGCTGGAATCTTTCTTCAGAGATCAACTGAACTGAAAACACTGTCACTGATTTCTGCAGAATAGAGTTCCCTAAAAGGCCCAGAGACCTATAACCAATAAATCATTGAGAATTGTCTAATATTGAAAGAAGCATTTCTATTTTCAGCAGCAAACTTAGAGACCAGCTTCAGGCGTCGTAAGTGAACTCATGTGATGTCACTCAGCCAATAAAATCTGTGAATTCCAAGACCAGGACAGACGAATGAGGGAGGAAAGACAGTGAGAAGTGAAATCAGAGGAAAGAAACTTCACATGGCTTCATTCTCTAAAATGAGCAAAGTAGAGTTTTTAACCAAAATAGTTTTCAAATCCAACCTTTTGGTTAATATTTATATTTTTATATTAGAGACTTGTATATAATCCCGATGGTTCGCTGTGAAAACTGAGAAAAAATATTGTTGGACTATTATTGTGCCAAACTTTCTTAACCACACATAGATGTTGATACATTTCCTGTTTTGATGTATTGTATATTGCACTGGATCGTAGCACTAGTAAGATATTTATGATGCTGATCTTTGCTGGAGGAATTGGCTCTTTTCTGATAACTGCAATTGTGTTTGTGTGTGTGTGTGTGTGTGTGTGTGTGTGTGTGTGTGTGTGTGTGTGTGTGTGTGTGTGTGTGTGTGGCAGGTATCCACCAGGTGGCTCTGCTGACCCATGTGGATGAAATCTGTCCAAAAACAGCCAAAGACGTCTCCATGGTTTACAGGAGCGAAGCAATAAAAAAGACGGTGGGTTGAAACAAACCAGAACCTGAGAAATGTTCTGTAAATTTCACAGTGACCTGACAGAGTTTGTGCCTGTAGATGAGTAAAGCTGCAGATCTGATGGGGATGTCCACCTCCTCCATCGTCCCCGTGAAGAACTACTCCTCAGAGCTGGACCTGAACGTGAACACCGACGTGCTGCTTCTCAGCGCCGTCGAGCACATCCTGCAGTACGTCGATCTGTATTTCCAGGACAACACACCGGAGGAAACCAAGTCAGAGAAGCCTGAGTACTAAATGTGATGGGGTTTGAGCAACCTTATAAGAAAGTTGCTTATGTTTTTCTAACCTTTTTTACCAAATTTTAACTGAAAAATGTCTTAATGTCAGAATCAGAAGTGTGTAATCATTTATTTTCACCTGCAAATACAGTGTTCTCCACTGTCATATTAGTCGTTTTAAAAAACTTGCTTCACTCACCAATTTTTTTTGTGTACTTTTTCTTAATAAATTTAATTTGTAAGCGGTGCAAACTTGTCATGTAGAGACTATGATTTCTTCAATGTAATTCTAAATAAATTCAATACAATTAATCCTGATATTTTTGGATTGGAATAATTTATAAATATACTCCTTAAATATAAGATTCTGGTCATAATAACATATATCAATAACATCATGGTTTGACTGTTTATTTTAGATTGCAGTTGTGATTGGACTCCTCTACAGCTGTTGCCCTCTGCAGCAAATCTACAAGTTGTCACTTATATAATTTATATTTTTCAAATTGTGAATATTTAAAAATGAAAAGGGAAAATGTGAATATTCCAGGCACTCAAAATTTGTTTTTTTCTTGAAAGAACCAGGTTTATGTACCACCTTAACATGGACTGGTGATGTTATTATCATCATTAATATTTACAACTTTTTAACTGTTATCATATCACCAGTCTGAGCGGTTACACAACGGTTACTGGCCTCCCTCTTCCATGTTTCTCCATTACAGAGCTAGAAGATGTTCAACGGAATCTGATTTCATTAGAACTGAGAAATTCCATTTATTGTTATATCACACGTTATAGAGTACATTGAGTTTGAATCTTAATTCCTTTTTAAAGTCTCAACTGTTGCAGAATTGCGTCAAGTCACTCAATAAAATCCCAAAGTGCACCAATGAACTGAAAAACTGGAATTTATTAATGCAGGCCAGACAGATATTGTACAGCAAACAGTGTTGGAGTTGCACCGGTCGAGGATCAGTGGCTCCACATGTAACAGGACCGTCACACACACACATTCACACTTCTGATCCGACTCACCGCCTGCTGAGTGTTGAAATTAACTGGGAGTTGGAGCGGATTATAAATTGGCAGCTGACCTCTGGGCGACGGCAATCATCAGTTAAAAAATAATTATGCTTCTGTGCTCAGAATAACTTTTAAACAAACAAACACACACACAAGTCTTGAAGTTAAAATATCAATGTTGTGTTAGTGCACATAAAAGACGGGACCCCTCCCTCCCACTTGGCCTCAGTTTACATGACACTGGTTGTACGACACTGTAATGGTCACAGGGGGATGAGGGAAGTCAGTCTCCTTTTCTTGCTTTGCGTGATATTAAAGAGATTTCCTCCAGCTGGGTTGCTGAGGGGCCGGTAGCGATGGGACGGTGGATGTTGTGGGGATCTCCAGGTGGAGACGTGTGACACAGGGCAACTGTAGAAGATAATGATGTTTCTGTAAGACCAGATGAAATGGTGGATTCATGAGGCACAGACAAGGAACCACTGGTGGACAGAGCCGTGGTGAGAACCTTATGGCACAGCTGACGCAGCCATCGGCTTCAGTCATCAACAGAAAAGGCAGCCGGGGGAAGAAGAAACCATTTCAACTTCAGCCACTTGAGAGTTACAGTGGAAAACGCACATAGACATACACACACATCCCAAAACACTCAATCATACACACACGGACGACGTGCGAGTCCAAACACCGATTCAAGAAAAGCGGAAAATAAACCAAGACTGTTTTGGCACCGACAGGAAAAACAACTTTTCATGTTCGAGTAAAAGAGACTTTTTGGTTAACTGCTGTTTTTAGAGACAACACAATCCTCTTGGTGTCTTCAGATACTAGCGTCAATGTCACAGGTAAGAAGTTTTACGTAATCTCCTTTAAAATCAATAAAGATGCTTTAATTATAGCTATTGTAGTATCATTCCAAATGAACTGTGAGCACAGAGCAACACTGACAACTGTCCACTGTGGACACCGGAGATTCTGGCTTCCACAGTGACGTTGTCTTCCTTTCAAGACTGAACTCACAACCACAACACAAAGGGAAAACAAAGTGTCAACGTGTTTGTTAATGATGGCGTTTGGCCTGAACTTGCTCACTATAGCTGGTGGTTATTTAGGGATGAATTCTGATATATAAAATACTTTAATCTCCAATTGTACTGCACTGACTTCTATCTACAGTGGATTCTGATGACCTGTGTGAAGCAGTGAAGTCATCCAGTACATTGTGTAACATCACTGAGAGATCACCTCAGTGTTAGTTTGGCTGTGACCTTTCCGGCCCTGTTGAAGCCATTTTTCTTTCTGTAAAGATCGAACAGAGGAAAAATCTTCTCGTGAACGAGGAACGCAAACCTATAGAAACTTTAATGGATGTCAGTGCAATTTAAAAAAAACGTAAAAGAAAAAGAAAATTCTGAAAGTGAAATTTGCAGAAAGTGAAAAGGCCCGTTTCTGTTTTATAAATATTATGGCTGCAAAACAGAATAAAACAACAACCTGCCACTCAAATTACTGATGAGATGGAAATGAGATTTCTCTGTTGAATTTCGAGATTATGATCGTCAAATCCGGTTTATGGAAAAGCAGCAGGGACAAATCGAGCCGCTGCACATTGTCACTTTGTCTCTTCAGCGTTTGGACTCGACCACATCGATCGCACACCGTGCTCAGACGTCAACACCGAAGAGAGACGACATTCAAATTGCAAACAGTAGAAAAAAAAATTAACAAAACTCTTCCTTGTGTTTTTTCTTTTTCTTCTTCTCTTTAAAGAACTGTACAGGATTATTTAAAAAAATCAATAATTACTTATACATATTTATATGACAACATTGTTTACGTTATATTACTATAAAGAAATACAACTTCTATGTTGTTCTTGTTTAACACCTTGGATGCAGTATTCCTTTTTCAGACTCCCGTGGCTTTGCCGGGCTGAAGATGGTTCTTGTAGATTTAGGCTGTGACAGTTTAATCAAGGTGACGTAGCTGTATCACTGTCACTGAACATATTGTAGGTTTAATTCTCAGCTACCTAAAATCAGTTAAAAGGACTAATAACGCTGCAGTGGCAATGTCTGTCCACAAGGTCCCACTACATGAGCGATGCCATTCTTTCGATAAACTCCGGTTCCTTAAGCGGAGTTTAGAGATTTAACTGAAGTAACCAGAGTCAGCGATGACCCCTGACCCTTGAGAGAAAGTTAAAGCCACTCACTTATAACATCAGCTGTGAAGCAGAGAAGCTCAAGAAATGTTTTTTTGTTCACTCAGATGTAAACAGGAAGAGAAAGACAGGAGGCTGCTCCCGTCCAGACCCCCCCCCCCATCTTTATAGCTATTTGCCATCAGAGAAGCTGCTGAGCTGCACCTCGCCACCACTTGGAAAAGGAATACTGCATTTCTCTGCTGCTTGTTTCCTCAATCTGTGTTCCTCAGCTCTTGTGTGCATCCCTACATGGGGATATATTTATATATATAGAGATATCTGTATATATCTATATATATATATATAGAAGGGGGATTGCGGGAGGAGGGGTCATCTAGGCGGGACCTTCCTTCGGAGAGGACGGCGTCTGGGATGTGGAGCTGGCGGACGAGGAGCTGGAGCTCTTCAGGGAGCCCAGAGTCTTGCTGAACCAGGAGTTCTTGGCCGCCTGGATCTCGTTCATCAGGACTCCGCGCTGGTGCTCAAGCTCCTGCACAGCGACAAGAGGAGCAAAGGGAGTCAGCGGGAGGAGCAGGGAGGTTGTGGACAGGTTACATTCTTTATTGTGAGTTCCTCTAACTGCCCTGTGTCATGTAACAGTGTTTATCCATATAACAGTCACATCCAAGGATCCTTACACTTTACTTCAGGGGTGTGTTCAGGTGCTTTTGTATAAATTGTTATAAAACTGAGTCTTAGTTGTTGACGAGTGTAGAGAAATTTAAAAGCTGTGACTATTTTAGGTTTTTAGAGAAATCATTGTTTATATTTTTTCTTTGTTGTGAGCACACTGAGACAATGATCAATTAAGCTCCAGTGATTTGAATAATTACTTGAATCGGATGTGGATGATTCTCACAGATTTAGCTAATATATCAGTTTCTGTGAGAAGAACCAGACTTGATATGTTTGCCCTGCAGCTCCATAGAAGCTTCAATAATCCCTAATATTATCAATAATCATGTCATATCGATGACTGTCCCTCCTGGACGCTGCTGCTGACCTGGATGCGACACTTGGCCTCCACCAGCTGCAGCTTGGTCTGGGCCAGCTCCAGCTCCAGATGCCTCAGCTGCTCGTTCAGCCCGTCCTTCTCCTCGTCCTGCGGCTCGCTGGACGTGTTGTCCCTGCCGGGGGACGACACCTGCAGGGTCCCAAGGGTGCTGAACAGGTCTCGACAGTGATCACAGCCCGATACTTTACTCTGCGAGGGCACAAGGGGAGGTAAACACATTGTGTACTGTAAACGTCCAACCAGTTACCTCATCAAGGCTGTTTGTGGCCTTTCATGTACAACTTTTCTCCTGCTTATTTGATAATCATTCCCTATTTATACCCCTCTCTCCTGGATCAAGCCTTCCTGTTTCAACTTGATGTTCTGTCGTTAGACATCACATGAGAGGAGAATGATCTTTATCCGGGCGTGAGGTGGTACTCCACCGCACCCGAGGAGCAACGGCAGAACGTTAGAGTTTATGTTTGACAAGGGCTAAACGAGTCATGTGCAATCAAGTTCTCTGTGGGTGGGATGATGTTACCAACATGGGCTTGTCCGACTGCCTCATGCAAACTCAAACACACAACAGAGCTATAAAACCCTTCATCCTGTGACGGGACACATTATCTTAAATTAAGATATTAAACGTCTCAAAACCTGCACCTGCGGCCTCCTTCAGTGTCTCAACAGTGCAAACTCACCCTGACTAAATCCAGCTCCTCTTTCGTTGCCGCCTGCTGCTTCTCCAGTCTGGTGCTCAGCTGGGAGCAGATCTGAAACAGAGACGGGAGGTCGGGTTGTGTTAAAAGATGACAAACTACAAAATGAGACACAATGAAGATTTCTTTGACCTGGATTTCTCCAGGAAAATCCTCTGAGCAGAGTCATCTTAATCCCAATTAAAACTCCTCTCTCACTGATATAGCTGCACACATTCAATGTGAGCAATCAGTTCTTAACCTGGTGCAGAGTTCACCCTTTATTAGACTGGAAATCTTGTCTTATAACTGCACTCTTACTTTATGCTGCACTGATGGATAAACCCTACAAATACAATTTTAACCACGATACGTGAATCTGATTCTGCTAAGAACGAGCAGAGTGACACTGATATCTTACTTTACCTCTAGATTTTCATTGAAAAAGTTGCAGAGCTCACAAAACTAAAACACTTGTCATACAATTTACATGCACTGACGACAAATGAGTGATTCAAATAACAAACCTGTTTGTATTCAGCTATGATCGCTGTGGTTTTCTTGATCTCCAGCTCTGCTTTCTCCAGCTCCCTCCTGAACACTTCCTTCAGCTGCGAGGAACAGAACAACAGCAGAACTCTCATGGAACGGATTCAACTGGTAATACTGCATCAGTCTGTCTTTATGGCTCGATGAACAATAACTCTACCATTACTGGCCCCTATGGTGAGATCAATAGTAACTCATTGACTACACCTCTAACAGTAAATGTAGCCTTTTAAGATAATTTCAGGTTGTGTTGTGGTGGAATATAACTTTTAAAGATGATTCAGCTCCCACTGATAATAAAAAAACATGGCCATCATTTCTTGTTTAGACTTAAAGGTCCAGTGTGTACGATTTATATTTACATCGGGGGCGGGTCCTCTCTACGGAGGCCGCCATGTTTTTTACAGTAGCTGGACAAACTAAACAACTTTTGAGTTTCTATGACAACTGAAGGTTACCACAGGTTCTCCTTTTTGTTTGGAAGGGGAGGGTGAGGTGAGGGGTGTTCAGCTGCAACATGAAACTTCACCACTAGATGTCACTAGATTCTACACACTGAACCATTAATTAGGCTGATGATCAATACTAATTACAAAATGCTCCTTATCATTTACAGTGGCGACAGATTTCTGAACAACTCTATTGAATCTGCTGTAATTATACAGCAAACTGAACCTGTTCTCTTGTGAGTTATATTGATAATAATCAACTTCTTGCTGATGTTGTTACACTTTGGTGTTTGACAGAAGCTCACTAGAGGCATTCGTTACTAAATGTGCATTACAATATTTTTCTCAGTTAATATCATCAAACAATGAAGCCGTTCAGCAAAGGAAACACATGTTGTGTTTCCTCATGAAAACTTAATCAAAGGTCTGTTTTTCTTTATCACACATGTTAGTTAAAGTCGAGAAATGGTCCAAAGCTTTGACTGGGACCATTAAACCAACTGATCACTGAGGCATGTTCAGAGGCAGCTGTTACCTGAGCCGTCTCCTCGTCCTGTCGTCTCTTTTCTTCCTCTGTCTCCACGAGACGTTGCTTAGTGCTCAGCAGCTCTTTGTTCAAAACATCAGCTTTGTCTTCCGCCTGAATGCACACGGACACAAGACCCTTTATTGAACAGAATCTGCAACTGTAGAACAGCAGCAGCATTTTCACTCAACACAAACACAGACTGGAACATCTCGACTGTCTACTAATGAATACACTTGCATAGATTCACTGTGACAGTGTCCAGAGCAGCTGCAGTGGATTGTTTAATGATTTGCATGTGTGCAGCTCAACAAGAGCCGGTGATGAAGAGTGTTTGGTATCAGTCTGTTCATGTCAGAAAAAAAAGTTTTTAATGATCTCATCTGAAATTGTTAATAGCTCTACATTATAGACACAGACCTGCGAAACAAATCCATTCTTCAAATTAATATATAGCATCTTTTTCAGTTTCAAACAAAGGTGTCGGTTTGATAAACATGCTCTTGAGTTGCAGCGTTACCTGGTCCAGGTCGGTCCGAAGGGCGATCTTACTGGTGACCAGTTCATGGGCCAGGTCATCGTTTTCCTGTTCTAGTCGCATACTGGCCTCCTGAAGACGACGGTTCTCCCTCTGCACACACACACACACACAAACACACACACAGTGATGATGATGAAATGATAACAACTTGAGTCTCATGAAAAATGTTTCTTTGTGGATGAATCATAAAACGTTCATTGTTTTTGTATTATTTATCTAACGTAGACCCTCTGGCTTAGAGATTAAGAGAACGTCCATGAAATGTCCTCGGCTCTTTGTTCGCCTCATTCTCCCTCATTCCCTGTCTACTGGTGCTATATGATAGAGGCAGCGTTAAGTTGTATTTAGTTTATTCAGAAAGATAATTGTAATTCTATTCAAAGCGGTTAAAAAAACACCCAATACACCCCCCCTCCCACACACACGCACACCATTTTAAAGTCCCCGTTGTAGACCATTAGTGAAGTCCCATGACTGCTGGTCTGCCCGTAAACAGTCTCACATGACGGCCATGCCTCAGTGGGACAAAGCAGTTTGTCTCAGTTGTGTCACCTGACTGTGATATCCTGTCACTGTCACCCAGACGACCTCTGCAACCCCTAATTAACCACACCCACCCACCTAGCTACTCTATTTATGTATCATAACAATTACAATTAAATACCTAACTGGTCTGAATTATTGTATTTACTACAATAACACCGATATAAACTATAAAAGTTAAATATACGTGCATCTATCTACACAGTGAAACTCTCCTTTTGGTTTCACATGAGCAGATCTAAATCATTTTTTTAACTAAAAACAGAACAGTAACCAGCATGTGTGGAGCCACCATGAAAGTCACACAGCTCCATCACCCTCTGATGTATTATATCACACATCACACAAACAGATACCAGCAGGAACAGAAAACACAAAAGTATCACATATCACTAAATGAGTCCAGCTTTGCCTGCAAGGAGCCGTCATGCTGCCAACAGATTCAATTAATCACTTCCTGTTTGCAGTTAAGTGGTGAATTGAATTTGGGACCCGCATCGTCTCAGTTAGCAGGGAGGGAGGTTTTAGACTGAACATCAAAGAATTCACATTAAATTGTAATAAATAGTCAACGATTAATGCAAACAACAATAAAGACGAGCAAACACCTTAAGAAGTAGATTAAGTGGAATGTCTGTAGGAGCAGAGGCAGCTTACCGTGCTGCTGTCCAGAGTCACAACATCATCTTCATATTCATATTGAGCCTCCAGCAGCACGGACTGAACTCACACACATGATCCTGGCGGGAGTTTCCCTTCTCTGTGCGACACTTCACTCTCTCTCCCTCACACACTCTGTGCTGTGCTCTTTTTTTTAAAGACCCTTTATTTAGTTGTAATATAAACAGCGAAAGCAGCTAAGAACTGTGCTAGAGAAACCGCATATGTTTTACATGTATAGAGCATATAACACACAGACAAATACAAACTAATGTCGACTAAACAATGCAACACACGGGTACGTACCTAACCCCGGAGCATAGAACCACACAGAATGGTTAAGGATAACGTTAATAAAATCCGAGATGTTATTCCTTCGTGTAAAATCGAACCCTGCGTTAATTCAGAGGCGGCAGCTTTTCTGCTCCGTGTCTTTGTCTTCTTGTTCTCTAACCAAGTTTTTCCACTGGCTCCAGAGGAGGTGGCTCAGATCCAACTTCTAATCTACAGTCAAAGTCTTCCTTCCTTCCCTCCAGAACCAGCAGCTCCTGCAGCTCGGCTGTTTACACCAAAATGCCACTCACGTCTCAGGGGAAACCAAGGACGGATTTTTATGATGAAACATTTCCTGGTTTTGTTTTACTGTTTCACTTGATTGTTTAATGCCACTGCTTGTTTCATCCAATTCCGTTTTATGCCCTCACATATACTACTTTTATGATATTTCATTGATCATGTTCTGGACATCAGCAGGTTGTTGTTGTTGTTGTTGTTGTTGAACTGAACCGGAACTTTAGAAATCATCCAGAAAAACAAACAAAAAAAAATGGCTGAATTTTCCTAAACCTAGAAACACAGTCCAGTGTATTTATTTTAATGTTAAATCAGTTCATGAAATATAATTTACATTTGTCTTGCAGGATCAGTTCTGTGTACATCTGAGGGGCTTCGTTTTTTAGTGGAACAGCAAACACAGCTTCAACTGTTTACATCAATCCAGAACATAATAAACCATGAAGCTTGAAAATAGTGAATTAAAACAACAAATTCAAATTTGAACCAAATGTCAGCAGGGACCTTCCCCCCTTTTTCCAACTACTACGACCAGTCGTCTCTAAATGACACAAATGTTTGACAACACATTAATTGTGACCTCTACACATCCTAACAAAGACTAACAAGGTCAAACTATATTCACTCTCAGCCATTGTTTAGAAAAAAGCCAAATTCAATTATTAACTGACTAACTAACTAACTTTAGTTAGACTTTGCTGAAATGAACAACACATGGAAGTTCAGCAGTTTGGATGTTGGGGAAAATCATGTGACATAATAAAAAGACAGACCTGGGTTTTTACTTCATCGCTTAAAAATTAGTTTTGAACTTACTTACTTATTGTTGAAAGAAAAATGCTACATAATTTCTTAGAGTCTGTCCACAAGAACAAACACATGCAACAAGAGCAGCGGGTTCATTCGGAATAAACGGTTTCTGTAAATTCTATATTAAACCTTCAGACTAAAGAAATTCATCCCACACAGCTCCAATTATTTTCTACTCTTCCTAATAACAAAGACAAATTTGAAAAAGAGAATCAAACTGTGCCCTGAGATTTTGGAGAAACAACAATGACAGATTTAAACCAAGAAAAAGAGAAACAAAAGCTACAACACAGTTGGAGTTTTGTGTGAATCTTTAAATATCTGCCCTCACATCTCCCTTTTTTTTTTTTTATCTCGCGTAGAATCAGACGAGATGAGGTCACTGCAGCTACACCCCTCTTGACAACAATGCCAAAAATAGACGGGTCAAACACGATAAAAGAGAGTAAGTGATTAAAAGAGTTTCATGAACACACTTGTGCTCACAGGAGAATTCCTATTTTAGAAACATGGTTCATTTTAAGAAATACGGCGACTTAAAAGAAGCATGAAGAGCAAAGCGTTTTCTCACCATCTCTAAGACTGAACAATAAAATACGAGAAGATAAAACATTGGAGCACAAGTAACTAAGATATGGAAAGTCATATCATAATTTGTGTATGTGTGTGTGTTTGTGGGTTTGTGTCCGACCTGGTATCGGTCGATGGGGTCCTCTTGCTGCAGCTGGCTCTCTCTCAGCGTCTGATATTCCTTCTCAAACTTCTTCAGTTTTTTGGTTGGAACCTGAAAACAACAGGAAAGTTGTCGACATCATTAACTAACATCTCATATCCTGTGTGATAAAAATCAAAGCACATGTTTTGCTGTTTGGAGATTAAGAGAGAAGATGTGTTTATTTATTTGGAGAAGCAAAACAAGTGATTTTCAGATTAGGCGTCCTCGCTGCGATGTTGTTCTCTCAGTCGGAACCAGCAACAGTCACATTGTACCAGAGTAGTAAGAGGTCTACTGCAGCTTGAAGAAAGTAGGTGTAAAACATGTCTTTAGAAAACTACAGGGCTCTAAAGACAGCTACAGTTGAGCAGTAAGAGCTTCAGTTTTAACATCTCCAACATTAAAAGAAACTCAAAAGGTCAGAGGTTGCAAAATAAATCTACATAAATGAACTGAGCTGAACATTTCTGCTGAAATATTGGTTTATGCTGCACAGTTTCAATTTTCTATTGCACAGTCTGCTGTTTCTGATCTGAACACATTACAAACACTACATTTTACACTTTCTTAAATAAAGTTTTACTCTGAATATAATACAATTGCCATTCAACACAGAGTAGGCACATAGAGATTTTATCTCAGAAAACTACCAACACAAAATCCAACTGTGACGTCTTTGTGCTGTGTTCAAGTGCACCTGCGAACCAGAACATTGCCTAGTTCAGCAAATGATGATACGTTTCTGTGTTGTGTAAAAGTCTCTGTGATTAACTTTCCCACAAGCGCAGAGAGCCTGAGGGTCACAAACATTTCTCCGTTAACAGGTAAACTCTGCAAAGTCTCTCATTTCAAGTGATGGAGTTAAAACACCTGAAAGAAAAGCTGCGTGTTTTGGACATCGATGACTGAGTGAGTGGGAGCTGCATCTGTGTGTCTGGTGTGTGTGTGTGTGTGTGTGTGTGTGTGTGTGTGTGTGTGTGTGTGTGTGTGTGTGTGTGTGTGTGTGTGTGTGTGTGTGTGTGTGTGTGTGTGTTTCTGCTTCAGGTGGAGGGTGGAGGGTAATGTTATCTCCCCTGTGTGGAAACAGTGTTGCCATAGTGTCCAGCGTTAAGGCTGGGATTCCAGGTCAGTTTCAGCAAGATGACTCCCTCCTCTGAGACTGTAGAGTGTGTGTTTGTGTATCTATGTCCTTCACTGGTTTTGTTGAAATCAAGTCAAGAGCCTGATTCAGTATTGTGTATAGTGTTTATCTCTTTCGTCTCTATCTATAGGTTACATATGAAAAGCGAAGGAAAACACATTCACGTGAATACAAATATCTTATAAAGATATTCCACATCACAAAGTGAAACATGACAGTCAGTGATTAGAACAGCAGGGTACAGGCATTTTTTTAATTCTAGCAGTCACTTCTGAAGCTCAAATGTTGGTGCAGTCACAAATGGATTGTTCTTAAAATCAATAGATGTTCTTTCTGCCTCTTTATATTAAACCCATACACTCATCATACTGCTGCAGTCTGGTGCTGATCACAAAATGAAAAATGACACCAATTCACTGTAAAACCAACAGCAATAAAATCCTTTATGGTTCTTCAATAATGATTTGTCTGCTCCCCCTCTCCCAGTTCTCTAAAAGCAGCCATTCTGCCTTTAGTCCATCATTGTTAATCATTTATTGGCCTTGTTAAATAAATGTCCAGTGACAACATGTAAATCATTTAACCCTCAATAAAGAAATAGAAATGTCAGCTTCATAAATGAAGAACGTCATTGTGAAGGATTAAATAAAGTGCCGGAATTGAAAAGCTAGAAAAGATCTTTGTAAAGCTCATTTCCTATATAGACCGATGTATAATACATAGATCAATATCAGAAAGGAAACCAGCCACTTGTTCACTGGGCCTGTGCGTAGTGTCTGTCATCACCTGACATCTCACTGACCTGTGGGGTGACGTGTGGTCTTTATGACCCAAAAACCACTGAGCTGAATAAACGTCACAATTTAATCTGTGTGACACACAACTCCTCAGGAGATAACGCAACCCAGACCTATTCTGTTGTTATCTGTGTGGGAAGAACAAGCAGCTTGGGTCTCTGCACGCTAGTTTATAATAACTGGATTGTACCAAAACAATGAAGAAGAATTGCACACGGTGCACTGGGCATCAACACTGCGAGAGACAGGAGTTTGATTTCCAATACTAGACTATTACACAGCCACAGTGCAGTGAGGTGTTCTAGTCTGGATGAACTCATTTATATCCAAAGTGTGAATCAATGTTTTCTTTTCCCTGCAGCTTTAGATTTAGAAAGTGACCTCCCTCCTTTTCCCTTTTGTATTTGTGTGGTATTGATTGTAGATTGATAAGAGAGCAAATAATGTTACTTCTTATCTTAGCAAAGACCTGCACAATAACAAAGTATTCAGGGGACTGAGGACTGACCTGAATGCACAGGAAGGTCCTCATTGTGCATGTCTATTAAAAAGTCTTAGGTTCAAGGCTATAACATAAAATTAACATGCAAGAATATTAAGAAAGAGAAAGAGAAAACTGTGTGTGTTTCCACCTCCAGATTTGCCATTCTGACGTTCAGAGTTGAAACCAGAGAAGCCACTTCTCACGTCCTCTCACACACTCATTTGCTGCCTTCATGCATTCTCCCACAGAATCAACTTCACCAACCAAAGACAGTGGTTGTATCATATTTTCCAACCTTCCTGTACTACATGGTTAGTCACAGATTTCTGCAGGTAACAAACCCCCAGTTTTTCCCCCCTGATGTGCAGATTTCTTCTACCACACAGGAAGTGAAGTTTAGCTTATTGTGTTACAGTCAGAGGAAAATATGCGTTTTCTGTGTTTTCTTTCAAACAACCTATTTTCCTTTGTCATGCCAAAATGACTCTATTCTTCCAATCATGTAAAAAGGTTTCCGACTCAATATTAGGAGAATTTTTACTGGTATGAGTCTAACACGATTACACTTTGTGAAAGTCCTAAGTGAATTTGTGAAATTTAATGAACGCGAGGAGCAAATCATCACAACACTGAACTCTAATTGTTTAACAAGAGCAGATTTCAGAGATCAGCATCAGCCGGAGAACAGCAGCTGTTAGGGATTGAGTTTCCCTCAAGGGCACTTCAACATGTTGGGGCTTTAAACTCGCAGCTCCTGAGTCCGCGCCTCTCTGCTGATACAAAGAATTTCAAAAGAAAGAAGCCCTGAGTCACACATTAAATCAGAAATCATCGACAGACAAACTGAAGTCTGGTTAGTGATTATTTAGCCCGCTGCTCTCCAACACCCCTAAAACACACAAACACTCCAGTGTGGCTGTGTAATGAAAGTAAAACTGGGCTGTGCTCACCTGATAGAGGCGAGGCCCTTTAATCAAACACACACAGCCACTACAGCTACAATCACTCAGGATCCCCGACTCCATGACCTTCACATAACAACTGCACCAGCCTGCTCATTTGTTTTTTCATTCCAACGGTTACCTCAGTTTGATTGAAAACCACCTGATGCAGCTAATAAATTAAATGTTGCTAAATATCAGTACAACTATTCCCTGACTTCCATTTCCTTTCTATTAATATCTTCATTGTTATCTGATATTTTTAAAATTACTGAACTGTAAAGTAAGTTCCAATTCACACATCATCACGTTATCAATAGTATATCTCTCAGCGTCTGAATATGCAGCCATTCCCAGCTACATTCGGGGAAAATAGCTCAAATGTCAGTTAATGATATTCCTGAAATTCCAGGGGCACGGGGCAAAGATAAGCCTGCTCTGCTTAGATACAGCAATGTCATGCTCAAGGCAACTTCATTAACACTAGTTGTTAATACACACACACACACACACACACACACACGCACACACACAGTCACACAGTCTCAGGGCTCAAACTTGCTGAAGCATCACCAAACCTCATGCTGACTTCCCACAACTTTCACTGTAGATGTTTGAAGCCACTTTGAGGACAAAGGGGCCTCTGTAGTTCAGGTGATGCGATTAAAGTTGCCTGGTGACGCAGGAAATGGTACCAGGCTCATTTTAGATTCCCTGACCTGAATCCCTGAAGCAGGAAATGGAATTGGTCCCAAACCTCCAGGATGAAATCACAAGCAGTGTGTGAGCATCAAGGGGAGTGATCCACTCCTACATGAAGTAGGTTGAAGTAAGTTTGAATATTGAAATACATGCAGTCTATTAGAGACACACACACACACACACACACACACACAAACACACACACACACACAGAGACATACACACACTCCAAGTTTATGTACGAAATTTAAAGAAAGTCACTCAGCTCCGTGTTTGCATTGACTGACAAAGCTCTGTAATCTTAAACATCAGATGCACTTTCAGTAAAAAACACTACACAACTACACAAATCGACTGTGCAGGAGTCCACAAACCATTAAACACATGCAAGGAAATGTGGTTTCTGTAAAGCCTGCATTTCCTCCAGTGTTTATAAACACAATCATAGGGGGCGGCCCAAGTGAAAAAGACAAATGATATGAAGACGAGAAAATAGAAATAACTTCCCTATTCTTTCGCACAACTGCCGAGGACAAAAGGGCCAGTAGAGCTGTGAATGTTCAAGAAGGCAAAAGTGATAAGACTCCAGACCTACCACCGGCCTGAGCGCTCTGAGGGGTCTGGAGTGGGCGACCAAGCGAGCCAGGGTGTCCTCCTCACCCGGCCGGTCCACTACGTGAGCGTCGTACGCCACCATGATGGATATCTCCTGCATCATCTTGACTCCTGCTAGTTCCCAGCAGCAAGGAGGAGGGAAACGAAGAAGAAAAAAGGGAAGAAGGAGGAGGAGGTGGAGGAGGTGGAGGAGAGAGGTGGAGGAGAGGAGTGCGGCTGACAGGTTTTGTTTCTCTCTGAGAGTGAAGGAGGAGGCGACGGGCTGCGTTCAAGAGTCCCTCAGGAGCCGAATCCCGCCCACTGAGAGGAGGAGGAGGCAGAGGAGGAGGAGAGCGAGGGGGCAGGACAACACACCTGTTTGTCTCTCTCTGTGTGCAACGCAGGGGAGGATGAGTTTGCTTTTTCTTCCTTTCCACTGAGTGAGTACCCCCCCGCCCCCCCCCCCACACACACACACACACTCGTATGATCTCTCTCTCTCCCTCACTCTGCTTGATTCCCTCTATAGTTACTGACAGAACTTGTTTTTTTCTTTTTTCTTGCTGCTGATAAAAATAAAGATAAAGGCTTGTTTACGATATGTAATATGTGTGTGTGTGTGTGTGTTTGTGCTTGTGTGTGAGTGTTTGAGGTTAAGAGAGGAAGGAAGTTGTCAGATCCACCACAGTGACTTGTCGCTGACGGTTGCACATCGTTCCAACTGTAACGCCCAAAGAGTGAAGTGAGAGCCACTTCAAGGCTGTGTATGTCTGCCATAGTAGTATCCTCCCAAAGGACCCCCCCCACACACACACACACACACACCCCCACACACACACAGAGCTAAAACTACCTCATGGAAACTTATTCCCCCTCGTAAGGGACTTAGCAACAACCATCACTTCATCCGTCTGTGTTTCTCTTGCCATGTGTGTTGTTATTATCGCTCTGTTTTCACAATGCTGACAAATTCCCCTTGAAATTTGGTGGGAGGTTGGGCCAAAAAATAACCAATTCATATTTTTGAGGATTTGCATAAGGGGATGAAACCATGATAATTTTTTTCCACTTTTCTAGGTGTACATGTGGTCAACGCTGAGACAACCAAGTTGTAAATTCAGAATGAAATCTGTCACAGTCAGCTACTGTTGTCCTTAAGCGGTTGACTCCCAATATGGCAGCCTCCCATATCTCTCTCTGTATCCTTTTTATTTTCTGCTTAATTTCTCTCAACGCTTCAACGGCGTTACTGTAACTATATACGTGAAATTCTCCCTCTATTTCTCTGTTTAAAACCCTCCATGTGAAACTTAGTCTGGGTCTCTTCATCTCTCCCCGTCTCTAAATTATCCTGTCGGTCTCTCTACCCTCACTCCTTCTCTCTTGTTTCTCCTCAGTCGGTTAAAAGTTGAGCTTTTCTCTTGGAGGAGGGATTTGGTAAATAAAACCCGGATTAATCAGTCGAACCCTGAGCAGCAAATGAATGTACGACATTTCGCTCCTTTTTTTATCGAGAGTCCTGAAAAGTCATCACTCCAGTCGCGGCCCGGTGGATGTTTAAGAAGGCAGAGAAATTCAAAATCTTCCCATAATCCCCCAGAAAGCCTAAGCCACCCTACTACCCGTTGTGTTCATCAAGCCAAGGTGCCAGTGAATTCTTTCGCTGTTTTAAGCAGCTTACAGAGTTCAGCTGATCCGGTTTAGGCGTCGACAGTGAAAAATATGTAAAAGGGGTCTGAGGAGAGAGCAAAGTGGCTGGGACAGGCTGGTTTCCCCATTTCCCTGATGGCAGTTGAGCACGGAAGGTGTTCCAACACTCCTCCATAGAAACTACTGTCTCCCCTTGTCTAGAAGACTCCTTTTGTACAAATGAGTACAAATTTTTTGGTAACCCTAGTTTAATAGATGTCTGAGAGTCAGCCGAAATTAAATTATTGGCTTGCATATCTGTCTGTGACTAACCAACCTGCTTGCCTGCACACACCCTGCTCGTACTCTCAGTGCATTGGTGCTGCTTTTGCGAGCTTTTCCAGGATTACCAACCCTAGCTTTAAGTGCTTAAGTAATTTCACAAGCACATAAATGAGAAACTTTGTGAATATTTACAGCTTTGCTCTGTAAGATATTACTGTAAATTGAATATAAAAAACAAAAACCTAGACAAAGGTAACGATTTGAAATCCAGTAAAACTGTGACTGATGTTCCTCTGACAATTTTTGTAATGAAACGTTGAACAATGATATGATTGGCTCTATGTGGCTTGGCTTGTTTGATATGTGATGTGATGGAGTGTTGTGCAATGTGGCATGAGACAAGCTGATATTACAGGCTGTTATCTGTGAGCCAGTCTGGGCCGGCTGGATGGTAAGTGGTGAAAAACAGAGAAGAGTGGGATGGAGAAGAAGGAAAGCAAGACTCTTTGACCACTCAGTCATTTTCATTAGTCTCAGCTTCTGACTGACTTACTCCATATACTTGCATCCACAAGGAATATTCTATTTTTAAAATGAAAAAAAAGGTACTGTAAGAGAACATGAAAGTAGAGAGACTATTTTTGAGGAGAAGTCATCAAAGGATTTATTGAGAACTTGTATTTTTCTCTCTCTCGCAAGTCAGCCACTTCTTGCTCATATCCTGCATTCCCTGAAATATTTGACCAAGAGTCCAATAATATACAGCTTAAGCTTCTTTCCAAGATTCCAGCAGGGTGACAAAATATTTGTGATCCAAACATACGGATTGAATCCAATACTCTTAGTTTATGTGTATGTGCTTTTGTGTGTTTGTTTGTGTGTGTGTGTGTGTGGGTGTGTGAGAAAGGTGCAAAGAAAAGAGACCTCAGCAGAGACAGCTTGTGTAAGGCAGAAAAAAAGTGTGACAATAAATACGCCATCTCAAGAGATGTTGAGGGACATCAGGGGTTTAAACCATCAGGCAAAGGATGATCAAGAGACCCAGCAGAACAAAACAGGCTGTCATACGTGTGCCCAGGGGCTTAGTCGTCCTATCAGACCTGTTTAGATGACAGCTAATTTAGTCAGAAGCATCTGGTTGGTGTGTGTGTGTGTGTGTGTGTGTGTGTGTGTGTGTGTGTGTGTGTGTGTGTGTGTGTGTGTGTGTGTGCGTGTGTGTGTGTGTGTGTGTGTGTGTGTGTGTGTGTGTGTGCGATGAAGACAGATGCTTCTATATAGAGCATTAGGGGGTTACTGAATGGTTTGATGAGTATAATAATCTGATTCATATACCATGTCCTTTGTCACCTGATTACAATCCATGGAGATTATGGACTGACTGGTTTGACAGCGCTCTCCACATAGGAAGGAAATTCTTTCGGAATTACTGTGTTCCGAGCTCCAGTGTCATTCTAGAGCCTTGCTGACTCTATGCAAAGGCACATTGAAGCTGTTCCGACTGAGACAAATGGCTCAAAAGCAACACTGTGAAACTAATTACTTGGTACAGACTTGGAAACAGGAGAATGAAGCCGCTGTCACTCTCACTCCTCCCCCTGAACGCTCTATATGTAACTTTGGAGAGTGGGTACGATCTCCTGCGGGAACTTCAAAACCGAATCGTAGTTGCAGCTTATTCTGCAAAAATCCATCCTATCAGGAGTAATGCACGACTGTAGATCAGTTAAAAATACTTTAATTATTAAAAATCAATGTGCATCATTCGTGTTCAGTGAGGAAACTTTTAGTTTATGGGTAATATCCACCATTCCGTTGTGTTTCACTTCAGTGAGTGAGACTTCACAGTCAGAGCTCCAGTCAACATTGACACATTTTTTTCTCTACATGAAACCACTTAATCCATTACACACACAAAATCAATCAGCACGTTAATCACCACGTGTGGCTGCAGAGGTGGCATCATCACTGGTGCTTGGTAAAAATGACATCTGTTCATGCCTGGTAAAGTGTGTGTATTTGAGCGTGAGAGCATGCAGAGTAAACTATCTCATGTGTGTGTGTTCTAGTACAACATGACATGTCAGGTCCTAACGCTGTCAGGATTGTGCAAGAAAACCAAAATGCTACAATACCACCAGAGATTAAGTGTGAGTCACAGAGCAGGATATCCTGTGTGTAGAAAAACATTGAAATACACCGAACATGGAGGAATCGTAGTCACTTAGGGCCATGCACCCTGCAAACATGCTCTCAACCATGATGCTGCATCTCAACCTCTTCACTCACGCTGAGCTTTTCTGGATTAAAAAGTCAGAGAGTACCTGCAAGGTAAGATATTAACTGTATGAAAGAAATAAGCAGGGGAGAGAAAGACATAAGGGTGGAGGGAGGAAGATTATCTCTTCCATCTGTCTCTGTCAACTCCTTTCCTTCCTTTTCTGCTGACAGACACATTATCTTATACACTGTGTAGTGCACTTGGTCTCTAGGGAACTCAGCAAATTCCCTAAATGCCAGCAGCCTCATTAAGGTCAACGGGAGCATGATAACATGTGGGCACACATGAAAGGACATTTTATCACATCTCAGAAGTCTTTGAGGAAAACTATGACCACTATTCAAATCATTTTTATTTCAGACCAGCCCAGTGAACACCAGTAACTACCTCAGACATTTCTCTTTCCTATCTCTCTCCTTATGCTTCTCCAACAGCAGAGATCAAACCCACTCTACATCCAACTCACATAAGCGTTTTCATTTAGAGGTAGCTCCTTCCTCCTGCAAGACTGCAAGTGATATCTGTTATGTTTTAGCCTTGGTTCGAATAAACTAAATACGAGATCCGAGCGCACTGAGAAACATCGTGCCTGAAGATACAGAGACACAGCTTGTGCTAAAGAAGGAAACATGTAGCAACAGAAAGTCCCAGAAAATCAAAATGTCACTCTCTCAACTCGTCTTTTTGACTGACCTGAGCGACTTCCCAGCATCATCTCCACATTTCCAGAGAGAGAAAGATTTGCTACATGTTTGTATCTCAGTGGAAGATGCAAAAACCCCTTAGTGTGTTGCTCAGACTCGCACAATAACTCGTACTCCCTCCTGTGCATATGATATGTGTGGATTTGTACACAGTGGTCATGCAGATGGTGTTTTTTAAAGTCCAAAGCCTTTGAATGGACATCACTCTGGGACTTTTTTCACTTATCACCTGGCTGCTTGAGGGCTGGGTCTTGGTTTGGTGTGTTTGTTTCCAGAGCTGCTTACCTTGATGTTGCAGGCCTGCTCCATAAGCCTTCGGGCATTCTCTGCAGCTCTGTAGCGTTTCGGGAGCTGGACTCTGAAGAACTTGAGAGCCCCTTCAAAATCAGCCTGCAGCAGGTCCTCTTTAGACGTCTGGAGCGAGAAATGAGGAGGTGGGAGGAGGGGGTAGGTGGTAGAGGCAGACAAAAACAATGGATGCTATTAAGATTGAGACATGAAGAGCACTGAGCAACCTCCAACAGATTGTTGTTCGATTTTTAGATTCAGGAAGAACAGACTGATGAAGCTATTGACTGTTTCATGAAGGTCATACTGATTCGTGTGAGATTCATTTAGTTAAATCATACTTAAAGTGCAGCAAATGATCTGAAGAGAAATCACATATTTTCTCTCATGACAAACAGGACAGAAGAAAGGTCATATTGTGGCTGAGCTGTGTTATTTGCTCTTGAAATATGAACACATTTAGGAGATTTCTCAATTTGAGTCAGACCAAACCAATCCAGTTCATTATCCAACAATAAAATGTCACAATGATACAATGTTTAGTCAAAATAATTGTTTTACTTTTCCCCAGATCCACTCAAGTTTTTAAAAACTCACAAACCTGACATTTAACCTTAAATCTAAACTTCATTAATATAATTTTTAACTACAGTGTATGTATAAATACCTGCAATATAACACATAACGTATCAAACCTTAACCATCGACAAACACATTCAGTGTCCTGCAGTAGCGTCTACAAGTGAGAGAACAACCTGCTGACAGGAAAGTTACTGTTTGAAAGAAAACACTCCTCCCTCTTATCAAAAAGTAATGAGGCCACATTCAAGCTACTGTAGCACAGCTAATCAGTAGCTAATTGCATGAGGCAAAATAGTGCTGGGCTACTCTTAGTTTGAATCTATCAAATCATAAGGAAATGAAGAAAAAGGCTATAGGTATATCTAATCAATAAGTGTTCAAAACACACCAATACCACCATCTGGTGGTGTGCAGATGCAAAGACACTAGGTACCTCAGATAGAGTGAATGAACATTCAGGTTTTTTCCGACCGAGGATAGAAAGATAAGTGCCTTGTTTCAAAATAAGAACTACATTTACAGAGCTTGTTTTTCTGTTTAAGTTTTCATGCCTTTTTTTTACAAGAATCTGTATTTATGTTTATCCACAAAAAAAAGTGGTCATCCATTGTAAATACAATTTTAGGCCATTTTAGGGTGGATATAATGTATAAGCTAGAATTCCATAGGATGTTGATTGTCAGCAATAAATAATAAATAGCAAATTTGAGATTCACTGAACTGGTGAAACAGAAGCTGCTTCATGAGACATTGTGCTTTTTCACCATCCTCTGCTCATGAACCAACAACCACTCCCTTATAAAGACATTAACCCATGCATGCTAATCTTTTTTTTTTCCATCCAGCATCTGTTACCGGCCCCACCACCTGCCTCTCACCGCCAGGAGCTTGGGAACGAAGAGCCGGTGTCCCATTCCGAGAATACCCATCACTTTGCAGACCGAGTCCGCTGAGGCCTCACCGCTCTGTGCACTCTCTTCAGCCTTTCCCTCTCCATCCTCCAACGCTCTACACGCTGCAGGAAGGGGCATATGGGGGGTCAGGGCCGGTACAGGGGGAGGAGATGCCGGTGAGGAGGGGGGAAGAGATGATGGTGGAGTGGGGCAGGGCGAGGGAGAAGGGCGGTCCCGCTCCGGGGTCAGGGTGGCAGAGGACTCCAGCATGTCGTCCAAATGATCCAGTGGGTTTCCCAGTTGATGGAGGAATGTGTGGTCAAGTTAAGAGAGCCAAGATTTGTTTAGAGGTCAGTTTGTCCGAGGTGAGTGACTTTCTGCCACACCAGAAAAGAGAAAAGCAAATAACTACTTCTAGGAAAACGCAGCAACTCAGCAGGCACAGCCCGGGCCTCCAGGGCATGAAAAGTTAAGACTGATACAGTTCAGGACAGAATTTGGTCAGGACCTAGGCGGTGGCCACTCAGCTTGAACCACTGTCAGAGCCCAACGGCGGCCATTGGACGCAGCAAAATAACAGTCACAAAATGATCAGTTGAAGCTGCTTGCGGCATGGTAGTCTTCCAGCTACCTGCCAGACTCTTTCTGTAAACCAGTCACACTGCCCACTTTCATCTTCTTCTGCCAAACTCCCCCAACCAATTCCAACCCAGTATACAGTTGCCTAGCAACAACGCTGCTCAACACGTGGGCCGCTTCTCCGGCAAACAGCAGCGATGGATAAGTACTGCACCTTTTTTTAAATTATACCTTCGTTGATAGGCTTCAAAAGATGGAGAGAAAATCCTCTCAGATTGAGTGGCGTTAACACTCAAGGCTGAGTGCGAGTGAGACAAACACACACGAGTATGTGATGCTCTTTCTACTCCGTCTCCAAATGGCTAGCCACGCCTGGATTTCAGCTCTCTTTGAAATGTAAAATGCACTGAAATGACGGTATGAATCCTTTTATCTGAAGAGCCTCTGCCTAAGAGTGACTAGACGGTCCCGACAACACAACAGAAGCAAAGATGTGTTTCTGTTAGCGTGGCTGATTGGCACTTTTCTGCCTTCAGGGGAAGATGATGCACTGCATATTTGCGTTGGTTTCCGGCTGAGTGGATGCTGATGCTATGCATGAGCTTGGAACGAGGTATTCACACAGAATAAAATGTTTTCCATAAGGATGTAAGTCTTTTTTCTTCCTCTTTACTGATATAATCCTACAATCTGAATCCTGTCCAGTTCCAGGCCAGTCAACAGATCCAGCATGGAGCCTGGCACATCTCCATTAGCAGCAGCGGCCAAGCATCCGGTGTGTATCGGTCAGTGGATCTCTTAGATGATAAGCCAGCTTCTTCAGATGGAAAGTCACTTCTGCCTCTCAACCACACCGGTTTGCATGAGTGTGTGTTCTATCAGGAGTGATGGTCCGGAGGTGAGGCAGAGAAACCACACCGTTTTCCCCTTCCTCTGTTTCTTTCTACCACACGCTGCCTTCCTGTCTTTCTTCACCAGTCTCACTCCCCTTGTGATGCTAACAGCTAGCAGGGGCGGCTCCGTTGCAGAGGTCTGGGTGGTGGACAGAGGTAGCGTGCTGGAGAAATACAGCCAACAGAGTGGAGGCACGGGTGTAAGAAGGTAAAGAAGGTAAAGAAGGTAAAGAAGGGAGAGAACGAGAAACGAGGCTCCAAGCAGATATCCGACAGAGGTAAAGATGAAAAATAAAAACACCAGAAAAAACACAGGAACACTGAGATTTTCTACTCCAGGTTCAAAATGCTAAGGCTAACGCTCATGCTCCTGTTGTGATGTGGATGGCGACTGCCGAGCAGGAGAGGGAGGGTGGTGAACGCAGAAGGAGGGAGGGGTGATGAGAGCGGAGAAGAGCGAAGGATGGATGGAGGAGGGAGGAGGGAGCCTCGAGGGAGAATGCCGTCATGCCTGGCCAATGGGAGGCAGGCAGTGGAAGCCCCTTCCACCCTCCTCTCATCCTCATTTGTTCTCCATTCCCGACCATCGCATCCACCACATCTTTCTCTCTCTGACACACAGAATACATTATTACTAAAACACAGAGCAGGAGGGCTTTTTAAAACCAACCATGTGTGATTGATTCGGAGCAGAAGGCCTAAGTGCAGCTGCTTTACAGTGTAATATATTGATTAAATATTATTACATAAATTAATATTTACATTTATTTATAATCATTAATAATATTTGGACATTTTGATTGACTTCCTGTTCTAAGCTATATTGCTGTGGTTATTTGATGTGCAATTTTTTTTAGTTAAGGAAAAATTGATATTAGATCAGAATTCAAGTTTGGTAGTTAACCAATGTTTAAGGGTTGATTTTTGTGGCAAAACCAAATTTTCTGGAACATACCTGATAAAAATGTTCACTCCTGATTTAATAACTAACTATTCTTATTCTATCAGCATCTTAAAACTTAACCTGTACAACTTTAGTGACTCGAGAAAAACACATCAGGTTAAATCCTTTAAACATAAGAATTCCTTGTCATCAATCCCCGTCATTCACTCAAAGACTTCTTTGAGAATAAATCAAAAGATTATTGATGATGCTGAGACGTTTTGTATAGTGGTTAATCGACTGAGACGTTGACTGTGCAAGGCCTTCTTCACTGAGTGTTCTTGAAATGACAGCGTCACTTCCATTCAGACAACCCCTCCAAATTAATGTGTACATTATGAGTCACGAACATTCAATATGAAACAGTCATTGCGAAAACTCATTGATCCATCCCAACACAGACAGATCTCATAACACAATCACAAGTGCGTCGACACCAGTCCGCTCTAATGGCTCAACATTTTTGCAAGATTGGCTTTTTAAACATGGAAACTATTGCTTTTTAATGTTACCAAAATCATAATTGATTTTTAACATAATAACATCAATTGATAAACGTTTTTGGCTATTTTATCTCAAGTTTGTGATGACGTCTGTCTATTGAAATTTTACATTTTCTGATTCTAAATGATGCAATATTAATATAAAAATCTGAGGAAAACTGTACAGAAACTGACATTTATAGAAAATGCTATATAAATTCCTTCTGTCTATAAACTGCAAAAACATAAACATAAAAAAATAGTAAAGGAATCAATTGGAAGCTATCAGTTAAATCAAACTCCAAAGAAGAGATCCCACACAACACAAAAGCACATTATTCTGTTCAAGATCCTGTATGAGTATACTGGCAGCTGGTGCGACACATCCAGCATGATGTTTAGGATAATGACTAATATGTCTTGGAAGCTTCTTACTTCCAGATGCAGTTTCTCATGTGCTCACTAGGGGGCGATGAATGCCAACGAACTGACTAACCTCTAACCATGAGACCTCTGCACCAGAGCACCTCCTCTTACTCAGCACCTCCTTTGCAGAGTCATGCCTCCCTGAATCATTGCTCTGCACAAATATCCAATAAGGTAAAAAAAATAAAATAATAATAACTTCTTAACTGTTGTCTCTGGTGCACACAACAAAAGTCAATAGATATATCCAATCATTAATATAATCTCTCCTTTATTGAAGTAAGGTGGATCTTAAACTAAAGATACGAAAACGATTTTTGAAACAAGAAGTTCATAGTTAAACCTGCATAAACAGGCAGTTTTTTTTTAAATAAATGAAATCATACTAACCTTGAGCAGGGCCAGGGCTACATTGAAGATGATGTTCAGACCCTGGAAAAAAAAAGAGAATTGGATATGAGCACAGAAACAAGAGCTCTGAGTTCACGTGTATAAGCAGATTTTTGTAATGCTGAGAGCCATGTCACCACATCAGTTTATGTCAGTGTTCTTATTTTTGATGACACTGTCACCAATACCTTAGATTTCTAAAAGTTTGTGCCAAAAACATCACGTGTTTGAAATAAAGCTTTCCAGCAGCTGAATTTAACACTTCCTACTGTGCTGAGATATTTCCCACTTGTTTTCATACAGAATCTAGTTTCATTAGGGTGGGAAGCTCTGCTGCAGATGCACCTTCTGATCTTCCTGGTGAAAGATGAAGAGACTGGAATCAAATCCAGACATATCGCCATATAAAGAATCAAGATTGTCAGGGCAATCTGCACGGGAGGGGAAGCAATCACTGTCTGGGAGATATGTCTCCTGACATTTTTTACTTTTTTCACAGAGAAATTCAGCAGAAAAGTTGTCAGCAAAATGGCATTGATGGAGCAAAGTAAGAGAAATGCCAGACTCTAAAGATGTTCATAAAATAACAGAACTTTAATATGTAAGCACTTTTTTTCTTTACAAAGAAGAAGATAATCAGTTAATCAAAGCAGCCTATCACAATAACTTTGCCAATAACCCTTTATTGTAATGTATATCATGGTTGATAAGCTTTAGAATTTCTAAATGTCGGTTGATTCTGGTTGAGTGATAAGAATATCTGTAATATAATTACCAATAAGAGCTGCAGCACAAGGGTGTATATTTACCAATATATGTCTGGATCTAAGTAAAAACAAAGGTACCTCAAAAAATATTATTATGTATTCAGACGTTAAAATAAATATGGACATAAATGCTGTGATGCTGTGTTTGCCCTCCCTCTTTTGTAGATATAATAACAGTGAATTTGACACATAAAGAAAGCAAATGTAAAGCATCAGTGTCAGCATTGCATGGGAACACCCGTCTCCTTGGTCTCCGTGACAACCAGTTCACATGGCAACACAGAGCTAAAAATATCTGGACGGCTCTAAAAATAACAGGAGAAAGAGAAGAAGAGGGGGTGGCTCCATACGCCTTTCTTTGTAGGCCTCACGATGGTGCTACAGGGCTGAGGCACGCTCAAAACGGGTGCACAAGAGAAAGAACGATAATCTAAGAGTCATGAGTGTCCGAGGAAACACGGATTCATGGGCGGAAAAGGGGAAGATACAGAGATGCAGTATCATGGAGATGGGGAAATATGGAGAGGGATTCATGATGGGTCGAGACTACATAAAAAAGACAAAGCGTTTCATACATTACAAGAAAATCTTGGGTAGTGACCTCAAGATATGAAGCAGTTAAGAGAGGTTTAGTTTAAAAGAAAATGAATGTGCAGTGGTTAGCTCCGTCACCTCACAGCAAGAAAGTTTGTGGCTTGAATCCTGATTCAACCAGGGTCTTACTGGCCAACATGCTGACTGGGGTAAGGTTAATGGTTGTTTATATGTATGCATGTATTGCTGTATATCTATATGTATCTGGAATTGGCTCCAGCAACACTTATAAGTGTTTTATATAATAGTTGGATGGATTGCTGGGAGGAAAAATGTTGTCGAGAGGAAAAAATAATGATGAAAATCCAAACTTTTGAGAAGCAGAAAGCTGCGGCAGACTGAGAGAGAATGGGAGCGATTAATAAAGGTGACGAAAAAAAAGATGGTGGAGAGAGAGAGAGAGAGAGAGCGACAGAACAAAGAAAGAAGAGAAAATAAGGAGTTAAAAATGATGATGCAAACAAGTAAAAACTGATGATAAAGACGGCGGAGAGAATTAAGACAGGGGGGGGCTGACAGGAAGGATGCAAGAGATAAGAGTTCTGGTTTAACGAGCAGATTCTCATAATGCGGCTCATTGGTTGAGAAAAACCTGGGAACCTTTTAATTGTTCAGCCTGTGGCCGATAGGCAAACAGAGGGAGGGAGGGAGAGAGGGAGGGAGGGAGGGAGGGAGGGAGGGCGGGAGGGAGGGAGGAAGGGAGAGAGAGAGAAAGGGAGGGAGTGGAAAAAAGTGAGGTAGGCAGGCAGACTGAGACAAGGATGGAACAAGACAGGAAGACAAAGATCTTTATGACTTCACTGTTTGATCTAGAGAAACTTTTCAACTTTAAGATTTCAAACAAATCTTAACACATATGCATTCTCCAGCTCCAGATTCTTTACCTGCCACCGGATCCAACTCACCAGCAGGTGGTGATCAGTTGAAACCTGTTTCTGTCTTCACCTAAATTCCAAAATTACTTAACTGCAGTTTAGATGATTCGGTTAAAAAATGTAAACCTGGCAACAATTATAGTAAAGTGGTCAGTCTAGGGAATTTCTCTATTTTTTGAAGTTCTGTATCTTCCCTATCAATGCCAGCGTGTTGGAATGTAGTTGTAGGCAAAACAACTGCTTCACATCCCACTGCTTTTCATGCAGTTCTACATCTGCATAAACAACTGACTCGAAAGCATCTCAGAGAATTTTATGAAATGGTTTCCTTTCTCATTTGACGAGTTGGAGTTGAAGCTCCACTGTGATCTCAGTGATCTCTGAGGAATCCATTTTAAAGACAAGGACATCGCTGCAAAATATCATAGAATGCGGTAGAAGAGAAATGGATGACTTTCACAATGACAATAGTCACAGAGTACTGTGGAATACCGAGAAGAGGAACAACTCTTCAGAGGAGCTTCCTGTAAAAGTGCCTCAGAGCAAGAAGCTGTGATAGTGATCGGGTCACCAGATCCTACTGACTTAATTCAATCTGTGATTGTTTCAACCCTAAAAAGCCTGATCAGGGCATCTCTATTGATTAAGAAGGGCAGATGGTGGATGGATTAATGCTGATGCCACTTAGTCTAAGGTGCTTTCTACCTTCTAAATACTGATAGCTGGTAAAAGTAAAGTTCAACAAACTGCTTTCTCTCCATCCTTCTCTTTCCTTTTATGTCTCTGTTCGCCTGTTGTGATGGTTGGGAACCTAACCACTTCCCTTCCCATGACCCCAACCCTTTACTACCACCTTGGAACTACTTTCATCTTTCCAGAAGTTGACTCTGGACAATGTGAACCAAACCACTTTTCCAGTATTTGCAGAACAATGTAGGGCCGTGAGTCAAGTTGTACCTCGCAGAGCAGAAGGTCAGTGATGTGGAACACCATGCACAAGGGGAACTTGGCAGTGAAGAGGGTGAGAAACCACTGGGAGGCATACATGTGCGCCTCCAGGTTTAGCTCCTGGAAGTGGGACCACAGGTCTGGAAGCTGTTCCTGTCAGGAGGAGCAGAAGCGTGTGAGATAAAACATCAATTACAACAATACAAGTATGAGGCTCCAGTTGTCATTTCAATTTGAAATGATTTAATTTGTACTCATACTTTATTAAATCAACCCGTCTCAAAGATTATGATCTCTTTCAAGAGTGCAGCAAGAAAAGACACATGAAACAGTTCAATAATATAAGATACATTACTTGTACATCATTCATTGTTTAACATCTAGTTTGAAAGCTTTTTATTATACAAAGGATTTTTAAATCTAAAGTAGCAAAGACATTTCAAAATCCAGGTTTGCAGAGCTGAGGGGTTTCATTATCTGATGTATGTAATGCAAACAGTGTAAGAACACCAGAATTTAATACCGTTAATGTTCTGTCATAAAATTTACTTTCATATCTGTTAAGAGGAAAATTCTCACTCTCATTATTATCTTTTTCACACTTCATTCCCTTTCTTCAACATTTTTGTTTTTTTGCGTTTATCAACTTTACTTAAGGAGAATTAAATACAGCTGCAGAAAAGTGTGCGTCTGCCTCTGTGTCAACACATGTAGAGAGAATACAGGATTCAATTAGCCTTGATGGAAATCCACTTTGGCAGCTAACACTTACCAATGCCACATCACACATGACTGGATCAGATAGTGAGCTCCCACCCAAGTGCCAATAATTAGCAGTCAATGCTTACATCCTTACATTGATCTCATTAGGTTGATGCTAATTGAGTGCTAACAGAGTTGATCCAGGTGCTGAGAGACGACTGGTAGCTGAGCCAGGACGATTCAGTGACTGGATCTAGGCTGTAATACCTGAGTAAGAGATGGGACTGCACACAGACGGACAGAATGCAGTTTGTCATATAGAGAGACTGCAGGTTCGGTACATACGGAACATAAATACTTACTGTTATATTCAATTACTTTTGTCTTGAGGAAATCAGAGTGAGTAAAGCCTGTTAAAACCTTTAGAAAATGCAATATGAGCTTTACAATTGTGGATATGATTTAACTCAGTTTGTGAGGCTATTTGCTGCCTGCTTGTCTTTTTCTTTTAATGGTGTCCACTATTGGTTCATTGTACAAACTTTACAATCAGTGAGTAACTAAATGAAACAACCCAGGGGACATTTATTCGGAAAGTGAAAATCAAATCAAATCTCGTGTAAATGAAATTTCCAATACGGATGGCTGGTTATGTCGAGCGAATTTCACGGCATTTACATTTATGACATGGCCAAAGAGTCTGATAAACTTTTTTCGTTTTGATCTGAAATAGTAGTGGACCCTGAGGCTAAATCATTTAAAATCCCGCCACCAAGTGGAGAGATTAATCGTTTCTTCAGCCGTAGCCAGAGGTGACTTAAAAAAAACGTGAGATGAATAAACTGAGAGGATAAACAATCAATGAATACACTGGGACTGAGGTTTGGGCAACAAGGATCTCAGGGTCTGCTGCATTGAGTTTAATTTGTCAATACAGAATTATTAACTAAATTGGTGTCCCTTTAAATAAATAAGAATATTGAAATGGGACTAAATTATGAGGTAATTCCTAAATCAGCAGCTTGTCCCACTTGATACCCAGGGTCGTCCTCCTAGCACTATGTTATTGCATTGTTTTAATACATTCCATTACATCTCAAATCCAGTAAACACTGCATCACCAACCTGCATTAGCCTCTCCAGCTGGAAGAACTTGCAGTGAAGATCTTGGAAGTTGTTCTTGTAGAGAGCTCTGAGGCCGTATTTATACATGATCTTCACTAACACACAGAAGGCCTGTTCCTCGGGCATCTGAAAGAAAAGCACCATATTAACGTATAAATCTTGAACAACAAAATGTTAGAACGTATATCTCGCGCCACCAAAGCAAACTGGGTAACTTTTGTTGAGAGCTTTTCGGGACATTTGGTCGACAAAGACCTCAAGAAAAGAAACAGATTCACTCTTATTATGTTCACGTCAGTTATAGTTTTGGCAGAGTCACATTTCATTTACAAAGATTTGGGTAAACTCCTCCCATCTGCCCCTTGAAGCAAATTATGTATTTCATTTCTGACATATCTGACGAGCTCTCAATACATGAGGAAAGACAGAAGAAGGTGAGAATGATCTTAGAGGACAGTTAGCAACATGTCACAGTTTCTGCATGTTTCAGTGTATATATGGCTCAGATGAATGAAGATAAGAGCCATGAGAGAAAATGTGTCACTGTGTGTGTGTGCATCAGTGAGGCTATATGGATTTATTTCCCCTCACACACACAGACAAACAGACACACAGACACACATACACACAGACACACACACACACACTTTGAGGTGATATTTAATCAGAGTGACAGTATGTGTTTGGGGCTGAATGGGCTCCTGCAGGTAAAGCTGAACCCCTATTAATATTCCTGACATCTCCTCTACAACCTCTCCCTTCTTCCTCTTCCTCCTCTATAACCTGTCTGCCTCCTCCTCCTCCATTACCTCTCTGTTTTACTGCTCCTCCTGAAATTGACAGCCTCCTTCTCAATAACTTCTACTGTTTTCTTCTACCACCCTCCTCTGATTTCTACGTCCCTCTCCGCTACACCTCGTTATTTGTCTTAAACGTGCTCCTCCGCAGCTCTTCTCTTTCCTTCCCTCCTCACTCCACCTCCTCCTGACCTCTGCCTTCCTCTCCACTCCCCCTCCGTCTTCCTACTCTTTAACCTTTGCTGCCCTTGTCGTTTGGACGTCGACCAAACTTCCTCCGCCCTCTCTCCTCCACTCGGGAGTCCCGCCTCCATTAGTCAACTCCCCTGTCTCTTCCCCCATCTGTCTTTCAACAGCTTATCAAACAAAAATGTGTGTTTTTATGCAGACAAGTTGCAACACGTGCATAAAAAACGCTGAACAACGCACAGAAAGAAGTTCACTTCAACACGTATGTGAAAGGGAGATATGGCTGCCTGTGACCTTGAGGACAAACGTGTGCGAAAGTGAATGAATGCCTCTTCCAACTCTTTGTCCCTCCTCATTTTCTGATATGACCCTGTCTCGTGCCTTCAGCCTTTCCTCCTTTCACATTCTCTCACTCCGTCTATTCATCCAAATCATTCTACTGTTTTCATTTGAGCGGTCAGCAACTTTCTTTTCAGCCAAAGACATTCATTCTCTCTGCTTGTCTCGTTCCCTGAGCCTCCGCTGTGTCTGTGATATATTCTTCTGTTCTGTTTTATTACACCTTGTAAGAGCTATCAGACTTGGCTTCTGTAGAGCTGGTCTGGTGAAGGCGCAGCCGCACAATAACGACATATTTTCTTTGTATTGGTGTTGGCCTTGACAATTTGTTTCAATGTTGTCCTCAGACTGTTAAGTGGAACGTGAACATTCCAGCAGCTTCAGAGAGCTTTTACTTTAAAAACAAGGGAAAAGCACGAGAGGTTCTCCAGTAAATGTTAAGGATGAATGTTTAGGTAGAAAGTACAACATAAAAGTAAAAGCGTCCACAAGACGTATTGCCTGGCAATGTTTGATGTTGTAGATTGTGATGTAGTGATTTGCAATATATTGCAAATTGATACGTTGTTTCTCTCAGCTAAAGTCTCTTCATTCATCTGTGTGTGTATCTGTCTACAATATAGATCTATAAGATGCATTCTGTTGACCAAGAAAAGATGGATGGAGGGATGACATGTTTACTCACATGAAGCAGGAGAACGGCAGCGAGGAACGACTGACCCTGACAATAACCAATTTCCTCGTCATAGACAGAGTAGGCCTGTTAGGAAAAAGGGAAAGGAGACAGGGGAAAAAATTACTTTGGTTATTCTCTCATCCAGAAATCCTAGACATTAAAGGGACTCTTACCTTTGTTGCATTTTTACACTTTTTGTGGATAAGGTTAAATTGGTATTAATAAGGTAATGACACTCTAAAATGCAAGACAGACCCACCAGGAGTTAAAACAAACAATTATTTCACTCTCGTAATATTTAGTGAAAACTTCAACCAATACAATTCTTCGGACCGAAGGACCTTATTGGCCGACAGACCTGTCTGTTTGCTGCATGGAAACAGACAGGAAGCCCGTCTGCTTCTTGTGGCGCATTCGGGCCCGCGTCATCAAGGCGCGTCCTCAACTATAGGGTTTGTTTTGATTCCATGGCAGACAGTAGCGAGTAGCGACCGTATCGACCGTAGCGACTGACGATGGCAGACCAAAGTGGTCCACGGCGTACTGAAAAAGCCGCTCCCAGGGGGAAAAACAAAAGAAAAAACACCGCGGATGGGAACGAGGGGGTGGGGCATTGGAGGAAGGCGGGATGATTCAAATGTGCTGTAATTCTCAAATGCAACAAAGGTAAGAGTCCCTTTAATAAATATTCTTTAAAATGAAGGAGTTGATGCTGTATTCTCGCAACTGCCACTTTCCTCTGTGTGTTCCCTTTCACTTTAACATGATCTTGGAAAAACAAATATAGGAATAATTCACCCTCCCTGGGCCCATAACAATAAAGAAACACATTCAACATACATACTTTTTGACATTTTCATAATTTTTTTTTTTATGTCTATATATTTATCCTTTTTGTGTATTTTATTCTCTCCTCTATCTCGGCTTGTTTTACTGTTCGATTACTATTCTCATGTTTCCTTCTTGTATTCCTGTGTGCAGCTTTCTTTGTAACCGTCACATAAACTACTAGATATATTTCCCAGAGGATCAACAAAGCATCTGTCTATCAAAACATCTCTATTATCTACATCCTGGAGGGAAGAATTTAATTTCAGAGTTGTGATAAATTAACAATTATGCTTTTTGGAATTGAGCAGAATAATGACTTGTGATGTGATAATGGCTTCACTTACAGCTGAATTAATCTTAAATACACCAGGCGGATCAACATTAGTCTCTCGAACACTAACACCCACGTAACCAACTATTCAGTGGGTGGGTTGAACACAAGCCGAACAGTGCTTGGCTCACACAGGTGCTAATGACCTCAGAAACTACAGCATCACCACGGAAGTGACATCCCTGATGCAAGTGTGAATATCTTTCTCTCATTGAATGGATGATGTGATCCAAAGGCTTGTTTAGTGGCGCTTTGTCGAACCAAGATGAATTAAAGAACAACAGCTGATTTTCCTTTCTAATCCCTGAGGTGCTGGAAATTGGCAAAGGTTACTTAGGAGTCAATTTAATTGTGTTTTAGGTTCACAAATACCTATATTCATAGTCACACAGGTACCAACGTCTGGGGGCAGCACATTTCAGCCACATTAGATATGCGAATCCAGTGAAGCAGCTGCGTATTTAATGTCTTGCACTCAGGCAGTGGGAGGGGGGATGAGTGTCAGCTGACATTTTAACAGTCCGTCATTTTACCTCCTACATAAAGCATTATTTATGTATGGGTATGTTGCTAGAATGACTTTCTGTCTAACAGAGGTAAGGATAAGAGATCAAGAAGAGCAATTAACTGTTTTTGACTCATCCTGAAATATGACTTTCTTGCGCCCGCATGGATTGGTCATATTTTTGATATCCACTGGAATTTCAGCTGCATCTTTTGAAAAAATATTTTGGAGACTGTGACAAGTCATGTCATTTTATCTTAAAAGCTTAGTGCCTTGTTGATCTTCCGGACGTCAGTAGTCTTATCACTCTAATGTGAAGGCTGTCAGAGCATCAGTATACAGATGACATTTCCTCAGAGATCAGATCTCTCTAATATCAGGATTTTTCCTTCTTTCAGAGGAATTACCGTGGAGGCTTTGTTCCTCTGTTCTCCCCTATACAGCTAATTCTCTGTATCTAATAATGTAACACCAATATTTGATGTCCACTTAAATAAAAAGACATTCTGAGGACAAGTGCATAGGCATACAGGAAAAATAAATCACAGTACTGTCCACTGGCAAAATATGGAAAGTGTACTATACTGTTGCACGGGATAACAACTCTATATTAGACACAGGCATTTATTTCAAAAAGACAATGGAGCTCTTAACCTGCAATAACCGTTTTCATGGCACCAACAACATAAAGCATGCGGATCATTCACCATGGAGACAAGCTGCCACTAACAGACCAAGCAAAGGTTGGGGATGGAAAGACTGATTAAATGATTCGTCAAAGCCTGATTAATGTTGGACAGTAAAGAAACTTAGTCACACCCTAACATGGACTGCTCATACTTTCCAAGCTTTAACTGTCTTTACAGATGGTAAGAAACCTTTTTAGTTTATTTATTAAAGTCAGAACTAAAAGAGCAACCTTCAGATGACGGTTCAGGACCAGCGCTGTCTCCCAACCTTCCGGGCTGCTAATGAGCAATCACAGTGTTAACAGGGATCCAGGGAGGAGGCTTAACTGCCTCAACCATTCAACCTTCACTTTGTGTAACTTGTTTGGAAGCATTTAAACAAAAAATCCATCATAGTTCCAATTCAGTAGGCTAAATAATAATAAATAAAATATATATGGCCAAACTCAGTTTGTCTGAAAATCCCAGTCCTCATTTGTAATGCCTGGTGTTCCCCACCAGGTCAGCACAAGCAGGAATAAGCATAAACCCACTGAACACAAAATATTTCCATTAATAATAATCACTATAACTAGATGGTTGTCATCCTGGTATAGTGTGATGGTGGTGGAGCTTAAGAAAACACAATTTTACTTCAACATTTTCAAATATTATGTGGTTTTCAGCCTTTATCCAAAGCAACTTTAAATAACTAAGCTGGTAAAACTTCAATATCTTCCTGACAGTCATGCTGGCAGGATTCTGATGCTTTGATATATATGTTAACTATAACTATATATATATAATACTTATATTATAAACCCACTATTACATGGGGTTAAAAGACTATTACCCCATTTCCATGCTTGAAAAAATTTGTGTGGACGTCCAGAGCTACATTGCTGATCTGTTCAGCTAATTTGAAGCTTGATGTGGAGGTAATGGAGAAGTCTTGTGGAGCTGTCTTGAGTGTAATCTACAAGCTGACATGCTTGATGGAGTGTGGCATTCACACTTCCCCAACTCGGTTTGGAGAAGTGCATGCTGACAGATGGATGGGGGAGGTCCTGGTGGGTGAAATTTAAATTAGTTAGCCTGATGCGGATAATAGGCTCAGAGGGATAGATTATTACAATCTATAGTTTCTCCTAACCAATAAGTATGCGTTTTACTTTCTATACAAATTTTCACAAAATGTTTCAGAAGTCAAACTGTATAAACAGTCATTGATTTGGTGAAAAGTGAAGATGAAGTAACAGCTGATATCATCCAATTCTTATGGGTCAGACGATAAATAGTTCTGGCTTTTATTCTGAGGAATACAGGGCAGTGGGAACAATTAATTGATGTTTAACTTTGTTGACATCACAAAGGTTTCAGCTTCTACAGTATAAGGCTTTAGCTGATGCCAGTTTATCTCAAGATATAGAAAAGAAACCTCAGGTACCTCAGGCCGACAAAAGAAATGCTGAATGACAGATTGCACTGACTGAAAGAGAGTCTAGGCCACATGTGGAGTCATGGCTTCAGGTCTCTGTTGCAACAGTGACTATTAGTGGGCATCTGTGCTGTCAAAGTGTCCTTGAACACGATAATTAATATCTGAACACTCCAGACAGGTGTTTCATCGACTTTATTAAAAAGGTATGTAAACTAGCTGAAAGGGATATTGTCTCAGTGGTAAAAGTATTGAATAACAGTACATGTGAAAACATTCACATTTTGACTGTAAATACATTTTCGTCATTTACATTACTTGTTCAGTTTAAGGTAGAAACATTTACTTGTCTTTATAGGTCAAGGGTCAGGTCAGCCAAACCTTTAGTTTTTGCAGGCATGCTGTTTACACGTATGAGAAATTCTGATCAGAATGGCGGTCACCAGGCTATAAACTATTATCTTGAATAACATGTGGATGGAAATACTCAGTGATCACTGGGATACGCAACATTAGCTCAGTTGATGAGGTATGTTAATGCGTTATCATGTTTGCTTTTTTTCCCCAGCTTTGTTTGAATTCTGTTTCCATGGAAATAGAGAAGAGACCTTCTTCATCTATTTATCTGATAGTCACAGGTCCTGGATCACTACTGCAGCTGGGAGAACAATATTCTCCTCCCTCCCTGAAAACCCACTGTTAGTGTTATTCTTGAGTTAGACACTTAGCCCCTGACTGCTGCAGCAGGTCCTGTGAGAGACCAACAGCAGACAGTCTGAGGTTGTACAGGTTAGCTGGAAGTGTGTTCCTGAGTGGAGCATTAACAGAATGAAGCGTATTATCACTGAAAAAGAACATGGGGCTCAGGTGACCTTCCCCACAGAATAAAGGTTAGAGAATAAGACTCCAGGCTTATTACTGAGTAACATATGAAGATGAATATAAACTTTGTCCTGGATCCTCTGTGCCTATAACCCACTCCTGCCTCAAGATCCAACCAACCTTATCAGCAGCAAATCTACATGGATTTGCATACAAATGAAGGCGGGCTCGCCACTGACCTAGTTGGGTCTAAACAGGATGCTAACCCTTCCTGACAGGTTCTCCCTGAGCGCTGACTGGCCATACTACACTTCTGCATCACCAGGAAAAATATAAAAGGAGGAAAAGTTCAACTTCATCAGTCTACAACTACCTTTTATCATGAATATGTCTATTGTACAGAATCTGTACTTGTGTAATACGTACAGCTTCCTTTTGAATCCTTTCACAAATTTAGCTTTGTGTGCACACATTTCTGTTCATTACATAACTACTGAGTGAAACTTTTAGCATCTAATTAGTGTTTGCATCAGTTATTTAAACATGTCTCTAATGATAAAAGTATACATTTTCATTTCACTGCCATGCACTCCCTGTCACATATATATATATATTTTTTGTATTAAATTATTTTTCCATATTTGACGAATCTAGTAGCTGATGTTGTGGCAGGTTAGGTAAAAGTGCTAATAATCGACACATGAACATAAAGAAAATGTACAGGAGCTGTGTGTGTGTCACATTTAGTGTATTCTGTTTTTGACAGAGCTGTGGGATATACTGGACTTCAGAGCAACGCAAGGTCATCTGTGCATCAAAATCCTCTTTGTTGAGTTCAGAGCTGCAGGACAGTGACAGAGATTAAGACTGGCTTTAATACATTACAGTGATGCTGACCTTGGCATTTGTCGGAATAAAATTTACCGTGTGTCCTCTCAGGACGTGAGTCCACTGGGAGCCTCACCTTATAGCATTTATTTTACTTTTCCATTTTAATGGTGAGGAGGCACTGCTGCTTTGTCTTATTTTGTCACCAAGCTGGTGGCTGATCCACGCATGGTCAGCAGAAAGGACTTCTCATTACTGTACGTTTCTATGTTTTCAATATATTATAGCATTTGACATTATCAAATACTAAGAATGTGTTATACATGGTAATTCATTTGAAGGCATTTATCAACATGGTTGAATCTCCAAGATAATGAAAAAGGCTTTGAATACATAAACTTTACAAGTTCTCTCTAAAATACTTTCTCTCTTAAAAGCAGTCACAGACTTCGTGATCCTCTCTTGATGGTCACGAGCGCCCCAGGGCTCCCTTCTGGGCCCCTCCTACTTATTATGTACCTACTACCTCTGGGTTAAATTCAAATGATAATCAGCAATGCACTTCACTGTTATGCAGATGACACCAGGCTCTATATATCTACCGAGGCTTCTTTTACTCTCCAGCCCACTTGTCCTGATTATTTACTAGAAATCGAATCCTGACTCTCCTACCATTTTCTTAAACAAGAAATACAATGTAGGTTGTCATCTTGGATAGTACATTATCTTTCCAAGCACACGTTTGAAAGATAGTGTTAACAATGTTGTCTTCATACTTCTATCTGTGCAATATTAATTGCCTCTGTCTATCGCGTGCACCTAGCGGCACTCACTGCTATTCTCAATCAAACCATTACTACATCCCCTGTTGACTATTGTAACACTGTTCTCTATGGTCTTTATACAAACTCCATTTGGTTTAGAATTCAGCTGCTCGTGTTATTACCAGAACTGCTTCCATAAAACATATTACTCTTGTTCTCCAGCAGCTCACCACAGCATCTGCTCACTTAACTACCATGGGGTCGAGAGAGCCTTTGGTCATTCTGCCCTTGCCTGTGATCCCTCTATCAAATTCACAATATTAAATCTCGTTTCTATTGGTTGTTGTGGGATTTTTTGACCTTTTTGATTGACTCTAAAATGTAGATGCATTGTAGCCTGTCTGTCTTGTTGTGTGCTTTGAAAGGCGCCTATAATAAAATAAAGCTATGGGATATTTGCATTTTTTATGTTTATATAGTTTAGTCTTTTCAGATCCCCTGCAAAGCGTCAAAGATCAATCAGCCTGGCAGCACAATCAAAATTGTTTAAATGATAAATGTATTCATGGTTATCATATTTTATATATATATAAATTATATATATTTTATCTTTATTAATTATCTCCCAAAATCATCCAAATCTAAACTTTGCAACATATCTTTCTGAATCAAATGGTCAGAAAGATAATTTAGTGGGAGCCACTGTATTTTCCCCCTTGAATTAGAGGAAAAGAGAAATTACCACTGAGGGGTTTGACGTCCTTTATGTTATGTAGGAAAGATTCATGGTGATGTCTCAGTAAAACGCGGGTTCTGTCAATCATTTATAGATTTTTGAGCCAACTTTGAATGCCAAGCAAATTCTTACTGAGCCTTGCCAGACCACAAAGAAAAAAAAAGCTAATAGTTGGCTTGTGAGGGACATGCACAAATTTGAAAGGTTAAGCACTAGTTTTAAAATTAACTTATACTCTCACAGAATTACAGTACTGTGCCATCCATTGCAAGTTTGATCTAAGTTCAGTTCCTTGTCATTTCAAAGTATTTGGATGTAAATGAAAGCCATCTCTGTTGCTCAATCAGTGTCCCCTCCAAAATCGAAAAACAATAATCTCACCTTGCAGATCTTGTACAGTGAATCCTGTCCATCTCCGTCAGAGTCCTTGAAGTAGTCGTGTGCAGGGAAGGTGCGGTGGATGTCGCGGGTGATCACACCTTCCTGGGCTGAATCCTGCAACACACATTGAGTACATGCTTAAAACATGTGACCGGGAATATCGACGTCTGTTTATTCTGATATCAATGTTTTTTCAATTCACTGATGACGCTCTGTATATACATTACAAAAGAGGGCAAGTAAAATGACCAAATATATTAATCACAGCTATGATGCAGAGCGTGTGTGTTTGTCCCTTTCCTCCTGCAACAGCACTCCCCAGGCCTCAATCACATAGTCTTTGTAATCCGGAGCCACGGCAGAGTACACATACATACTCACATACCAAACATGTTTTCCTGTGTGCTTCTCAATTACTAACACACATACATACACAGGCAATCTGCCATTTCCTTCTCACTTTCTAGTCTCACACAAACACAGCGAGTTGCACACTGTCACACACACACACAGTACAAACAGAAAGCAGGGAGAAGACTGGCAGCGCAGCATTCTCCAACAGCTCACTGCAAGCTGCAGATAAACCAAGCCTGAGCCTGACTGACCTTGATGTGTGTTTGTGTGTCTCAGAGACAAACTGTGAGACTGTGTGCACAAGAGCAAGTGTGAGTGAGAAATTTCATCTTTCATGCTTCTCCCCTCTCCTTGTTTCCCGACAATAGAGAGAGGAGAAGGGGGGGTATTAAAGTAAGAGGGGGAAGGCAGTTTGCTACACGTTTGGTAATCATTGCAGATTTGTCATGCTTTTGTTGTGAAAGTTCAAGAGGTCCCTTATTTTGCACGGGAGGGAGGACTGTGGTCTTTGTCCCCAATCTCTTTCACTGGAAGGGGAGGAAGGGATTTCTTAATGGTCAGCGTGAAGAGGAGGAATGATCACAGCAAACACAACCTGTTTAAGTGTCCATATGGACATAGAAACGTGTTTCCATATACTGTACATACTGATGCCTAACCGTTGTTGTAAGACTGACTTAAAAACTGTAACCTGTCAGAATTTATTTTATTTAGTTTGGACATTTAAAAACATCTATATTGTAAGTTTTGCTGTAGCTTTGTCATTTTTGCATATTGATAACTAAAAAACAAGATTTAAATAAAGAAATATTATAAATCGCAAAAACAGAACCAGCCACAACTAAAGGTCTATGACAGAATACTGACTATTGAAAATAATATGTCACACATTTTGTGACATTCTGTGAGGACTCCTGGATTATGTTTGGTATTAGATTCAACAATCATCAAAATATAACTCTTGTTTGCCATGTTATTAGAAAATCCTACACTATGCTTATTTTGTACATGTATCCCCACGTGTGTGCACACATACACACAGCAAAGGGTTTGATAGAGGCTGCTGGCACAACTGTGTGTTATGCTCTAATGAGATTTGTCGCGCGGAGGTGGTGTGTGATTCTGTGAATTAAATGGAACTAACAGTTTTACATTGTGTTCCTTATGCGGCAAAGAAGAAGAGAAGCAGTTCCTCAGGAATGAAGGCTGTGACTCTTTTTGTATGTGTTCGGGGATTGTCTTAACCTGGCAGCACCAACCTAGAGAGAAGTTTAATCAATTATTCAGCAAGTAAAAACATTACTTTTAAAATAATTAGAGACTCATGATTAATGTATTACTCTTATGAGTGGGTCCATCAATAAACTCATTCACGACACTGTAATTACCATGGCAATATCAGCGAGCACCACTCAGAATCTGGTTGACAGTGGAAGTTGTAAACACTTTGATTTAATAAACCATGCATGCCTCTAATAATTAACAGCCTCATTACTCAAAAAAAAAAAAAACAGCACAAAAAATGAGGATAGGACGTCCTCTGTACTCTGCTTGCTCTCCCTTATACTTCCCTCCTTGTTGGGAAGCATTTATATGTCTTCTCTCTATTCTGTCTCTGCATTTTTCATTATCTTCTTAAACTCCCATCTCCTTTATTCCTCTTGTCATTTATCTCTTCCTGTTCCCTACTGCCATCTTCTCCCCTCTTTTCTACTTCATCTTCTAAAGAGCCATCTCTTCTATTTCATTTCCAACTCTTCTTCCCCTTTTCTTTAAATTCCATCACATTTCTGCTTCCCCCTCCATTATGCCCCATGTGTGTCCCTCATCCTCCCACATTTCCAATGCAAGAAGCATACATGAAAATACATTTAAGCCCTATGGTCTCAATATGCATTTCTTGAGTGATGGTTCACGCATTTCCAGCACAAACGTACTATACCTGCTATTAAAAGATCTGAATAACGGGAGCCTTGCTGAGCTTAGAAAAAAAAATACTGTATGAATTTACTGTACAGAAGTCTGTAGTTATTACTGTTTACTAGGTGTAACTGTGATATTTACAAAAAATATCACATTTTGTAATGTTTTGGGCTTCAATAGTCTCAAGGGGAAAAGAGGAAGGTAAATGGAAAATACTTATTCTCATTAGTTTAATATCATTATTGTAAAAACATTTTGCTCCATATATATTTTGATAAAACTGTCACTATCACCACAGGCTCAGAATAAGTGAGATGTGTCACTAACATGCACATATTCACTATACAGTCTCTTAAGTTAATTCTGCTCTGTAAATGTGTGTGTGTGTGCGTGTGCGTGTGCGTGTGCGTGTGCGTGTGCGTGTGTGTGTGTGTCTGTGCTGAAGCTGGTGAATCTTTGGGAGGCTGAGGTGCTCTGGAGAAACTGCAGCCTCATCAGCAGCATCACTTCTCAATCAAAGTGCTCCAGTTGCTGTTATGCACTGCATTAGTTCAAACACAAGTCAGATAATTCACCACAATTCTTCCTCCTGCAGTGTAACCCTATAGGTCTATGAACACAGGTACATCAACACAACAGGCCCTAAAGGTTTGTCTGTTTGTTCCTGCGCTGAACAGTACTGGCTCAGATAGTCAGGTTGATCCCACTGATGCCTCAGAGACTCTGTTCAGATTTGTTATTATAACCCCATCACTCTGGATGTGGTCATACTGTTTTCCCTGTGTGAACACAAATTTGTCCTGTCTCTCCCTACTTGTGTAGCCAAAAAGCACACAAAAAAAAACGTTTTATCACACACATCTGGGTAAAGAACATCATGATTTGCTCTTTTCAGGAAGGAACAGAAATGTGAATGTTTGCATATAGAGCGGGGAGGGAAACGCATTCTGGACCCATTTTCATCTTCTGAAAATGAGGAGAGAGTTGGATGTTGTTGGTGACAGTTAGAAGCCGAGAGCTCAGCAGCGTCAGCACTGCCTCCATCATCCAAAAGATCTTTAGTCTGGAAATCGCTATATCATCCCAACAGGAGAATTAATGGAGAGAGACAGAGGTATCCAGAAGACTGTTAGCCATGTGTTAGTTCCATTTTCAGACAGGGGTATAAGGACAGGGGATGTGTGGCTGCAATAGAGAGGCAGTATCATGTCTGAAGAAAAGACTTGGCTCCAGGTAATCGTCTTAGTTTGTATTTTCTTCTTTTTGATCTTAAAAAAAGTGGACGCTGGGTGGTTTATGGTGTGATGATTTACACCAGTAACAGGAAGGATTGTTTGATTCTTCCCGAGGGGCAAAACCAGTGCATGCAAATTTCACTAAGCTGTTCCAGAGGAGTGACAAGGCAAGACTATAGAAGCCTATTAGACCGTAAAGCCAGTGTAAAATAGGACTATATACAGATATTCATAAGAGCATGCCCCGCAGTCCAAACACATGCACACAAACAATGTGCACTGCTGAATGCAAGAAAGCACAAAAGTCCACGGAATCAAGTAGATGCAAACTTTCCTCCTGACATTTATCTGTCAGTTGAAACCATCGAATATTATATATCATTCCAGCCCACATACATACACTGTCCTTATACCATAAACAGATGAGCCTAAATGCTATACATCAGCACAAAATACAAAGTACATATAATAAATATGGAAGGATTAAAAAAGCATTAGCACAAGCAGGGAGATTACATCAACACTGTACAGTATCAATCTGAATTTGATGTACTGTGTGTGTGTGTGTGTGTGTGTGTGTGTGTGCACGTGTGTGTGCACGTGTGTGTGCACGTGTGTAACTGTCAGATTTATCCCCCGGTGGCTTTTAAACTGACTGACTGAAGGCAAGAAAGGAAAGGAGATGGAACCAAGGAAAAAAAGAGTGGGAGAGGAAAAGAGCAAGGGTGGGAGAGAGAGAGAAAGAGAGAGAGCGCGAGAGAGAGAGAAAGAGAGAGAGCGCGCGAGAGAGAGAGACAGTGAGAGATCAAGACAGATAACACAGAGGAGAGACGGACTGAGACAGAAGTTGAAAAAAAGGGAGATAAAGAGAGGGCAGGGGGATACGTACACAGAGGGGAATGAGAGGCTTCCTCTAATTGTAGCCTGGGGGCTTGTTGGGCAGACAGACCATTACTCAGACCTCACCAACAGGTAAACTACTTAACACATGCGGCTAAAAATAAAATCTGCTGATGTGTCCAATGTGTCCAAACCTGTACTCCACCTCCGCAACCTTCCACATTCAATATCATTTAATCCAGAGAGTTGGATGGTTTCCTCTGCAGAAAAAAACTGTCTGGAGAACCATTATAGCCATATAAGAGCATGTAAGGCATTCTATGTTTTGTACAAATGCAAAACATTATGAATGTTATATATTACATTAGTGTGTACTATTGCATGACTTGAATATATACATTTTTATGCTGTATTGCTGTATTTGTTTAGCTTTTAAATTCAATTAAGAATTAGGATTAAACTAAAGACTCACATGTTGTCCAAGGTTTTTAAACATCCTTAGTGATGCTTTATTCACTTCTCAGCCTAACTATATTTTTGTAGTTTTCTTTTTATTGTATTGTACAGCACTTAGCATTCAGTTCTAGCCACAACATACGAGAAAGAACAGACTCAGACTCAGTGGCTGAAACTAAACTGCATCGGCTGCTGTAGTCAAAGTAGTAAAAGGGCAGATGCTTGAGGGGGGATATTTTAAATGTTAATCACTTCCTCGGGAACTCTGCCTTCATTTAAATTAAGCTTGAAGGCAACACAAGTGAACACCTGTCATTTTATGATAAAACATTTCATTCAGAGGTGGGTACAGCTGAGATGACACCGGAGTGGTTCCATGTCAAGTGTGCTCCTGCAGCAGACAGTTAAAGTCCCCCGTCCACTTCTTGTTTGCCTTCCAGCCTATTAGGCCATGTTACCTTCCTCCGGTCTCCAGAGGGAGGACAGATAAAACCGGGCACCTTGAGGACCACTGGACACTCACCTGAGGTCAACTGACATTGATGACCAGTGACCTTAGTGAAGTCTAGCCATGCTGTCCCTCTGCAAGTCCCTGCAGTATCAGGTAGACAGGTTAGGTTTTTCCACTGAAAGAATACCATGATGTACCTACAATGGATCTATTACTACAGTGTACTGGGGTACACTATGAGGACTCAGTAAGACTGTCACTGAATAGAGGAAAGGGGAACAGGCATTTGCACTTTACAGTAAACCTAAACATGCTTCAGATGCATCACCAACCCATTGTTAGTGCATAAATAACTACTGAAGAGATACTATCCGAGCACAGCAGATGGAGTAAGGATATGGAAAAGATACCCCACATGTTCAGAATTCTAGTTTAAGCAAGCAAATGGTGCAGTGTGTATCCAAAAAGATCAGTTGACTGATAACAATTGGCTGATATTGTCCTTCACAGCAAATCCGTACAATACTTCGTCAATATTAAAACTTTTATTTTACAGAGTAAGAAACGTATAAAAGATTTATGCATTTAGCATTCATTATTATATTTTATATCAACAAATGTATCTTTATTTCTTAAATTCAAGCTCTACAAATTTGGCTGTATTTGTGTTTTCTTTTTACCCATAGTTTTTTTAATGATAATCTCTGTGGTTAAACTGTAAAATCTCCAGCCAAATTTACAAGAAATGGTAAACGCCTTGATAAGACACCTTAGGAATCACTGCCAATTTGTATGTGTTGGCGGATATAACGCTATTTGAATTTTTCTTACAGCTTTGCAAATGAGCCGGGCAGCAAACAGTGTTGCTCAAGAATGTTTGAAGGAGAGGAGTATGGCTGTGACTGATTACATGAGGTCACTTACATCCATGTGACATCAATGTGACACTAAGGACAGTTGTTTGTATGCATGTATCGAGGCTAAATCATTTTTGAACAGAGGACATCTAAGAAACAAAAGTGAGTACATTTTATGCCAACACTTAAAGTGTGCTTCACAGCACAAGGTTAATATTTTGCTTTAGAAGCATGAGTCAGTCTGTCTATCAACAGCAATCCTGTCAAAATGTCCTTGAGCAACATAATGAACCACCTACCTGCTCTCACATTCTCACTCTCTCTGAATGTAAGTGCCAGTGCAATGTTTAAAATGAATAACCGCACTGCGGTTGTACGCCTGTGACAATCAGTGCTGTGTCCGTGTACATATTTCTACATGCTTCTTTTCAAGATTCATATAAGGTCACTGTGACCTTTGACCTCTGAAACATAATCCCTTTATCAGAAAATCTTCGTTACAAGTGCCAATTGATCAAAAGTTGAAGAAATCAAATCAAATCAAAGTTTATTGTCACATGCACCAATGAAAGCGTCATCGGAGCCCTCAAACACTTGAGATCTCACATTCAAGGGCCAAAAAACATGATCTTTGACCACCCAAATCTTATCAGTTGATCTTTGAGTCCAAGTGAACGTTTGCACCAAATTTGAAGACAATCCCTGAAGCCGATTTCAAGATATCATGTTCAAGAAAAAAATAAATATACACTCCTGATCAAAATCTTAAGACTCAAAATGAAAAAAGAAGAAATGGGAACAAGAGCCCAAAAGTTGTTAAAGTGTCAAAAACTGACTCAGTAATGATTAGCTCCAAGTGGTGAAGATGGCTTCACGAAGGGCATCCACGGTCTGGAACTGAAGTCCATTTTTGTAAACTTCCCTTGCCATCCGTCCCCAAATGTTCCCAATTGGATTAAGATCAGGGGAACACGCAGGATGGTCCAAAAGAGTGATGTTATTCTCCTGGAAAAAAGTCTTGGTCAGACGGGCATTGTGAATTGGAGCGTTGTCCTGCTGAAAAACCCAGTCGTTACCACACAGACGAGGGCCCTCAGTCATGAGGGATGCCCGCTGCAACATCTCCACATAGCCAGCTGCTGTTTGACGCCCCTGCACAACCTGGAGCTCCATTGTTCCATTGAAGGAAAAAGCACCCCAGATCATGATGGCGCCCCCTCCACTGTGCAGCGTAGAAAACATCTCAGGTGGCATCTGCTTGTCCTGCCAGTAACGTTGGAAGCCATCAGGACCATCAAGGTTACATTTTTTCTCGTCAGAGAATGAAACTTTCTTCCACCTTTGAATGTCCCATGTTTGGTGCTCCCTTGCAAAGTCTAAATGGGCAATTTTGTGGCGTTGAAGGAGACGTGGCCTTTGAAGACGTTTCTTGTTTTTGAAACCCTTCCTTCGCAGGTGCCGTCTGATGGTTATTGGGCTGCAGTCAGCACCAGTAATGGCCTTAATTTGGGACGAGGATCGTCCCGTGTCTTGACGGACAGCCATTCGGATCCTCCGGCTCAGCGCCGGTGAGATTTTTTTGGGTCTACCAATTGATTTTTTTGTTCCATAACCCTGAGGATCTTTTAAGAAATGCAAAATGACTGTCTTACTGTGTCCAACATCAGCAGCGATGGCACGTTGTGAGAGGCCTTGTTTATGCAGTTCAACAATCCTACCACGTTCAAAGACGGTCAGCTTTTTTGCCTTTGCCATCAAGAGATCTTCACAGTGTGATTACTTGTCGGGAAATGACATGGAATCGAAATTTTTGCACAGATTTTGGCTTTTAAAGGCTGTGGTCTTAAACTTTTGATCAGCTGATGAACAGCCTATTTGAGTTAAATTGTTGTTTTCAATAAATTGCCTGCTCACAACTTTTGGTCTCTTGTTCCCATTTCTTCTTTTTGCATTTTGAAGCTCTACTTAGAACCTTCCTAAGATCCAACAGTGCAAAATGCAAATTCATGCAATTTTTTAACTGGTCTTAAGATTTTGATCAGGAGTGTACTTCGTGAGGGAAAGGTGACCTTGACCTTTGGTATATTTGTATCAAATTTGAAGAAATTAGCTCATGGCATTCCTGAGATGTCATGTTCACGGCAATGGGACGGACAACCCGAAAACACAATGCCTCCGGCAACTGGCTGTCGCCGGCACGGAGGCATAACAATTTAAATGTAGAAACTCTGAGGCAGCTCCATCACCTTATTATACCATTGTGGAGGAAGCAGTGAGCTATTAAGTTACTCTTCCCTTCTCACAGTTATGTAACTCCTTGGTGTGGATGCTTGGGGCCCACGGGTGCTGGCTGGTGAACCCCTCGACACAGAGGCAGCCAGGCTTTGCAAAACCAATGAGGTGGGAGCGAAGGCGCCAGCCAGGTTCAGGCAGCTGCACACTCAGAGCACACAAAGTCCTGAAGTGACAGCCCGGCCAATCAGAGATGATGCTGCTGGCGTTAAACCACTGGAGGCAACCGTGAAGACAGATTGCTGGATACAAAGTCAAACTCTGTGTGCAAAATAATTACAGGAGGGAACACAGCCAGACAGGAAAAACAAAATGTTTTACGTAACAACTTCAGAAACTGCCACTCGTAGAAAAACTGTGATCACTGGATAAGATATTTCCAGTCTGTAGATGGAATGCAGAAAATGCGATAAATCCGGATTTAACATTGTATTATAACATGACATCTAACAACAATAGAGGATTTAATAAATACTGTCTACCCCTACTGTATTCTCCGATACATGCCAATAGCCCTAACGTACAGTTCCTGACAAAAGAAATAATACACCACATACCATTAGACATTTCAGCATAGCCTCCTGAAAGCAAATATGATATTGTGGTGGGAATATCTCTGGTCAACCGCAAACAAACACCACTAGAGTAATTTATTTGCAGACCAGCTGATATTATTCATCTAGAATATTCTGAATAAGCGAGCCAGCAGCTCCCTGCTGTTATGTGAAAGTGTGAGAACAAGTGGGTTGTACTAGTTTTGAATCAGCATCAACATATTGAGTTTTATCCCATTCAAATTCACAAAACTTTGAACAGAAACCTGCATCATTTCAATTCAACTCTATTAAAACAGTGTAATTAAATTTGCGTAGGTGGTTTAACAGCTCCCGACTGCAGGTTTCACAGCAGGTTTTACAGTAAAACACAATCCTCAAGCCAATGAGACAAATTATAGCACTGCTTATGTGTTACTCATCTCCATTCAGTGTTTAACCTAATTATTGATCCTCTCCTCAGTCAGCAGGCTCATCAGGGTTTTCTACCCCTTCTCAACGTGGCAAAGTGGTGGATCAAATGCACACATTCAAGGCACTTTGACACCGTGTCTCAGAGAGGAGTCAGGGAGCGAATGTGCCATCTGAGCCTGGTATCATATTGACTGGGGAGTATTGCGCTATGGGCCGTGTCAGAGAACAGAGACGGGGATGGACCAGCAGCATGGTTAAAGAGCTAAATCCCAGAGGTCCTGCAAGTAAGAGTCCGCATGAAGCAGCATTGTTTCTTTTGTTATGGACATCAAAGATATTTAAACCGAAGGGTTCTGTTATGATAAAGATTCTATGAGAATCGAGATAATAGAGAATGAATAGTTAGCACGAATATAAAGGGAAGGATAAATTACTTAAAGGGCAGAGAGGGAGGCATGGTGAGATAAGACTGGTTGCTAAATTACAGAATATTAGAGTCTCTTCATCTTTTGGATAGACGACAGATTCTTCTATGGAAGGCCAGTACTGAATCTGACTCCTACTGCATTTGGATCACAAACACTTCACATGAATGTGTCTGCCCCCTGGATCCACACTAAAGTCTATTAGGATATTCTCTGACCAATACCACAGCGTTACAAACAAATTTAGTGGAAATCTGCTAAGTTGTTTTTATATTTTACATCCTTGTGAAGGTTATTATGAAATGCTTTCTAGGCAATTTAAAGGTCTGACACTAATTTCCACTGAGGCAACTCCTGGCTTCCTAAAAAAATGAAGGTCTGAGGAGAACACCCTGTGCTGACTGAGGCACAAACTACTGATGTTAGCAGGTAAATTCAATTAGACGGTGATTTTCAACATAGTTGGAACTATGCCCATTATTTTGTCTGACATCACTTTCTTCACAAAGTCCTGACGGTTAGTTTTACTGTTGAGTTTCCGAATAGTTGAGTTGAGCGTTGTGATTCTTTCAGAGTATTTATAAAGCACCTAGATCTGCTTTAAAACCAAAAAAAATTGGAAATAAAACTTTCTACAATATAGGACCTTTAAATGTCATTAAAAAACTTCCCAAATCCCAGATTAATGAGGATTTTGTGTCCAAAACCCCCCAAAATGCCTCGGCCTTATTTTGCATTTAATTCTTAAGAAAAACACACACGGCACTTTAACTTCAAAGTCTTTACTGACTGCGAGTGAGCCAGACCTACTAATGACACCCCCCCTCGCTGCTGACACACCTGGCTCCCTCAAACACTCCTCATTTCTATTCACTTCTGCGGGACACAGTGAGATTATCTATTGGTGTGATATTCAGAGGAAGGCAGTCCAGTAATTAAAAATCAGCTCCCCCCTGAGGCCTTTGTCCTTGGTAGCTGGCGAGGAAGTTTCTGGAGGCTTCCCTGGAGGTTTGAGGGATGAGGGAGGAGGAGGAGGGAGGGGGGGGGGGGGCAACAGCTGGCCCACTTGGCAGATTGCAAATTCATCTGTCTCTGTATCGCTGCCGTGGCATTTTAATGGTCCGGCTGGTTCTGCATTTCAATTTGTGGAGTCGGAATTGCAGACACAGCGTTCGGTTAGAAAGCAAAAAGGACAAATTTCTAATTTTGCTTGCAGTAAATTTGGCGGCAAGCCAAAACATCAGAGAAACACATGACACAATAGACAGCAGCAGGGGGACAAAGAATAGCCCCAAAGCTTAATTGATCAAAAGGATAATAATTTGCAACAGATGGAGAAATCTGATTCCTAATTTTTCTGTAGTTATTCACAGCATGTTAACAATCGTGTAAGAAAATGAATCGGCATGCCCCTGAATCTCACTAACTAGCTCGTCCATATATCCTTATGGAAACCCTGTAAGACACAAAGACAGATAAATGTAGGTTGCTCTGTTTTGCCAAAGAGCCATCAGTTCAGGGCTGTTTTTACGGTTAACTATGGCTAATCTCAACTGGTTGGTCAGCAAGCACGTACCGGTGCCACATTTGTTTGTCTGGCATCATTAAATTATCAGACTTGTGCTGGCTCTGGGAAATCATCTCGGCCTCTCTGCGTTTTAGACTCGCAGCAGCAACTGGAGGGACAGACTGCTAACCCACAACCTGGCCAACACCATTGTGTGTTGGATACTATGTTGTTTGTTTTATTTTATAATATCTGTTCCTTTCAGTTATGAGGACGCGTGTCCACTTCCATCCCTAATTAAAAACCCTCTGGATTCCACCATATTTCTCTTTTGGTCAGCCAGCTGTGTTGCTGGAGTCAATGCTTTGGCAATGGATATCCATTTATTTGAGGGGTGGGACATCTGAAGGAGCATGAAAGAGAGGGTGTATTTGTTTAACTGTTGAGTTCAATCTATATTTCTCTCAGCATCCCTTACTTCTGAGTCACCTAGATGTTCAAATACCCAAAAAGGTTAGTGCACAAAATTGTGCCTTTGCAAAATGATTGAAGAATACGCATGCGGTGAAAAGCATGCCGTACTTTTTGGTCCTCTCTCTCTGCAGCACACACAGAGAGCATCACTGACTGAGGTCAGCGGATTAAGTGCATCCCTCCAGGTATCTGTCATTTTCTGTGTGTTGTGTTTTTTACTGGAGGCTATGAGTCGAATCTCTACTATGCGGAGACAGAAGATCCCCAGGGATGAAACTGGTGGAGCGCAGGGTCAGACAGTGGGTCCATGACAGAAGACGGAGAGACTTTAGTGTGCGTGTGCATATTTATTAACGTGTGAATTGTTCTGTCTGCACGTGGAGATGGGGCAGTGTCTTTCAATCCACATGTTACCTTAATAATAAAAGCCTGTGCAGTCCTGAGATGCAGCTACAACAACAAACACACCAGGAAGTATGTTTTTAGATTCCTTCACTGACACAATTTTACTTCAAATGCATGTTCTGAATAAAAGCTCATGCAAATGAATAAATCAGATGTTGCTATTTGGAGCCATTGTTAAAAATCTTGTTGTAATTGCACATTGTTTATGAACCTCAAATAAATTCTCTGAAACCTTGTTGCTCGTTCAGACTCAGGGTTTCCATAGCGACACACTGCCTCTTAAGTCCTGATTTTCATTTGGGAAAAATCAGGGAGACAATGGAGACACTCAACTGTAACCAGGGATGTGGCTCTGGATATCTGGCAGTTAATTCCATACACAGAGAGACAGGACAACAGCTCACCTGAAGAAATAATATTCCTTTAAAAGTAGGGACTGAATTCATCTTCTTTTGTATGAAACTAGAGGATAGATGTCTCACCATTGTACATTTTTATGACAATAACATTTTCTAATAAATGTATTTATGTACAGTCTAGCAATTTCAGTTAGAATTGTCTCCAGATAATAGGTAAACCAGATTTGCTTATTTTACCCTCTTTTCTTTGTACCCATTATACAATTCTAAACTCTTCTATTTTTCCATTCTCGACCTCACCCTTTGCATTGAGGAAGCTATTGTCCAAGCTGCCAATATACACTCACTGAGCACTTGATCAGGAACGACATACTATTACTGGGTCGGGCCTCCCTTTGCTTTCATAGCAGCCTCAATTATTTAAGACATGGATTCCACATTGTTGGAAAAGGTCTTTTGTGCTTCTGGTCCATGCTGACATGACTGCATCACATCATTTCTGAAGGTTTGTCGTTCATGGCACCAATCCCCTGTTTTAACACATCCCAAAAGTTGTTCCACTGAATTCAGATCTGGTGACTAGAGAGGCCACACATGTTCACTGTAACCAACATTTGCTTTGTGACATTGCGTTATTATGCTGGACGTAGCCATTAGAAGATGAGTACATTGTGGCCATAAAGGGATGCACATGGTCAGCAACAATACTCAGATGGGCTGTGGGATTCAACCAATGATTGATTGGCATTAAGGGGCCCACAGTGCGCCAAGAAACCATTCTCCAAACCATTACAACATCACCAGTCTGGACTGTTGACACAAAGCAGGTTGGTTCCACGGATTCATGCTTTTGACGCCAAATTCTGACCCCACCATCTGTGAGCCTCAGCAGAAATCCTGATTCATCGAGCCAGACTACAGGTTCTTCTTTTTTCAGTCTTCAACTGTCCAGTTTTTGTGAGTGTGTGCCCACTGCAGCCTCACTTTTCTGTTCACTGATGTAGAGTTTCACACCTTCTCACTGATGTTCTACATGAGCATCAACTGAAGCTCCTGACATGCATGATTTTATGCATCGCATTAACCACCAGATGATTAGCTGCTCAGATAATTGCATGACTAAGCAGGTGTACAGGTGTCCCTCACAAAATATTACGTGCGGCCAACACGTAGTTCTACAGATAAGACGGCTTGTGGAAATAACTGACTGTGGTTTCAGTTATAAAAAAGGTAGTATCACAATAATGTCTTCTTGCATTGCAATAAGAGATTCAGGACATTTATGGCTATTTGCACTTAGTTTACACCCCAAATTATTATTTTTTTTTTTTATCCAATTCATTCACTTCCCTTCCTCCAGTCCAAGCGTAGCCGGGCTAAATGCCACAGAGAAAGAACTGGCCATATCAACCATGACCTGAGGCCACTACTGGACTCACTACTGAATAATTGCCTATACACAACCTCAGGATAGAGGGAGATAAAGGAAGAGTGAAACAGGCGAGGTAGAAGGAAGGAAATATGCTAAGGAGCCAAGGGGGTAATTTGACTGATTTATGGTATTTAATTTATCTAAAATGCCCTAACAGAAAATTAGAGAGGCTGGCTGTACATCTGCTGGCAGAGCTTCAGTACCTGAGGTCTGCAGGGAGGTGACCAGTAGAAAACATGTTTGTCCTCCACTGTCCTTCAAGGTGATTGTCTTTGTGCCTTGCATGTATGAACAGCTAGTCCAATAATAGTGGTGCAAATTAAATTATGTGAAGAAAAGTTAAAAAAAATGTAGACGTTCCTTTAGCGCTGCAGCGAGTGAAAGTTTTGCAGCTCAAAAGCTAATGTTTTAATGAGCTCTATTATGTCAAAATAAAATCATTTTCTGTTTATACAAAAGACAGACTGTGGTCCATGGCTCAAAGTGCCAGCAGTGGTGATCATAGTGGTCTGACAGAGTCAACGAGGAAGAGAAGAATAGGATCAATTAGACAAATACAATTAAAATATCTCTTCTGTTTCACACATAAATGCATAAAATTAGACACAATTTCATTTATCATTATGATACCTTCACAGAAGTAACTTGGATGATTGCAATAACACCAAATTAATTCCTTTCTTTTGATTCTCAGATAACCGGAAATTTGACCAACATTAGTTAGCTATAATGGGCAATCACGACTTTTGAAAGCCTACATTCCTCACTTGCTTTAATGCATGTGACAGAAAACCCACATAGTGCATCTGTTACATTGAAAATACAACAGTTTTTGTGTTTATGTCAATAAAATGAAGATAAAAACTGTATTAAATTACTCTCTCACAATAAACCTCAGAGGCTTTACCATGATATAAGAATCAGGGACATCACTCCGTCGGAAGTGGATGGTGATTATGTCTATATTTCTTAAATGTATTTAAAAAATGATTACATGTCAAAAATAAAATATTAAAGTAAATTCAATTAGTTTCCTTTTTTATGTTAATTTAGATTTTCAAATCAAGTTTGTCATGATCTTCATTTAAATTGCACAGTGCTCACTATGATGTGTCTCTGTACATCCACTGCTGTTAAATTATTCAGGGCCTCTGACCATGAGGCAATGACAGAATGGAGAGGTGATTGAGCGTGGTGGTGATGTAGATCACTGCTAGCAGTCTATCACAGATGTAATGATCATTACATTTGTTTAAGTGAATCAATAACTGGCTACTCACCGCAGCTACTGCTGTGGATGCTGTCATTCTAAATTTTAGATTCTGTCAAGTTCTTATATTTCATCTTTTACTTGTAAAATATTGAATAAATTTGCGCCTCCAAGCCTTTATACAATTATGACTAAATCATAAAAAATATGAGATAATTGTTCACTTTAGCATTGACAGTACGATGCTAAATGAACTATGAAAGGGATATGAACTAAACTATCACTTGTTGTAGAAACTACACTTAAGAGCAAGCACCATATATGTCTATTTAAAAAACAGATATCTTAACCTAAACGCCAAATTTTCAGTTCACATACAGTTCAGCCAATATAATTTAAATATGTTTATTATTAGTTGCTTATGTTTTGTATTGTTTATGCTGATTCCCCCTCAGTGTCTTTGGTGTGTGTGTGTGTGTGTGTGCGTGCGTGCGTGCGTGCGATAAATGTCCCTGAATGTGCTTACCTCAGAAAAAGCACAGGAGGTTTACAACTGAGAACACTTAGAGGAGGCTTGTATTCATACACAGACACAAACAGGTTTGGGTGTGTATCACAAAATGTATGATGGCCTGTATTATTTATGACGCTTTCCAAACCTTTAAGCATCACAACAACATGGCCGACGTTTACTCTACAATTTTGGTATAGCACTTGCAATTCTGATATTTCAATTAAAGAATCAGTTCAAATATACAGAAAGAAGAATTTAACTAGGTGACCAGAAAGATAGAAGCAATAAATCAGCAATTAAACCAATCTGGTCCAATCACAGGCCGAGCAGATAAATAATAACCCTGACCTTAATTGGTTTTCATACTTGCCCCTAGCCAGGAGATGAAATGTTGCTCAAGGGTCAGGTAGAATTCCTTAGTTGTGTAGTCAGCATTAAGCAAGAACCAAGAAGAGAATGATGATGCCACAGAGATAGAAAGGACAATAAGTGAAAATTGCAGAATCAGACTTTTTCCAAACTGAAAGTGGAACAGTCAGCCTTACTAGCAAACAGGTAAAACCAACGTGCACATTGGGAGAGTCGAAGCACTTAGACAATATGGGACAGAAAGCTCTCGGTCAAGCATCCACTGTTGGATAGAGAGCCTGTCTACAAAAGGTTATCAAGTCCAATGATGAAATGGAAGGAACAAACTTGTTGGGTCGAGGTGGGTTCAGACACTAAATTGTGGGTTCGGTCACATTGGCCTGGTCACAATGTGCAAAACTATAATCAGGGAAAACATCGGGTTTGGGTTGGGCTCAGTTAGTTCTCTCTCTAAGATTATAATTATAAAGTGAAGGTGTGAGCATGTGCTTTTCCTGAATAGGTGCAAGCATGCTCACTTTTTAAACACATTGGAGGCAATTAATTGATCCATTTCCGTTCATTCCAGGTTGAAATAAAATCATGCAAATACAAACATCCACGCCTCCCAGAGGAGAGATCCTAATGATCCCCTTTTGACAATTAGCTCAAAGCAGTACAGCCTCACACAGAAATGATGCAGCCTCAGTCTAGTAAATGGTTAAATAGATGTTAAGTTAAACACTGCACATAATCTACTGTAAGGACATAGAGCCGGCTACGACTAGGGTAACACCTGTCAGCTCTCAGGCTGCCAGCCGATGTTTTCAAAGACTGAGGCCATGCAAGATGTATGAGGGAGTGTTGGTGTGTGGGCGCAGGAGTGTGTCCTCCTTATGCCATCAAAGGCTTTTGGTGGGTGCCGCAAGGCTTCACCATTAACACACAGAGGCAGGAACTGGCTTCCCCTCCAATTATGACTTCCCAGCCTCAAAAGAGGGTCAGGTGGTCCTTTCTCAATCAGGACGGAAAGAGGAGGAGGAGAGTGGCAGGATGGAAAGGGAAAGAGGAAGTGAGGCGAGTGCTGCCATTTGTGGAAATAAAAGGGAATTCCTGATATAGTGTCAGCCATGAATATTGAGCAGGCCTGGCCCGGGATGCTGTTCTTGGTTTGGCTGATTAATTGTGAGCGGATCCAGTGCTCTTTGGAAGGAGGAACACATACAGATTTTTGTTCCAAATCTACATATCAAAGATAAAAAAAAACTAGTACAGCATCCAAAACTGCCTGCTCTTGAAAGTGTTTGCTGGAATGAAACTTAAACACACTGGATCAACACCAACAATGAAAGGACTCAAGATTGTGTATTTAGGCTTTATGCCGTGCAACATTTTTGATGCAATGAGCATTTTCCACAGCACTGGGAATAAATAGCTGGATACAAGTTTATGTAGCTCAAAATAACAATTTCATAGTGGCTAATCTTGCTGATAATTAGACTATTCTATAGCAATGTAAAATTGTATTTAAAATGTATTTCATAAAAGGTGTGGAAATATAATGAACAGGATTTTTATTGTCATTTATATATTAAAATCAAGCTAAACAAAACAAAAAATATATTAAAAAAATACTTAATCACAAAGTTTAATGACACTACCGACAATTGATAATTACCCATACTACCTAACCACCCACATAGCCACCTTTTCTCTCTCTCCAAGTCTTAATCTTCAGGTCCCACCTTTGAGTTCCTCTTATTCATCTATTTTAAATTGCAAGGTTAAGAAATTGGGATTTCTGGTGCAACCTTCAGGAGCCAGAACTTCTTTGGAAAGTGACTTTAGATTCCACCAAAGGGTTTCCCTCTCTGACAAAATGGCTGTAAAATTACAGGGTGGCCATTTTATCCTAGATAGTTTTTCTCCAAGGAGGAAACGCATAACTTGGGCATTTGATCTGCTTATCAGATAGAAGATAAAACTAAATACATTTTACTTGTCACTAGATTTGCATTATTCATGCAAATACACAGGTATCTTACTTAGATTGATAATTAAACACTAACTAATTAAAAGAATAATTCTCTCTCAAACCATCTTGCTCAAAGGCAGCTTAAAAGTGTTTGCAGAGGCAGGTTTTGGCTTATCGCACAGATCCCATCAAGTCAGGAGAATCAGTCACGAGTCCACATATCAAGCCAAGAGGAGGAAACAAGAGGGCTGAGATCTGGCTAAATGGTGATTGGCAGCACAGACGCACACATATTTCACAAAAGCGACTTCACAAATGTCAATGTCTACTATTTTTTTTAATCTTTATTGGATTGGCAGCAACAGCAAAACCATAACCTTTGACAATTTCAAAATAAAAAAATAGATACTGTGTAATTTAACACACTCTGCCTCCTACTTAAATCATTAGCAGCCTAGTTGATTTAACACAAATGGGTGTGCCACACCTTTGTCAGATTTTTTTTTCAGAATTGTCTTTTGGCTATACAGCAGTTTAAAAACATACACACACTTTACATACAGTATACCCATATACAGTATATTGTGTAAAGGTATAAACATAATTTAATAAATAAATACATGTTGACCTTTAATTAAACTTTTTACTAATCTCTCTATAATAAAAGTCCCTATCAATTCACTTCAAAGTAGGACAACTTGTTTGAACAGTTTTGAGTTTCTAAACACGTCAGTTTGGTCAGTGTAATACAGACACATATTAACAATTTATTTGTTTTAAATATTCAATTAATGGCTTTTGGATATTTGAAACCCTGAACCAAGACACATACATTACATAACCTTCTACAAAATAAAAGCCCAACAAAAGGAATGCATATTTGTGCAACATCTGACCAAATACTGTAATCTCAACTTTAATAGAATATTCCAACTTGCACATTATATGGTAACAACAAAGCTATTGTATTTTAAGGTCATCACAGAATTTTGTTTCCCATCATATATAGTGTTGTGTTGTTGTTTGTCACCAGACTGTAATGATAATACAGCACTAATTTAGACCCAATGAACCTCATCTACTAACTCACGGCACTATGCTCCAAAAGAGCACAAAAAACTCGAGCTATCAAAATGAATATAAAGAAATCACAAGGCTAGGCTGTGTTTTCCTACTGTTATTCTTTAGCTCATATAGGTAAAAAAGGGAAATCACAAGACTCAGACAAATCTGGTGTCTCCTCGTATCTTACAGATATGATGTAGATGTCAGATAATCGAACTTTAACCCACTTGAACATAGGAGTCAGTTTGACTGTGATGAATGATTGACTTGACCCATTATTGGTTTAAGTGGAAACCCTATCTCAAAGTCATGGAAAATGAAATCATATATACCTTGATAAACCTAAAAAAGGTAAAAGGTGTGTTCATGTAGTTGGAAAAAGTTTTTTAAAAAGTGCAGCATGTCCATGTAACAGTAATTACTTCTCAGCACCTTTTTTTTTTTCACTTTTCCTACAAAATACATCTTTAGGCACGTATACAGAACAATCTGTACTGCATTAAAGCTGCATAAAGCAATACTTTTTTAATATTAACAATGAATCAAATAATTCCTGATTATGTTAAAGGGTGATGAATGCTGATGATCTCTCTGAGACTCAACACCCCTTTACACAGCTGCTTTTACCTCAACGATTTGGTTATCTCAGTTGTCTGAACCAACAAAACCAAACCAATGCTGGCACATACAGTATTAACCATGGGCAGCAACTACCAGCACATAACTATTTCAAGTTGACTGCACGTTACAAACCTCATGCAAAATAGCAAAGCGCTAAAGTAAACAAGTAGCTGGTGAAGAAAATAGAGCATGTGAGTAACCCAAAAGACGATTGGCTTGAAAACAACATTTACTTACATTCATAAGGTGGCCAGAAAGACTCTACTGGAATGCTAATGTAGATCTGTTGCTGCTGGGTGGGTCAATTCAAAATTGCTTGCAAACACGTGACTTAAATATAATAAGGAAAAGGCTCAGAGTCTTTCTGCCTCTAGTGGTCAAAGAAATCACTTAATGCGGCTTTAAAGTGACTAACACTGGGTACTGTTCAGCAGCAAAGAATGGAACAACAGTAACAATATCAAGGGACTGGGTTAGGGTCACTTGGTTTCTAGCGTGGACAAATATACACAACAAGCAAGGCCTAAAGCACGGAATACTATATAAGCAAAGAGAGAAATCATTGGCTATAGTACGTGGCTGTATTCTTGCAAAATGAATTACATTTTGACACTGATCCAATGATCGAGGGAATGTGTACAAGGTAAATTGACTGGAATGACTATAGTACTGTGCTGAAGCAAAGGGTGAGAATCATAACCAAAGGCAGTCTGGGAGGTTGCTTCACCAGCACACATCATCTGCTCATTGTCTATCAAAAGACCAAGGATTGGGAAACAGTCTCCTAGCTACAAGAACAGAAAATCTATTTATTATAGCAGAATTAAGTTAAAACCCCTTCTTCAAAAAAATACAAATAGTTAAGGACTCCCAAACCTTTAGTTTGCTCCTCTCAGCACAGTCATCTGTTTCGTTTATCCATTTCACAACCCAAGCTTCAAATTCACTGTTATTTTCCCCAATTTTTAAGTGAGACTCCCAGTTCGGTTTGGCTATGTGACGAGTGCACACCAAATACTGTGTTCATTCACCAGACCAGAACAAACCCATCACAAGATAAGCAACTGATAGCCTTACACCTTTATCACAACTGAGCATGTAATTTCAGATCAGTTAAGTTTTAACCTCACAGCAACCTCTAGACAGATCAGGTCACATTAACCTGAGCCGCTGATCACTGCTGCTAGGAAATATAATCCACCATCAACCTTAACAAAGATAACGCCGTGCCACTGATGCAAAGCACCTCAAACCAAGCTACATATCCTAATCTGCATGTGATACAGGCAGGTTACCCAATTACAAGTTTAAATAAAAATATGGAATACGTAGTTAGATAATAACTCTTGATGATTTTGCCAGTTCTATCCTGTGTTCACTATCCAGTGTACATGGCCCTCCGTACACAGGGGAAGAGGGATGCAATATTTATTTACTGGTTTGAAATGGATGTCACAAGCACTCATGCATCAAACTGTTAGCAGAATACTCATAACACAGCCATATCAGGAATGTCACACCAATGGTGGGAACTCTGGCTCTGATGAGCTATTTTATGCCAAAGGGTACCCTTGGGGCAAACACTGTGCTGGCTAGTTATCTACCAAGAGCATCAGTTCACTGCCCTCAACACTAACCCTTCTGTATCGAGGTCCTTGATACAGAGCGTTTGTGTTAAACCAGGCATATAAGGTGCTTTTTTTCCCTTAGTGATACACCAATTCGTTGATGACCAACTATAATCATCTTATATCTAAATTGGTCAACAATGGAAGCAGCTTCATCTGTGGACAATTTGACCCAGGTGACACTACTGCGGTAGGCAATGTGTTAAAATGTACGAAAAAACTAGACTGTCTATAGTATAGATTTGTAAATATTTACAGTTTTGGTGATTTTAACTGATTTAAAGGTTTCACAACTCCTCTCTGAAGTTTTACAGTCCTTGGCCTAACGTGGTCATGTAGAAGTTAGTTTTGCACAACTATCTATGCAGAGCAATGCTAGACATCTTACTGTTGAAGATGGCTATTCATTGACTGATCATTTAGTATGTTTTGCAGAAGGTCTGAGTAAACAGCATTATTCAGTTTCAACCAACTGTCGGATTGGTGACTTTATCAGTAGTGGCAGAATACCTACCCAGTGCATCATGAATACTTTTCAAAAAACCTTATCAGAAAAGAACCTTTCACTTTCCTCTCGAACAGTCAAGGCCAAACACAATCGGATATTTATCAGCAGCATAATGGCTGTCATCATTGTCACTTTGTGTGTTCGTCCAGTTACAAATTCACATATGCATTTACAATCTTTAAACAGGTATATGAGCCAAGGTAAGTGTAAGTTTTCTTGTATCTGCTAATGACAGGCATACATTAGAAAATGAGGGGACATCCAGTAGAAGGTCAATTTGATTGACAAACACTAACAAAATGTCACAGGGGGGAAATAGAATTAGTCACGTTTGATGTCTGAGGATTGTTTTGTGAATCTGATAGAATGTGGAGTTTTTCTTCTAATTGGGTGGTTAATGACTTATAGTCAGATGAAAAAGCTGTGAAAACCATGGGGACACTACTTTCTATCTGATCAACACCTATGACACATAGCATAGAATAAAAGCCATCACTGGGTGCCAAACTCTCATTAACTCTGTCTGTTTAGACACTATACCCAACTCCTAAAGCCTGGTAATGCAATGAACGATGGATAATTGGGACCAAAGTAAAGTCACTAGTGTCAGTTGACAGAAAGTATTCTCTGTTTAGTTTCTGCCAGTTTTACCGAAAGTTACCAAGCTGCTAAGCCTGTTAAGATTTCCCACTGACAGATTCCAGGAGAGTTGTCGTCCTGTAGAAGTCACACCTTCAGATGGAGCAGGAGTTTGCCCTCTTCCTTGGTTTAGCCTCCGCAAAATCCCTGTCATCGGCTGCACAGTGGCTGAAAGAGCAAATTGTCTGCGAGAGTCTACGCATGCCCAGGCGGAAAACACTATTAGAGAGGCTGTAGATAACACAGTTGCAAAAGCTGTTGCTAATGGCCAGCCAGGTGGTGATGAAGGAAATGGCAGGACTGGCCAGCACATGGGAGCTCTCTAACATGAAGTAGATGATGTAGGGCAGCCAAAGCATATAAAAAACACTGGTGATGCGGAAGAGCACCATCGCATAGCGTCGATCTGGTCCGTGCCCTCCCTGATGCCCACCGCTGCCACCCCCCTCACCAGCCTCCATCTCCTGGCTGGGAAAACGTGCACGTCGTTCACTGATCTCCCTATTGTGCTGCTGGCAAATGCGAAATATGTGGTAATAGGTGAAACAGACAACAAGTGCAGCAGGTGCATAGAGCAGGCACACTACAAAGCCTGTAAAAAGGCCAGAAGTTGGCCACGAGTGAGCACACCACTCAAAAATGTCCCCATGATATCCTGGCTTACCCCACCCGAAGAAGGAGGGCAGGAAAACCAGACTCGAGTAGACACAGATGAGGGTGATGCAGCCTCGTAACCGACATGGTGTCACCAGCTGGTTGTAAGATAGTGGTTTTGTAATGGCCAAGTAGCGGTCCACGCTGATGCAAGCCAAGCAGGCCATCGAAACACTCTTCAGTACAGAAATAACGTAGCTGAAAACCTGGCACGTGATGGGCTCCTGGACACCTGCTGGGTAGTGGAGCAGAGACAGGGTGGGCACCAGGCAACTAAGACCGACCAGCAGATCGGCATACGCCATTGTCTGGATGAAGTAGCTGGTAGTGTAATGATGTAGTAGGGGGGCGCAGTGGAACACAAAGATCACTGTCAGGTTCCCTGCAATAATGAGCACTGTCAGAAGTACAATGACAGCAGTCTCCAGGACGCAAGTCTCTAGGCCTTCATTTAGCCCCCAGCCCAAGGGACAAGAGTGGTTGGAGGTCCGTCTATGAAAGAAGTCTCCATGGCTGCTGTTGGCAGTGAGCACCGGGTCCGTTGTCAGTTCAGACTGGTTCATTGTTCTGGGTGCTATCCAGGTGGGTCAGGTTTGTGGTGTGCCACCCATACGGCAGCTGGCCTGAAACTGGAGAACTGCCGCCTCCCGCTCTTTACTGGGCATCTGCAACCGCCCTCAGTTAACAGAGCTCAATAGTCTCCACTCATTCTCTCTTTCACCGTACACTCACATAGCTGGGTCTCAATCAAATGAACACTGACTTGAGGAAAATCAATAAAGGCTATGGAATAGTAGGACAAGCCATTCGGCTCTCCTTTTCCAATCACTCATGGTTAGTGAAAGTAGTGGGTGGGTAACAGTCAGGAGTGAGAGGGGAAAAAAAGCTGTATTCCTTCAGTAAACCTAAGGCAGAGTAGCGATTGTGCTGTGGCCAGCATCTATCCCAAAGGCGAGTTTCCCGGCTGCTTTGCCTGCCAGTCAGTGGTCTCATCTCCTGATTTTAATGAGGGTTGCCATCGGGAGACTCACAGCCTAAACTGTCCTCACAAGGGCAGAGAACACAGAAGATTCGAGGGAGGAGAACATCAAATCAAATTTACAGTGTGCAGTTACCTTTCAAAAAAAATACATTTAAGCAACTATTTCCTGGGGAGAGAAAAAAGCTTCTTCGGAGAGTCTCTCTTGGTGTATAATTACATCCATCTCTTACATCCAAAGTTTCAATGTGCTCTTGTGTTTACTATGTTGAAGCAGGCGTCCCTTATTTTGGTGGTCCGCTGGTCAGTGTCTGGAGCCCATGAATGTCCAGCTATTGTCTGAATCAAAACACAGACACAGGCTAGAACAACAAGGGGATCTCCGCAGGAGATAATGTCACAGCTCTCTCAACACACATGGCGCTGGGGGGAAAATGTGTTTACAAGGCATCCTCAGGCAGAATAAGGTAACAACCAAGCGCATCAAAATGTCTGGATGAGTACTGCCATTAAAGTGATGTGAAGTTTAAATCCAAATGTGCAAACTTGCCTCTCAGTGTTCTGGACTGCAATTTGCAAAAGATAAACAAATGTTAAAGGCAAGTAGTTGATGAAAGCGTTGAATGTCTGAGTTCCGTGGGGGCAGGTGAAAGGACTCTCCAGGAGCAATAAGAGGCCGGCTGAATAACTCAGCGCTCCACTCACTTTGGCTCCTCAGCAATCCTGTGGCAGACACTTGCAGAGAGGGGTGTGGGGATCATTCAGCAATCCGCTTATTTATCCCATCAACTTATTAGCATTTTTGCTGTGACCTTCTGAAGAATCCGCAGGAACAGATTTAGCAACTTCTCCTCAAGTACCTAATGCCATCATGTACTTTCTAACTTGAATTATTCAATTCAAGTATTAACTATTGAAGCTAAGTATAGCCTTGTTTTAAACTCCTCTCTCAGTGTGTCTGTTGCCTTGTACAAAATACCGGCATTGCAACAAAAGGGGAATCCACTCAAGCAACATAAAGAAAAGAACAAGTCTCGGTTGGTGGAGTCCCCGTCTTAAGCACTGTCCTCTGCAAGCGTCCGCATTTTAATTCCGTTAAACAGGGCAACCCATGGTGTTAGCAGATAAATCCTCAGATCTTGGCACACAGAAAGAGATGAAAGCAATGCATCTGTCAAAAGCAAGTAAAAAGCAGGAGAAAAAAAGATGACTGCGCTGATGGAAATGAGTAAAATCTGCAGCGGGGGAAGCAAAGGGACGAAGACTCCCTCAGCCCTGGTGCAGTGAGAAGGAGAGATGCTGTGACTGGCTTACACTTGCCTCCCTCCCTCCCTCTCTCTCCACACAATCTCTCTAGCTTGCACACACACACAGGCACGCACGCACGCACACACACACACACACACACACACACACACACACACACAAGCCCTCCCCCTTTCTCGCTCTCTCTCCCATAGCCTCGTGCTCATTGCCCCGCCTCCTCTTCCCAGCTGCACCTGAGGCTCCCTGCCACATTATTCTGTCTCACACACTGGCTCTCTCCCAGAGGTAAATTTGGATACATTTCCTATTTACATATTACTTATCTCTAACAGTCTATTTTCTATTAACTAAATCCCCCCTTCCCACCCCCCACCCCTAACACACACACGCACACACACACACACACACACAACCTCCTTCCCCTATTTTACTTCCTTCTCCTCTTACAGTCCAATTTCCTCCTCTCCCATCTCCAAGCACAAGAGATCTCTCTTTTGTCTCCGAGTGACAAAATGCACATTTCATAAGTCTCATGAGTCACTCACAGTCTCACTACTTTGTTTGGTATCAACATCCATCTAGGACTGTTGACCCTAATAACATATATCCTCTCCCTTATTCAGCTAGGTTCATCTGGATATTTTATTCTTCAACAGCTTTGCACAATCTTGCTTGCCTCCCAGGATAGAGTTGCTAGGAATTGTGGCTAGTTGGGAGCATCCTTGGCCAGCAGATGATAAAGAGGGTCGAGAGACGGCAACCTTGCTAACCAGAAGAATGGAAGAAAACAAACTGCGCAGTTTTATTTTTTGCCGATTAGAGCCTATCAATGCGGTCAATAAGGAGCGGCTGGCTGCAAGGTTGATGTGAAATTGTTGCCTTGGAAAGCAGCAATGAACCTCTTCTGTAGTCAACCTTTACACTATGTAAACACAACATGGACTCTAAATTAATTAAGATGTTAAGGTTCAATACAGTGCGTTTCATATAATTTGATTATGAAATGGATTGCAAGTAAGCCTTCAACGTAGAGGGATGGCTCTTTAATTGTCATGGAGACAAGATATTCTTCTGCACCTGTGTTGGTTAATTTGGTCACTCAGAGAAACGGTGAAATTAAGAAAAAAAAAAGAAGAGTGGTCAGAAAGAGAGGAATACAAAACATAAAAAGAGGCAAAGTGAAGACTATGCAAGTTCTGCTGTCACTGCAGAAGATGACAGTCAATGGAGGTGTCTCATCACAGTGTTCTGTGCTTTGGGGGTGGACACCGATAAAAACATGACCAGAAGGCCACCATTAATAATTCATTCTGCTCCAAAACAAAGCCAGCAGGGCCACTTGGAAACTAAGGTGGAGGCTGATTCACCTTTCACTGCTTCCCAGCACCCCACCCTCATCCACCTCTGGGCTCCTGGGGATTCCAGTCTCAACAACAATTTGTTGGCATAAGCAGGGAGTTAACATTGACATTAGAGGGGCAACTTCCAGTAAAGTGAGTAAGGAGGTGCTTTTTGAAGGATTAGCTTACAGATGTAGATCCAAAGAAGGTCACACAATCTGGTGGCCAACGAAAAACTCAGATTTGGTCTTTTACATTACATGTCAGTTGGCTGACGGTTTTATCCAAGGCGACTTACAATTAGTGCATTCAACATATATGATGGGTCATTTAAGGGTTACAGTATCTTGCCCAAGGACACTTTGGCATGCACACGGAGAACTGGGGATCGAACCGCCGACCTTCTGGTTAGACCACTCTACCCCCCTCAGCCACAGCCGCCCCCTTGAATGAAAAGGATGGTAAATAGTATTCTACTCAGCCATGGTAGGACAGACAGCATGGGATTTTGTTTAAAATTATACTTGAAATATCCCACACTGATGTCTGTTGACATTTAAACTGTAGTTTTTGTGCAACAGATTATGACATGTTTGTCAAATGTGTCAGACATTAATTAATTAATTAATTAATTAAAAAGGTGCAAACAAATTTAAATAAAAGAAATGAAGACAATGGTATTAAGTTACTCCTCCATGTGACAATGAAAAGGACCAAAATAACAACAACATTCTCCAGATCTTGGAGAGAGACCTGCAGACCTTGACTGGCTTTCATCTTTTCCTGTTGTGTTTTATTAACATCAGCTGAGCTCTGTTTTCCTTCGCCTTCTTTTGTTTTGGTCTGTTGCCATAATTTCGACAAAACCATCAAGTCTGAGGATAAAGATGCAACTGTTGTCTACTCAGTTGCAGCAAAATGGATTATGACCCATCCCACATGAGTTTCTTGATAACACTGGATGATGACGCAACATTTTGTTATGCTTCCATAAACTGAGCAATTGCTCAATGTTCTGTATAATGTCTGTCAGAGTGACAGATTTATTGTTCAACTGCAATGACATTGAATTGGAGTACAGGCATGTATTGTGATGGCAAATAGTCCTATACCCGTACTATGCAGTTTGTGCCCCAATAATCATGAGTTTTATCTCCACTGATTTCAACAGCACCTGATTTTGAATAATCTGCGACAGATTGCAACTAACACATCTTTTAAATTGTAAAATATAAATGTAGTGACTTCTGTACTCTGCTTACTAACAACCCTCTCCTTTATGAGTCTGGGGGCTTGACCACGAAGGAATATGTGGTTGGTGAGCAGATCAGCACTGGTTAACAGCCGGGATTCCAGCATTCAGCAAGCAACATCAATGAACCAATACTAAACCTGCTTAGCAGGCAGAAGCCAGTATTTATGTTTATCAACCGTCGGCCAAACTTTGTCTTGATTCAGTTCCCAGGTTGTAGGCACTGAACAAAAATCTAAAGCATTGACAACATCAGTCGTGTTTGCCTTTAGAGCAGTTCCCATTTAAATAATATGACGATTGAAGTATTGAATCCAGCGAAAGCGAGACTGCCGCCAGGATGACTCTCGGCTCTTTGGTATCCCGGAGTATAAAGCACCACAGCCATGCAGCGGGCTTGGAAAAAGACTCAGTATGGTGTGCACTTTACTGAAATGCCATCTTTGGCTTTTGAAGATCAAATTTTGCAGTCACTTCTGAGTGCTGTTGCAGCCATATGAGGTTGTGTAAGGCAGCTCTAAATCTGTCGCATAAATAAGAAATGAAAAAGGATCAAGTTGTGATTATTGTTTCTGGCAGCAAGTAGTTGGCACAATCTATTACTTGGCAATATAACAGTGATCTTATTTGAAGCAGAAACAGTGGGAGGGGGAAAAGGTCAAACATTTAGATAGGAACTAGCGCTTAGCATGTTGTGCACAGCTACTGTTATCACATGACGTACATTGATGTTGAACACCCTTAACAGAAAAATCTCTCGACCATTTTCACCTACAGCACAATGTCACCATGAATCCTGCATACACAGGGATCGCTGCAATTGAACGGTAAAAGGGCTAAAGAGTGAGCTAAAGGTCAAAGGCAGGCTGCCGACAGAAATCACCATTCATCATCTTCATTTAATCTTACACCACATGGCGGTGAAGACCTTTCTGACCGATCAGGTTGTGATATATTCATTATTCTACAGCTCCTATTGTCCTTGCAGCATGTAGGTCAGCATTTAGAATGAATCTTTAAGTCATCTGTAAAAAAAAAAAAAGCCTTTGCAGTTTTACATGAAACTGTGTTTTGTTGATGAAAATCAAGACTGACAAAAAGATGTTTTCTCAATAAATGACATTGTATAAAATGCTGGTCAAGGTTGAATTAATCACCATTAACACAAAGGCAGTACGGCAGTAAGGTTGAATTAATCATCATTAACACAAAGGCAGTACTTTTCTCATAGATACACATACATACTTAATTTGTTAACCTGTTAGTTCTCAATGTATGCAGTACTACAGTATTTTGCTGATTACGCGAAATGTTTCCAAACCTTAGCAGTATTAAGGTAGTTGTTGCACTGCACATAATTTGCATCACTTCTATAATGGTAAAATGAATGCAACACATTGTTGAAGTTATTAATTCCTGCACTTGAATTGTATTAGGAGCTTCACGCTGGTGTAGCTCTGCAGTGAGGAAGAGGAAGACAAAGAGTACTACGTTAGCTGTGAGGCTACAGTGGGTATGAGGACTGAGACAGAAGTGTTGTGACCAAAGAAGACGCTGTAGGGTGGATCATCTTAATCCCAGCCGTCATATCAGTGTGAGCATGGCTAGGAGGCTATGCTAATGCATTGATAATGGATGTATTCAATACTATATAGCAGCATAATAACTGCCATTACAAACACCTTTATTTATAAAATAATTTTATTACAGCTTTAGTATCGCATGTTTATTTCCATATAAGAAAAGACTGTATATGGCTTTCAGTGAAATAACAACTGCCTACACTACACATTTGTAACAGAATAATAAAACGAACCCTAACTCAATGTTTCAATTCTCCTGTTACTTTGTTTTAATAAATCCAAATGACCAGACTACAGAAATAACAGATTCAATTACTGTTGGTTTTTCTTTTCCAGATATTGAAACTCGTGAAGCTGAGGAAGAAAGGCAGTGTGTCCTTCTTATGGTCCCTACTGGGTTCCTGCTCTGGATCTGTGAATGGAAGCTTGAGGGCTGTACTATGGACACGCACAGCGCCAGGAAGGGAGGGGGTTGCACTGAATACATATACATTGTAAAGGGGGGGAATGGAAGTGGTGCTCCCTGGCTGTGTTGAAGCCATGCAGTGCAGCTGGTCCAGTCAGATACTAAGAAGCAGGATGGAAGAGTGGGGAGTGTGTGTGTCTTAGTGGGAGAAGTGTAGTAGGGCACACAGCTAAGCCAGTGGAGTTATGTTTATGTATGTGTACAACATGTATGTATGCATGTATGCATACTGTATTTTCAGCCAGGGGGGTGTAACTCATGCATGGGGTGAAAAGTGAATAAAAGAAAAAGAATGTAGTTTTACCTTTTTCCATACAGAAAATTGTCTACTGAGGCAATGACTGTAAAAGAAATTCTAAGATTTGGCAAATGCCAAAATGCATTGCCAAACACTTCTTCAACTCACTATAAAGACTTCCACAACTATCTAGTTCGAACTACCTGCCTCCGCAAACAAGTTGTACAGTAGTGCAAAGGTTGCCAGAAGTTTGTACAAGTAGTAGGTACAATTTGGGATGATTTTGTCAGTAGCTAGCCACCTACCCACGCTCTAATTATCCAAATATAACTTACTTAATGAACTAAGGCAGAATGGTGAGCGACAGAGGCGAAAGGAGACAGAATTGTCATGGAGACAAATTCAAGCAGAGTGAAGTCCATGGACCTTTGCAGTTACCATGGCAGCCTATCTTATGTACATTGGACTCCATGTATCTGTATGTGGGTTATCATGCGTGGGTGACACATTATTCCAGCGCGCACGGCTGCATGACTGATGTTACCTTTGATTATAGAATGATGTTAAATGTCATCGCTAAGCTGACAGACGGTCTCAATATGACTCATCATCAAAATGAAAAAGTCCTATTTGTGCTTAAATTTCATTACATGATCAGATCATAAAGAACGGGTCTTGTAGAGTCTTGGGTGGGGTTTGGTTTAGGGTTAGGGTCAGGGAAGAAATGAAAAATGACAGGGACATTAAATAATCACAGCTAAAAAACAGTCTCAACAGGAGATATCACTGGGGTTGAGGCCTAAGCACATTCACAATATAAAGATGATTTCACTCAAAAAATATATTTATTTGTACCTATTGCATTTCTGTCTAGTTATTACTTTGTATAACATTTCAATTTGGTGCTTCCGAACAATTAAAATTGTTATGAATAATAATAGTTGGCGAGAATAGTTGTTACCCTCTAACAGGTGGAGATTTGTTTAGTTGGCGAGAAATAAGCAGGACATTATTTGAAGCAAGGTAAAAGGAAAAGAAGAGGAAAACAATAATTCCATTTGCAAAACAATCTCCTTGGAAGACCTTCAGTTTCATACAGTATAAGGGTCTTTGTATTCCTGCTGTTGTGAAACTGCTGTTCCAGCTTCTGATTACAGCCGTTGTACCTGTGGAGAGTTCCTGACCTCGGTTAACACGCTGGCTGTGCCGTGTGTGAGATTGGTCTTTGGAGAGGCGGACCTAGAAATAGCTGGCTGAGCTTTTTTAAGCTGTAGGTTCAAGCGTGGCAGTACACCTTGGGCTTGTTCAGCTCTAGGGAGACGAAAAGGTTGTTCAAATGTCACTTGTAACCCCCCCCCCACACACCCCAACCCCAAACAGAGAACTCAGAACAGAGTCTCAGATGCCCCCAGGCCATGGTGTGTGTGTGTGTATGTTTGTGTTTGTGTGTTTGTGTGTGTGATGACTGTAAATGAGAGCAGAACAGCACTGAACATGACACTTGCAATATATGATATCAAGCTTGTCGACCAAGGGCCACATGCAGCTAAATGTTCAGTGCTCACACTGGACAATATCATTTTGGAGACCTGCAATGTGATTTATGGCCTCAGAGATATGACATGAACAAATGGAAAGTGGATTATGAAAAGGCATCGCCATCGAAAATACGAACCATCCATGTACTTGAGTCTGAATTCAATGGTAAACAGTGATTTGGAGGCTGAGTCACTGAAGGTGGCAGGTCATTTTAATCACAAAGCAAAAGTGTGATGTGTGTTCAACCTATGTAATCACGTGATGTTTTTACATAATGGGTTCTCATAGCAGTGGCACAGGCATAACTACAATAACATCGCAACTCAAGAGTGACTGGTGCCTTCAGTTCTTTCACAATACTGAATCTTCATCTGTGCAATGTTTTCTTGCTTCCTGTCCAAGGGATTGTGTAATTCAGGGCTGATACTGATTCCAGGGTCAAAAATAACAATTTGGATGATAGCGAATGCCAACACCATTTTTTAAGTCACTATTAATATCAATTATATTACTGAGCACATTATAAAACAGACAGTATCAATAATATACTGTAGTTCTAGTACAGAAAGTGGACATGGTTTAACACACATCTGCTGCGCAACACTTACACAATGCCTGTCCAGAACTGCAGGTGAGGCACAGAGCTGATTAACTACACCAGTGTCCCCTCCATAAGGGCGACCGTCCAGTTACTTAGAATTCAATCAGCATTAATATCCTCACTGAGCCCAGACAACAGACATTATTAAGCTCCACATCACCCTCGCCATTGCTGTCATTTGGCTCCTTCCCCTCGCCCCCTCCCTCCTTCATCGTACCTCAATTCCATTCATTTGGTGTAGCTATTAATAGCCCCGCCACCAGCCTATCAATACCATCACTACTCCAGTAAGACAGAGGCTGCGGGGGTGTGGCCAAGCCAGTGGAATGAGAATAAATGAGCGGAACAAAAAAAGCTTGGTCTTATGGAATGAAAGACAAAGAGATACTAGGCATAAAAAAACCCCACTGCATATAGGAACGAGATGAAGAACGAGAATAAGCTATGAAGAAAGATGGTGTATCAAACAGACCAGTGAGGAACTAGTCGAGGGAAAAGAAGGGTAGAACAGGAAAGAGATAGAAAAAGGACAGTGGAAGCTGGGTAAAGAAATGGGGCGTGAAGTACAAATGAAAAAAAGATCCCAAATTACCAGAGAAATATGACAAGAGAAATAGAACTGTTGAGAAAGAAAAACAGGTGAAAGACGACTTCAAAAGATGTGGCTCAGGGGGGAGGAATCTGTGAGCTCTCTGGACATTTACACACATTCCTTTTCTCCTATTCTCCCTAATAGACTACAACCTCATATTTATGGGGCCACATTCTTCCATCTCTCCATTTTCCCTTTTCCATCCATCCCCTCTCTCTGTTATTGATCCAGACAGGTAGTTTCACCCATCTCTGTGCAGCAAAGAGAAAGACTATTGTATTTTCCATAAAGGATCTATGCTTTGTATTTGTATCAGCTCCTCTTGCTGCTTCACTCTGGTCCAGTGTGGCTCTCTCACACTCACTGGTTTACAAATGTCTTAGTAAAAATCCACGGGTGGGTCACGGACCTTTGTTACACAACAGCTTGATCAGATTAAGTGATTTTGGTTTTACAACAAAAAACGTGAACATTTTTACTTGCTTTAGTAGAAGAAAAAAAAAGAATTAGAAAGATTAAAACTACAAGAAACTGGGGAAGTGATAACATTTATAGGACCACTGAAGTATCAAAGCAATACAACTTATTTTCCTAATCCAGCTATCCATTGTACAACTAATTCAAATTTGCAGAGTTGTGCACACACAACAGCAACAAGAAATCAGAAATGTGCACATTCATGAATTGTGACCAAGTATGATCTGCAACACCTGCACAACCAGATAAAAGCTGAAGTAAACATAGACCGTGCGAAAGTGACCTCGATCGGCAGCAGAACCAAATCCTTCTATTGTCCAGACAGGGCTGGTGCATCTGTCAACACAACTGACCACAAAGGACAAAATTAAGCTGCACAAGAGGTTGCGAGTTCTTCAGGACAACATGAGCTCTTATTGTCCAGAAAACCGTCACACGTTCATTAAAAAGTCACAACATGACACAGAGTTCAGATGAACAGATGAACACCAGTGTCAGTGATGTTCGAACTCTTCAAAACAATAATGGACAAATGTTTTCCCAATGTATTCTTATCATAGTGACATGATTTCATAATTCCCTTTTCCAGCAAAACACAGCAAAGGACTTGTGAATGTTTCAAGACGTGTCCCATGTCAGCTCACATATGTCAACATAAAAACACCAGAATTGTGTAAATGCGACGTGGTGTCCCAGGTGTCCCTCCCTGATCTGCGTGTACATTTACCTTGGTGATGAGGATGCGGTAATTCTCAAGCAGGTCATGGTTGTCGTGGCAACCGGACAGCAGCTGCCAGACTTCGGCTCTGAGCGGCTCAGGAATGCCGCTACGGACCAGTGGGGACAGACCCTTTGGACGAGTGGACAGGTTTCCATGCCTGATAAACACACACAACATAGGGGTAATCTATTACTGTATGATCTCTACTGATGTGTTGTGTTCTTTGGGTGACATTTGGACAGTGACAACCAAAAGAACAATGAAGTGCAGGGTAACACACCTCACAAACAGTATTCATGTTACACTGACATTAATGGTATTTATCTTCAGAACAACATAGTCATTAACTGAACTATAATTACTTCAGAATTTCCCCTCACTCTTCTGGCCAGGTAGGAATGGCTGACTGAACACCCTGTTGTTTATCGACACCGGTACACATCATTACAATGCAAGCTGCCTAGTGTAATCACAGACTACTTAATTTCTTTATAGTAGCTCAAGGTTCACTGCCTCATTAAAATGTACTAAAAATTACAATTTGAATTGCAGTTGTGAGTTTAATAGCCATACAAGTACTGACAGAAATACTAGTAACTAATAGCACATTATTACCTCCAGCAAGTAGGTTATGTTTTCACCCCTGTCCATTTGATTGTTTGTTAGTTAGCAGAATTACGCAAAAACACATTTCTACAAAACTTGGAAGAATTATGATGTGAAGAAAGAAAAAGAAAATGTTGTCAAGGATTCCGATTCTTTAAAAAGCTGAGATTCGAAAAAGTGTTTTTGACATTTTCACTTCCAATCTCCATTATTCACGGATTTTGATAAGAAAAATCTAAAAAATCTGATATATTAAGGGGACTGTTATTTGGTGCACCTCGATTGAATCTAAGAGGACTGTTGGGCCTTGGCAGAGGCATGTGCTCTACTGAGGGCCATTCTAGTTGAGTAGTTTATTGTTATTGAGTACAGTACAAAATTCAATACTTAGACCAAGGGGTTTTCAAACTCTAACATTGTGTGCCTCCCTTCTGACAAAGCTTTTGTTATATTGCTATTGCTGACAATTATATTGCGATGGTTATTGTCCAGCCCTGGTTTGACATAACTTTAGAGGAAATCAAATGTACAAGAATGATTTGTCCTGAGGCATTTATTCAATCCTGATACTGGAAAGCCTCAAAACTACCGTATGGCAGAACAAGGTCTTTAACCAAATTGTACACATTTAGGCTATTCTACGTGATCTCCTTTAATAACTAACTAATCGAATTTGTTTTTTCTCAATTTCATTCAATGAGATTCCCCTGAAACTGTCGGGACCCCTGTGGGGAGACCCGCCTCACACTTTGAAAACCCCTGGTCTGGACTATTAACCGCAGCGCTGCCATGCTGTTAGCATTCTCCCACATTAGGAAATATGCTGCTTTTGAAAACACACTGTCAGCTCGTTTTAATGATGCTTGAAATCTCATCATAACGCATTTGTTGAGGCCATATGAAAGCAATTTCCAAATGAACTACTTCACTTCATTGTGCTGATGCAACAGCAGGAAAACAGACTGCGGAATCAAATGAGAAGCCAGAAACATCTTTTATTCATCTAATTATGCAAACGTCTGGAGCTAAAGCTCTATGTTTTAATGCTGCCTGTTGTAAATGCATAGAGTTATAGAAAGATGACAGTATGTAACTTATAACACATACGGCCATTTCTGCACAGAACGGTTTTCCATACAAAATGGGATGATAAAGATTAAACTGTAAATCACTGTCTGCACGTGGGACATTGGGCCCGATTTACTTCTCAGCACTAATTTGTCTTGTCATAGTTCTTTTTGCACAAGATTAAGAGACTCAAGGACTAATATTCATGTCTGATGTAATTGCATTTATAGTGTGGTATATTTACACTCCATTTTCTGTTTACATTCATCCCCTCATTTGTTCACAAGGTACATATATATATGATGGGTCTCCTGTGGCAATGTTTAAGTACAATACCTCAAACTAAGACTACTGAAATTCAAATAAATTATATTGTACAATTTCAGTGAGTAAAAATTATACTTGAATATTATACACATTGCACAAAAATCCACGTTACATATTTGGTAGAGTTGGAAACAGGACTGGTTGTTAGAAAAATTATAGATCAAGTCCCATTTTGATGAATAGGTGACTCAATAAAATCATATTTGAGGGCTTAACGTTGCACATTGATGTGTCCGTCTATCAGTGTATATACTTTCTCAATCAACCATTACCTGCTGTACGTCTGTTTTTTGTTTCTCGATATCTCTCAGTCCACATCCCAAAACACTGTCCCTATCTCATTGTTTTACCAAATGTTTTTAGTGTGTGCAATGTCCACATTTCTTAGACTGTCTATTTCTTTTGAAGCCTTACCATCTGTTGAGGATTCCTCCCCAGGACTCCAGGATTTTCTCAGGACAGTCTTTGGAAACATCTCCTGTCCCACTAGAGATTTCACTGTCGCTATCTGCAAGAAATACAAACACACACACACATATTAACAGATATTTAGAGCATAAATTTATCCACATTAGTCCACATGAGAAAAAACGTAAACCAGACCAACACTGTGTTGACAAGACATCAAACATGTTTCAGTGTAACACAGTAGTCCAGGCAAAGTAACCCATTTTGGAGCCAAAAATAGAAGTAATTGTAAAAGAATTTTTTTCAGCATAGATTATTTCTATGAGGTGTCCAGAACAACATACTAAAAGTCCTAAGAAATCCTAGTTGAGGAAATATGTTTAATTCTCATCAATGTGTGCCAATAAGGCCCGGGAGAGGCGGTGGACTAGTGGCAGAAAACTTGGACTACTGGCAGAGAAGGGGTCTCTGGTTCGATGCTGGTTCGACTCCACGGTTCGTCTCCTCGGAGTTTCGGCGGAAACTTGCCTGGATGGTGTAACGAACCTGGACCTGTCCAAAGTTCAAAAGGACTCTTCTCCCTACCCTGTCTAGTGCCCCTGAGCAAGGCACCTTACTCCCCCAACATCTGCTCGCCGGGCGCCGTACCTGGCAGCCCACTGCTCTGCTCTGCAGTGTGTCCTGCACCAGATGGGTGAAATGCAGAGGACTAATTTCCCCAATGCATGAGTGTGTCTTTGCATGTTTGTGCATGTGTGTGGGATTAATAAAAGTGTATCTTCTTCTACAATACACCCCAAAAAGGCTATTTTTTTAGTTTACTCCTATCAAATGAAACTTTACACAATGAAAGTTACCATGAAACGTAACATTTTTTGTATTACAAGTTTCTTTGAAAATTAATTTTAATATGCAAGTGAGCTATACACTCATCGAATATGCCAAAAATACACCCAGCTCATGTGCTTGTCAAATTCATTTCAAAAGAAACTTGTAATACAAAAAAAGTTACTTTTCATAAATACTTTTACTATGTAAAGTTTTATTGTGGTAGGAGTAAAGGAAAAAATTAAGCCTATTTGGGTGTATTTGGGGCATAGTCGATGAGTGTATAGCTCATTTGCATATTCAAATTAATTTTCAAAGAAACTTGTAATACAAAAAATGTTACGTTTCATGGTTACTTTCATTGTGTAAAGTTTTATTTTGATAGGAGTAAACGAAAAAAATAGCCCTTTTGGGGTGTATTGTTGCCGGGCCTTATTGGCACACATTGATGAGAATTAAACATATTTCCTCAACTAGGATTTCTTAGGACTTTTAGTATGTTGTTCTGGACACCTCATAGAAATGATCTATGCTGAAAAAAATTATTTTACAATTAGTCGGTCGGAAAACGCTACTTTGCCTGGACTACAGCTTTGAGCACAAATTCATACACAGCAGGACAAGTTGTTTGGTCCTTAAGATGTTTCAGGTATTCTGCCGAAGGTCACATATGGTTTCCATTTTAAAACTTTAAGATTGATGCCACACAGTCCGATGGAGGCAGGAGTGCTTGTGCAGTGCCTACACCTTCCATTATTACTGTTCTGCTGTCTGGTGGTTGGTGAGGCAGACGAGAGGCAATCAGGAGAGAGAACCACTTGTTTTAGATGCAGAGGCACTAATTGACTGTCTGGTCTGTTCTGCTGCAGGAGAGAGGAACTGACACCCACACAGAGACCGCCCACTGGAGCAAAAACACACACACTGCCTAACAAGGTTTGTCCAGCACACACCTATAATATGTGTATAATACATCAGTAGCACCACATGTATGTAACAAGTTGAAATGTGTTACACTTTGAGACACACAGAGATAAAACTGAACACCTGAAAGTGATTTACACACAGTTTCTTTTTCTTGTCCAGAGTTAACTCATAATCCATGTTCTTTGTTTTCTCTGCCTAGGATGTTATCTTTCATATGTCATTTTGTTTTACTCTAAATATGTAATTTTCTTGCCCTTGGTATGGCCATTACTTGTGTGCGAAGTATAGAAATTCTTTTATCCCCTCAAGTCCAATTTGATGTCTTTTAAGTTTCTCTGCCAACTGACATTAACATGAAGAACCACAGCGGTGACGATGAACTTCACTGAGGCTTCACTGAGAAAAAAAACTGAAAGCAAAAGCCCTCAAAGGCAAAAGGTGTGAAAAGGCATCATTCACTCCGGCTGAAGCCTTTTTCTAAGCCCCGGACATTGAAGAAGGACTTAAAGACATTTTCTTCTAGAACATACAACCATGTTCAATGCACTGATGCACCTATACATCCTCACAGGCTCAGTGGGAGCTTTCCAGGTCTTTTATAAATGTTTGATGAGCCCTTTCAAATGGTTCAGATCCAGCACAAAGCCGCCGCCTCTGTTCTCAGATTGGCTGAGGCCACGTGGCGAGGACGCGTGAGTCCAATGCCACTGCCAACTTACCAGGTGATGAAAAAAACAGTGAAGACAAGGACCATTACTGTTACCATTTCATCTGGAGAGGGGCTATGCATTCACTGTAGGATTACTTTCAAATAGGATCTCTCCACTAGTGGATTGCTTCTGTCTAAATAAAAGCAAGGAGAAATTCCCTACTGGCATCAAAAAGATTTAAATTAAAGTGGGTTTAAAAAAAACATCTTTATTTTCTATTTAATGTCCTAATGTTTTAATGTTTTTTAACCTTTACCGCTCAGTTGACAGCAATGTCATGGTTGATGTGAATGTATATAAAGAAAGAACACAGTTTTGTTTGTGTGCGTGCAGGTGTGTTCAGGAAAGGGGAACAAAAACACAATGAGCAACCATTACAAAGCATGTTGTGAAAGGAAAAGCTAAGAAAAAGATGATTCCTGCTTCAGGCCTATTTTCCACATCCACAGCTTCCAAGAAGGAAAGAAAAAACCTCCACATAGAATGAATGTGTGTGTGCGCGTCCGAGTGTGTCTGTGCACGTCCGAGTATGTGTGTGTGCTTGCAGCGGTGGCATCTACACTGGGGGTGAATTCATTTCTGTACACAATGAGGCCGACCTCCAGCTTCATGGCCCTGACCGCCTCCAATTTTCAGCTCTGGGGGAGGAGAGGGGCGCTATAGAAAAAGCCCCCAGAATGGCTTCCTCAGTGCCAGTTGAAAGCCGCCGGCTCGCGCCTCAGAGGGTTCACTTGTGGCTTTGGGCAAATCAGCAATTAGACAGAGGGAAGATGATGTTGGCCTTTTAATACATTAATACATTTTGAATAAAGGTTTTTTTTTTTCCATCTTTAAAAATTTAAGATTTGTATTATCTTGTTAGGACAAGTTGAGAAAATTAACTTGTAATTGTCAATCTAGACTATTTCTTTGTAATTGGATTCATAAAATAAAATAACACAGTGAATAAGATTTCATGCCTAATTTTGTTCAATTGAATATTAAGTCCCTAACCCAATATGCAACTATAACTGCTAGAGCTCTCTGAAGCAAAACAATAACAGAAGACTTTGATCAAGTCATTGAGCGGCTTGGGATCAGGGGAGTTGTTGATGCTAAATTACCTGACATGGCTCTGACACAAAGCTTGTTCACGGATTAAGAGTTAATGTATTAAGGTTTTATTGACAATATGCAGCAAACAGCAACCTGGCTAGCAGTGTGTTTTCCCTTCTTAATTTTTTGTTTGCCACAGAAGTTACAGTAATCAAAAGGCAACCAATATGAATCTTTGAATAAAATGGGGGATTTCTCTGGGTTTGAACATTGTTCAAAGCATTTTGCATAATGTAAGCACACATTGCAGCCAAATATATATGTTTTTGGACGTTTAATGAATAATTATTATTCCTTTTTATATCTTAAGGTCAATTGAGTGATTGAATTTGAAGTATTTTTGGATGCTATGAAAAAATGAAATAGTAGAAAACTAAGTAAAACATGGATGTGCCCACACGCACATACACAGCATGAGCAGCATGAATGATAGAAACACAGAGAGGAGCAGTAAATTACCGACAGAGCTGGTAAGAACTGTAAAACATAAATTCTTTATGGTCTAAACATGTATGAAAAGACTTCACATGATCACTGTAAATTAGTGGAGATGTGCATGGCTCCCTGGCTGTCTGCCCCGGACTTGGTGGTACTGTGGCCGGGCTGCTTGTTTCAATAAAACCATTTTGATGGAATGGAAATAATGCATTTCCAAGCAGGACGACTTTAACACTGTATACGTAAGCATTTGTTTATTTATCGCAAGTCATATGATCACCGCAACATTTAACGTTATCGCATATCACACGTTTTCTTAATATGGTGCAGCCCTAGACAAGTTCTATTCTGCGACACTTGCACCACCAAGCCAGTGGTCAGGTGGAAACGCCAGCCCTGTTTATATTAGTGGGTCGTGTTTGGAACCCACTGGAGTCTAACAGCAAGGGCTGGTGATGTTAATACTGCTGCAGCTTTGCCTCCATATCTCAGACATAGCTGCTGATACTGATGGGAAAATATCAACCCTGTTCTGGTTTGTCACCTTCATTTGTCATGGTTACATTTTATGGATTCAGTCTCTTAATCTAGACACATTAAGATCAGATCCTACTCTAATCATGAGTCTATTCTGTATGATGGTCAGCTCAGATTGACACCATTTTTGTTATTGTTTTATATATAATTGACGTTTTAAAGCATTTGGATCTCAAACTATTAGACTGACGCGGGCTGTTACATTATTTGTGGGGGGTATTTGACAGCAGTATGACACTGTAGTGCTGCTGTGCAAACAAGCCATGAAACCCCTTAACAGATTGGGCCGGGCTACACATAAAGCCACTCACACACGTGTTCATTATCATACAAGCAGCGATTCAAAGCCTCAGAGATTGCGGCTGCAGCTCAATCCTGACCACAGTGTAAACACACACAGTCCCCATAATCTATCCCCACTGCTATTGTCACATGCTTTGCCACACTCACTTACACACAACCCACATGTTCAATTATGCATGTTCAGTGCATTCAGAAAGTATTCAAACCCATTTGCTTTTTTCACAGTTCCTTAATGTTGCAGCCATATGGTAAAATCTTAACAACAGGTGGCGTCATTCACGGTGTAGACACAACTCAAAGATGATCGAGAGAAATTGGAGGCACACAAGCTATATTCAAAGTGTCACAGAAAAGGATCTTATTAATAACCTCAATGCTTTTTTAATTGGAGCCCTAAGCAGAATTTAAGGTTATGAAAACAATAATACTAATGGTGTAACCCAGGATATTTTATCCAGTTACAGATGTTACTTAAATGCATTGCCTGAAGCTATTGGCATACGTAGCTTCCTAAAGTCCTTTAAATGCATCACCTGAAAACCCTCAGCAGGTGATGCTATGAGCAGGATTAAGATCTAAACTTCACTCAGAGACATTCCCTTTCCCGCATGTCCCCCTCTGTGTATTTAGAATACATTGACGAATGAATCAATCAAAGAATTTAAACAATCTTAGTCTAAGGCTGCTAAATAACAATGAGTAAAAAAAGGGTCTGAATACTTTCTTAATGAACAGCACATACATCTCTATCTGTAGTCGATGTTTTTGAGCCTAAACAAAATTAAACACGCTGGTAAACCTCTACATCAGACTGAATATCTAAACATTTCATTTAAAAGACATGTTCATGCCAGCCAGAAAAAGAAAGTGAAAAAAGGCGGGGGTGGATAAATTGAATGTAAAGCCAACGCTCCATTCAACAGGCTATAAGAAGTAAATCAATTCCTTTCTTGCCAGTGCCTCTGAAGGTTCATATAAGTGTCCCATTTTTCTCTGATACTGAGGCAAAGTGGAATTTGTACAGAGCAAAGCAATGCAAGGTCGCATTTTTCAATCAAACAACATTTGGAAGACAAATGATGCTGCGTCGTGGCATGTGTGTGTTTAAATGTGCATCTCTGTATGTGTGTGACTGTGTGTGAATGTGGGGGAGAGAGCTTTCTGATGAAGAATTCTGGCATCTTATCACTGATGTATAGAGACAGAGAAAGCCTCAATGGCTTTTCAGAGATTTAAAGAATTGAGCAGATTTACATATTAGTGATTATGTACTGTGGTATTTTTAGAACATATCGTGAATCATTAACTCCAACAACAGAAAGAGGGGTAGGAACCAAGCAAAAAAAAGGAAAGACGCCCGTACCTTCATCAACCTCCTCTTCCTCAGTGGGCGTGGGTAATTCATTGTTTCTCTCAGCCTCCCTCTGAAGGCTCACCACTTCATACATAGCATCGCTCGGACCAATCCGCTCTGGTGCCTGCTGCAAACACACCACAGAATAATTTATATTATTGGTAGTGTACAATTTTACAAACTTACATTCAGTTGCATCTATCAGTAATGTAAAACCTGACAATATGCTCTTCATATTACATATTAGCAGGTACCAAGTGTGATGCAAATATATATACGCAAAGTTGGCCCCGATAGCAACACAAAAAAAACCATCCAAATACTAACTTTATCATACCTAACATCCTTGGTGGAGGCAACACAGTGATCAACAGGTTTAATATTTTCTGTTGCTTTTAAAGGTTTGAAAATGTTTTACTTAATCAAATTGTTGATCCCTTCAGTTTCAGGACAGATGTGAAAGAGTTTAACACTAAATAGGCGTCAGGGGTATGGCCCAGCACCGAGTTCTTCCAACCAACAGAGCCTCCACTCCCATCTGTCCAGGACAGTCAGCTTCCGGCACTCAGAGGAGCTCATCCCTCCGCAAAGGCCCAACAATACCATTAAACTCAATCAATAAACTGTACACACCCTTAGATATCAGTCCCCTTAATATTCTACATCCTTTTTTCTATCAACATCGATGCATAATTGCCAATTGGAGAAAATATTTTAAAAATTATCTTGAAAAATATCATTGATCAGCCCCGTCGCACGGATCCGCATTTTGACAGTTCTTTCTTGACCCATGTCTCATTCTTCCACTGAATTTGGTTGGATTCCATTCAGTAGTTTTTCCTGAAACCGTCGACCCACTGGTTCTGACCACTCTACCCCCTGAGCTCATGATTTCATCTTGAAGTAGAGAGCATAAAAATTGCTTAACAAAAACAAAAGCTTAATAAAAGCTGTGTTATCTCATCATTAAATCCGTCATAAAAGACTAACGAAGTGCACAAGAGAACAAAGACACCAGCAGACTTGACCTTGGGTGTCATAAGCTACTGACGTTTATTTCTGGTCTTTTCAATTACTGTAGTGCTGTTGCCTCTCTCCTCCACCTGGTAGAATGGATCAATGAGCGGCATTGATCTGCCCACTCGCATGGCATCTAATGACTAACTCAAGTCAGTGATGGGAGCACAAATTGAGAGAGAATATCAAGCCAAGACTATTTTTAGAGAAAATCCAAGGAGGCTTAGGTAACACATTTGCTTTGTGATGGCCTCTGCCAGTGAATTGTTAACCCTACAGGATGAATTATAAACACTGATAAAACTGTGACTGAACATTGGGCCAAAGACAAACACAAAATTATTAACTGGGGTTTATAATAAGAAAAGGAAAGAAAACGTTATTATCCAACCGTGTTTGCTGATATAAAGAAAAGCTCTCCCGGCAAAATGTTATTCTGTGACTGCATTAACAGTTAATGCGTCTCTGCAACATCCCAAAGTGTTTTTCTCTTTCAAGGTTATTTTCAACCCTGAGCTTTCACAAAGGTGGCATTTCTCTTATAACACCTCTGGTATCTCTCTCCACAGTTGGTCCCATCAACTTAAAGTTCAAGCTCATCTTGAACTTTGCTCGTCTAAAAAAGGAAAGTTCACTGGCAGATACGTGCATTTGAAGTTCCACCTTTGCATTGATTAGCTACATGTTAAAGGGTTTACAACCTATGCATATTGTTTCCAGGTAAAGCCGACAATAAAGAAAAATGAATCTCTGAGAAATCAACTTTACGTCCTATGTGCAGGTTAATAGAAGGAAGCTTGGACAGCAAATAACTCTGCAAAGGCTAATTTCGCTAATCTCACCATGTTAAAATAATGAAAACAAATTCCTGGACCTTCTCTAAAATTGACTGGGTTCTTTCTTGGGTCATGCCCCACTGCCTCCCAAAAAATTCCTGGAAATCGGTTGAGTAGATTTTGTATAATCCTGCTAACTAACAAATACACAAACGCAGACTAAAACATGACCTCATGGGCGGAGGTAATTAAGAAGACAAAGAAAACATTTTCACAGGTTGGCACAGATAATGACTTCTTGGTTCATTGAATGACTAATAACAGTTTTGGCAGAATAAGAGAACAGGACGACATGATTGCCATCTTTGACTAAAAATACAATATTATTTTAATTTGCTCTGAACCACAGCACCAGTCCAACACCCTTCCATTTACTGCGGAGATAACTAGGGAGGAAATCAGGCGGATGAGTCAGACGCCGCTGTTAATTACCCACATGCCAATAATGCGACAGAGCCTCTTATTAGCTCCACAATCCAAAGCCTCCCCACACTTCACTGCGTTGCCAGCTCCCCACGGCCTCCTACAGGAGATGTGCTTTTTAACAGGGGAGAAAAGGCTTACGGCTTAACTGTATTTTCTAAGCACCTGCACCAACTGTTCAGAACCGGTGTCCTTGTGTTGGTGGGAGGTAAGTGAATGTGCATTCTCAACTCTCTCTCACTCAGAAATTCTTTAAATCAAGCAACTAGTGAGGAAACTCAAAAGGGCTCATGTTTCTGGGCGTCTGATGTTGTACATTTTCAAACTAATTCCAGAAATCTGTCTGTATGGAGAACTTATCTCGAGGAACGTTCATTTGATCTGCTTCACATTCACTCGACCAGCGCTCTGTAGCTGGTCCGACTGGGACTAATCAACATGTGTGACGTTGTGGATCACGACAACACACACATTCAGGACAACGAATTCTCCAGGTCAGGGCTCTGTGTACTGAGTTACACCGAAAACAAACTTTGAATAAACGGGCCTGTGAACAGGAAGGGAAATGGAAAAACTGCTGATAAGATATTTGCATCTTTCCGCACTTGATCTTACAACAAAACAAGTGTCTTGGTTCTCTCGAGTGGAGCATTTGACTGGTCACTGACACAGCAACACGCCTCCTAACTGTCTGACCTCCTCCTCCTACACTGCACACATCCTCCGAGCCGTCCATCCACTCCCTCCTCTTTCTGACAAGCTCGGGCTGGGTTGGGAACTGACTCTGTTGTGGGCAATAAAGCCCTTTGGGACGCACGTGATAATGGGCTGCATTAACGAATTTGACTTTACGTGAACCAAACCAGCGACAGTAAGGTTTGGGTTATTTATCCCATTTCATTTGTACATGTATCTAAAACATTGTAAGCTGTAGTGTGAGTGGGGATGATTGGAGAAATTGTGTTGGATTAAATAAACGCAAACTAGTTAGGATACTTTAGGATTGAAATGAAGTTTTGTTGATCACCTTTCAGACCAGGCATTAAAGAAAGAAACCAAAAATCTACCAGGTTAAAAACATCTCTGGTTCATCAATCACACTCTGGTTTAAACATGCGTGAATATATGCAAAGGATGAAAATGTGTACAGGGTTAGATTTAACAGTTGCAAGGGAAATACCTGTCTGAGTTTGAGGTAAAAGGTCTCGCTGAAGGTCTTCCTGCTAAAGTACCAGAAGCGTTCGTTTGATGGATAGACCCTGACCAGAGTTTCCAGCAGGAAACGAACCGGCTCCACCACTTCAGTCACGACCAGGTCCACTGCCACCGTCATGTACACTTGTTTATCTGGAACATAACAGGGAGAAAAAGATAAACAAGAAAAAAACAAGGTTACTGTGGCTGTTGTATGTGTTCATTTTTCTTTTCTCTTATTATGAAACGAGAGGACATACATACACAAACAGATGTATGGCTCAAACTATCAATTCATGCTTCTATTCTGGTTTTATTATAACGGAAGTATAATCAAATGGGAAGGAGGACATGTGGAAATGTATTTACAGTGAGGAAGTTCAGAATAAATTTGTAGAAGAACATGAGATAAACCCTTGACATGAACAATAATAATGATAATGTCAAGTAGAACCTGGTCGTTTAGAGAAATGTTTTTGAATGAGAGGGACTTTTGCTGCAGCTTCATAGTTTGCCTAACTCTTAGTTTAGATACTTTTAGATATTTTTTGAGATAACAGAAGTTTTTCTTTTAATGGCTCAGACACCCACGGTTTGGTTACATTGTAATATAATAATACTATTTCACTAACCAAAACTGGTCTTGAGTATTTTGGATAAAGAATTGGATAAAATAAGAATACAAGACAGTACTGCAAAGTAAATTGCATAAGAACGATCTCCTCAAGATGCTGCTTTTAATTCAGTTCGTCTCACAAGTGTGTCCACGGCTCGGTTGGCTCTGCTGCCCGACGTGTTCACGCTTCCATTGTGCACAAACATGTCGAGCTTTGACAAGCAATGGGTCACAGGACAGTGCACAGACTATAAGTTATTTCAGAGAATGGAACAAAGCAATTAACACGTCCGAGCACTGCATAATTCCCAGACGTGACCTTAGGTGATGTAACACTTCCTTACGTACTACTTCATAAACTACCCATCACAAGTTCTAGAACAACACAATCTTTTCAGTTTTTATTAAAATTCAAGCTGTAATAAATTCAAGCTATATAACTATATTGGAACAAAGGTATGTCGATTAAATCTTGTTCAACGAAAAGATTCCTCAATTAGTTATTCTACAAATATCCCATTGTTTATGTGCGCTGTACTTAAATTCCAGAAATACTGAGGGATTGAATATTTTCAACTGAAACATGTATTTATATAGGGTTCAAAATAAATGTAAACGTGTAAAAGAAGTTAGAAGCTTGCTTGCTTTGCCTAGTATATTACTCTTCCTCACCTTTAGGTGTGTCTTCATTCAGTGGCTGGAAGACGGCCAAGGTAGGGTTCCACGTTCCTGTGATAACGTAGGCCTTCCCATCAGAGCTCTTCCCCATCGACTCCTGTGTAGATATTTATCCATTTGCTTATGTTCTTGTTACACACGTTTTTTTATATATTGTAAATTACAAGTCACTTGGCCATGACCCATAGTGCATACATAGGTGTTTAAATTATACTGAATTCTCTTTTAAATTTAAATTCTATTAAAATGTTACAATGAGTTTAGTATTTCATAAACCAGTCTGCCTATTCTCATGTTCCACGAACACAAGGCAAGTACACGTCTTTCAGATATCATGATGTACTGTAAACTGTATCTCACCAATAAAACAAGTGTCTGCTCACCATGTCTAGTAGATGCATGTCACTGTTGCAGACTTTCTGTCCTGGACTCAGCAGCATCCCAAAACACCTGGAGGGAAGATGCAGGAGGTACAACGACAAATCAATACTCTGCTGCGGAGGCAGAGTCTGCATTCACCAGTGTTCTGAGAGGAAACTTATAATATGGAATATACTATACTCAGTGAAGTAGACTCAGTGTAATCTTTTAGGCATGTCAGGCAGCCTCACATGTGTAAGCCCCTTCCTGCTCTCGCTGCCTGTGACAAAGGGTCCGACGGTTGAACCTTACCAGAGACATCCCTTAAATCAACAAGGGCCTCATAGCCACAGGAAATTAAATAACCAGAAAAAAAAGTGAACAACTGGGATTATAGTATCTACTGTTACTGTAACACCCATCAGGGGTCTCATTGTCACCTTATTGGATGGGTAAAGTGGTCAGTGCTCCATCAACAGTCAGTCCCAAAGCAATCTATACTGAAGAAACAGGGGTTTTGTGTTGTAAGCAAGTCCCCTCAGCTTTAGGTTCGAGGTGCCATCAAGTGGTCAATGTGGGAATCTCAGTTCCAGAGTTGAATTATGTAAGAGTGTGTTTACAGTATATCCATCACTAATCCACTCTTGCTCTAACTGATTTCACAAAGTATGGGTCAGATGTCTTGTGGCAGTTCAACAGGATTAATAAGCTTGGAAAGAAGACACTCTCTTTCTAACATGGAGGCTGTTCAGCTGCAAATACAAAACAAAATGTATGCAATCACTGATGCACATGACACAAAGCTTAAAACACTTTGAGGCTATTACGAAAAATTATATTAATAAACCAGATTCATATAAGGTCACTGTGACCTTTGACCACTAAAATTTAATCAATAAATCAGTACGTCCAAGTTGATTGCAACGGATGTAATGAAATTCCCTACGGGCAGTCCTAATATGTCCCATTAACTGGGATCCAAGGTCACTGTGACCTTGACCAGGTACCAAAAATCGAATCAGTTCATCTTGAGTCAAAGTGAATGTTTATACCACATGTAATAAAATACCCTTTGGCCATTTCTGATATATTGTGTTTAAAACATCACATAGTTATTTGACATTGACCTTTTGTCCCCCAAATCTAGTCAGTTCGTCTTTGAGTCTAAGTGAATGATTGTTTCAAATTTGGAGAAATTCCCTCAAGCTGATCTAGAGATATCACATTCAAGAAAAACAAACGTGAGCTTTGACCTTTTACCGCCAAACATCTACTCACGAACATCCTTGAGTCGAAGTATATATTTGTAACAAATTTGAAGAAATTCTCTTGACGGTTTCGTGAGATATCACATTCATGAAAATGGGACAGACGAACAACCAGAAAATATAATGCATCCGGCCACAGGCTGTCCCCGACGCGGAGGCATAATAAAAACACAAACACAGGCTGCGCACCTCAGAAAGTATCAGCTCTGAGCACAATAACCGTTTCCACTGACGCTATAAATACAGGAGAGGGCAGGTGCTTGTCTCCCTCTGAGAGCAATAGGAGGTAAAGGGTAAGGAAGACATGGGGGAGTGATGGAGCTGACCTAGTTCTTCAGGGCTTCCGTGCCACAGGAGCATGTAAACACATAAGAATAAGTGAGATTTCAAGTGTTTTGTTGTTGCAGTATTTCAACCACTGAGCAGCCTGGTGCTTTCATAGGAAACCATAAAGATAATTCATAACGTGGCTACAGATTGAATGTGCAATGTCCACCACCGGCATATTTACAGCCGTGTTTGAGAGCTTATCATCATTACCTCCCCCCTCGATCGTCCTGCTGAAACAGATGACTACCTGCAACTCAGCAGGAAGTCTTCAGCACAAACACAGCTCACCTCTCGATGCCCAGCTCCTTGTTGCCCATTTGCTGAACTGAGATGACGGCCTTCTTCTGGACGCCCTGTCGCAACTTGAAGTAAAACTTATCTCTGTCCTTTGGCACTGGACTGTGTAGGGGAAGAAGAGGGGGGGGGGGGGTAATCACATCAAACTTCAGGGACTTAATTCCATTTTGACTTTGTGCATTGTATTGTGATGTTCCTTGATGTAGCTGGAACTTATTGTTCCCTTCCTTGATATAAAAGTATATTTGACAAATATCATTATATTAGTATGACAAAAGTATTGATGATTACAGATAAAACATGACATGCAGTCCATCAAGCCCTCTCCTTAATGGAATGTATATTACTGGCATCTGCTGAACGTTCAGAACTGCTATTTTAATGTTTACTTCAGGAGAACAGATAAGTGTTAGAAAATAAAAATCAATTCCTTGTTTCATGCTCTTTGAGGATGAACGATAACAGACGGATCGATTACTATTGTAGCAGCAAATTAACAATATAACACACATTTCTAAATAACATGTTTTGTGATACTAAGATGATACAGAACTACATGTATGACAAACAAATGAAGGTTCCTCCATTAAAAAGGCTGTTATTCTCATGTATTGATCTGCACCAGTGTGTATTCACGAAACAAGTACCTGAAGTTGCCCTTGCCATCATCCTCTTTGATTTCCAGCGACACAGTGAAGGTGTAGAGGTCACTGTCGGGGGGGCCGGACAGCGTTGTGTCCCTGATGTCTGCCGGCCGAGAAGAGCGTCGAAAGGCCGTGGAGAAACTGTAGAGGATCCGACTGACCTGGGGGAAAAAAGAAGAGGGGAGGTGATGAACTTCGGACGGAGAGTTAAAGAAGTGGGAAGAATTAAAGGGTGAGGAGAATAAAAAAAGAATAAATCTTGCTTATGAGCAATCAGAACAGATAAATCAAATGTTACAAAAGGACAAGAGTACATAAAACGAATGTACACAAACAGAAATACATAGAACAGGAACATTTAAGGGATAGAAATAAGTAGAACAGACTGGAGATTATTGAGATCAACATAACAGGAGAACACTGCCCTCAGCTGGTTCAACAATGTCACTACATCCTAATACAGTGGACATTCTGTACGATTAAAAAATAGATATATCTGTTCTTCAAACCATCTGAGATTTGTTCTCATTAGTTTTGACAGACACATTATTTGTGGAGATTTACTTTAAACATTACTGAGAGTGGATTAAGTTGTTTTCCATTTCACACGCTTGGTACAATCATGATGGCTTAAAATTATATCTGTAAATGTGTCAATGTTGCTCTCAAAATATAAAATGTGAGACTTATAAAACCAAAAGCTTTAGGTTTAGTCTCCGATCCAACTTGTTTATTGTATCGTATCCGTGGAGAGTGAGCTTTTGATTACCAGCTGCAAATTTTACTGAAGCAGAAGTTCTATTTTATTATCGTTTCCTGCTCATAACAGCTTCCTTGATGCCTGCTATCCTGTGACTCAATGGTGTTGGATTTCATGCAGTACAGTGAACTGAACACTATGTTGAGTTGCAGTTTGTAATAGGGCCATGAAACTCACAGCTTCCTTAATGTGACAGGAGAAGACGTGGATCTGGAAGTCCTCAGAACTCCGGTAACTCTCGGTGAAGGAGAAGCAGTCGCTCTCCACTGAGCCCTCCTGTCCCCGAGCGCAGAACAACACCTTGTAAATGGGGAAGGAGGCGATCTCTGTACCTGAAGCCTGGTCCACAATCCTGCAGAGAGTCAAGGTTTAAACTAACAATCAAACAGAAGTAGGCTGAGGATACTAAACTTTAATTTGAAAATGGTTTCAAAAAGAGTTTATCTGTTTTGGTCAATGATACATTTTTTACTATTACCACCAAAACTATTTTTTTGTGACCCGACATCCCACTGAAAATATTTAACATCATGAAACATTTTCAGATGTTGTGTGTAGAACTGGCATTAGATAACTTAAGCTCAAGATGTGTTTGTACAAAGTGTCAAGGAACTGAATAACATTTTATATTCCATTCACTCAGTAAGTGATCCTTGTCACTGCATTTTCAACAGTCAAAAAAAGTCACGTCTCATTTCCTCTGTGGTGCATCTACACATCTCATGTTCCCCTTTCACCTAATGACTCAGGATGGTTGAAACGTTTCTCTCAACACAATTCCTCTGTAAGTTGACTTCTTCTGCTGGATATCAACCAGCAGATGTGATGTGGACGTTCGATATACACATAATTCATGATGATCTGTTCTCCTAAGTGACTGTTTATCTGCTGGAGACTGTGATAAATAATGTATCAAAGCTTTGTAGATATATCCTGGTGTCCTCGTTTTTAATGTACCACAACCACAGCTACCATTAGGTTTTGTGATTTTATTGGACCTCACAAGAAGTCTGTCAGTCCACGATTATAGTGTCAGCTATTTCTCTCTAGTGTAGTATCTTTACTCCTACTCTAAAGTTTAAATAACCAGAAAAACCATTCTCAAAAGACACATCTACTTTTCTTTTCATCTTACTTCAATCTTAATACATTACAGACCTGACTGAGCCGTCTGGTCCGCAGGGGACATGCAGGGTGATGGGGATGGGAATGGCGCTCTCTGCTCGCAGGGTGGTCATGGCGTCCTGGGCCTCGGCCTCGTTACGGGGGGCTTTGACCCAGGTGCAGCCCAGGTAGGACAGCTTGTTAAACTGGACACTGTCCTCCTCCAGGACAACAGGGCTGGCCGGTGCTGGACATGCTTCTGTGGACACACAGTGGTTGGGATGGGATTCATTTTCCTCAAAAGCTGGAATGTACTCTCGGGGGTTTTCTGTGCATATTCCGAAATAAATGGATTGTCCATCTTGAACCAAGATAAAGCAACATATCATGTGAATCTGTCATTCCATCACAGCATAATGAGACCATAACCTTTTCTGGACATTAACATCCTGTAGTTTAACAGGTCCACGACAGAGTGGTGCATTTAAGACTATTACAGCTACTACAGCCTTTAGCCTGAAACTCTCACACTTCCCAAACAGGAAACCGAACAATGAGTAGCGGCTGGATTTCCACTGCTGACTGACTCTTTCTTGACCCCCACACTAACCATTTCCTCTCTGCTCACGCTGCAGTTGTGTATTAACACAAAAATAAAGTAAGCGTAAATGAATTCAAAACAAGAGTAGTCTTAACATAACATTCCAGTGGGGATTTGTTTTTGGATAGAAGCACGTCTGCCAGGTGAGTAAATGAACAATAACGAAAATACTGTCTTGACTAAAACATTGAATTCGATGGTGTTGTAAGTAAAAATATCTATCTAAGGTACAAACAAATATATGATATTAATGGTCATCATTCGTCTCAAGCACCTGAAATTTTCACTTTCACTTCACCTGCTGCATTCATCAGCTTTGAGATTTACACAACAGACAGTAATGCTAAAATAATAACAGTATATGGTACAATGCAAAAGTTTGGACATACCTTGATTTTTAACAGTTTTCTTTCGTACAAATCTCATTCTTAGCATCACCGTGAATTTGACTACTTGTCTGCAGACAGAGAAATGATTGTGCGTCCTTCCTCTGTGACACGCATCAGTATTTGTTTCATATCACTAGAGAGTGCAGCGCTTCAGCAGAAGGGCTTTACACGTTTTGTTTTTTTGGCAACACGATCGCCTAAAAATACACACAGAGGTGCATTTCACTTTAGTTCATCTACTCACATCCTGTGTTTGCAGGTTAATGTCCTTGTCTCTCAAATTTCAATGTTTTTTGAAATGTTTTTTTGGGGTGCAATATATGGAAAAGAACGCAGCAATAATCCAGTGCAATGCATCACAGCATTTGTAGCAACTGCTGATTCCAAATGCCTGTCCCTAAAAGGGCTTTAAAGACAATAATCACATTAGACACATATGTGATATTGTTTTAATCTCATTTGGAAACCAGAAAGGGAACTAAATCTTAAGTACTGCCATAATGCAACACCTAAGTTTACCAGGGCAATATCATATCAAACAAATTCAAACTCTTTAACATAAATAGGTGACTTCATAAATCCCTCATAATAGAATACATTTTCTACCATTATTGCAGTTTTAATGATACGGGACCTCAGAGGGATTGGAGCCTATATGCTGCTAACGCCTTGTACATGCAAGGTAAACAGTGAAGTGTATCATTCCCAGCACAGAGTGTTGGTCTTTCTTCTGATGTCTGGGCCAACTCGTCCTTGCTGATACATGCAGCATTGAAGCAATGTCAGCAAGTTCAGATAGCGGCACTGCCAATCTGATACGGCGAGACTTGCATTCGTTTTTTTTCCAACGGTATGCACATGCAGCGGCATCTTTTCAAGGTTCTCTGGTCAGTGTTAAACATTTTTTCATCCAAGAATGCATTACAAATTGGTATTTCCACTCTGATGTGAAATGCCAGTGAAGTAAGAGATAAGCCAAGTATGAGCACTATCAGAAATTACTTGTTGGGTTTCTTTGCCTCAAATGCTAAAAATCTGTGCAGCAAAGCTCACTGAAATTTGACAATTTCTGAAATTAACTTCTTTTTGACACTAATATTCAGTGAAAAGGGTTAGAAAATAAGACAGTTACTGTAGATGGAGCTGAAAGGTCAAGAGGTGAGAGAATACCTGGAGGTGGTGGCTCCAGGACTTGGCTCTCTGGGTCCTTCTCCATTTTTTCCACACTGCTCTTCTCCACCTCCGTCTTCACCTGATCATCATCATCATCATCCAGCACGTCCTCCATGGCTCTTTCCAGCTGCTCGCTTCCATTCCAAGACATCTAAAGAATAGAGGAAAAGGGGAATTAACATGAGACGACAGAGAGAAACAAGGAGAGATTAAACATGGTGAGGAAAAGGAAACATTAAGATAGATGAGGACAGACAAGTGCTTCCTCAATCCTTTGCCAAAACTTTGTGAATCACGTGCTGTCAACGCGCCTTATTGGGTTGCAATTACACAGCAAAACCACATGAATACTTCAAGGTAAAGCTCTCTTAGCTGCCCTGTTAAATCTTTTGGTTTAATTTTGTATACGTTTGAGCTTCGGGGAAATGAAAATTACAACTTGCACCATTCAAATCAAGTGTAACAGTGTGTCCAGGTGTGATTCTGACCTTGAGTCTCGGTTTGCCCTCAGAGCCCTGTGGTGACCCTGCTGCACTGGGCTGTACCAGAACAAACTCCTCACTGGTGACGGTGGCCACGGACTCGGTGGAGCTGCTGACTTTTCCCAGTGAGGAGCTGTCATCCATGGCTGGCTGGTTTACTCAGGGTCAGCGGGGGAGACCAGGGTTCAAGCTCTCCCCTTCCCTCTCCTGTCTGCCCCAGCTCTGTATTCAATCTGCAGGCACAACAAAAAGAGCAACATGAAGCAGTTTAAGCATTGAAATGGGTAAAGCAACACTATGTAGCTGTTTCCTGAGCAACAGCGCCCTCTACAGCCACATGTCATGGTTAATTCTGATGTGCTCTGCAAGGATCATGTGGTTTTCATCCAGAGAAAAACAAAGCCTATCACTCTCTTGACTGTGTAGACCCACTCACTGAACTGGAACACAACTGAGCTGTGGATATTACCCATGGTCCCTGGCTTCCTGAACCAGAAGAGCTGCAACTGTAACAAATACACCAAACTCTGTTAAAATACTTGATATTTTTAAAGTTTCCAAGCTGAATATTGGAGATATTTTTATGACTTCCGTGTCTTTTTCAACTGCTCTACAGTTTGGTATTACTCTTGCCCCTCTGGCCCTGATTATAGGGATTATAGGCTGCAACTATCAATCAGTTACACACCTCTCACAGGAGATGCTTACCAAAGATACACAGTACAGTGGGAACGAAAACCACAACATTCTCCCTGTTCCAAGACAAAACTATTTTTGAATTCTCCTTTCAGCAACTTTCTCAATAATGTGGTTATAAGATCATAAGTCAAAGACCACATTGAGAAGGTAACTCTATTGAGAGTCCTATTAAACAAATCAAGGTTTAATGTTTTACAATTTATGTGCAGTGAGCAGTTGTGTCACTGTAACGTGCAAATCAACTCGGCTATCAAACAAAACACACCCATCATGCACACAGACACACCAGAGACCTGTCAGACAACAGCAAAACAACTTCCTGGTTGTGGAAACCACATTTTGGTTTAACCGTAAGTCGATGCAAATATGACTCAATGCATCATGTCATCTCTGAATTAATGACACCCACACAATATTCTAACCTGAAATTAAAGGATTACATCCTCATCCTTCCATGTTTTTCTAACATCAGCTATTTGTTTCTGTTGAACATTCAGTTATTATCTTAAGCCCTGGTTGGACAATATTGCAACAGTTAGAAATCAACTGACGTAGTTACATCCACCATTGTCAGATGTGTGACAAGACATTTCCAGGTATTTCCTAATCATCTCAATTTATTATTGAAGTTTTATGGTTTTCAATTGAAAATAATGGATATTTAATTGTCGAGCTGGCATTATTTGTATGTATTTTCTTCCTATTACTTCTACAGACTCAGCACCAGAAGACCAGCCCCCTGAAAGTGTCTCACTGCACATAAGCACCAACCCATTGTCTGTACATGTTACATCCTGCTGGCTCATTTGTTTTGCTGTGGGTCGGCCTGTACCACAAACAACGAGTCAAGATGGCCGTTACTTAACTTTTACTCTGAGCAAGAAAGCTGTTCTGTTCTGTTTCTAACATACAATTAAGAAAGTCCTCCAAACAGCTGTAAAGTACTGTTTAAATAAATAATAATAATATAAACAATAAACAATTAGGAGTACTTTAGTGACGCCTATACCACCTACTGCTTCAAAAGCCACATTAACCTCCTAACTAAACAAATTACAAATCATATGATGAATAAATATGTAGCTATTTTGGTACTCGATACGTTTTTATCAACAAAATTGCCAAAATGAATGGATTTCAGCCACTAAATCACAGAAAGTTGCTGCTTTTCAGTTTTATATCATCATATATGATACTTATACTTATAATAATATAAGTTACTATGTCCAACCTGAGAAGTATATTTGCATAGACATTGCGTATACCAGTGCATCAACTTCCACTTCTTTTATAGATTAGATAGATTTATAGATTATTATATATTACTTTTAGTTGTTTTTTTTTACTATAGTTTGCTAAAAACATAGATAAGTTGTGTAAATGATGTACAGCTCAAGCAGCTATCAAACAGCTGGGGTTCAGGTTTAGAGTTTATGATGATGCTGTGGAAGAAGAACAACAACACACAGACACACAAACACACACACACACACAGACACAGACACACACACACACACACACACATTGTTCAGCACAAAAGCATGAAGGGGGTCATTCATTCACTCACAGTGACATGCTCACATGCACACAGAAGGCTTTCATACACACTTAACCCGGGCAAATTTAATTCAAACACGCATTTGGCTAAACGCAGACATACATGAGCAGCAACAGCATCATGTGCTCCGATCACACCTATTCAATTAGCAGGGAAAGAGCATGAAGCAAAAAAGGGAACACTCTCACTGATTCACATCCCTGGACCGAGCTGCAGCGAGAAGGAACCAAGATAAGAAACACAGATAGTGTAAAGGCCGGATGGGAATCTGTGTCGTTGAGAGGAAATGTCCACCAGTTCCACGTCTCTTCTTCGGATGTCAAACTGGTTGTGAATCATGTGATGAACAGACTCCAACCCACACTGAAGTGGTTATTAACTTTTAAGTAGAGAGCATTCCTAACATGATGAGCCAAGGCTTTGATTAGTGCATTTGCTGAAATGTTATCATGTCTGACCTATTACACTGAAATATGGTGGATGACTTCGAACGATTTATCAATTGAGGACTCATTTATAGGGATCCATGAGTTTTCAAGTAATTACACACATAGTACACAACAGTATTAATCCAGATACGACTGTTTCCGTTCTCTCCAAGTCTCAGTGTCCTCCGGTGGCCGGGGCAGTTGCTTTCTCACTGGCTCTAAACACCGGAGCAAATGTACACCCAGTCATTACCAGCCTTCTCCGCCAGTCCCAGTTGGCAGCCTTGCTCGCCAACGACTGCCTGTGTGGAAACTGTGAACGGCCAGTGGTGTAGACAGACTGCATAGCACCCACAGGAGCTGGGGGAAGCAACTACGTCATGTCTATGGGTGCACGTCTTTCTGAGGGCTGACTTGCCCTGCTGAGATACAACAGTATCAACAAACAGAATACTGTAATTACTGTTTGAGAGTCGAGAGGGATAAACCTCAGTTAAGGTCAATGATTGAAATGCAAACGTTGGGATTACATTCAATCTGAGGAGAGTTTTACAAAGTGAATGATGCTGGGTGCAAGAGGCATGAGTGAGAAAGCTTCTTTCACAACAATGTAGAGTTGGGTGACAGGTAGGGACGGGAATCGGCAGGGACCTCCCGATACGATACTATCACGATACTTAGGTTGCGATACGATATGTATTGCGATTGCTGTGGGTATTGCGATTCTGTAAGTATTGCGATTCGATATTACGATTTCCTGGGATTTCTTTTGGTTATTTTTTTTTTTTTTTAAATACTGGACCATGGAAAAATGTTGAATCATTCCTTCAAATACAACACAGTCAAATTCACTTAGAGCTTTACCAGTTTTATTTCAAATATTAACATTAACTTAATGACTCCCGGGCAGCCAATAGAGAAAATAAATAAAAATGTGCCCTATTATTGTATAGCCCCTGTCAACTGCACACAAACTGACAGATTAAGAAATGTATGCCACTTAGGCTACTTTTAAACAATAAATAAAAGGTAAATTAAATAGAATGAATAAAAGTTTACTTAAAATATAAACTTTGAAATAAACAAAAAGTAGGCTATTGTTGTTTGCATGTAGCCGATGCAAAGCTAGTGCTTGGGTATGTTTAGATTCTTGTGCAGAAACAAGAGCTGGTCAACATGCTCTGGGGTGATGTTGCTCCCCCCATATATCCCCCCCCGGTATAAACCAATAAATATGTTTAAAAAAAAAAAAAAAATCGATTTGGGTGGCAGCATATCGATTTAAAATCGTCATTCACAAGAATCGCGATTTGTAACTGAATCGATTTTTCCCCCCATCCCTAGTGACAGGTCAATCTGGGGATGGGTGGTACATCTGGTCCCGTGTCTCTTCAGACTGTAGGTGATGGTGGCTAAATATCTGATGTTTACCTCCAACTGCTTCATGACCCTGCTGACCTTGTTGTGAAGAACTTGAGGCCAACCAGCTTCAACCTTATGTCAAGAGTCTGCTGCCTCCTAATCAACAAGTTGTTAAGTGTCACGAGCGCACTGGACATACCTGTCATGGCAACATGGCAAACCTGTTCAGTAGTGATTAATATAAAGCCATTGTTAGGGTTAGGCTGGTTATGTTTGACTAACTTAATAAGCCACTATACATTTGAAAAGAGTTGCCTACGTGAACTATTGAGTCCTGTCATGATATCAGGTTTTGCCCCTATTGGCCTTGCTCATTAATCCGGTTTATGACAGGTAAACTGTAACAAAGGTGTCTCAAGCACTGCCAGGGTTGGGAGCTCATTTCCCTGTACGTGTAATGTTCCTTCTGTTGAAGAATCCATCAGCGACAGTAACTTCAATAAGTCCAAAACATCTAAGCCAGGTGACTCAACACATGCCCAGTAACAAACAAAGAGTTCAGCTTCTACTGCTGCGGTCAGTGAATTACATCCCAGTCTAAACCTGCAGCCATTTGTTTTTATAGTCAAATACACACTATCTGCTGGTTTGTCTGTTTATTCCCAAAAACAAACATATACCTACAACCATGAATATAGTCCAATGCAAGGTGTTATTCCATATACTTGATGGTTCTGTAGTGACCTCCCTCCTGTCAAAGAAACATCTTGACAACACAACAAGCCGATCCAGTGATGTGACTGTGTGTGTTTTCTACAACACGGCTGTGAGCTTCTCCACTCACATGAAACACAACTGGATGAAATGTGTCAAGCAAAAGCTGCAAAGAGCCTTTTTCCTGGATGACACACAAAAACAAAGCAGATCTCATGAAGTGCTTCCTGGTGGAACCATCTAGGAATTCAAGTGTAGTTTCTCCAGCTGTGGATTCAGTCAATGCTTAAAAATCATGGCTTCAAATGTGAATGAAACACTGTCTTGTGTAATGTCAGGGTGTGTTTTCTTTTGAGTGTGTGTCTGTGAACTCTGAGTGTAGGTGGTGTGTGTTTGCAGGGCCTGGAGGAGGCTCATCACACAGCCTCCCAGCAGCATCAGCAGCAGCATCATTCTTTCCCCTTCCCAGTCTAACCAAGGGAATTCTATCAAATGGTCGTGGCACTGGTGGCACTGGGAGGGTTCAAGCACAACACCACCAGGAGTCCTGACCCCCTCTTTAAACAGCAGCACAGGGGAGGGAGGTGGGCTGGGAGACGGACTAGCTAGCGACAGGAGGCTAACTCACCCGTCACAGAAGTGGTAGATCCTTAGAACAGCTGCTTTACACACAACAACTGGGTTCTGGAGCAAAGCAGGTTGCTGTCAGCCAGCTACCAGGTGAGAGCAGGAGCCCAAACCGGAAGTGAGCGGTGCTACGCGTTGAAAGCTAAAGCTAAGTTATGCTAACGCTAACCAGCCCAAAGTCCAGAAACAGTTGGAGCAGCAGAGAGGAGCGGTGCTCTCTCTCTCTCTTTCCCTCTCTCTCTCTCAGCGACACCCCGCCCGGCTCCGGGGCCGGACCGGGGGGGAGAGGAGGAGGAGGACACCCACCCTGCGGTCCCCGGGGCTCGTACCTGGAGGACGGAGGACAGACGGAGGGACGGAGGTGCGGAGGACGGAGCTGTCAACTCACTTGTTGGGATCGTGGACGAGTTGCTCGCTGCTAGCTGTCAAGAGGAGCTGCGCCCGAAGATCGTGTCGTGTCCGGGAGGAGGAATCACTCCGCTCGGAATCCAAGCTCCATTCCTGCGCATGCGCTGTAGTCCTGATGAATCTCTGGCTCATGCACGTCCTTAGTTTGCATATATCACATAGAGAAGTTTCTGCAATATGACCGTTCAACATGTGAAATATTAGAATATATTATAGGACTAGATGGTGAATATCCTCTGTAGGTTTTGAAGATCTTCTTTTGCAAATTTTCAGTTAATGCTTTGTCTACTTGTATTGTTGTTTTATGTCCTTTGCACCAACCACACCAAGTCAATTTCCTGTATGTGAAAATATAGCTGGCCAATAAAATAATTCTGATTCTGTGCAATTTAAAGGTTCAGTGTGTGGAGTGTAGTGACCTCTAGTGGTGTGGTTTCATGTTGCAGCTGAATACCCCCTCACCTCACCCACCCCTGTGGTAGCCTTCCAGATGTGATTAAAAACTCAAAAGGTGTTTTGTTTGTCCAGTCTGGGCTATAGTAAAAAAGACATGGCAGCCTCCGTAGAGAGGAAAACTCTCCTGATGTACGTAAATATAAAGTATTTAAATCTAAAAGGCCCATTTCAGGGTCAAGAAAACAACAATTTGTACAACTTAGATGAAAAACACTCTTCCCCTTCACCTAAATCTTACACACTGAACCTATTCTCATTTGTGGCCAAAAGAAAAACCTTAAAGGATAGTTCACTTTTCTCGGGCTAAACTTTGTTGCAGCAGAATCATCAATGCATTTTAATGTTTTTCCCGTAAGGGGGTAAACAACATGCAAAATGAAAGCTTTGTTCTGAAAATTAAATTCAATCTCTGGTAGTGGTTGTCTGCCTCATGACATCCATTAGCTGGAGGTCAAAGTAGTTCAGAGGCCATGACTAAAACTCTGCAGAAAACTGCTCTTTGATATCTGAATGAGACTCAAGCAAATTCAATGGGGAAAAGTGTGTGTCTGTGTCTGTGTGTGCTTTGTCAATAATGACACAAAAGCAATTTCAAGCAGTTACAAATCTTTAATTGTCAAAAGTCAACACTGTCAAATATTACTGTTTCTGTATTTATTGTGTACGATTTTCATTTTACCCACATTTCTAAAAATCTTATTTTTTTCCTATGTTCAAAGATAAATAGTTAAGTAAGTAGTAAAATAGATAGTTAATACAATGAATAAATGAATGATGACAAATAATCTGTAGAAGTGGACAACAACATGTAGAAACTCTAAATCTTCTTTAGAGATGTGTCGGACTAGATTTCACCAGTTTCCCTAGAAGCAAACATGTTGATGTTTTGTGACAAACTTTAATTTGAACAGTCCTCTGTACATTTATTTGTTCTTGTGAGTTATTTTTCTTTGTTCTTTGCAGTTTACTTCATTTAACCTGAACGTTAAAAAGGTATTTAGAAAGAAATTAAGTAGCTGCTGATAAAAGGACTTAAGTTTTCTTTGCTCAATGTTTAATTGATGACACGTGGCCAGTCTGAAAACCCTATCCAAACAATGTCACGCCATGCAAGTCAGTGAGGTTTCCTCAGACAGCCTCTGAGTCCTTTACACAGAAATACAGATATCAATAACACCAGAAAGTGTCACGGAGAAAACGAGTGAAACTGTTTCCAATCACATAAACTTGTTCGCTGACATTCTCACAATATGAAAAAGAAGAAAAACAAACCATAAAAATAAATGAAATGGTTAATTGCATTTCAAAGATTCAACATGAGAGTAGTACAGGAGTATAGCAGGAGTGTGTGGACAAAATAGCACAAACTAGTAAATCACACTCCCTCATTCAAAATACACAGTTCAGATCCCAGGGTGCATCTCTCTCCATCAAGAAGACGCTTTCGTTCCAGTTCATATTTACACGCCAAACTTTTATGCATCACCATCAGTTAAGAGAAATTCAATCAGTTATTTTTAAGCGCACCACTGTTGCGTTCAAGGGCTCAGCCAGGCATCCTTGATTATTCACAGGTTTACACTTCAGGGTGGACAAAGTGGTGGTTCAGCGCCAGATCTGGCAACCCAGCCACTGTATCCACGATCCAGGTTGAAATGCGTGTCGGTCGTAGCTCACTGGGTGTGCACACCGCCCCAAGATGTTCCTCCAATAAAGTAGATGGGATGAAAACTGCTGACAGGAGAGAACTGGAGATGAAGAGCTGCAGTAGTTTGCTTGCATAGACAAAGCTCCAGTCGTGTGCACTCTTCTACCTTTCCTGTGACTCTATCATGCTTCCAGAGATCCAAGAACTGCAAAGGGGATGCTCCTCTCGTTATATTGCCCTTGTAACATTTTCAAATGCATTTCAGTCCTTTTAACTCTTCCTATTATGACACAGTTGATTCATAGCTGCTCACACACTTCATTATACAGTTTCCTTTCGTCGTTTTGGCAGTCGTTGGAAGATATGCAGCAGGAGAAACCCATAGAATTCTCTCAGTGAAGAAATTAGCCCTCAGTCAGTAAAGTTACAGTAACAGTCAACAGACAGTGCACAACCGCTCCCTTCATGTGGAAACATAAAGGGACATTTTCTTACAGGACGTTTTACAGCTACAGTTTCATCAGTTATATAGTTATTGTCTTCATGAACATGGGTATTTAAAATCTATAATAGTATAAAGTGAAGTGAAGGTTTGAACTTTGGTGTTCAGAAGTTATCCTCACTTGGATCTGCCCAAACCCTAATTTAATGTGATGATGTAACCTGCACAGACAGTGGATCTTCCTCAAGCACATCCTCACTGGTGGCAGCTGTAAAATCCCTTCTGTGGTCTTGTTAGTGTTGGTCCTGGTGTGTGTATGTGTACGTGTATGTGTGCGTGAGGGTGTTGTTATGTGTTATGGGGTTTTGGGCTGGTCACACCTCGGTGCTGATGGCGCGGGTGTTGGTGTAGAAATCAGGAGGCCGCCCTCGCTGAGTCTCCCTCAGCAGGGAGCCTCGGACGGCGGGCAGCGGCATCGCCAGTGCCTGGTTCTCATAGTGCGTGGGCATGTAGGTGATGCGCTCGCCGCCATTGCGCATGTCATCGTTGGTGCGGATGTAGAAGGGCGAGTCATAGGGCGAGCAACTGGGGCAGTAGCTGCGCCGACCCCCGCCGGGCTTGGCGGGGTTGGAGGGTCTGGCCGTGTCCGGCGGCGACAGGGACAGTGGGCTGACGATGGATCCGTCCAGGCCGGTGACGCTGCAGGAGTTGCAGGCAAAGTGTTGCTGAGAGATGGAGCCGCTGTCAGACCCATTCTTCTTACAGCAGTAGTACTACAGGAAAGAGAGGATCACACTGTCGTAACCTTGTCAAACAAAAGCACCTTGAAACACATGTTCATAACAAACTCCAGGTCTACAGTCTGGGTTCTTTAATGTGCTATCTTTCAGATTTTTTTAGTTTGATATGATTAACATACATAAGGAATTCAGTGGTTAGGTTGTGGTTTTACATCCATATGTCATATATTAAGATTCTGGCATCAATTTGTACAAGCAGCACTGCTCCCAGGAGTCCACTTATATATATATAACTCAGGCTTTCAACTAATTTAACTGTGCAGTAATAATTGCCGTTCTGTGTCATTTGAATTTCATATATGTGCAATACTGGTTCACTGTATATTTTCTTTTTACATTATAAAAAGGACTCTGTATTTGTATAGCTCCTTGTGTTCATATTGTATTATTTATATATTAATTACTTTTACTGGGTGTGTATTACACTCTCTCTTTTTTGCTGCTTTAACAGGTTAAATGTCCCCCCAGTGGGACTGATGAAGTAACATATATTATATTATTATATAGATGGTTAATATAAATATATATATTATATAGATAGATAGATAGATAGATATCTTAAGAGGAAAAATAGGTTTTAAATCTTGGTAAGACAGAACTTTTTGCTGAGTACCCATCTGGTTTTGAATTGTTGGGTACTGGGTTTACTCAATTTCAAACTATCAATGTCTTAACTGTACATACTTGCAAGCTTAACTACAACAGTATTTGCAAGTAGTATTTTCAACATGAAAATAAAAGGTGACAATGAATTCATATAGTGAATTACTGTTTGTAAACATGCTTTGTGTACATGTATATAACCATACATGCATACAAACATACGAGCATAAAGTACATACACACACAAATACATACCTGGAGTCGACAGTAACAGAGCACAGCTATGATACACAGAAGTATCACTGTGGCCAGTATTCCTCCGGTTATGACAACAGTTCCAGCTGTCATCCGACCAGCTCTCCATCAAACTCTGACACAGGCACAGGAAGTTACATCATCAACGACCTGCTCCTCAGAAGATTTGAGGTTTAATTAAATCACAGTTAATGTCAGTATTCCAGTAAACAGGGAGGCAATCTGCTGGAATATATTTCCGATGTAAGTACGGTAATAGAGCCAACTTCAAAAAGGTCATTCTACAATTATGTGACAAGAACGGAGAACATGCAGTAAATGACGTGCGCACAGGGACACGTTCATCATGTGGCTCAGCGCTAACACACAGCCTTAATGTTTGAAGCTAAAATGACCTCATCATGTAGCCTGTCTGAAGATAAACATAGAGGGGGACTATATTTTCGATAATACAACAAGTATTCAAATACGAACACACATTTCAAACATGCAAACTTAAAACAAAAACATAAATTATTTAGAATTGACAAAACAGAATAAACTTCATGATTAATGTCATAATACTCACGTTCAGCAAAGTTGCTTAACACCTGAAATCAGAGCAATAACAGTAAAGTTGAGTTAAATGACAGACGCATATTCACGTCTGTCTGTCTGTCTGTCTGTCTGTCTGTCTGTCTGTCTGTCTGTCTGTCTGTCTGTCTGTCTGTCTGTCTGTCTGTCTGTCTGTCTGTCTGTCTGTCTGTCTGTCTGTCTGTCTGTCTGTCTGTCTGTCTGTCTGTCTGTCTGTCTGTCTGTCTGTCTGTCTGTCTGCCTGTCTGTCTGTCTGTCTGTCTGTCTGTCTGTCTGTCTGTCTGTCTGTCTGTCTGTCTATCCATCTATTGCTGACCAAAATGATCAAATTGAATAAATGATTGGCGAAACAAGCAAATGCAGATGGCTGCATAAAAGGCATGCATGGATTTATGAGTATGACAGACTCTCTGGCCATATTCTCTGGCCTTCACAGTCCACACACCTTAAACCCCATAAATGCTTGTGGGACACTGTGGATCAACATGTTGGACGGCTTTTGCAGACACACAGTTTTGAATACACAGACTTACATCAGAGGAGTGTTTGAAGGTTGCAAGGGAGCAGAGAGGTCCAATCACAGGTCAAAGATAAGAGGGCCCACCGCTGGATAGCCACACTGTATGAACATCTCTGAGGAGGAGGAGGAGGAGGAGGAGGAGGAGGAGGAGGAGGAAACGGAGGGATTTCAAAAGTCAAAACATTTTCTCCACAAGGTGGCACCAATAGGACAGAAACAAATGTAGCTGCGTGTCATGTGATACAATTCAATGCATTGTTCCCTTATAAATACCTCAAACAATGTGGTATTTCTATGCGATAAAAATACAATCTTCACGCACTTGTTGACTGACAGGCTGTCGGAACTGTTTACAGCCTTAAATGTGTTGTCATGGTATCTATCTGCTGTAAACAAACACAACATTGCCACCACACTCAGGGAAAGCATGTGATGTCTTCTCTCTTGGATGCTTGTTCATGAGTTTCTGTCATTGTCTACTTATCCTCATCCGTTAATCATTACTTGTGCAGATTTTCAGCTCCACAGCAGAAATCAGTGAAACAGAACATGGAAAAACCTCCCAGAAAACATTTTGAGGACAGAGAGGAAAGAAAGAAAACCATTTCAATTAAAAACCTCATAGATACTTAAACATATGTCTAGTAATTCTCAACCATATTCTTGAACAAAGTCTCCACACAGGCATGCACGTGCTGCCCCTGCACGTTGTCGAGGAGCAGCAGTAAAAGTGATTTAGCAGCGAAGGCCTCAGTAGGTTGGGGGGGGTTTAATCTGCAGACTGAGGCTTGTCCAGGAGAAGTGAAATCTATTCCTCCTGATAAAAACATGTCAAACTGATGATTGAGTCGGAGGTTGGGTCCATTCTGTCCTGTGGGTAGACAAAGGAACAGATGGATGAAAAAAAAGGGATGAATGTATAGGGAAGTTAAAAATGTATGTAACCAGTAGGAAATAACATGAACAAAAGGGAAGTGATAAAAGAATTGTAGCGCTACACAACACACACATATTCACAACTTTCTGCGTTACAGGAGACAGAGCACATTCCTCAGCCTGTCACTTATGAGTCCTGTCGTCGTCTGACGTCTGAATAAACCGTGCATGTGATGTGACAAATTATGTTTGTCAGTCCATCACTGTGCAAATCCATATTAATTAACCAGACTGAAGAGATCCTGAATCCAATACCTATGCCATCCACAGTGCAACGTGCCTGCAGACAGATCACAGATTGCTACCAGTGACAAATGTGGCCCTGGGCGACTGGGGACTGAGAAGGAAACCTCATAGTCGTCAAGTGAGACAATTTATGAGGCTTGTGCTCGTCCTCCCGGAGCCACAGATCTTTCCACATATGCCTCCGTCCTCCCAGAGAACTGTAGGCAGACTGTTTAAGAGAAATTAATATGATGCCCCATTCCTTCACCAGGAGCATTTGACTCAGGGTGAGATCTCTGTTGGTTTCCCACACACATCCATCGAAGTAATTTACCCCTTCAAGACTTTTTTCTTCTCCTATATTCCAAAAATATATGATTTATAAGGATATACAAAATGCAAACATAGTAAATCTTGGTGTAAAAAAGAGAAATGTGACATTTGGCAGCTCTGCCTTTTGCAATGATGACATATGAGAGAAAGGAGCATTTTGAGTCAATGGGCATCACATGACAAGCGATTTCTAGTGTGGTCACTGTGGTCACTGTGGTCACTGTGGTCACTGTGGTCACTGTGGTCACTGTGGTCACTGTGGTCACTGGTCTCACAGCTTTGTCCTGGGGGTTTGCAGCTGCTGCTTCAGTCGGAATAACAACAATTAATCCAGAAACTCACTGTTTTCTAATTAAAGTCTGATTCCCACAGTGTGCTGATCTGTACCTGTATCTGTACCTTTACCTACTTCTACAGTAAGTTTAAAAAACGTTGACAAATTGACATGGATATTTCTTTTAAATAGCTGTGATCCAATCAAAAACACAAAAACACAAAATTACACAACACTTTGTGTGAGCTACACCATCATTTTCTCATGTTTTTAGTTATTGTCCTTTTCTCTATTGAACACATTCTGGATTAATTTGTGTCCATCACAATGACACTTGGACACAAATGGATCCGTGTTAACCTGTATGTTTAAAATATCTCAAACTAAGTTTTTATTTTGATGGTATTGATTCTAATCTGATTGTAAGGAGCTGTTTTCAGACTCTCCGCTGCAGAGGAGAAGGAGGCCGTGCTGCTTTCACTGGCACCGAGCTCATAAAGCATGTTTCTGTCGGAAAGTACACTAGCCTTCAATAATTTGTGGGGACAAAACGGGACGGCAGCTGACAGATTCCTCTCAACTTCATTCATCATAACTCAGATTGAGTACACCACCCGATTTTTCATAATTAATGCCAGCGCGGTTACTTGTACTGCAAGAAGGAAATGGAAAGGGAGTCACCGCTGTCACCACGTCATCCTTTACTCCGACACACACACACACACACACACACACACACACACACACACACACACACACACACACACACACACACACACACAGACACACACACACACACACACACACAGATTTTTTTTTCTCACATTAGACATGTTGCTCTGCAAGCACTTTGGGACCAACTTTTTAGTTAGATTAATTTAAGTTTACTTCATTCGACAAACTGTATAGACAATGAGATATCTGCAGACAGAGCACACTCACACACACACACACACACACATACAGTATACACACACACACGCATGTTGAGCACAGACAGAAAGAAAGCTGGATCAGTCACCTCTGGGTCCAGATTACAGTGGCCCTCAATCCCCCATACTGCCTGAAGAGCCCTGTATACTGATAAGACACACACGCACACACATACACACACACACACACACACACACACACACACACACACACACACACACACACACACACACACACACACACACACACACACACACACGCAGTATTCACACAGGCTAACACGTAATACTAGAAATACCGCACTGTGGTTGTATGCCAAACCCAGTGCCGTGTCAGCCTACATAGTTTTTTCCAGACTCATAGGATTGTCTCTTAAAATGACCTTGACCTTCGACCTTTGACCACCAAAATCAAATCAGGTTTTGTGTGAATCCAATTGAACCTTTATACCAAATTTGAAGGAATTCCTCCAGAGCGTTCTTGAGATATCGTGTTCACAAGAATGGGAACGGACAAATGGAAGGACAACCCTAAAACATACTGCCTCTGCAGCCGGTGAGATAAAGTTAAATTTACAAAATAACCACTGAACCTAACTCTCACACCAAAGTGTTGATGCTGCAGTATAATATAAATAAAGATTGCAGCACATTTCCAGCAGCAGAGCTCATGTCGTCTGCAGCAGCTCACGGTTCGGTACATACATAATGTATTTAGAGAGACAGCTGCTGAGGTCGTCAAGGATTCACAGATTTAAAGGGAGACTTTTGTTTGTTTGTATATTTCTGAGCTTCACTTCACGTGCACTGAAGAAGGGAAACACTATCTCCATTGCAAATCAAAGTGAAAAACAGTTGTGTCTCAGGTGAATCACAGCCCGACGATCACAAAGAGTCCCGACATCCTCTGGAGCCGAAGCTGAAATGCATTCTGGGCTCAGCACATTTCAGCTTCATTTCGGGATCACTTTTTTTTTTCTTTCTTTTTCTTAAAGTATCTGCAGCACTTTGGCTCGAGGCAGAAAATTTATTTTTCATCCCCCATTTCGGCTCAAATATCTTATATTGCATCTGGTTGCGACATATTATACTCTGATGCACAGCGCTAATGGCTCGTTATATCACACTTTGATACGACTCAGTGTACGTGAGGCTCATTAACTGTTGAATCACTGGGTTACAACTCTATGTTTGTTCACTTATTCAAATAAATTGAGAAATGATACCAGAGTGTGTCGCTCGGTCTGTTCCGCTCCATTATGTAAGATTAAGCCATGTTATCACACAATTCACTGCACATCTCGACACTAGAGAATTGATCTTTAAAGATTTTTTCACTTGAAGTCTCCAGCTGTGCCTACTTCCATTGCTGCTCTCCCTTTGTCTCCGTCCTGTCAAACTATTTTGTCTGTGGAATAAAATCCCCTCATATTTTAATACCCCAGGATCCCCGCATGCTGATTTTTGGCAAATCAGAGTAATGAGATCACCCCTCCTCCCTTCCTCCCTCCCGTCCTCCCTCTCTCTCTATCTCCCCCTCTCTGGCTCTGATGGAGTGTTCCCTCTGGAGTCTCGGCCATCAGTCTTCAGGAGCATCTGAAGGACCTTCACTGCCCTGGAAGATTTTTACAAGATTGATTCTTTGGATCTTAAATTGCTCAGGCCAGCAGTCAGCTGGTGTCAGTCTCTGGCCCTCCACACACACACACACACACACACACACACACACACACACACACACACACACACACTGACACACACACACTGACACACACACACACACACACACACACACACACACATACTACAACACCATCTGTCCTCAGTGTCTTGGAAGAAAAGATCATAGGTTTGAAATTAACAATATGTCCTGCCTGTATTCAAGCAAGACGGCAACCTGACCTCATCAGACAACAATGTCAAAACTGGCTTTTTTTGCTGGACAGAATTCTACGGCCATCCCAATGTTTCTGCTCTGATATTAGTACATTAAATTTGTTTAGATACCAATAAAGCGGCTGATATATGAGCAAAGAAATTGTCATTGATGCCTAAGATGTCTGAATGCACATACATCTTCTCTCCTATCAATAAAAGCCGTAGGGCTCAAAAATACATCTCTAAAAAAAACCCACATGGTTTAATGCAACTACCAGGTATTAATTCATGCCAAATTTGAGCAGATATTATTTTGGAAAACCACAATTTTCTCGTCAAACTCGATGGCTGCTGTTGTAAGTGGAAAGAAAACAAGTCCTGCATCCAAATGGGATTCATGGTCACAGTTAAAATGTAATTTGTCTAATCCTGTTACAGGCTTTCCTCTATCTGTTCCCTCTCTGCATCGTCTCTGTTGCAGCCCAGCGTGGGCGTCTATGTGTGTTTGCGTGTGAATGTGTGTTATTTTTTTATTTTTTTTGCACGAGGGGGAGTGAAGCGAACACAATTTAGGGGGTCGGTTTAGAAATTGGGGTATTTCTTTTTCAGGATGATTATTCACCGTAAAAGTAGAATCATGGGTGAAATGTGAAAAGAAGAAGAACAGAATCCCTTCTTACTGAAGGAGGAAACTTCACACAGGGGCCGTTTAGTTTAGCTTTTGAGTTGATGCTGTAAAATAGCAACAGCTCACTCCTGGTTGGTGGTTGCAGTGCAGCTTGGATCCTGGGAAAGACGCAAATGTAACATCTTGAAGAAGTCATTGTAGGTTTTACTCAATAGCACTGATGTGGTGTATTTCAGCAGAAACAAGACTACAGCCGAGTTAGTGCAGACAAGTTGAAAGAAGGATGGAGTCTTAACCCTGAACATTTTATAAATAGCACAACACAACTATAGAAACAGAGGCGGATGGGAATATCTTCAAAAATTGTCATGAATTAACGTGTGTGACAAATACACCTATGACCTGATGATGGCACAGGAAGAAAAGAATGAACGGTTATTATAAATCATCCTAATGGGGCTGATTGTTTGCTTGTATAAAAAAACACTCTATAGTTACAAGGTCACACATATGCAAATTACATATCATGAATGCGGGCTTTCGCACATAGACATGAGTTTTATGATTGTATAAAAGAGGAAAGAGACAAGTTCTTTGAAGTTGTTAAATAAGAAAAGTTGAACTCTACTTCCCAGGTGTGTAAGGACCGTTCACTGTATTTTGTGGACATAATGTGATGAATCATGTATTTATCCTTCAGTTTTCTTTGGTTGATGTACTTAATGTTGCAAGTGGAGCAAATTTTAAACGTGTCCAATAATAAACTATTATCAAAATTACCAAAGTCTTACTTTACTAGCGACTTTACCGTGTATCTGCATATATTAACAAAAAAAAAATGAACAGGATAATGTGTTGCAGGAGCGGATACTGCACTTAATATTAGAGTGAACATCAGGTTCACTTTTACATAGCAATATTTTACCACTTTTCTTGTTTGATTATACAATTTCTACTAAGTTTAGGTATACTGTATGTTATTAAGACATCCTGTGAAGAAGCATCATATATGGAAAAGACGTACCATGGTGACAAAACTGATCTCAGAACGACAAACTATTTATCAGTATTTTTCAGCTACGAGTCTTTGACAGAACAAGACTCAAGATGACAACTTTTTAGGACGCCGACCTTCCAACATGTGACCTTGAAAACCGTCTCCACGCACGGAGGGAACCACAGGAGCTCAACCAACCGTTCTCCCATCTTCCCTCTTAAGCTGTCGCAGCAGTTACGGCCCAGTAGGCAGAGATTGATGACACCGAACATTTTAGTTCAATTACTTCATTTTGCTGGGGGTCATTTGGGGCAAAGAATGTGAGGAACCACTCCCAGGAACGATCCTCTTGGCCCTATAAAAGCACATGATCAATACACGCAGTAAAACAGCCCGGACCCTGTGAAGATGGAGCGAGCCGGGAGGACAGATAGTTGGAGCCGGTTTGAGTCTCGTCTCTCCGTCCAATCTGGACCATGTTCTGATGGAGAATATATCGCGGTTAGATTTATAACTGGTGAACATTATACTGCTGTGCTGCTCTCCAGGCTACTGGACTCCAGGCTGCCAGCTCCTTATTCAGCCTTTCTACAAACTCGTGACTCCAGATGAGGTGAAGACCTTCACTTACATGGAAACTGACGACTATCATCCAGACCAGTGGGACGCTGTGGGCCTCCCAGTCGACGTCTGCTCTCTATCCTGCCACAGGGACTTCACTGCTGTACAACTGTAGAGCTACTGTGACAACGTCTATGATCACATGCACTGACCTAGACTTAATTAATCATTTCTCAGCTCATTAAACATTTATACTTTGCACTGTGCCCCCTACTTGACTCCTAGTTTTTTTTAATTAGTCTTTGTTTTAATACTGCAAGTTATTTAAAGGTCTAATACCTGCGACTTGTATTATATTTTGTGTTTTTGCATCTCTGTCAATCACACCTTCGTCAAGGCCCCACAATCGTCTCGTGAAACCATAATTAAATCAACACGTTAATAAATATCCATCCCCTTAATATGGCAGATTCTTTTAATCAAGATCCAAGAATCCTTCCCTCAGAAATCAATAGTAAAGTCAAAATAACGTGTTTAAGCACTTTTTTATCACGTTTTTTAAATAAACTTGAGGAAACAAAACTGTCTAATGCACAGAAAGGACCTTAAAAATACACATGAAACAAAACACATGATTATTAAACGTTTTTTTCTCAAAATCCTTCAGCTCAGATCTCGTCAGTGAGAGCAACACTGGTGTCTGGGAGGATGTTGTGGTGCGTCCATTAAAACCCACAGACAGCCTGCAGCAGAGAGCTTGTTACAGCTAAAACATGAAGGAAGATGTTTCTCTTGATAACACTGACGATGACCTCTGATGAGAAGCCTGATAGCTGAACTCTCAACGTTTATGTGCAACAGAGAATGAATACAACTCGATTTGAACACAACTTGTACTGCTGTATCTCCTATAGCTGCGGCAGTGGAGCGGTACACAGCTTATGTTCCAGCCACTCACATCCCAAGTTAAAATGTGTGAAACTGTAGGAAGTTCAGTTCAGTTCTTTAAAAATAACTCACACTAACAAACTTTTTCATCCAAACAAAAGCAGACAATTCAGCCTGCAGCAATGTACAGCAAACATGAAGGTAAAATAAACCATTCACACACTGCCAGGGAGTCAGTATCCTGCCTACGGCCGGGGGAGCAGGGGATCGAACTACCGACCTGGTTATTGTTCAACCTCCTTAAAGGGACTCTTACCTTTGTTGCATTTGAGAATTACAGCACATTCAAATCATCCCGCCTTCCTCCAATGCCCCACCCCCTCGTTCCCATCCGCGGTGTTTTTTTGAAGAAACTTTATTTACAAGCAGACTTTCAACCTACTGCCTCCGCGCACGCACGTGAGTTTTTGTTTACCAGAGCAATGGATTCGGATTCAGAAGCACCGGTAAGTTATATACATTGATGACGCGGGCCCGAATGCGCCACAAGAAGCAGACGGAAAACCTGCATGTCCATGCAGCAAACAGACAGGTCTGTCGGCCAATAAGGTCCTTCGGTCCGAAGAATTTTATTGGTTGAAGTTTTCACTAAATATTATGAGAGTGAAATAATTGTTTGTTTTTACTCCTGGTGGGTCTGTCTTGCATTTTAGAGTGTCATTACCTTATTAATACCAATTTAACCTTATCCAAAAAAAGTGTAAAAATGCAACAAAGGTAAGAGTCCCTTTAATCACAGCTTCCAAAGGGCAGTAAAGATGCACTGCTGCTACAAACGGTACTTAGTGCCATTTAAATTCGGTTTGATTTGGTTTTGGGCTCGATCATTGTACATCTTCTTTTCTTTCTTTTTTTACACTCACATAATAAAAGTAACTAACCTTCCAGCAAAGTTGCTGATCCGAGCTTGGATCCAGGAAGCAAACAACCGGCCAGCGAACAGGAACAACAGGACCACATATCACACAGACAATGTGCCAAGGTCACCGTGCTCTTCTTTCAGCTAACACAATTTTGCTGAATGCTTTTATCCAATGCATTTGGCTGCAACTGATGAATCGACCTCATTTCAAACATCACCGGCTCCGGGAACAATATTACATGTTGAGGCCAAAGCTCAAACTCACACAGATGGATCATATTTTCATCTGCTGGAGACATCAACCATAAAACACAGGACCACTGCACTAAACTTCAAAAACATACACTGAACTATTATAATAAAATATTACAGTTAATTAACACAACAAAATATATTTTCACATTTAATACTTAATATTGAATAAGAAAGGATCTTGATGAATACAAATCAAGCAGATTTAAGGAACTGATATTTAGAAGTTTGGGATTTTTTTTTTTTTGCAGCTCTGGATCTAGTGGATGTAAATGTGGTTTCATCAGGAACCGTTGGACCTTCGCGGAGATATGAGTTCTCAAAGTGCCTTTCTCGTTGAATACTGCTTTTGTAATGACGAAATAACATATTTTATCCTTTTAAACATCTGAATAATTATAGAATACCTTAACCAAATAAGCAACGTGTCTTTCTAAAGGTTAACTTAAAAATAACTTTCATTTTCTTTCATTATTCTGCCACTTTTCCATTGTGACCACAGGATTGTAGTATGCACATTAGCAATGTGTTGAGGCTCAGTGGTTGTTAAGTGATTGGTCTCATGCGTTGGGAACAAGGGAAGGAGCAAGAAACAGTCTTGGTTGTGGGTCACATTCAGAATGAACCCGTCACACAGACAGTTTAAGATTCAAACACAACCCCAGCTTGTTAAGATTCTTGGAGGGAACAGAGGCAGTGACTCACTCGCACTTCAAACTGGAAGATCCAATTGATTCCCTGGTTTATTTAAGTCGAGCTCGGACGGGTTCCCAGTGAAGAACTTCAGCAGGAAACTGACCTGATGTGAAAACACGCTGAACGTCGCCCTGCTTTAGGAGGATTGCGGAGGTTTCATCATGGCTGCTCAGCTCCTCCCCTGCTGTTCTGCGACCTGCCAGCTTCTCTTTCACACTTGGCAGCGGTGCGTCATCATCGAACGCACACACCCAGTACAGAGGGAGCGGTAATTACTGTACCTCCATTCTGCCGGTCAGCACGGCGGCCTCATAAAAGGAAATTAAATGGTCCAGCATCTATCTTTGAGGGAGTAATGTACCACGAATATGACATTAGCATACATTCACACAGACATTTTATCTGTGGCAGTGAGGGAGCCGCAGACGGCAGGGTCAGCGGGGAAAAGGCAGGGCAGCAGACGTGCCTTGCTCAGGAGCAGAACGGCAGGGCAGAGAGGTGAGGGTTAAATGAATTGTTAACTCTCTCTAAGGACCAGTAGATGTCCTTGTTTTCCCATGAGGAATTAAACCAAACAGAATCGCACTGAAGGACTGAAGCGTTCGCGTTCGCCCTCTAGGGATCAAACAGAGTTTACTCGATTTCTATTTGATGCTTAATACTTTACTGGCCGTAATAAAGGTCAGTCCAATTCTGTGAGGTTGTACTACCATTATAAAAAACAACCCGCCATTTTTTCCCAAACCAGTGGAGTCGCCCTTTTGCTGATCATTGGAGATAATACAGGTTTCAGGCAATTTCATTAATTGGCTTCACTTTCTGAACCCAGAGTCCACGTCCATTTTTACACGAAGTCTATGAGAGTGCCCCCCCTCTCACCCAATATCAGCTGGGATTGGTTCCAGTTCTCCCACAACCCTCAAAGGATAAGAGGTGTCGATAAATAATGGATGAATGAATAGATGGATGGATGGAATGATGAATGGATGAATGAATCGATAGTTGGATGGATGAAAAGAAATGTGGCCTTAAAACCATCAGCAAGACAATTAATGAGCATAGGTGTGTATTTCAGTGTTTAATTTCAACACATTGATGTGCGGAAAAGACCTGAACCTCCGACCTTCTGCTGACAGAACAGTAACTGAATCCACTGTTCCACCGGGGGAACAGCCGGGCCGACACACTGAGGAGGAAACACTTCCAGGACAAACGCTTCTCATCTCCTCTCATCTCTCTGCATTAGTTGTGACGTGTCTCTCACCTCTTGAGACTCTCATTGAGGATTTTATATGAGCCACTGTCACAACTCGCTTATCAGTAACAACTCAGAGGTTCTGGACACATGACAGACGGATTGAAGACGTGTCTCTGACCCAAATCTGTTCATTTTGCAAGCCATAAACCTTTCCTCTGAGTAAATATTAAACTGCTGCATCAATGTCACATAAAAGCAAAGACGTCTGGAATATAAGCCGCTGTTGTTTTTTAAGGTGCCAATAAGAAATAGAGACACGGCTTGAAAACTGATTTGAATCTCCAGCCAAATACAAGCAGGAAGGAGAGACAGCAGACTCAGCAAATATTATGTCTTGAGAACATCACAACCTTTACATGAACGGAAATTGGACTGATCAGCTTAAGGCTATTCTCAGATTGAATGAATACAGGTTTCCTTGGTCTAAAGTAATTGATTCGTATAATATCTTGCTTTACATGGATTCATTTAAAAATCCGTCTGTATGCACTTACACCATTTTGCATGTAAATGAAAGACCTTGAGTTTATTGTATCTGGCATACAGCAGTTATTTGCCCCATAAAAGGAAAATTAATGACCACATTATTATTAACATTCTCCCATTAAGGAGTTTTTTTTTAACTAGTGCAGCTTACAGATATGAGATGCATGTAATTCAAGTTTCTATTTTCGGTTTCCAGCCACTTCTTTTTACATGTTTACTCATTACATTCACATGTTCTATTGTTTATTTTCCTATTTTGCAGCAAATTTAACCCAAACCCAAATAAACTTTAAAAATAAAGAGATTTCTAAGTAAACCGACATTTATAAAGACATTTCTAGCCAAAGTCTTGACGTCATCAGAGTAGATTTAAATCTCAGCTGTGCAACATGTTTTATTCATGATGAATATATATTTCAGCACATAATTCATCCATATTCAGCTCAGGTTAAAGAGAAGTTATCTGGGTCCTGTGACCTATGACCCTCACCTTATTGCAGCTCGCACAAGGTGAGAATCAGAAGGGAAAAAAACTGCAGACTGCTATTGTGAATGCTGGATGTAAATTTCAAGCACTGCTTTTTACAATTTAAATAATGATGAACAAAAGGTATAGTTCACCTACTCACCGAGACAATATTGAATTGAAAATAACTGCTGACTACTTCTTCAAATGTAAAAAAGCAACGGTAACATAAATATAAATTCCTTCATACCGCTTCTGTGGTGTCATCTAAGTGTGCGAAAAGCCGGACATTCAAATTCGACTTGAACCAGCATTACTTACACCATGTTTTTAGTCTAAATGTCCACACAAGCTCCTGACTCTATGCTGTCACCAAAGGGGCACATGACAATACTCATGATAAATGATGTCAAATGCCCTTCACGCTTACAGGCACTTGAATTACACATGTTTTTTTCCTGTTGTTTTTTTATGTTTGAAGAAGTGGCCCCCCCGTTACTTCAAATGTATTGGATTTGGCTGCAACGCTGTTTACCCCTGAAACTCCAGAAGTGTTTTGTGGACTCAAGCACTTCACCCACCACCTCCATCGGCACAGTGGTGAGTAGATAATGAAGTCAGGCATTTCAGCTAACGCCATTTTAGTTTGTTGAAACACTAACCAAATTTTGGAGGAGTGGGGGGTGGAGCCAGACTGACAGCTCAAGGACACGGCACTCCACCTGCAACCTGCGCCCATTGGACGGTGCTGGATGTCAACCACACCTACAGCACCAGTACGACAGGGTATACCGTGTGTTTGTGTTCCTCAGCGTCCATGTGCATCTTTGTTAGTGTTCGGAAGATTAGATTTGTTTGCTCATGTCTGATTCTATCCATGTGTGTGTGTGTAAATGTCAAGGAAATATTGTGTCTTTTCAAAAGAGCGTGCGTGTTTGTTGCTCTGAATATAACTGGAAGTGTATTTATAAGCGTGTGTGTCTGAATGTGCGCGTGTGTGTGTGTGTGTGTGTGTGTGTGTGTGTGTGTGTTTTTGATGAGTCACCACAGATACAGCAGCCAGCAGCAGTCGGGCTACATTTGCAGATAACAGCATTTCTGTTCCAGAGGCCTCAGGCTCTGCCAACAAGCCTTCCTCTCAGTGGCCTCATCCTCACGCAGCCCCGGTGTTCAGAGCGGCGTTCACATCCACACGCCACCTTACACAATGCCACAGTCAGGCCACAAGTTTTCTCACCGCCTGGCTATATTTAACCGAAACAAATTAAACCTGCTCATGATCGTGCGCCTGTAGGAGAGTGGATTCAACATTCAACTCTGTGATTTCATGCCGGTTCAGAGAGTCGTACTTTGTGCCGTCTGCAAAATGCAATTCAAGTCAAAGATGCTTTTTTTTTAGTACAAGTACATGATAACAAAATAAGAATAATAAGACAAACAAAACAAAAAAAATAATAAACTGCCCTCATGTAGATATTGGGCAGTAAAATATGCCCCATCTTCTCATGGGGGTATTTTCCCCTGCAGACTGGGGTCGCTGGAAGCATCGGAACTCAACAACTCATGGACTGATTTTAACCAACATTGGTGGGATTACTACTTGGAGGGCGGGGGGGGGGGGGGGGTCTCCAGATCATTACATTTTCAAGCTGATTGCTCAAGGTCAATGTCATAAATTAGGGCTGGGCAAGTTAACTCGTTTTAATCGAGTTAACTCATCACTTATTTAACTCAGTCAATTATTTTATCTCGCATTAACTCAGGTTTGATTATTTATTGTTTTATTGTGAAAGTCAGGCTTTTATTTTGTGAAAGTCTGTTGCTGACTGCTGCGGAACCGGAAAAAAGAAAATAATTGGCGGATAAACAACCATGGATAAGGGTACGGAGCTTTTACATGGCCATTTTCATTTTAAAGTTCTTCCAGACGGCGGAGTCGACAGAACCAAAGTAATTTGTAGCCACTGCCAAGGTGAATTTTCTTATCACCGGAGTACTTCCAGTCTAAAATATCACCTGAATGCAAAACACACAGTTGATATCAGCAAATCACTCAACGAAACAGCAAGTGGAGTGAGGCTTCGGCAGACTACGTTATACGCAGGGAGGAGTATACATTTTTCATAACGAAGAGGATAACATTAATGCCCTGGCAGTGGCATTGAGCTTTAATTTTGTATTTGCTTTGATAACATTGTTAAGTTGAGATTTACACTGAATATTTTATTTAACTGCTACTGTATTAAATGCTGATGTTAAAAGTGTTTGCACAACAAATGTTATGGCACTTTCGTTGAAAAGGCAGAACATTGAAAATAAAATTGCGCTATACACTACTTTTTAATTCATTATTGGATTTTGCGTATACAAATGCGATTAATCGTGATTAATCAGGGAAATCATGCGATTAATCGCGATTAAAACTTTTAATCGTTGCCCAGCCCAACAATAAATATTAACTGCAAAAAGCAAATTTAACACGATGTCTCTGCAATGTAGGACTTTTAGCGACATATGAAGTTTATATCCATCAGGAAATTATTGTAATTTATCAGTTGATGACGTCATGAAGAAGTCAGGAAACAAAATCATGTCTGCACGAGGAAGCTCTGCATTCTCTATATATAACCTAGAGCTCACGGATCAAAACATCATTTCTGATCATACAGTCAGAATGAATGACATCACACAATCATCATGAAATGGCATTATTACAATATAAAAACAAGTCAGCACAGCATATGCAGGATATGCATTGAACCGCTGATGCTTTTATTGTAAGATGTCATTTAGCTCGTTGAAATATGGAATTAAAGAAGTGAATAACACAAATGTTGTTTATTTCATTGAGCATTATACATTTTTGAAGGAAGTGCATCTCTATATCAACTTCACTTGAAACATCGAACATGTGGTTCAACATTGATTTGTGAGAATTGAGTGTGTACCTGCAGGATCAGCCTCTGCCTCCTCTCTCTGATAGTCTGCACATTCATACTCTCTGTTTGGTCGGTTGTGCAGACGGAGCTGATTTGAATTTCCTTTTTTATTTGGGTGATCCGATGAATCATCAGTACAGAATTCAAATGGGTCCATTAAACTAAAACTACTTTAATCATCAAAAGTCAAAAGGTTATTTCAAGTTTACTGTGGTATCATTTATGAATATTAGCCAGGCTCATCCAGTGCTCAGTTTTTGTGCACATGACTACGAAGCGGGAGACTTGTCTGCACTGCATGAGCAGCTTCCATTGGAACAAATGGATTCACCATCCTTTGTTTAATTCCTCAATTGGGTAAAAGCAGAAACCAGATGCATTTGAGCTGGATGGTCTTAGGACGAGGTTCTCTGCCTGTCTCACTGAAGCTTACGAGTCGAGGCTCCTGTCCTGGTGAAGCTGCAGCGGTTTGGACACAGCCTGTCCCACCTCTAATGCACGACTACAGTTCACTCAACTCGACTCGACTCGACTTGCGATTGTACGACAAGAAATACCAATCCTGCAGCCAGAACAGCCTCGAGGGGCTTTTCAATAATTCACACACTACTCCTGAAACACTGGAACACTTTCCCCTTCCCGGGTAGTTCTAGGGCCCTCCGCCTTCCAACCCACCGAACGTACACACAAACACAAATACAAGTGCACACGCAAACACGACCGCAACTTCAAAACAACCATCCCGTGCATGTCGTCCCAGAAAGTGCGCTGAGTGGAGTGTCAGGAGGAGGAAGCCTGACATGACTTAACAACCACAAGTAGGCTGAGTACAGTAATCTGCCTCCAGAAAGCAGGAGAGACTAAATCTGTGACTCACAGGCCGACTCCTGCACCGGCAACGACTTCACTCTGATTAAAAAGGGGCTCATTTAAATTCCACACAACCCAGAGTGGGCTTGAGTTCGTAATGAGGGGGACTTTCTTTTGGCAGCAAGAGGCTTCACTTTAATTACAGCGAGCTTTGCGTCACAACGCAGCCCACTAGCCTTTAAATGCCAATCTGATGCGGACCTGATGAAAGACTGTTGGTCACGACGTCCCAGAAAACATGGAAGGACGACTTTGTTTGTTACCAGCCGAGGTTCTTTAATGGATCTTTCAGTTGTCTGACTCAGATACGTCAAACGCTGGAGGAAGATTTATCCAATAAGATTGTACAAGTTTTAAAATGCAGTTTATACAACTATACCATTCAGACAAGAGCAGCATCATATAGTGCCATTCTCCTTCAGTGCCTTATAACACTCAATACCTGCAGACTGATGTGGGTAAGTATACGGCAGCTGTCAAGTCAAAAATAACAACCGAGAGTGATTTGGTCCATTTTATCGATGTCAACAATGTCAACTTTTCTCAGCATCAACAAAAAAACGGTTTCCCAGCAGCGATGATGAGATGTGCAGGGTTAATAAGGCCGTTTCTTAAATTAACTTGAGTATGATCAAATATTTAGTTTCCAAGCCAGAGTTTCTCCTGCAGAACAACTTACTACTGACAGGCCGAATGTTGTATTTCACCGAGGTGTTTTGATTCGTCCGAACAGCACAGCATTATACTTCCTGTGTCTTAAATACATTTTGTCTGCTGATGCTGTGTTCGCCGTAACAGCCCTGACTGCAGACTCCTGTGGGAAATCAGCCCACTTCCTGTTGTATCGGAGGCACTGGAGGTGGAGGAATTAAGAAGCGTGTGCGTTTGTGCGTGTGTTTGCATGGTGTGTGTGTGTGTGTATGGTGTGTGTGTGTGGCGGGGTGGAGACAGCAGGATATACAGAGGCTGCTCAACAGTTACTTAGTCACAGCCTCCTCTGTGAGAAATGGGTCAGAGCAGCACGGCACCTGCCGCTGGGTGTTGATGAGAGAGATCAATACACTTCACAAACTGAATTTAACTGACATTCGCAAAGGAATATTTTGGTTGCAAGTGGGTTTTTTTGTTTTGTTTTGTTTATATGTTTAAAGTGAGCATATTTGCCCGTGAGGGAAACACTAATTGCATGAAGGGATACGTTACTAATTATCTCTGTGTGATAGGAGAGTCTGATGTCGGAGCCCTGAAGAGAAATGTTTCCCTCATATCAATTCTTGCTGCATGTAATGACACAGTTGTACTCATCAGCCTCGTTGCAGAGACAAAGGGAGACAAAAAACATGCAGTGACACCATCTCGTGCAGCTTCAACTCCACAGGACATTGCACACGATTAAGAAAGATGTTAAGACACATTTATGCATAAAACAGTCCCTCCTTAGCAGCCTACATTAATGAAACAAGTGGACAATATGCAACAATTCATCTACACAAATGACAGAACACAATGTTTGGTGGTGTGGCTGTCTGGCATTGACTGTAACATGGGATTACATATACAACCTGTGATTTAATATAGTCATTCACCTAAAAATCTGTCCTCTCACAGTCTGAATTATAACATTGCAAATGTTGTAAAAATGTGTTTTCTGTAGTGGACAAGTGAAATGAAAGGTCAAATTATATCTTTGTTTGTTGTGTATATACCCATGGACATGGAAACTGTCTTATTTTCAAGTTCAGTGTAAAATACAATGAGCCACTTTGAACCAAACCATTTTTGAAAACCAGCAGCACCACAGCTGCTCTGGGAATTGAACCGCTCCAGATCCAGCTGTGTGATGACAGAAGCCCAGGAGCCTCCACCTTGTGTCCTCTCTGTCCAAAATGTTTCACGATATATTATTTAAGAACACGTGACCATCACCAGGGACCATCACTGCCTCGACCACCTTTTCTAATTGAAACGATGCAGCAGCAGCAGGCCACACTGACCAGACTGAACCAGTGTGAAAGGAGATCACAGCAGCAGCAGCCAAATGGCAAAACCCCCCCAAGGCTCCAGCTCCTGCTGAGCTGCTCCTCTGTCATTCCACCTCCTCTGGCAGCAATAAAGACACATTTCACGTTTGATTTGAAGTGAAACGACAGCTGGAGTCACATTTCTGTGCAGCACAACGTGAAATTCCCTTCTTCACACCAGAGGTCCAGGGCCAGAGACATATCTATACCACCTCTGACATTTGAATCCAGAGGAAATTGGAAACGTTTTCCTCTGAGGAAAAAAGAAATGTGACCCCCACCCCCGCCCACCCCCCATCTCCCTCATTCCCATCAGTTCACCTACCTGATCTGGTTACATGGTCCGTTTGTCCAACTCGGGCTAATCCTGTGGAGTTTGACCATGAGAAGTCACCAGCACTTGTATCACAGCAGCAGCAGGAGGAGCAGGAGCAGGGGATGGAGCAGGAGGAGGAGGATGGAGCAGGAGCAGGAGGAGGAGGAGGAGACGCGCTGTGCATGGGACTGCGGCGGAACTTCTCCAAGGATGAGCCGGAGTCCGGAGCGCACAACGCCGCCAGGGACACCCCACCCTCCCGCTGGGGCACCAGGAGACTAGAGGTCAGAGGGACGAGCCCAGGGACAGACACGACCCGGGGACAGGAGCCAACACTCAGGAGGACAGGAGCCAACACACTGGCACAGCCACGGCCACGGCGCGTCGGGATACGCGCCTTTTACGCGCATGTAACCAGTCAAATCCCAGTAACCTTCACGCACAGAAGCGGTGTCTTCCCTTAAAACACCAGGAGAGCTAAGGCAGCTGCAGGAAGCATGAAGAATTCAAACGTGCACATCCAACAAGTGTGGGACCAGGAGGAGGAATGACGGAGTCCGCTGCTGGGCGGGCGGACAGGGAGGAGGAGGAGGAGGAGGAGGAGGAGGAGGAGGAGGAGGAGGAGGAGGAGGAGGAGGAGGAGGAGGAGGCGGTGGGAGGAGAGGAGCCGCCCAGCATCACACACACCACCACCTCCCTGGCGAAGGAGCTGATGTGCTGCTACATGTCAGAGGGATGGAGATCTATGTGAGGAAGCAGGTCGGTCCCAGAGGAAATATCACCAAAACCTGGCTGCAGCTAAATCCCTTCACCTGTTCCAGATGAGTCCCACTTTGAAATGGATACCTGGCACAGAGGAGGGATGTCACCGGTGCCTTAGATCACAAATTCTGTGAAAATATAACCTGATATCCTTTTCAATTCAGTTTTATTAAGCAGCAAATCATAACAAAGGCTACATTACCTCAAGGCACTTTGGGAAATAACAACAGTTCCCACAACAAACAAGCATTGGCACCAGTGGAAAGAAAAAACTCACTGTGGGCGGACATGTGCCTCGACCGGTTGGGTGGAGCGGAGAAAATTGGGGAGAGAGTAGAGGTGGATGGGAGAAGAGAAGAGAAGAGAAGAGAAGAGAAGAGAAGAGAAGAGAAGAGAAGAGAAGAGAAGAGAAGAGAAGAGAAGAGAAGAGAAGAGAAGAGAAGGAGAGACCAAGAACAATTGTGTAACAGTCATATTTTAAGATCTGTTAGAAATAATAAAAATAAAAAATAATAATATTGACGTAAAGATGTGATTCATGTAAAGCAGTACCAGTTACTAGCAGTAGATAAAATAATAATAGTCACGAATTTATTGACATCAAATTAGGATTAATTCAAGACAAATGACACAAAATACAAAACGGTCACTAAAAGAGGAAACATGCACCATGATAACCGTGGTCATGAAGTCACAGCTCATCACAAATTGTTACGCACACTATAACCTCCTCATCTCCTTCTGTTCACCGGGTTGGAAATAACTTGAGATAAATGTCACTAAACGCAGCACGTGCATCATCATCATCATCATCATCGTGATTATAAAGTCACGGCTGGTCACAAACTATGAGGTACAGAAAATAACTCTCACGTCTGGTTCAGGATGCTCCCATTAGGGGAGAAGAAGGAGGCTGGGTAATGTGGTTGTGCCCCCCCCCCCCCCCTTTTCCCCAACACAGACCACTGAGCTACAGTAATTGATTTGCCCTCAATCACTGGTCCCTTAATCTACTTACTGTTGCAACCAAGTCCGCGCAAATATCGACGGGGAGGGAGGGAAGGCCCGGGCCGCCCTAGCCCGGCTGCACCGATTCATTTGAGATGAGGGGGGGGTGTGGAAGTCACAGGAACAACTTCACACCACAAAGAAGATCAGGGGTGAAAGAGGGGGAACGTCTTTGTTAGGTTAGACGTGTTGGAAACGAAATGAGAGCGGTTCTTCCTTCATGAATCTCTGAAGACGACCACATGAACTCTAACTTGCTCCTTTTTTTAAAATCAGGAACTCGGATCTAACCGAGCTCTCTGATGTCTTTCGAAAAACTTGCGTCTAATGAATAAACCAACGTGCAGTTTCTCTGTGAAAGTCAAAGAACAGCGAGTATTTCAGCCGGTTCATTTACATGCATGCAAATGATTTGATCTTTATCTCATTAACGCTGCACTTTCTCACTTGAAACTGAAGTAAACATTTTGATACAGCAAATTAACCGTTTCAGTGTTTTTATTAATGGTGTTGAGCTGCAAGTGGGAGAGTACAGCAGAGTAACTCAGACCTGCTGCTGACCAGATTTGGCTTAAAACTTGGATTAATCTTGGTTTGGATTAAAAACATCCAAAAGATGTAGACAGGAAGAGGATAGGAAGACTTTTATTTTGACATTTGCGGAAAAAGAAAACAGATAGAGGCAAAACAAAAAGGTGTTTAGACTTGACCCTCAAGTTCCTGTTCTAACAAGTGCCCTTCAAAATATGAAGATGTTTCTTGACAATAACTGCTTCTCTTATCTTGCTGCTGTTTGGCCAATAGCCTCAAACACATGAGTTATTGGGTAAATAAACCCAAATACACTGATATTGCCAAAAACTGCTCAGATTGATAATGAAAAAATTTAATTTAATTTTCTATATAATAAAGGATTTTAAGAGACCAGAGGGCAGTGGTAGGGAGTTCAGTGAGTCTGGAGCTTTGGGCTGTGAAATGTTTAAAATGGAGGAGAAACGTTTTCCCTGAAACAGCCGCTTCTCTTCATGGAGCTTCACAGCTACAGAGCAGAGATAAAGCTGCTTGTAAAGCGATTTACATCACCAGTGTTCATTCAGCTAGAAAACTGCCTTATGCTGGAGAAAGCACAGTTTCCCCCAGCGCCCAAAATATAGACAAAGTTCGGGTAGATGCAGATAATAACGTCTTCTTCACGGTGAAAATGAGTCATTGGTATAAACTTTAAAGAAGCTCAAAGACCCAGCAGTCTTTGTTAATTAACCGTGTGAATGTAAACCAGAGCGAAGTGTTAAATCATGAAAGGAATAGTTCAACATTAGGATGAGTCGTAAATCATTGTTATGTCTGCAGAGTAAATAAGAAGCTACTATTGAATCCTCACTAGGTCAGAGTGGGGATTTTCTTTTTCTGAACTACATTTGTGTTACCATGCAATGAATGTAGCATTTCCTCCCACCCAATGGAACAGTTGGTTATTTTAGTACCGTTATACTGTTACACACTCTCAGCTTAATACTTTAACACTGATTGATTCTACAGACTGTGGCCAACTGTGGTTATTGATGCTGTGGTTGTGGTTACTGGACACAGTGTGGCTACAGGAGCTGGCTTGTCTGGAATGATACTAAAGCATTGTTGAGTCCCAGAAGATATGAAAACCCAGTGACACACTTGTTTCCACACAGATCTAGAACAGCAGTTCTAGAATGTAGTAACCTCAATAAAACACAGCACAATCATGTTAATGCACACACACATAAAATGCAATTGAAATTCATGCACACAACATACAACAATTGTGTGTAGTTGTACTCCCATTATAAATTAATGTTTAATAACCAAAAAAAATCCTGGTTAGAGCCAAAGTTTTACCATTCCACCGTGTCAGAAAAAAACACAATGACAGAGATTAGATGAACCGGCCGAACTCGAGCCATCTCTACCATCTCCGTGGTGCAGAATCAGCTGGAGCAGTGGTATAACCAGTATTTTGGGGTGTGTTTGATTTGCTGGTCCTGGCTCTGAAGGAGGTGCAGTGAACTGCCCGGGTGGGACGCTGGACCTGTGCCCAATCAGTGACAAGTGACTGCTCCTTTTCCTCTGAGTGAGTGGACCAGAGAGAGTGCAAAGTTCGCAGGTCAGAAGTCTCAGAGTCCAGATTGTGCATGTTACTCCTTTCACCAGCCACTTTATCATCACAATATTTATCACTATTAGCTTTGCTGGTAGACGTTGATATGGTGGTTTGGCAAGATGGTTAACACCGCTGCAACAAGGTGTCAGCGAGCAGGCTAACAGCCGCTGATGAGTATTAATGAGTCTGATTCTAACCATTCATTCCAATAAGTGGCCGAGCAGATGAGCTAAACATTGTTGGAACTGTTCGATCGGCCTGCCAGACAAAGCGATCCATTACACTGATGAGTTTGAGCCCGAGGTTCTAAGTCAAGTTCACTATGGAGACGGATGCAGAGGAAACAGGAGACGTGTTCCCAGAGGACATATTGAAATTCAGGGTGCAGGGAGAGACTTCTCTTAAATGTATGTTTTACTTTGATCAAACAGAGACAGATTAGCTGGATGCAGCAGATGAGGAGAAACAGTCACTCTGGTTGAACCGTTGACTGTAAATAAAGACGGACGACATGTCTCCGCCTCCTCCCAATATTCAGAAATGAATCCAAAATATCCCAGATATAAACACGGCCATCTTGTACATGAGGAGCCAGAGTCTGCTCATCCCTGACACGTGCACTTCACAAGTTTCACCCCGTTTTTATAACATCAAAGAACTAATTAAAAACCAAACACTTGAATATACAACTTTGACTATTTCGTTTTTTCCATGTACCCTCCCCAAACATGGAGAAGGCAGGACTTGTGATCAATACTGCAACTATCCACCAGGTGGGCGATCAAGACGCTTTGGCTTCACCTTTACCCCGAACTGCACTTCCCCCCCTGGGTGGCGTAGTGGAGAAAACACTGTAATAATTACTGCCTGTATAAAGATTTAATAAAGCTGAGTGCTGCACCTGAAACAGACAGAAGGTAACGAACATGCAACTGTATAAAGGATGGAGACACATAGTGATAACACGTCGGCCTTTACATGAGCAGCTGCTGGGGGGGGGTATAAAGAGGGAGCAGCATCTCTATGGCAACCTGGGCAGCAAGAGGTCACTGTGTCTCTCTGTGTGTGTGTGTGTGTGTGTGTGTGTGTGTGTGTGTGTGACAACAAAGCTAATGCTATTTCCTGTGCAGAGAGGCAGCTCGGACTTGATGCTTATCTGGACTTGCCCATCCCTCTAGCTAGCACACTGCCTGTCGTCTCTGTGGCCGTGTCCACACACACAGACGAGGAAAATTTTTCCCAAACACACGTTTTTTCTCCTCTCAGAAAAAAAATACACATAAAAAAAATTCTTACATCTCTTTTTAGGGTGTGTTCAGGTCACAAGAGCTGCTTTATTCTGCATTAAATCAAGCTACCTTTCAACTGGTAAAGGGATAGTTCACCCAAAAAGGGAAATTCACTCTTTATTTACTCAGCCCTTTGCCAATTAGTGAACTTTACACATTTTAAAAGTATTACTTGTGACACCTGACCTGGAATACACATCTCAGACACAACTCTTGCGTGCTGTTCTCTCACTCACGGGTGGACGCTAAATGGTGTAGGAATAAAACACAATCATATATTTATGTGGATGAGTCAGTTCGGTGACCCGAGGACTTCAAAGTACCACTGAACTCAAAACCTTTGGAAATATTTTATGTGAAATCAATTTGGGAATCCCACTCTCCTGTGCACTGTGGCCCAGGAAGACAGACTGTGAGCCCCCGTTAGTCACGGAGCCGCCAAACGCTTCGTTTTTATAACTTTGCACAGGGCTCCACTAGTAGGACATAATGTGTTCCTTCTATGTAATGGCTTGAGCTTCAATCTGGACAGCCCACAGTGTCGTCTGGTCCCTTTATGCACTGACATGACAATGTCACATAAGCAAAACTGTCTGAAGGTCGGCGTTGACATCACGTTTCAAAGGGTTTTCTGCCAGTTATCATGTCGTAACATATCCACTGCTTTGTTTCTCAGCCGGTCAGTGGGACATTAAAATATAAATTTGAAAACACAAGGTTTACTGGTGACATTTTAATTACCTCTGTCCCTGCATAGATAAATCTGGCTGAGGACAGAGGAAGCATGAGAGAAGGGGACGGAGGGGCGGAAAGGAGAGGAGACGATGAAACAGAAGAGGAGAGGAGAAGTGAGAAGGAAAGGGGGGGAGGCACGATTTCGATGATTGATCATGACTAAGCATTACACCGCTGGCTGTGAGAGAATCCATTCATCAGGTGATCTGCTTTCTCTGAGTACGACGTGTCATCATTTGACTGAAGACAGAAAACAGTTGGAGACAGATCACACACACCCACTTAACAGCAACACATATCCATCTATGCTAACTCAAGTGCAGATAGGCTACTTTATAAATCACAATAAATAAACACGCGTATATTTCACATGATCGCTCAACAGCAATCCTGCAGAGTCAGGAACACGGACGCTCACGAGGCACCTCAATTTGTAAAGCCATAACATCCCTGCGGTTTTCTCTCCCATCGTGGATTTACGACTTGATGACAGCAAATTAATAAACAAGCCTGATGTCCTTTTCCATCAGACACGTCCTCTAGCTCCAGAAAACATCCCGGTGTAACACACCCAATCCATATCGACTGGTTCCTTTTGGGTCAATGGAGCAGTGGTCCAAGTCCCAGCTCCTTTAAGCGCCTGTCCTGATTTCAGAAGCCGAAACAAGTGAAACTAAGTTTGAAGTATCTGCATGTTATCTTACTATGTAGATTGAAACCCTGGGCTCATGAAGATATGTTCAAAATTTGATTCAAAGACATTGCCTTCATCATCTTACCCTTGTTGCTTCGTATCCTCACTCGGACTACTCACCTGCTACCAACACAAAGCAGGTATCACACGAGCCTTCACCTCCCACTTGACGGCACGTACTTTAGAGCTCCACAAAGGACAGGATCCCTCGAAGGCGTTCCACTCACAGTTGTGTTGGCTGGTGCTAATGGTTCATCCAAAATTCAGAGGCAAGCAACCATTCCGAGGATGTGGGAGAACAAAGAAATAAAAAAAAACATGCAGATACGGGGAGAAGATATCACACAGAAAGGCCCGGTCAGCAGTCAGGGTAAAGGTAAACGGAATGCATTTATATACAGTGTTTATTCTAGTCTTATAACGCACTTAAAGGGTTTTTTCCTAGAAGTATTACAGTCTTTTCTATCACAAAGAGTCTTATAAACCATCAATCCTTCTGTTTATTAGACAACCCGCTCTACCTCCCGAGCCACAGCTGCCCTTAAACCCACAGATTGGTAATAAATGTTGACCTTTTTTAAAGCCATAACCACAACCTTTTCCGAACTATAATTGTTTTCCTAGTTCAACCCCCACCACAAGCACAATCTTTTCCTGAAACCTGTATTTACTGAATCTGCCACGTGCTGCCATTTCGCAGAATCCACATGGCCGACACTCTCGATCCCGATGATTCTTTCTCCCTGTGAACTGCACGAGCTTCAAACTGTAGCTCGAAGCAATGAAAGTCTCCACTGAAGGTTTACATTGCTCCCACTGCTGCCAGTAACAGCTCTGCATCCGTGGCAGGCAGGACGCTGCCGGTCTGTGGGTGACGTGGTCTATATGAAGGGTTGGAGCCTGCTCATCCAAGATATGATGTATAGCCGACTCTCTTTTGTTCTACAAATCCTGTGTAATGCTCCACAGGGACAGAGTATGGAGTAAAAAGAGAGGCTTTAACTGCACAGATTCACTGCACTTATCAGAGGAACATTCATATAAGGAATACATTTCTACTATGCCTATTTAATTGATGTATTTTACAATGTTTGACAGAATAAACAATATTTAGTACAGATTGAAGATGTTGAAATGCAAACGTAAAGCAAAAGAAGGGCGTGGGGGGAGAGAAAGATGACAATGGAGGTTGAAAGCCAGGATACAAGACAGAGAGGGAGAGTAAGCAGGTCTGCAGGGACAAACAATACCCAGTAATGGTGCATATTGTCTCTGTTGTCACCGAGTGCGGCAGTTTGATGCATTGCATTGCTGGACCAAAGACAATTCTGCGAATGTGGACAAGCCGGCGTATCTGCATATCGATTATTTGTGGCTGCCATAAATATGGTTTAATGGAACTGTCAGTGTGTGCCACTGCACATAAACTGAGCCGAGGGCTCGGCTGCAGCTGGAAGCTGCTGGCAAACAACACTGGCCACATCTGCATCCAAGTGGAGAACAGGGGAAGGGGTAGAAAGGAGGAACCTTTACTGACTCGTGATTTTTACCATTTTAATTTCAACAACTTGAGTTTTAAAATGTATCTCTGAACAGTTTTTTAACATTGGTTTTGTTATTGATCACAAAAGCATCAGGCCTTACAGTTACAAAGTAGATGGACACAATAACAGCAACACATTCAACTGTGTTTGAAAAATCCAACACAAAAGGCCCAAAATGAACATGGAACCGAGGACTAGGCTAAGATAAGATTTTCAGAAATTGTTAAATTACTCAAATATTAAAACGTTTTTGAGGGTTTGAAAACTGGACCTGAGGGATTTCCTCTCAACCAGCTGAGCTAACCCACATGTAGCTGTCCTCCATCAGCCGCAAGTTTGGTTCAGACGCACGCAATTTTGCTATGATGACACACACACACACACACACAGTGAAAATAATACAATGGGATTATCTGCTGCTTCATTTGACTAGATTTGACATCACATTTCTGTCAGAAGTTCTTATCCAACAACAGCTGAGGACACCCCCTCACTACCCGAAGGACGCCCTGTCACTAAGTTTACCAGTTCACTGCAGCTGAAGTTGATGGTACCAGTGTTTATATAGTTTTTACACCATATAGCTCATTAAGTCCTACAGTGACTCCCTCTATACTTGTGTGTACTGTATCTAATATAACTAGAGTGGAAAGACTTGTGTTTCCATTCTGACAAACATGCTGCTCTGATGTCGGCTGTTAAGTTGCTCACTAATTAGATTTACTCCTTTGACGTTAAACATCCTAGTTTCCCTGCTGAAACCAGATTCTCTGCACACGAGCATGTTTAAACAGTCACCGTGCAAACTTCAGTTAAAACCAGGACACTTCGCCATGTAAGGAGAATGTGCATCATCAGGGGGCCATAAAGGGCAAGGTGAAGAAATGAGAGGAAGCATTAGTCTTTATTCATCCTGTCTCCCTCCATCCCTCCGTCAGCAGGCAGCTCCCCTCCGTCCCCCAGGGTCTCTTCAAGGCCTCCATTTATCCACCGAGCCATAAATTCTCAGTACAGTGGCAGGAGGCACGGCTGGAAGGATGCCGCTTCTTTTGAATAAAGGCTTCATGTAAACAGATGTAAACTACAAGCAAAACCTCCTTCAGACACTACTGTAGTACTATAATATACTATAATGTTAGCCAGTATACCATAGTACAATATTAATTTGTGATAGTGCTACATGTTGTAGAAGGGTCAAGCTCCATTAAATGCTGACGCCTACATGTTCCATAACTCCACACAACAGCACCTCTTATCTGACTCTGTCTGCCTAATATAAATATCCACCTCCTTGTAGACACAGAGTAAGAAGATGTGCAATGTAGTGGAGCTCAAAATGATGTGCAAACACAACATTATAAGTCAAATCAGTGGTGTTCCCCTTTAAAACATTTGAAATTTGCAATCACATTTGCCTTGACAATATTAATACATTCTTGAACATGTAGCATTGACTGGAGTACTGTGCGGAGTTGGGAGTAACATGAAAACGTAAGGAAGCTTCATATAAATCTAATGAGTCGAGTGGAAATGCTTCACTAGGAGAGCTGCTGCCTCTGATAGGAGTAACTAAAGGCTCGAGGAATCGGCTGCAGAATGAAGCTTCTCTCGATTGTCCTAAAATTAAAACAGGAGATAAGAATTTTGACTCAAGGATAAAAATAAAGATGCCTCCCTTCCAGAAATTATCTCATTGGACGAGTATGACTCGCAGCATATCAATGTGCACACACACACAAAACCTCCCAAAATACATATGAGCGAGCATACACAAACACCGACCACTTCCAGAATGCACAGATGCAGAAGTAAAAAAAATATAAAAGGAACACAAAAAAAAAAGCTTGTTGTCAATGGAGCCGAGCTACAGGGACGACGATGAAGAGGGGAGTGAGAAGAGATGGCTCATCGTGGCTGGAAGGAAAACAGGACCAGATTATGCAGCTAATCACCTTCGTGCATTTTGGGGATTCAGTGTGAAAATTTAATTATTTGTGATGATGAAATACACACAACGTTGTAGAACTTCCTCAGAAACAGAATAGCTGATGGGAAAACTCATCTACAAGACCCATCTGAGATTCAATGCTTTGGTCGTTTGAATCCATGGATCCATTTGTAACCAGTGACGTAACTTATTCAGATTTTTCTAAACTGTGACAAAAGACACTAATGTCTTTATACATATTGATCATAACCTGAATCAGGTTTATTCCCAAGTAGGATTTCAACTTACAAGGAAATCAAGTCAAAAATAAAGGATAAAGCAAATCCAGGACCAAGTGATGTGGTGCAAAACTATACAATAATATACTTTACAAATTAAAATTATTTTGAGTAAAGAATAAATAGAAAAGACTTTGGAAGAATCTTTGGTGATAAAACACCCCCCCTGGTGGTCATAGAGACAACACCAGCCAAGCAGCTGTGAACAGACGTGGGGAAAATCTGCCTGATTGTGAGCAGATCAAATCATCACTGATGCATCTGATCGACTTAGTGCTCGGACCATGGAGAGTTTTATATCCAGCACACAGCCTCGGCTCAGGTGAGAATAGCGAAGGGGAAACCTGCTGCCTGTAAAGCTCTGAGAGACAAGAGCCAGGGTTTCAATTCTGAACAGTCAGCATCAGCAGGAGACTTTGTTACTGATGAAGAAAAGATGGGATTGAAGGATGTTATTGTAAGAAATGCAGGCTCGTCAAAAGCATCAGTGGTGAAATAATACACAACTAACCGTACCCCACAAATAAGGTGCAGCTCCGACCAAATTAAAAGAACACAAGTTCAAGAGGTTTGCATTAGGTAATTACTAGAGCTACTAATAAATGATGCTTGAGGAGAATATTTAATGATAATGTGCTTTTTAAATCATTAAAGAAAATACCTTCAATCCGTATAAAAGCAGGAAATAGTGATTTCAATCAAGCTGCTCTAGAATAAATCTAACGGCCCAAAGTATGTAAATGTAAAAAAGTAGAGACAAACTTCCCAGTGATCAATACGTCCAGTCACCAGGATCAGAAAACCAAAGCCTGTGAATCATCTGACAGTCGTGTTCGAGCTCTCGTGTGTAAATCAAAGTCATCAGATCTTCATGCTTCATTCAGCAGAGAGATGCTCTGCTGCTGTCGTCTGCTGATTCAACTGCAACCACATTACTCTCCTGCTTATTAAGGTTTACTGAGTGTGTGTGTGTGTGTGTGTGTGCATGCTTGTTGAACACAGCAATTTGTTTGTCTATGTTTCTCATTTAGTGTTAAATATCTCCACCCAGACAAGATCACTAAAACAACTAGAAATGCTCAAACAAGCACACTGGGCCAATAGGTGACATATTTTATATACAGTGTATTGTCATGACACAAATCTGAAACAGGGTTTGGCTTTTGTATAACAAAATAAAAGGTGTATGAGAACATTATTTACATGTATCCTAATCTAATTAGTCATTTAAACGTGTTTACTATATCTGTGGGGTCCAAAAACCGAGCATCTGACAGCTTTGCGGGAACCAGGATGCTGGACCGCATGTTTAGAGCTTTTTGAGGGTCGGGGGGGCGAGGAAATGCATTACGCCAATGTCAGGTCCCCACCAGAATGAGTGAACTAGAATGTGTGTACAGTATGTAGGTTAATGGCCTTCATTGTGTTTCTGTTTTTCAGTGAGAGGAGCTCCTCTCATTAGGAGCCTTTTAAAAAGCTAATAGGCTGAGCCAGGAAAGGTCAGGGAGCTCAGCAGGATGCAGACTAATGATCCCGGACGAGACACTCGGCTTTAACCTTTAGTCCCAACACAATTTGGTTCCTGAGCTTCAGTTCCAGTCTCTACAGGTTTCAAAAAGACACATCATGTTTTCCTCTCATCGGAAAATGAATGAGACAATGAGCGTCAGGGATTTTAGAGTCGGTCTCAGGGTGGTTGTTTTTTTCATTGTTCCTGTGCAGCGATCTCATCTCATCTTCTCTCAGACACAGATTTAATGTGCAGCTGTTTGCAAGGAGGACAAGAAGACTCGTGTAAATACGAGTAATTTGATTGAGTCAGCAGCACAAGGCAAAGTGTGGATTAATTGCTGGGGTGAATGTAACATGGACACTGAAGAAGTGAGGAATTGCACGACAGCTGCAGACTTACTGAATCAACGCTGAAATGAAAAATTTACTGGATTTTATTTATTTTTTCAAGGACAAAGGACCAAGAAGAAACACGACAAAGAAACTATAACTTCCGATGCTCTTAGGATCAAGTTTAAGACACTAACTGGATTTTAAGACAAAATATGTTTGAAGCATTTCCACATCAAGCGTATTCTGCAGAAATACACATTTATATGCATTTATCTTCTTACATTTACCAACTGAACATGTTGTTTATGTCTGTTCATTTACAGCTGAGCATTACACGTGACCCAGTGCTGGACAAGAAATTTAACTAGAATATATGTTTATATTCTTGCTCATATTTTATTTGTTAGATTACATTAAAAGGCTTATTGCTCCATAAAATAAACTAAAACAGAAAAAAGCTGATGTGTTGAAAGGTTATCTAAGTACTAGTGTCAGGTCGTGGCTGCATGAAGAAGAATCACAAGACTCAAATTGAGACAATAAAACATTCATGATAAATTTATTACCCAAACAAAAACTGCATTTGTCATGACTTACATACGACTGTAATGTTCATTACGTTTGAATATTTAAATGTTTCAACCTTAATCAGAACAATATTATTACGCAAAACAACAAAAGATTCATTATATCACGAGCATCTTGATGGCCTCTGAGAAAATGATAAAACACTTGACCCAAACAAAAAGTGTTTTTATAACAAACAACACTGACAAACTTATTCACTGTTAAAGAACAACCCTTAATTTCCTGTATTTTGTTTGCAACAAATACAGCAACTACAAACTAACAGAGCTCAACATATTCTAGGTTTAAATAATCTAGATGATTAAAATGACATGAAAAGTAACTTCTTATAAAACATATGTTAACACTTCCTTCAGGTCAGTGATAGTTATTAGATTATGCTGTAAATAAGGCTTCCTTTGTGTTTGGACTCATTCAGGTCGTTGGAAGTTGGTTTCAGATTAGTGACAGGAGGCTCAAACCTACCTGCCCCCAAACAAAGGAAACATGATGCCAGGGTTACGGATCTGGAGCAGAGACACAGGTGCACCTGGACAACACAATCAAACACAAACCAATATTAATATTAATACTTTCATACATTTCACATAAATATTTACTTTGCCATGTTGTAAGTGATTTTGCCTATTGTCACAAAAAGAATTTGTCACGCTGAACAAAGTCACTAAAAAGCATCTTGACTGTCGCCCGGCCACAGCGTCCCCTCCATAACACCTGATGGGTTCTTGTCTTTAAAGGCTCTTATATACTACTACGTGTCCGTTTCTCGGAGAGGTCTCAGCGGGAGACAAAGAGTCTTTTTGATTTTTACTTCTCCGTCAGTCTACGTCCGGAAAAAATTCACTGCCAAACCCATAGGTGGCGCAACGGAAGACGAGCTCAGAGAAGCCTACCCCATTTGGGAAGAAGAAGTCCACGTGTCTCTGTTGACATGTTAGCTTGCGTCCCACACACTGAACCATGGCAACAAACAGAACTAAATAAAGTGACACCCAGCGTGTCAAAATGCTGATGTAATCGTTTCTTAGCGCAGCGGTTCCCCGATCTTGTTTCCGAACTGTGTTGCTGATTCCACAGCTTGAATCTGCTTGAGGCTACATGTAGCTAGAAGCTACACGGAGCTAGCTCCCCCCCAGCTTCCACACACAGTCAGCAGGGACTCCCGGCACTAACAACTACTATCCAGTGTTTGCTTCTAACCTGACGGTATTATAGAAACAGTGTCATGATAGAAGTGGAATTAAAGTCGTGACGGCGGGTTCTTGCACTGTTACCACCGCAGTTAGCATGGTGGCTAGCCTAGCCCGCTAGCCTAGCCTGCTAGCGCCGTTTTGAAAGCTCGTTATAACCGTATGTGACCGTGCACACATGCCCTCAGTGCTCGAACGAGCCACCGTCAGCCGGACAACTCCGCTGGCTTAACACACACGTCACATTAATCGTAGAATCATAGTTGTGTTCGTGTTTGTCGCTACATGTAAACAGGAAGTTTGAGGTCCGGAAATACGGAAATGACGTCATACGGAAATGATGTCGTTCGCGGACCAATCACAGCCAAGAGCGGTCCGTCGGGTCTCCAACATGAAGACGGATGGTTAGAAAAATCAGACGTGTACAAAAAGCTGTCCGAAGCCCTCGGAGAGGACGTTTCACGACGGATAGGGCGGTCTTATCTGTCCGTAATAGAAAAAACGGAGAGGCATAAATTGGCCTTAAGTCCCAGACTAAACATGAGACAACCTATGTCCCTACAGTTGTTCAGAGGTGTCTTCTGCTGGACCTGCACTCAGACCCGACAGCGATATCACAAGCTCACAGAAAGTGCACTAGTTCATTACATCAGCAAAAGTAAGAACTTCAACCACTGGAAGTCAGCAAAAGCAAAAATCTCTGCTATTGTTAACTTAGTTTTAACATCATAACAAACAGACTGATAAATAAATAACCAAAGAAATGGTCATTTTCAATTCTGCAGAGACTCCAGAAAAACAAGCTGAGTCCTGACCTGCAGGTAACAAACTGCTGAGCAGCCACTCACAGCCGTAGGCCCATCATGAGAGAGACAGGATAATCACGACAATGGACAAGTGCAGAGTTTGCATTTTTGTGTGTAAGTATAGACTTTTCTTTTCTGAGTTAAGTTTCGGCAATGTCAGGTTTTTCAGGGAGCGCAGCATAACGTTTCTCTGGGCATACGAGGAGACCAAATATGAGAAGGAAGAATTTCTATTTCAATACTTCCATTAGCCTAAAGTTAATATACAGTAACTTCATAGAATATTGTGTTTTTTAATCTGTAATTGTGCATCTGTGTGAACCATTCTAAAACGCTGCAGGTCGCAAAAAGCGATTTGTAGATAAATCTGCCGTGACCAACTCATTAACACTGTCCGGGTGGAAGTGTGGTGGAACAGCAGTGTATCGATATCAGGACAAATGCAATGAAAGCGGCTTGTTGGGTCAAATAGCTCTGGTAACAGATCTAATTGAATCTGTGTCAGGTTCTCAGTACAGGTACATCCACTACTGCAAGCAGCACCATGGAAATCAATACACCCTCTATGCATCCATGGATAAACTCTAATTTCATTGAAGGCTTTTTTTTCTGTGTGGTAGAGAGAGAGAGAGAGCGAGCGAGCGAGCGAGAGCCAATGTGTGCATATGTGCAGGTTGATGAAGGTCATTGTATAATCCTATTAGAAAATGTGTGTGTGTGTGTGTGCATGAGACAAGGCTTTGTGTGCACATTTGGACTTTTGTTCCACAATGTTATCATTTTACAATGTAAAGGGAACTTTACTTACTCAGGATTAAAGCTTTATATGATGACTTTAGAAATCTAGTGTATATTTGTATGTATTTTGACTTCGACAATGCATTTTGATTAATCTAATCCCTTAACTTAAATCCATCATAGATTTAATGGTGCCAAATGTAAACAAATACAGTTCAAACAAAACTTGGCATTACTACATTTCCTGTTTACACCCTCTTAAGCATTATGGAAATGTGGTTGTCTCCCAAATAAAAGAACTAGGAACAGCTACAACCCTCACTAGAGCTCATTCCTCTGCCATGGCCCAACAGTCCCTTAACTCATTTAATCAAGATGCACCAAACTGGCACTAAATCTTAGCACCATACAAGTAGTGAAGCTTTTTGCCATATGATGAACAGTAATGAGAAAAACAACAAGGTTCCATTCAACATTGACAGAATTACATTTGCTGAAAGAGCTTTAGTATATATAAAACTGACTATAAAAACTTATTTAAATAAATCTGTAGCAGTCACAAACCTATTATAAGCATTGGTTATCATTATGAATTATACCCACACTGTGTGCTGTACCTCCCTCATAACATCAATGAATATAGGTGTATACGTACCCTGATAGCAGCTCTTGATTTTGCCCAGGTCAGGGGTATGGAGGCAGAGGGTCCGCAGGAGCCGAGGTGGTGGGACCAGTAAAGGGGCAGCGACCTTCGGCTGGTGCTCCTCCCCCCCAGGGGTCTGGTAACATGAATTCAAATTATTGCTGGAAGTACTTGTGGGAGGAGTCCTGCTCAACATCTGAAAACAGAATAAGGTTGGATTTATAATGAGAAAAAAAACTGTTATCACTCATTACTTTACCGTTACCTCAACTCCACAGCTATGAATTCTTTCTATAAAAAGACAAAAGATGTCTCCTCACTGTGAGATCAGCTGTACAGTGAGCTGGGGTTGTCTTGGTCTGGATCACATCTGGAGGGACGAGGGGACTGGTAGCAGGACTGGTAGCAGGACTTGTAGCAGGACTTGTAGCAGGACTGGTAGCAGGACTGGTAGCAGGACTGGTAGGGTTAGCGTGAGGAAACTCGTTGGTCACGGCCAAGGCCAATTCACTACAGCTGCGTGTTGGTTCATTCAGAGGAACACTGAATGGGTTGACGGCCTTCGTATCCTTAAGAAGACACACTAGTTAGACTGAAGCAGCATTTGATCACACTATTCTGTTTTGATAACATAACATAATTTTGTCCACATTCAGATAAACATTATTGTCTACCATTTAATCGTATTAAAATAAGGTGACTGCAGTAAATCAGCAATCCCAAATCTCTAATCTTGAGTTGTACTCCACAAGTAAGTTAAAAACAATATTTCAGTCTAAATCCTTCCTAAAAATCTAAAGGCATCCCAATTCTAACAGACCTAAGCTTTCTGAATACACACAGTGAAGATGGTGTGGGTGTGGCTGTGCATGCGGTCAGTGTCTGGTGGTCATACTTTGACCTGATGGATGACCTCACTGTCCTCAATCCACTCCAGGGCAGGCGGCTCTTCCTCTTCAACCTGAGACACCAAGAAACCTCTGAGTGCTTCACACTTACGTTGCACAAACTAATTTAACTGGTCCATAGTTGAATGTGCTACGGATTTATAAATAAGTTCATAGGTCAGATGTATTTAAATAGCATGTTCAAAATAAAAAAAATGGCAAAAAAACTAAAATAGAAGTATGGACAAAAAGACAGTAAAAACAATCAGAGTTCAGATGCCGTAAAGGAAAGAAGCTGAGATAAAATGACAGACAACAGAAAAGTGAGACAGAATCAGGCTGAATTAAAAGGAAGATTAAAAAGATAGAGATATATAAACTCATCCGTACTTTTCAGCCCTAATTTAATTCACATATCTCGAGAACAGTTCATCTTATCGACTTCACACCAGAGGAAGTGCAGTGTTGACTTTGCTAGGTAGCAGCAGTGGCTGGGACTCATTAACGTTAGTGACAGTGTCAATCCCGACAACAGCTATTAATTCTCCAGTTCAGTGTTCTGCTCATCGCCTCACTGAACTTTGAATAAACAGGTGAGCAGCTCTTGGAGCAGCAGGGTTCTGTGGACCGAGTGAGCTCTTTTACAAACAGCCCGTTCCAAACAGACAAGTTTAGAACAAGCTGTGCACTAGAAGGAAAGATAACGAGTTGTTGGTTGACAGTAAATATTGGCTCAGGCTTACCTTTTTCATGTACACATTAAAATCAGTATTCAGAGCAGCATGATGCACAGTCAGCACAGACTGAGAAAACAGTATTGAGGTTTGAAAAACGATCAGCTGACACATTTTAAACAGAGCAATGATTGTATGGTAGCTTCAAGTTGACTATTTACACAACTGTGATGTGAACAGGATCAGTTGCTCACATCAGAGGAAAAGTATTGTGGGGAACAAGAGAACACTGGGTGTGGAAAACCTTTCTGATACCTAATTTCAGAAGAAGCAACACATAAGTAACTTACTACCTATGAACAGAAACTCCAGTTAGTCACCAGTGAGCTTCCTTTACTCATGGGGGGTATTCTGTTGCCTTGTAAGCCAATAGTCCTCAAACAGCTCACTGATCGGCTGCCATCTTATTAACTAAACAACAACCAGCGATGACCTTCCAATAGTCAGACTATATGTCCGTGCACTGACTGTGTTTGTGTGTGCACGCCAGTACAGTTTGTGTGTTGGGGGTGCTTGGTGCTGCAGTGGGCCTGGTGAGATAAGAGCTATGAACGGGAGGAACAACAGCAACGTTGAAAGACTGACGTGTGAGAGGGAGCAAGAGAAGAGACAAGGAGAGTGCTCTCTTAGGTAAGAAAACAACTGAGTCATCATATTCTACAACTCCACCACACGCATCCAAGTGGGCAAGTACTCACACTTATCTTTAGTTTGAACCACAATCTCATAGATTTTAATAAAGAAGTGCAGCAGCAGCCAGGCCTGTGTGAGTTTGTGTGTCTGTGTGTGTACTACCTTCAGTGTGGCTGACATGGATGGTTCAGGAGCTTTTGCTGGCTCAGGGCAGATCATCTCCTCCTCTATCTCTGGCAGGTCAAACTTTCCCTCCCCCAAGTAGAGACTCACTGGATTGACCTGGAAGCACAGCTGAGGAAAGAACACCAATCAAGTGACTGATCACAAACTTTTGTATTTATCATAATCATGATGCAAATAAGAGTTTGTGTGTGAGGGGCTCACTGCTGCACTGGCCGTAGGGCAGCACTGTGTCCCATGTCCTTGGCTCAGCAGGGCAAGGTGGATGTAGACGTTGTCAGCAGTAAGCGTGTTACACAGGTAGAGCTGCAGCACATCTCCAGTGTTACAACACGTAGTGCCCACCAGGGTGCGATCAGAGCACAGCTTCTGGAAACAAGCAGTGGCCTCAGCAGTCCAGCTGACCTGAGAGAGAAACACCACAACACTCACTCACAAATTATTACAGCTCTGAATAATAAAACTGTGTGCAACTGAAGAAAGACTCAGAAAACATGTTGATCTTTTGACAATATACCCAGTGAATATTGGTTTATACTTGTTTATCCTTTAGGAAGATTCAAATGTTTATGAGGGAACCACTACTGTCTGGATTTAAGTTAAATGTAATGTTAAACTATCACACTTACTGTCTTTAGAAGCCTTAAATGAATTGTTTCTCAACAAATAGGTTATGTACTAGGAAAAGCTGACTAGTCATGATGCAGGATGAATACTATAATTAACTATAAGCGGATAGAGGAGGGATACAGTTGGCATTTTGGTTTTAACGTTGAAGTGGTGCAGAGCTCTACATGAATGTGAATATAATATAAGTTCAGCTATCACACTCACAGAGTTGGGTTTGATTCCAGCAAGTGATGACGCAACAGCTTGTGCAGGAAGAACCAAGTAGCAGGACCTGGTGAAAAGAGAGATGAAGAGTTCACTACAACCCACACACACACACTGACCAGCTTCGTGGGACGACTTCTATCGATTAACTGCTTCAATGTCTGAGATGCCCATACTTGAGGAACTTGAGGTCTGCGCTCTGCACAACAGTCATTCCACCGAAGTCGACGTAGTACACCTCCACTTGAGTGGGACTGATGATCTGATGGATCACCACTCGGTAGAACCATATTCCACTAGGTGACACGCAGCAGACCTGACCCCGTCGTACAAATGGCTTACGGAGGGTGTAACGCTCCGACACCTTGGGAGAGGTATAACATCGTCTACAGCAAAAACACGAGAGGGAGAGTGAAACAAAGTTATTGCTCCCAGAGAAGCATCGGGAATCAGGTGAATTTAAGGCTGAAGCAGTTTTGAAATTATTAAAATGCGGGATTCCTTTTTGATTAGTGATTTATTTTTAAATTTTAGAACCCCAGCTTCAACTTTGCACTTAGACAAAGCTGTATTTTTTTTTTACTAAGAGTGCAAGTGTGCCAGGAATTATGAAATAGTAAAAAAAACAGCAGATTGCTAATGATTTCAAAAGAACTTTGTTCTTAAGTCTTTTAAACAAGTGGCCAAGAACAGGTCCACCACCTCATCTCAATCATCATGTCCTCCATAGCCTGCGCCTCCTTGCTGTTGCTGAAGCGGATGTAGAAATGTCCCGGCGACTCCACATGTTCCACCAGGACTTGTAGATGCTCTTGAGCTTGACGACGCATTGGCGGTTTGAGATGCTGACTCTGCACAGCATCCAGGGGCACAGCAGGGCTGCGATGCACCTGGATGACAGGATACATCTCAGACCTCTACAGGCGGTCACAACAAGTAAAAGGGGAAAAAGAAGAAGTAATGAGCAGGACACAGCAGTTTAAGTCTACAAGACTATAACAAAACATTAGTAATATGAAATATCTAATAAAAGTTAAACAAAGAGTGATGACCGGTTTGAGGGCTGACTAAGCCATACATTAACAAAATCTAAACATTACGCAGGGTAGACTGATAATGGGTCATTGTACTCCTTGTTTTGAGTGTAAATTCCTGATTCACGTTTACATATTCCTGTGACATTTTCATTTGGGTCTCTTGCTTTGTAATTGAGTCTGGTAATGTAAAATAATAGAATAAAAAAAAGATGTTGCCTCACCAATTTTTGGGTCGTGGAAATGTGACTAGTCTCTAGCTCCTCGTTCTTGTAATCTGCTGTGATCTCTTCCATGTCTGCATCCAGATTACCTTCCCAAGGAGACTCTCCACCGTTCAAATAGTAGCTTGAACTGTCAGTTTCCTTTGAGTCTACAAAATACAGAAAAATTCATTCCATGATAAGTTCAAAACCACAGACACAATAAAAGTACTTATTCCAACAGGTCATTAGAAAAGTTTTAAATACAGAGAGACTGGTAATCTAATATTTAGTGAATAAATAAATAGAGGGATGGAAATGATATAAACATAACATTTATATTTACAGCTAAATCAACTTGAAACAATCCTGTCACCCCGAGTTTCCACTATTCTGCCAGTTTGACCTTTACTTTCCAAAAGTAATGTTTAATTGCTTACACAACTCTGTTGCATGACTGATATCTAACCATATTAAGAAAAGTGTGTCCTCGTGCAACACATGAAAGTACACACCTGACTGTGTGCTTTCATTGTCATGGATGTCCATAGCTATCCAGTGGTGCCCGTCGTCGCCCCCTGCAGGCTTGAGGTGCAAGGTGTCACTCATGGCATCGACCAGTTCTGTGACACTGACAAAGCCGTTCTGTAGCAGCGGCAGCTCCTCACCAAAGAGCCTCTGAAGAGCAAATCAACACAGATGAGCTGCGCAAAATGTGACCACTCATAATTTGTCTTCCACTCTCATGTGACACTATGATGGTAAACAGGAGCATCGAATGACTGATTTACTTTTACCTTATACTCTGCAGGCAGATTTTCCACCGATAACCCTCCACAGGTCTGACGTACAACCTGCAGCGTGTGAGGATGAAAAGAGTTTCATTACAAAAGAGAAAGAAAATGCATCTTTCTTGTTTCAAAAATAATTGTAAAGTTATGAATCAACTCGCTCAAACTAGTGGATGTAACCTTTAGCAACTTGTCCTTCAGCTCCTGACTAATGGTGCGAGCTACTCCATTCTCCAGGATCCTCTGACGAAGCTCCTCTTCCAGCTGATGTAGAATTTGAGGAGAAAGAACAGAGATATTTGAACTTAAATTAAATAAATGTACAAAACATTAAGTTTTGTTTGAGTTTCCAGGTTCACCAACAAGACCATTGACTGTATATGATGTCTGACTGCAGTAGAAGTCCTAAACCCCACTTCCTTCATGTTACTGGTTGGGACATGGATCAGACTAAACGTTGCAGTTTCTTTGTTTTAAATAAAAGCAAACCTTGAGAACGCGTTTCTGAAAGAGTTGATCTTCCTGGCAGAGCTTGTCTTCAGATTTTTGGTTCATCTCAACCTTGTTTGGCTTGTTACTGACAGTTATCGACTCTTGACAGACACGGCCCGAAGTCGTCTCAGCAGACGACTGGTCCAAAGGACTCTGCTGCATTGGGACAGGAGCTGAAAAGCAAAAACGTGTGTCAAAATATCAAGAGCCACTGCTCAGGGCTTTTTGTGCAAAACTTACAAAATCTCAAATAGAGTTTGAACAGTGAGTTAGTTATGGATCGACCCGCTAACTCCGAGTCGATCCATAAATATTGGACAGATTAAATAGCTAGCCGATCTCAAAAAAAGTGTAATGCAATCAAGCCACTGGATAAAGATTGCTCAATAGAAACACATTTTATAAAGATGTTAAAAGGTTTAAATGCATCAGTTTCTTCAAAAACTGATGCATTTACCAGTTTACCAAGTCTAACCACTCCTCTTATAACCCACCTGGGAGTATTGAGGCTCTCTGAGCAATGGTGCCAGGCCCTTTAGGTGCTGGATTGTCAGTTCTGGGTGACGGTGGCTTCACAGGTCCAGTCCTCCTTGGTGTACTACACTGTCTGACCAGTGTCCTGGGTAGCATGTGTTGCCTCAGGGTCAGAACTGAGCCCAGCCGGCCTTGCTGGATGAGGACGAGGTCTGCTGCTGCCTCCAGCATCTCTCCGGTGGAGTAGAAGCCATAGTTGTGGACACGCAGGGGGTGGCCGAAGCAGCGCAGGTAGCTGATCTCCAGGTCAGATAACCTGAGAGGACCCTGGAAGAGGGACTGCTTCAATACTCAAACTAAACAACATTTTTTTTATTAAGATTAAGATACATTTATTTATCCCACACACATGCACAGACATGCACAGGCACACTCATGCAAGGGGAAATTTAACCTCTGCTTTTAACCCATCTGGTGCCAGACACACAGAGCAGTAGGCAGCCATGTACGGCGCCCGGGGAGCAGATGTTAGGGGAGTAAGGTGCCTTGCTCAGGGGCACTAGACAGGGTAGGGAGAATACTCTTGGATTTTTGGACAGATCAATCCAGGTTCGTCTTTTTGTTGTTTCTCCGTGGAGTCGAACCAGAGACGAACCAGAGACCTTTTCTGCCCATAGTCCAAGTTTCTGCCACAAGTCCACCGCCTCTCTATTTGCAATATGAGAACTACATGATTTTGGTTAAAAATATAAACATAGGATTCATTCTGGCCTCTCTGCCTCGCCATTAATTGGGTGCGTTTGATTAGGTTAAAATAAAAAAAACGAACTCAATTGGATCATACTTGTCCCGCTTCAACTAACGATTTAGCTTAGATGCCTTTAATCAAACATCTGAAAAGTTTCAAACAGTCCAGCTTGTTGTGGAGAAGACACACAAGAGGTTTGGATGAGGCACAGTGAATGATAAGGTCATACCTGGGAGAGCAGGATGCAGAACTGGGCCCTGAGCTGGGCAGGCAGAGCTGGAGGAGCACGACCTCGCCGAGGAAGCATCAAAGGGGGGGGATAGTGATGGGAGCGGTTCGAGAAGTAGCCGGAACCACCGCTGCTAAATTTCCTGGCCGTCTTAGATGTGCGCTGATTGGCTACCATGTTCTCAAGTTTCGATGTGGACTCATCCCCTAAAGCTGCATTGATGGAAACCATAGCCAGTGTGACTTCACTGCAATGAACTGCAATATTTATCCAAATTAATAAACACCCACAAATGAACAATTCAACTCTACCCTTTAAGAATATTCCACCATCTGCGTTGAAGTGGATAGACACCACGTCGGGCATCTCCTTCACCATGTCCATGATGTTCCTGAAGCCCAGGAGCTTCAGGGGAATGGGATAGCCCATCATCACAGCGAAGTCCCGCCTGAGGCTCTCCGGGTCCAGGCCCAGCTTGCAAGTGATGAGCAAGGAGCGGACCTCCTTCTTCAACTTTGCAAAAGCCACTTCCTGGTTCATGTTGCCTGCTGAACCAACAGAATACACAGCATGAAACAAAATGGAAGAAAAAGTGATCGGGTGAAACTTAGTGGTGGGGGAAAAAATCAATTCTCTTCAGTATCATGATATTTTGCGCCCGCGATTATATCGATACTGTAGCACAAAGTATTGCAATATTTATTTACAATTATATATGTAACAGCCCCTGGCTGGCAAAGCATGACGAGGAGAGTTTCAGAGTTTAAAAGATACCTAGTGTGTATGCGGAAAGGATGTTCTCCACTGCAGGAGATATAGTAACGGCCCAGAGGAGCACTTTAACATCTGAGCATGTTCACCAACTCGTTTTTCTGAACAAAAATGCCAATATTCCAAATGAATTTAACATTTTGGGTCATGACCTTGCAGGTCTCAATTTGATTGCAGCTCTAGGTTACTCTTGTTTATATGATTGAGCTCAGTGTTCATGTGAGAGGTATCCTATTCAGAAAATAATTACAAAGGTCCTGTGTCCTGAATGTTCAAGGACAAAGTTTTGGCACTACCCTTTCTTAGTTTTTGCACTTCAGTTAATGTGTAGAAGACAATGTTGTTCACAGAATTAAATATGACATTTGAAGTGAGTTGAGCAGTCTTATTTTCCTCATTTTTAGTAATGCCTTTGAATAATATGGGGGACATGAATCGCAATATATCGCAGAATCGAATCGCAATACTTGCAGTATCGCAGAATCGCGATACTATTGAATCGTGGCCCAAATATCGCATACTATTGAATTGTCACATTTTTGCCAATTCCCACCCCTAGTGAAACTGTGGTGTGAACACCAGAGGAGGGCATCATGAGATAAGATCTTTTTATCAGTACCAGAAGGGGTAAGTGTGCCTCCAGCAAAGGGGATAGAAAAACCTGGGACAGTACAGGTAAAGAAACCATGAACACAAGGAAATACAGAACATATATCATCTATATACAGAATATATACATGTTTTAACAATTAACTAGTCTTGCTAAACATATCCTTTCTCAAATAAGTCATATTTCATCTTTTTTAAATTGATTAAACATGTCCAGCAGCTCCTTATTTTTTTTTTGAGTAACTTCTAACTTAGCAGCACATGGCTAACAATCGGATTAGCATGCACTTGACGTTAGCTTTTCACCACCTAAACCATGTGTTGCAATAAATGATTACACCACTGCTCAGCTAGTAAAGTGTTTCAATACAGAGACGGTGTCATCGAATCCGTCCTGAAGTTGTGTGGACACAAAGTTACCTCGTGTGTGTGTCTTCAGCGTCTCTGCGTCTTCATCCTCCCAAGATGTCTCAGCCTCTCCTCTTCGTCACCTGCGCACCTGTGGCTCGCTAGCTAACCGCGGCTAACAGTAGCTAGCAGCGGCTAACAGTAGCTAGTAGCAGCTAACAGTAGCTAGTAGTAGCTAGCAGCGGCTAACAGTAGCTAGCAGCAGCTAACAGTAGCTACACGTGTGTGGACAGAACAGTAGCATGTACTTCGATGTCAACACGTTAATACACTGTCAAGTCTGACGAGAGACGGTTTTAAATGAGGTTACAAGATTAAGTTGTGTCCTGCAGGGAGAATAAAGTTGTTCACGTTATTCATCTAAAAAGTTCACTCTTACTTATTGGCATATTTCATTGACTTCAGTGAACAGATGTAACTGAATGTTAATGGGTGTGATATTGTCTGAGAGCCGATGTTATTCTAAAGGCTGTTTTTCAATAGTGTTTATAGTATTTAAACTTGGAACAAATCACAAAACTCAATTAAACCATTTATGGATATGGATTTTTTTTATTTGAAAAATACTAAGAAAAAAAGAAAATAAGATTCAAGATTCAAGATTTTTATTGTCAAATGAACAGAGATAACATGAAGCAGTCACTGTCAATGAAATACTTGGGTCACAGGCTCTCTTTAAGAAATGCTCAGTAATTTAAAAAATAGAAATAGTATGAAATAGATATAACAATAAAATATAATATCAAAAATTTAAAATAGAAAATAAAATATATATATCTAAATATATATCTTTACAGATGAATGTTCAATTTGTGCAGTAGTGCAAATATTCAAATATGCTTATTATGGTGCTGGTGCAAATATGCAAATATTCCAGGGTGCTGGTTTGGTGGAGTTATTGTATATATCACTATAATTAGTGATATATAAGTAAACTAAAAAAACTAAGTATTTTGTCTTATGGAAAATCAGAAGATGAGTCAAAAACACAGAATTCTACATTTCCCATAATGCAAATCAGTTGCCATCTGTCCATCCATGACGTCACTGAATCATCAGGGGTTTAATAAAATCTTTCAAAGCTCGCTCAGGACAAGAGAAGACGTTTTACAGCTGCTCTCATCGGACGAGTGTGTAAACTGGAAAATCAGAAATAGATATAATAATAGGAAGAAATAAAAGACGATTTATTTTTATTATAATAGGGAAGTCTGAATTGAATTATTATTAAAGTTAAATATGATATGTTAATATTTTGAATAAAATATCTTTGTGTGCTTAACATTTTCACAACCAAAACAAATCCAAAACAGTCAGTGTCTCTGAGGTATTATCAATGTCCTGCTCATGCTCTTTGTGGTAATCTGGTAGAAGTCTCAGGTTGTGGGCCTCCACTCAGTCAAATCTCCCTATTCCATAGTAAATTAACTTCATGTATAGATTTGCTCGTTGTGTGGATGCCTATACGATCATAGCTAATGCCATTTCATCCCATAAACACTCCACAGTTGAGCGAAGATGTCCTTATAATGGGTTTGGACACAATTAGACTCGTGATTTCGATAACAGACGGGAAGATGTGGCACAGAATTGACTTCCAGGTTAATTAGGTTTGCGTCAGGGAGGATAGTGTGTGTGGTTTCCTGTTAAACTGTAAAAACTGTGTCAGCTATTTGAAAAGGAGAAGCCTGAGTCTGCACATTCCCTGTGAAGATACACTAAATCCTTCTGCTCCACTGAAAAAGAAAACACACACATTTGGGAGGAAATAGATTGTCATATATAATAATTTTTTACCCTTGTCAGAACATCTGGATAAGAATTGATAAATAACACAGAATAATACAGGAATAATCTGCTTTTATATCTAAAAGGGCAATTTTAAATGAGGGGTAAAAACGACAGAGATGGTTTTTAATGATTTTCATGTTATTATCTTGACATTTTAAAATGAGCTGTTTGCACAAACATTTGATTTCATGTTCACAAATGTTGACGTATACATATTTCAAAACAGAGCTGGTCTCGTGTGGCACTCCCACTGCCATCCTACACTCCCACATTAAAATCCCCGGATTCACCACCAACATATTGTGTCTCATTACCACAGTAGACGGCTCCAGACACTCCAGCCAGAGGAAGCAACTCACAGCTCCACATTTTGTCCTTCCTCTGCGCTTCTGTACTCTTTACTCTTTACGCTGAACCTCCAGGCGGCATGGACAACTCCTCAAATGTCCACCTGCCCGCTTCCAGAATGACGTCCAAGGAGGAGAGTGAGAGGCGAGCCGTGGTTCCTCCCAGGAGTCACCGGCAAAGGCCGTCGAAGGCAGGCCGGGCCCCCGAGGGAAGGAAAGAGAAGCCTCGGAAAGAGAAGCCAAAGACAACCGACTTCAAGGCCGAACAGGAGGTGGAGGTGAAATTGAAATCAACTGTGGTGGACATAGACAGAGTGAGGGATGATGAGGTCAAGGAGGAGAACATGGGGCTCCTGGAGGCAGCAGAGCAGGAAGATGGTTAGTTGAAGCCTGAGGAGAATCCTGACAGATCCTCATTCTTGTTCTTTATTACTGATTTTGTTGTTGCATTTTGTTATGTTTACAATTTGTATGGCAGTAGTAAAAGTCTAGTTTAAAGTTTTCTATCTTAGAAGTTGTTTAATATATATTCTCCACTTTCTGGGTTAATATCTGAGTTGAGTTAAATGTTAATATTGTCTTTATTTCCATGCAGACGTTGGAGTGCTTCTTACCATTTAATGTGGCTCTCTGCAGGTTTGAGGCGCATGGACCTGGGAGTGTTTGAGTGGCTCCTGATGGCCTTTGCCTTGGCTCTGGTTCTCCTCTTTCTCCCTCTGTCCATCTGGTTCTGTTTTAAAGTACAAACTGCACCACAGACCAAACTGAAACGTTCATATTTTTCCATTTATGTGGACATACTGATGTCTTTCGTTTTGATTGACAGGTAGTTAGAGAGCATGAGAGAGCTGTGATCTTCAGACTCGGTCACCTACTGCGTGAAAGACCCAGAGGCCCAGGTTGGCACAGAAACATGCAAATTAGCAAAATCTAAGTCACTCTGCAGTTATATATCTTCAAAATGATGCTTAAAACAAAGTAAATCTTTTGATCAAATCTTTCTCTTTCCTCTGCCCAGGTCTTCTTTTCTATCTCCCTCTCCTTGATGTGTGTCACAAGGTTGACATCCGACTGAAGATGCTGAAGGTTCCTCCTCACACGGTACAGAACAATAAAACACACAACTGAAGTATATTCACATTTAGCTACATATGTGAAAATGACTGTAAATTACTGCTGCTTCCCCTGAGCCCCGAGATGAAACTTTTACGTCACTGGCAACTATAAACCATAGTAGGACTGTACACATCTCTGTATGCAGGTGGTGACAAAGGACTTGGTGAGGCCGGAGCTGAGCGCCGTGTGTTATTACCAGATCGAGAACGTGGCTCTGTGCTGCACGGCCCTGTCCAGTCTGACCATGGTTCTGCAGACTCTGGTCCAGGCAGCGGTCAGAGACGTTCTCGCCCAACACACATTCAGCCACATCCTACAGCACAGGAGGAGGATCGCTCAGCAGATACAAGCAGCTGTCGACTCTGTCGCCTGCCGCTGGGGCATCCGAGTGGAGAGAGCAGACATGTAAGACTCAGGAGAGTAAAGTCCCCACAGATTCTGTAATTAATATAGTGTTGAAACTCACCTTCTTAAGCATTTCAATAGAATTACAGCCAAGCAGTTGCATGCCTTTGTTAACCAGTGCAGTCTACATACACTTTTATATGAGGTCACCGTGACCTGTGACCCCTCACATCTAATTAGGAAATTTTTGAGTCCAACCGACAACTGGTCTTTTTGGAAGAAATTGAGATATCATGTTCAAGAGGCCACAAAAAACTTTGACCAGCAAAATCGAATCAATTAATCTGAGTCTAAGAGAACATTTGTGTCAAATTTAAAAGGATTATCTCGTGTTGTTTTAAAATAACACGTTCACAAGGGGAAAAATAGTGTTTTGTCTGGTCAAAGTGTCCTTGATATTTAATGGGATGGATGGACAACCTGTATAATATAAAATATAATGCCTCCAGCCCCACACTGATGCTGGCACAGAGGCTTATGCTTAAAACGGAGAATCTAGATGATTTTGAAGGAAAGAATGAAGAAAAGGCACAAAACAAGGAGATAACTCTTCCACTGATCTATGGGCAAAGCATCTATTTCCTCTGCATTCAACGATTTTTTCACGGAAACAGAAAAAAGTAATTTTGAGATGTGTAAATCCTCCAAACCACATTGGGTTGTGCTTGATTTTCTGTCAGAGACGAGCTCAGTTTTCCTGTGGAGTTACAACGGAGTCTGGCTGCTGAGGCCGACGCCAAGAGACAACAACAGACCAGAGTAAGTGACCAGAGCACCTTTTTAATAATGTAATTATATTCCATTGCTGCATTGCAATTGTTTATTGGTCGTTATTTATTTATTATCAAGAATAGCATTTAAAAAACTCAAGAACTCTATTATTATTAGCATTATCTGCACATCATTTGGAAATACTGTATACTCAAGATCGCTGAAATACCGTAATTCAAGCTTTGTGATATGTATCGTTAGAACATGTCTTAACTTTGGCAGCTTCCACTAGTCCTATAAACTAGAGAGTGGCAAAAAGCAAAGCAAGCCAGTTGGCAGTAAAGCCTGTAAAATAGTGGTTCTTGACTTCTGACTTCTATGGAGCTAATGGTCCAAAGTGTTTGGTTTCATACAGCAGAGCTTGTCTCCTCCAGGTTAAAGAAACAGAAGTGGAGGCAGCTGCCTGGGAGGGGTTCAGGGCCTCCTTCCGTCATCTCCACCCAGCCCTGGTCCTTCCATTCCCCCCAGATCTCCTCAGTGTGACCTCTGACCCCTCATCTCTACCTCCTCCTCCTCCTCCTCCTCCTGCTGTGGAGGAAGAAGGGAGAATGACAGAGGGGGAGCGGGAAACAGACTCACCAATGATGTGACAGATTGTGAATAAATAACATTTTATTATTATTATTGTTATCAACAACAACAGATAAAGTGATAGAAGAGTTGGACAAAATTGTGATATGACTTTTTATCTGAAAACATTTTCCTTCAAACAACTGAGCTTTAGCACTGATGAACCTGAGCCTCCACTGCTGGTAAATTAAGCTTCTGTTTAAACCGTCAGTACACATCTTGTAAACAAGATGTCACGTACAGGAAATAATGTTCAGTCCTGGTTCATGAACAATTATTGAGAGTTGTTCTTTTTTGTGAAACTTTAAAACTATGGGTCTAGTGCACATTTGCATTGTCCAGCCTGCTCGTAAGTGCATTCAAATAACAACAAAATTTACAATTCACTCCAAAAATAAAGATCCTGAAAAGTCGCACTCTCTGAAATATAAATATTTCTGTTAACTATTCTTTGAGGGAAAAGTACAGGCCTTTTTTTTAACATCAGAAATATAATGAAGTTCAATGAGGCCACATCAAACCATAACACAAATTATAGTACCACTAAGTGATAGTTATTTTCATACAGCAGCCATGGAATCTGAACAACTTGCTTGTTGCTGCATTCCTCTCTGGTCGTGTTCCAAACACAAACGTCCACAGGGAGTTGCAGCCTCTTCTAATTAGCCGTCACATCAGCGTTTCTTGGTCCTTCTGGTGGTGCTTGTTGGTTTGGCCTCAGGAGCTGTTTTCTTTAGAAGAGCTGGGAGTTTTTCTGGTGGTGGAGAAGGTGGCGGTGTTTTCTCTTTCTCTGCAGCACAAACAGAAAGAGACCTGTACTTCCTCTACACTTAAAAACTGCCTGTTACTGCTTCTCCTCTTCAATTAAAAGCCATTAAAACCATGTTGTTTACCTACGATACTTTTGGGCTCCAGACTGGGCCGACCCTGCAGTTGTCTCTCCAGGTCCTGAATCTTCTCCAGAGATGCCTGCAGGGCCTCCTCAGCCTTCAGGGCTCGCTGCTCAGCGCTCTGGACCCGCAGCTCAGAATCACTGTCAAACACACGGAGAGGAATCAAGATGTCCTTTGCACATCATCAACAAAAGGAGCTGATGCATGGACTTTCAACAAAGTTATTTCTACAACAACTGATCGTGACTAAACTTGCCAGAAAAAAATAGATTTACTATTGTTGACCTTCTGACAGGATCCTAATTAATCTGCAAAGCTGTGGTAATTGCTTCCCATTTCTTATTCTTAACAAAAAAATAAATCAAACTAAAAAAGAGATAGAAGAGTGTTCAAATCTGTACAAAAAGGTCAAAACAATGACAGAAGAACATAAAGATAACATGAGTTTAAAAAACATGAAAATAATAGTTATTTACTTAGGGACCAAAAGCTGATCTGTATACATTATCACATAGTATTGGTTATATTCCAAAAATACAAGTGTCCTATAGAACTATAGGAACATTGAACTTACTGCATTTCCTGTTGCAGTAATCCTACTGTGGTCAGATCACTAAAAGCTTTCTGAGCTTTATCTGTTGCTGGACACACAACCAGTTCATCAATCTGACACACACACACACACATGGACACACACACACACACACACACACACACACGGTCAGAGACACACACACAGACGGACGGTAAGAGAGACAGAAATGTTTTCAGGTCAATACATAATAATTATATGTGGTTTACTTGTCTCACCTCTCTCAGGTGGACGCTGTTCTCCCCCAGCTTTCTTTGTGTTATGTTTTCATCATAGCCAATCAGTTTCACCACTGGTGTTTCACAAACCGTTAGCTCCCCCTGCAGGACAAAAACAACACCAAGATATTTTCAGATCTGGTTAATTTTTTGATCAGTTTTTTACAATTTAGAGACAACTAACTTATCAAAGCAAACTTCATAGATGCTTTAATACCTCACGAACTTCTTGATGTATTTCATGTCCGTCAGTGGTGCTCTGTGAACAAAAGAGGACCACCATCATCATCATCATCATCATCATCATCATCATCATCATCATCCAAAATAAAATATATAACTGACTTCTCTTGGTTCCATCTCAGTCTCATCTTTGACCTCTGTGACCTCACTGTATGTCATATGCTCTGCTGAGAGCTCTTTGTTTACCTGTATACACACACACACACACAAACACACACACACACACACACACACACACACACAAACACACACAGGCATCATGAGAAACAGTAAAACAAATGGGCTCTTGATCCTGAAAAATCTACATCATACTTTTAAACTCTGATGTTTGAATAATGATAATTATTATTTTAATTTAAATTATATTAGTAACAACAGCCACGCTCATCTACACCAAAAAGTGTTCTCTTTGATCATTTATCAATATCATACTTTCATGCTGGCCATATTTGAGTTGAGTCCTCACCACAGTCTCGCTGCTGTCTGCTGGAGAAGCTGACACATCACTCCTGGAGGAAAAGGCCGATTGGCTCACAGGCAGCTCCACCTGACCCCCCTTCACCCCCGAGAGCAGGATGACACAAGTCTGCCTCCAATCAACGCATTCCCTCTGAGAACATACACAGGACCAAACACATGCACCACATTATGTAGGTTTGCAGGACCGAGCATGCCGTGTACTTTAGTATGGCTCCCCCTGGTGGAATGTTCTTGATGAGAACGTTGCTTACCTGCAGCTTTCTACACGAGTCATTCATCTCATTTTCCTCCTCAGCTTGATATTGAAAAGTCGTCTCCTCCAGAATCAACTTGTAAAAGCTAAAGCCAAAACACAAACATTTTCAATCCTGATATCGCTTAAAATAGTTCAGCATTTTTTTCTTTGTTTTATTCGCTCGTATCTTTATTCTGATTCAGTTTAATGTTTGTGTCAGACAACGTTTGTTTATTTGACTACAAACTAATTGACAGTTACTCTGGTTAGCAGGGTAGCAGATAACAACTTCTGGTACCTGGAGATGTATTTGGAAAAATAGTCCAGTTTCTGGGTCAGGAACTTGGCATCCTTATCCAGTGTCTGCAGTGAGATGTTTGTAATGTATTGGTGTTCCTGTTCATGGACCTGGTCCTGATCCTGGTCCTCTCTATAGTCAGGTACCATGAGGAGCAACAGATCCAACATCCAGCGGGTCTGAGCCATGTGAAGAGAACTGACCTGGTCGGGAAGAAATAATGAAACACAAGACAGCACCTTGTTACATTAGAGTCGATCTTTTGATATTAAAATAAGGAAAAGTATCAGTTTCCCCAAATTTGTGTCACCTATATGAGTTGGCCAAACCGAAAATCTTTTATAACATCATCACAATTCATGAGGCTGATATGTTTGTTCCACTTGATGTGAGACATTTAAGTGACAATGGAGTTTTCGCAACATTTTCAAACTGGGTGCAAACCTCACTTGACAGTTTGACTGAACCTGGTTGGTACTTACCTCCTCATTGAGTCCCTGGTTCTCACCATCGGTGGTGTTAGACAGGCTGTTTATAAACTCCTTCACTTTATCCATCAGGTCTTCTGTCTCTTTACTATTTGAACAAGCAAACACAATAGAACATTTGAGAGCGATGACAAAGAACCACCAGGGAATAGTTAAAGTTCAGTTTCTCATTAATAAAACTGTAAAAACAATGTGTTCAGAAATGCTTAGAGACTTGGTTTGTCTAGAGAAACAAAACGACTCAAACTCCAACTGTCTTGAACTGAGGAACATTCAATATCATAGAGGTTAACATTTACAAAATGCTGTTAAACGAGGCATCAGTCTTCAAATGAAATCCATTGTTTAACAAGTTATTTTGACATAATAAAAGAATACTGTACTAAATGAAACCTTTGGGAGATATATTAACTTGCTCTGCCACTGAAGGAACAACCTACTAGATATTGGGCTCATCTTGGTCCCTTTCGTTCCCTTTTCTGTCTCTCGTCTCGTTCTTCAAGGCTTCCTCAGACAAACTCTGCCAAATGCACAGTGCCTTCTCGAGCTTCAGCCAATCGGAGACAGACATCGTCTCCGGCTGGCGAATGGCTGCGTCAAGCTTGGAAACCCAAGACTCCATAACCCCGAGCAGTGACATGATCTTTGCATGGACGCCTGAAACAGAAACACCGGTCCGTATCTCGAGGATTCTCCGCTACAACGAGACCCTTTAAAACATTCAAATCAGAGAAGGTGTTGTCTCTCACCGGTTTCTCCACTGGCTTGTGTGTCCAGTCGTTTAAGGAGCTCAGGCAGGACCCTGACCAGCTCACTTCGGGCCGCCTCACCTACCGGAGGTTCCCCGTCAGGAGAGGAGTGTCTCCTGAGCAGCTGAGCGCTCATGTTCAGCCATCTCTCCTGGACACAGCCGAGCTCGCCCAGTGTCTGCTGGCAGCCAAACAGCTCCTCACCTTGGTATCGCTCACACTGTTGGGCCAAGATCTTAGAAACAGAAGACAGAGGCAGACTTCAGAAGAAACTTGGCTGTTCACTGAACATTTTGAATGACCCAAACATTCTAATATAGCAGATCCACTAGATATTTGGAATCAAATCTAAAGAAATCTAAAAGAGAGAAAAATACTGGTGAGAAGAATATGTGTTTTATGCTCTGCTACAGTGAAAAGACATCAACATAGCACATTCAGTCATTTTTTATGCTTGAGGTTTTAAAACAGATTACAGTGAGAAATAACAAGTGATTGATGGTGGACACATATGAGACAGATGAGATTGAAAAGAGGTGAAATACAGCAAACAGGTGACAGCATAGATAACATGGATCTGATGTGACAAGTGATAATAACTTCGAGAGATGAGGCTGATGCCGACAGAGGAAAGTGATGAGATGATGTGATTGGATCAAAAACACAACTGGGAAAAGAGATTGAACACATGATGAAAGTGAGATCATAAATCAGAAATATGTCAGAAATAAGAGACTTCACTTGAATAATAAAAGTGAGAAACATTAGGTTGATAAAATCACATAATGACCACACACACACAAAAAGTAAATGTGTTTTCTTACAGTTGACCACTGCTTCAAATCAACATGAATATTTTCCAGTGTAACGTTCTCATACTTGGGGTCAGGACACCTTGAAACAGAGACAAAACATTATTGGCAGATTTCACCTTAAAAAATTATTCTCAGGGACTTTGCCTAAATATACTGGGCACTGAGTGAAGGGCCAATAAAAGGCAGTTACTGCATTTGAAAATTGTATATAAGTTTTATTTTACTAACGGCGCTAGGTAATGATAAAATACTAAAAAATCTTCTCGTCCTACTGGTTCTGTTCTGTGCAGAAGGAGATCCACTTGGTGATGTCTTGCTGGATGGCATTCATCTCTTCAGACTGAGCGTGGTCACTCTTCTTCATCTGAGACACGAAAGCCATCAGCTGCTCTTTCCAGTTGTCAGAAAGCTCCATGATGATATTCATGTCTTCTGTGTCCTACAGCAGGGGGATCACTGTCATAGTCAGGGTGTCACTGAAACACCAGGAATACTTACAAGAAATCAAGTGTGGAGTGTAGTGTTTTTAATGGGTCACACAGAGAAGGTAAAGGAGGAGGAACTGCATTACCTTTGAAGTGAGGTAAAGGATGCAGTGCTCTGCTGTTTTAAACCAGCTCTGCTCGTGGACATGCAGCCGACGCACCAGCTCCAGCTTCTTCACGCTGATCACCTGACAACCACAGAAAAGCAAATAACTTCACATGTTTGGGTCAACTTTAAGTAATATTGATTCTACTAAGGGTGGCATGGTGATGCAGTGGTCAGCACTGTTTCTGTGTGGAGTTTGCATGTTCTCCTTAATATTTATCAACTATAAGTTGACCATAGGTGTGAATGGTTGTTTGTCTCTATATGTCTGTCAGGATGTACCCTGTTTCTCGCCCAATGTTAGCTGGATTGGCTCCAGCTCCCCTCGCTACCATTAAGAAAAAGCTTACTTCACATGTTTGTATCAACTTTAAGCCATTATTCCTCCAGATTCAGTTATTTAGACCATCATCTCACACTGCCACCACACAACAGAAGGTTAGTCCTGATGTAAGATCAAGGCTCTCACACCTTGAGGGCGAAGCAGAAGGTGAGCTGACTCCACGAGTCTCTCTCCTCAGTCATCTGAAGCATCTGAGCCTCGAGGCGACCTCTCTGCAGCTCATACAGCTCGTGGTAACCCTGGACCACACTGAGAAGAGCACAGGAACATTACAGAGGGAACACGCGGCCACATTTAGTTATTTGGTTCTGCATTGTTACTGAATTCCTGCAGCACTTAGGTTTCAGCTCAGAGGAAAACCTTTATTGAAATTAGCTTTTTGCTTTCTCATAACAGATTGTTAAATAAAAAAAAAAATGTTTAGATAATTAAGCATACAGTAACCCTTGTGTGTAAACTACAATATGAATGCACCACACTACAAGTAAAATAAATTACTGATAAATGTATCTTATCATACATTTATAATTGTAATCAAAAAAATAAAAATCATTAAGTTTAATCTGGTTAATTTATTCATGTAGTCATATTAAGTTCAGTCCAAGTGACATTATCCAGTTTGGACTCAGCTCTGTGGAGGTAGGTCTGGTTCTGTGAGTGTAACGAGGATCTGACCCTGAGTTGGTGTGCGTCTGATCAAGTTCCTCAGCGAGCTGCCTGTGAGTGAGCTCCACCTGCTGGGAAACTGAGGCATCACGGTCTCTGATCTTGAACAGTTCCCTGTGAAGAACACATTAACCCACATTTCCTCAGATATGAGCACATTCATTTCCATATTCACTCCTTTTAATTAGTGCTTTTATTTTCCTCCCTTGCACTTATTATTTTCCTCTTAAAATAGGATCACACCAACGTATTCCCGGCCTACATACGTGCTGAGCTGCTGGATGGATGTCTTGATGTGGTGGATCTCTTCAGTGAGCCGGCGGTCCAGAGCCCGCTGTGCCACTGCCTCAGTGTGCAGCGCCTTCAGGCAGCGCGGCATTCGCTCCAGCAGCGACTGGTAGCGCTGCCTGGATACACAAACACAAGGGCTTCTGAGAAATAGGCTTTCTGGGTCATAAAGAGTTCCTGAAAATGCTAGATTTTTCAAAAAGTTTTGGTTAAAATGTTTCAGAATTGACTTGAGGTCGCAAAAGGATAACCAGGTTTATTTTAATTTTATATGGGACTGTTTTGTTTGATATCTGTTCTTGTATACATCTATATTTGGTTTTAAAGCTCATTAAACTCCACCAACAAGTGCAGAGATTAATTTGGTTGCTATCCCGATGTTGCCGGCTGCTCACCTGAGCTTGGCAAGCAGCTGTCCCCTCTCAGCACAGCCCACGCTGACCTGCCTGATCACTTCATGGAAAACAATGTTGTAGATGTTCTGCTCAACCTGCACCAGCTCCAGCAGACCCTCCATCTGGAAGACATGCCATGGCAATGTTGAAAAAATAGATGGACTGCTACACAAAATGTTATACATCTAAATATGTTGTGGTTGGAAATGTTTGTTTTTGTTTAGTTGTGTTGGTGTTTGATTTGAGTCGGTGCTTCAAGCCGAGGCACACAGCCTCTACCTGGGAGAGCTGCGTCAGCTGCTCACTCTGCTGATCCACTCCGGCCTTCTCCAGCATGTCGTCCATCATCCTCATCAGCTGGACCACTTCTAACCTGCCGCTGGGCCTCCTGGACACACACAACACACACACACCGATCTGTAACGCTTCTCAGTTCACTTTCCCTTCACGACATTCACCCCTTATCTTACCATCGAGTTTCTTCCATTTATTCGGCTGTTCTAATTCAGACAGCAAAATCTCCTGGTAAAGACTATTCAACAAAGGTTTATCCATTCATTAGATACGCTCATATTTTAAAACTCACAGTGATGGAAAGACCCGGAGCTTGTGTTCGTCATCCTGCAGCTGAACTGTAAATGCACTGAGATACAACATGAGAGTTCACAGACAAACTAGATTTTGATTTGACAACGATAGGATGAGTGTACAGACTTAACCAAGTGGGTGAATATAAGGAAGCAGACTCACTCCTCGTAGAGCTCGAGGCCTCGCAGCCCCTTGTTTCTCACAATGTGATATTCCTCAGGTATCAGACTGTCTGAGATACTCAGGTTCTGAAAGAAAAAGTGGCTGCAAATATCACCTTATATTTTATACAAGTGTGGATGCATAGAATGGGACTTAACTTGAACTCAGAACTGTAACCGAATTACAACAATAAAAGCACGTGAACCTGATCTCAAAGTAGTGACATCGTTTAAATCTGTTTATGTCTTCCTATCTTTTCCCCAATGTATTTGTCCTATCTGGTTCATTTTGTTATGTTGTAAAGTTCTGCTTTGATTTACCAATAAAACAATTCATAGAGTAAGTTAAAATAAATTACCTGTGTGTCAGCAATATTGTTCCTGTCAGTCAGGGGTGGGAGTGGTGTCATCTTCCTCTGGGTTACCATGGCATCACACAAGAATGAAATATCTCTGTATTGACCCCATTCAAAACAAACATACACATATTCAGTTTCCTTAGTTCATCTGTGGATCACTTAAAGACACACTTCAGAGTTTTTAAGCCTTTTCGTGTAACCCTTATTCTTTATTTGTTATTGAATTAGTTGATTAAAAGGAAAACCTACAATAAGTTTGGCTTTACTTGATGTTCACTTAATAAAATACAAAATCTAAATTTAACCTGTATTGTATTAACTCTTTCCTGTGTTAGAGTCAAGAGTAAATATGCAGATATGTGAAATTTGTCCCATTTAGTTCAAATTAAATCTATAAGTTGATGTTGCTGCATGTGTCTCGCTGGTCCAGCAGACCTGCCCGCTCCAGTCAGGGACGTCGGCTGCTCCAGGAAGTGTCTGTATTTGTTACGTCCGAGCGGGTGATGCCAGACTGCGTCCGGCCGTCTGATTCCACAGCCCTTTGAAACACAAGGTCATCTTTAGGAACGCTGATGTGAGATAGCCTTCTCATTTAGGCGTGAATGTACCTTGCAGTGGCGAAGGTGTGCCGTGTGGCCCAGTGTGCTCCTGGTGCAGACAGTGGAGGTGAGGCTGACCAGCAGCTCATCTGGGACCAGCTGGTTGTTGAATGAAGGAAGCTGCATGTTCCTGCTCTCTGCTGGAGCCCGGAAATTCAGTTCTGTTGCTGAGAGAAAAAAATGAAGTATAAGACTGTGACCTGTGACCTGTAGGAGGGGATGGTACCTCTCCCACTGTTTGAGATTTCCATATAGTAATAACAGTTATTTCTTGCATTATGTGTCAGGAACAAGGAGACTTGACACTTGTAACCTGAATTGTAGTTATTGTATGTTTTGTATTTAATGTTTTTGTGTGATGTTCATATTAGAACTCACTGGTTCCTACCACATCTCACACGTATTTTTCAGAATCAGTATCAGAATTATTTTTATTGCCACGTATATTTGCATATATTGGAAATTGCCATGGTGTGGTTGGTGCACTCATTTAATTTCAGTATTTTGTATTTACATTGTGCCTGAAATAAACTAAACAGAACTAAACACTTCGTATTTATGATCCTTATTTGGTTTGTCAGGCAATGAACTAAAAGTGTGTAAAAGAAAATATCACATTAAGAATTTTTTTTTGTAAAATTTCCATTTTGCCCTTTGGTCTTCTACTTTCATCTCCAACATCTTTTATATTCAACTTCCATCTGCATTGATTAACACAGATAATCAAGATGAGGACTTTTAATTTTGAAAAGAATGACAGGTAGAAAGAGAGACAGAGAGAGAGAGAGAGAGAGAGAGAGAGAGAGAGAGAGAGAGAGAGAGAGAGAGAGAGAGAGAGAGAGAGAGACAGACAGACAGACAGACAGACAGACAGACAGACAGACAGTCAGACACACAGACACACAGACAGACAGACAGATCTTGTGTCAGTGTAGCATCCCCCTGTTAGCTTCATGCTAACCTCCCCCCCTGACAGTCACTTCACCTCTGGGGTCCGGACCCGGCTCCGGCATCGATGAGCTCGGCGCTGAAGCGGCTCTGATGGACGCAGACATCGGGTTCTGACGGTGGAGAACAGACCCTCAAGGCTCCAGCGACTCTTTCATCAAACTGTAAATATTCGAGGGATTCGTTGATTTTATTTAGGAGAAACCTCCCCTGAAGTCCAGACAGCGACTGATCCCCGCGGCCTCCACTTCCTGGTCCAGTTGCTATGGAAACTACTCTTTGTGTTGACTGTTGCACTGTACACAAGTTGTACTGTTTAGTTGTAAAAAAAAAATAAGAATATTTTAAATAATAATAATAATAATACACTAGATTATACTGTTCGATTATTCCTTAATTGAACTTTTACTTTATTTAATATTTCTTATTTGATATATTTGCACTGCTTATCTTTTATTATCTATTATTATTATTCATTTAAATGCTGCTTAAAAAAAGCTGAATACTGTTTTTTGCATGTTGAAATGCAGCTGGATTTACAGAAAGCATATGAATCAATAACCAGGAGCATGTGGAGTAAATAAACCTTTGAGCGTTTGATGATGCCTTTATGTCGAGATATCAACCATTTAATAATTGAAAATGAATGATTAAATAAGTAAATGTTAAATACTGTACAGTCCTGTTACATACTTTTTTAGTTTTTGATATGATACAATTTACTCTCCAACTTTTTAAAAATCTTTTTCCTGCAATGTGTTTCAACCTTTAGGAACCATGCACATTTAATTATTATTTTTCTACAAATTGTATGCTCTATTTGCTCATATATTGCTTATAATTAAAACAGTGCTTTACATCAGTAAGCTGCCCTTCCCTCACTCAGCAGAGGGACGGTTATAACCCCCTCCCATAACAACCCCTCCCTGCCCTGTGTGCTCGGCCCGTTGGTCGCCACACGCCTCTCTCTCTCTGCCTCATGTGTGATGGAGGCTCTTGATGCTGCTCCAGCAGCAGGAGAAGTGAGCATCAAGTGGATCTGGAGATGACAACAGACGAGTCGCCGCAGACAGAAGCAGAAGCAGAGAGATCCGTGCAGGACGAGACTTCCACACCACGAGCAGGATGAGTTCCTGGCACCATTATGGATTTAAATCGCTGTCTCAATTTTGAATTTCTCGCTTGCACAATTCTCATCTCATCACTGTTTGTGATAGATGGTAAGTAAATGCTCTGAGTTTTATTTCTCAGTTATTGTTTTTTACCGCATTTTGTGGGTCATCATATCTTGTAAACAACTCATAACCTTGTGCTGTGATTGTGTTATACTTCTAAAGTATTTGTCTAATGGGTGATTTTGCATTTGTTCAGTAGGTGTCACAGCATCATTACCCCATGCAGCATGTAATATCTTATACTCTTTTAAAACATGTTTATTTCACTTATAGTTTCCATGCAAACACTTTGTTAAACGTTGAAAATGATCAGGGCAGCGTACGATATGATCCCAGCCGCTATGTGTTGAGCTTGAGAGTAGTAATGGTTTTGCATTTCAACCAGTCCATGCTTTGAATTTCAATTACAAGACGCTGAGCTGAAATCATCACTTGTTGTGATCTACACATTTCCTAAAGATGAGTAGAAGAGATCTAACAAAAGGGGGGGTCAGTGTGGTGAGTGGGAGTGGGAATAAAATCTGAAGGGGGTTGGGTGGTAATCATGGTTAAAATGGGGGGGGGGGGGGGGTGCTTTGTGTGTCTTCTTATCACCACTGAAACAAACAGACAGACGCACGGGCCACATGCATCAGTCCAGAGGAGATGTCAGTGGCTGCACATGTGCTGTTTGAAGGGTCTCCAGATAGGACCACACAAAGACCCTCAGCACTGATTTGCATCAGAAAAAAGCCCCACACGCGGTGGGAGGGGCTGTGTGGTCGGATGGAGCCGTGTCTCAATTTGGCAACAGGCCTGCATGGCTCTGAATCCTCTGAACTCTGCCTCCGGGGAACACTGAAAGAAACCAGTTGAGTAGAAAGAGTAATCTTAGTTAGGAGGGAAACCACCTGTCATGATGTCCTGAAGCTTACATGGACAGTCACTGGCAATTTTTTTCATGGTTATTATCCGAGCAGGTTATGTTTTCATCCCTGTCGTTTTTTTTGGTTTGTTTTTAAGATTACAGAGAAACTATTGGACGGATTTCCATGAAACTTGGTGGAAGGGTGTGGTATTGGTCAGGGAAATATTTTCCCACTTTCTGTAACATTGTGAGAGTCATTTTCAATGAGTCAATAATCACTGCAATTTCATGCAGATCCAAATAATAATCTGGATCAATTTAATTAAAAAAGTAAAAGGGACTGTTGGGCCTTGGTGGAGATTTATGTGATCTCCTGAGTGCCATTCCAGTTTGTATGTAAACCCAATTACACACAAACAACTGAACAGATTTCAATGAGACTTGGTGGAAGGCCAGAAAAGAGCCTTCTAAATTTGGTGGGGATCCGGGTTCGATTCAGGATTAATTTGACCACTTTTTTCACATGTGGCATTTCTCAACACCGTCACTATTTTCCCTGGGAATAATTCAGACATGTTTAGGGAACTGATATCTATCTAAGTGTGTGAAATTGGATTTAAGGGGACTGCTGGGCCTTGGCGGAGATAAGCACTCTACTGATTCTAGTTTCTTCTAAGAATCAATGTATCAGAGTCTGCACATGTACATCTAATCTGTGCTGACTTCATTGGCTGATCCTTGATATGGACATATGGTCAGAGCAGCGCCGCTGATGCCCATGATGATATCCATCACACCCCCGGGGCACTCGGCCGATACCTGAGTCACGCTGAGTCCCGGTCTAGACGAGCATAAGCTGCTCCATGCAGGAGAACGCCGCCTGCTGTCTGGGAAACTGATTGACCTCCGCCACTGACAGAAGACCGAGCCTGAGACGGAGAAGATGAAGGACCGAGTGTGATTGTGCTCTTCTCTGTCTTTACAATCTGCACTCGGCCTGATTGGACTCTTGAGGGATGATTACCGTGGGTGATTACCGGAATATCTTAGTCGTGGCTACTTTTGAGGCGCACAGCTTCGTAATTAAGTCAAAAACCCATCAAGAAAAACACACTTACACACGTACTCTCTCTATGTCCGTCCAATTTCCCGACATCGCTTTCAAGGCTTTAACAATTGTGGTGCAGAGATTATCATGCAATGGAGGAAACACTTGTGCAGATGATTCCTGCCTACACGTCCCCTCATACACAGTCCATGGATTACATGGATCGTCGCCTCTGAGCCGGCTCCCATTTGTTCTGCCTGGAGAACGTCAATTTCCATATGTCTTGATTTGTCTCTGATATTTTCTTCCAAATGTAGCAGCTGGAGGAGGCGAGTGTCGAGGTGGAAGTGATGTATGCTTTTAGAGGGAAGAAGACGTGAAGGAAATAAGGAAACCATCATAGAGTTGAGGTTTTTCTAAGAAATTAGAAAGTGAGACTGTTTAATCTTTTCAATTTTCCCTGAATATGAATGAAATATATGATACTAGGAGATGGGAAAACCAGGAAGTCTTGAAAGTATTTGCCTAAACTACTGCAGTAGATTTTTGAGTTCAGGTTTGTAAAAGCCTTTATAAAAAGTTTATGAAGCTACTCATGATTCACAAACATCTACTTTTACAAAAGAGGTTTTATTGAGTCTAACTTTAAAGTGACATCTTTATTTTTCTTTAAAATGCGGATCTGGTGGGTTAACTATTTATTTTTCAAAACAATTTACTGACTGTTCCTGAATCTCATTTTTATGAAAGAAATAGCAATATAATAATGTGTAAAATAAGTCACATTGACATAACCAAAAACACTTTTAATGAACAAGTAGTGTGTGTTTTGACTTAATGGAGGTTAATATGAGAAACTTCTAATTTATTTGTAAATAGAAAACCAGTCATGCAGAGTTGAGTCATACGCAGTTTGAGAACAATAACATTTCATCCATCCAGAACTCTGGACACGATCACATCCTGCTGATGAAACTCAAAAGCTGAAGGAGTAAAAGACTGAAATTAGACATCTCTGTGCTACATATCTCTTAAGCAATTTATCTCTTTCTATGAAACTAGTTGAATGATGAGGCCAAGCAGTGCAATTGGTTACCATGGTAACCAGGCACAACGCCGTGAGAGGCCATTAAATTCAAGCCTTTTTCTTGACGATGTCTCAACTCAAGTGTTTTTTTTATTTATTGCTAACAAGAGATGAAGGAGCTTCATTATCAAAGCCCGTCTGCTCCATTGGTTTATGATTTATGAAAAATGCAAACATTACGTTGTACACAAGTAAATTGAGTCATTGAAGGGGCTGTTCAGATTCAGTTTTTGCCATTAGCTGTATTATAAATACAACCAGAAGCATTTTGCTGTGAGTCACTGATGCACCTTCTGTTGTAAATCTTTCTGCTCAAAGACCAAAACAACCAATATGAGAAGCATCATATCACAAAATATCTACTGTTATATTATATAACTGATTTGTTCCAAAAGATAATTGATATTAACTTATAAATGTGATATTTTCTTAGGTGCGTCTCCTGACAGGCCGCCTCAACCTGTGGACCGGTGCTCTCCTAACCCGTGCCTGAACCGGGCTTTATGCAGAAGCCACCGGGACGGCTACTCGTGCTTCTGCGTGCCGGGGTTCCAGGGCTCTCACTGTCACATTGATGTGAACGAGTGTGTGTCTCAGCCTTGCAGGAACGGAGCCACCTGTGTGGACAGAGTGGGCCGGTTCTCCTGTGTGTGCCCTCCTGGGTTCACTGGTGAGTGGAACTGGTCTGAGCCCGAGCATCATAGAAGTGAGATGTCCCTCAAACGGCTTTGTAATTAATTTCTGGGATTATTTGCAAATAGAATTCACTATATAGTTGGCTACTTATATGTGTCTAAGCTCAGTTGAAGATGGATTTAAAAACTGTGGTGAAACATGGATCCTCATAGCGGTGAAAGAATAGATGCTTTATCCTCTACTGTTTGTTTTTAGGTTTATCTCAGAGTGGCAAACATCTGCAGATCTTTGCTGTGGGATGAAAAGACACATGATCACAGACAGTCCACACAAAAAGCTTTATTGCACTTCAGTCTATGTGTCCTATGAACCCCCCCTCTGGCATCTGTCTTCCTTTGATATCCACAGGGGCCACTTGCGAGGTCCAGGTTGATGAGTGTCAATCACAGCCATGCCTCGGTGGGGGCAGTTGCCATGGCGACGTAGGTGGTGGCTTCACTTGCACCTGCCCGTCCGGTTTCCAAGGACACCGCTGCGATATCGACACCGATGAGTGCCAAGAGCATCCGTGCCAGAATGGAGCTCCGTGCGTAGAGGGGGTGAACGGGTGAGTGGCCCCGAGGAGACGAGCTGCCAAGTTTACACAAACTCAGCTATTCATACATTTACATCAGTTTTACATCATGAGCGCACACTAAGGGAAATTCTATCTTCTTGTGTCAGATACAGATGTGACTGCTCTCACTCAGGCTTCACAGGCCCTCGCTGTGAGACACCACCCCAACCCTGCCACTCCCAACCCTGCTTCAACAGCGCCACCTGCAGGGACGAGCTGGGTAGCTACACCTGCGAATGCTGGCCAGGTAAATGAAACAAATACACAGTTTATAGAAGGAAGAGAAATATGGAGGGATTTGAGTGAGAGATGAGAAATGTATAATAATCATATAATATATAGGAACAAGAAACCATTATCAGCATGAAGCAACATACAGATTACCATACACACACTGCAGCATTAGGTTGTTATTACTGTGTGTTTGTAGAATCTATATCTATACACAAGGGGCTGTAGATCTAATACATTATTATTATCTGCTTCCTCATTTCAGGGTTCGAGGGACGTCAGTGTGAGACGGACATCAGTGAGTGCAGCAGCAGCCCCTGCCTGAACGGAGGCCACTGCATAGAGAGGTCATGGCAGGTTCTGTACGGCAGCGAGCCTCTGCTGCCCGAGCGCTACGACCAGCAGCACGCCGCAGGCTACATCTGCAGCTGTCCTCCAGGAACTACAGGTACTCTATTCACTCAGCTGAATGAATAATACACACACCTGTAATGAGGGAAACAGGAGGTAGCTTCAAGGAGCCGCATCCCACAGAACGTTGGGACTTGTGTTGTTCACAATGATATAAGTTTATAATAAAAATCACCAGAGACATTTGATGAATTCAAATTTAAAAAATGTGCTACAATATATATATTATACATAATACATTACTCTTGTCATGCAGACAGGTTGAGTTGTACTTTTTAATTATTCTGCATTGGTGTATAATCACAGACAGTGACCGCCCCTTTGTGTTTTTTTTAAATAGATATGTTTGTCATGCTCACTGTGCATCGCACCAATATGCAGAATCAATCTTCTAAGTATCCAGCCATATGCAGCAAACGCAAATGCACTAATATCTTGTATAAAATCATTAAACAATGATTAATAAAGTTGTATTGTATTGTAAATAACAGGTAATAAATAATAATACATAGGAAGCTACACAGTAGGTGGCTTATCGTTAAATGTCCATAATCAGCATGTAAAAGATGCTGTGGAGTCTGTTGTTGTGAACTGACCCCTTAAAGATATCAGTCAGCTTTTTAGTATTATAGCGCCCCCCAGTGGGAGGATGCAAAACAGACACTAGGGCATAGAGCAACTTGTTCTATAAACTGCATTTATATTTTAAACAGGATTTTCTCACTGTCTTCTCAACTAAAGCTTCACAATAATATGAAATATCCTAAAATGACACAACTGAATTTTGCCACTCTTATAGTTGTGTGACCAGAAATGTGTGAGTGCAACTGTTTATACCAGACGGCCTGCACGTATGTCATTAACAATATTCTACATAACAACATCCACATTATATCAGTCCAAGATCTCGTAGCGCAGGTAAGACTGTGAGCTGCTGCCTGCTGAGGGTTGTGTTCTAAAAATGTGACCCTGCCAGTGGCAGTGGCACTGACTCAGTGAGGTAGGCAAATAGCATTAGTTTAATCCCCAGGATCTGGCTTTGCTGGTCTCCTGACTGGAGCTGCTCAGCGCTGTGTGGTTGTAGAGAAGGAGACGCGGAGCCGACCTGGACACAAACAAACTAATATGATGCAGTCAGACAAGTTCGGGGTTATTCTGGGGGGGGAAGTGACGGCATGATGTGGACACCTGCAACATGGATCTGGGGGATTTTGTTGCTTGGAACAGGTAACTAATTGGCTTTTTTGTATATGTAATAGTGGTATTGCATAACGAGAATTGAATGATTATTTTCTTTTTAACCTTATTCAACCTCGAAATGATCATGACTGGTGAACTCACATCAGGGAAATATCTTTGCTTGCAAGACAATTGAATAAAGATTAGTTAGTTACCTCTTTACAGCAGAATAACTCACAGCAGACCACAGTTCATCTTCAGAAGTTGTGCAAGTGCCTGAGAATTTTATTCTTTTTACCTTTGCTTTACAACTGAATCAGTGTCTTCACTTGATAAAAACCACAAGCTACAGGTGACGTTGTTGTTTTTCTTGCTCTGACAGGTTCCCTCTGTCAGGAGGTGGTAAACCAGTGTGATCCCAGTCCGTGTCAGAATGGGGGCAGGTGTGAGAGCCAGGTCGGAGGCTACAGTTGCCACTGCCTCAAACAGAGCGATGATGGAGTTCTCTACGGAGGCCTGAACTGTGATGTGAGGCTGGTGGGCTGTGAGGGACACGAATGCCAGAATCAAGGCTCCTGCTCTCCGTTCCTGATCGACGGGACTCATGGCTACGACTGCTCCTGCTCGGCCGGGTTCACCGGACACCTCTGCAACACCCCCACCACCTTCTCCTTCGAACGCAGGGGCTACCTGCTGCTCCAGAGTCCTCTGGTGGAGGCAGAGTTCTCCTGCAAGATCACCCTGAGCTTCAAGACTGTTCTCCCCACAGCTTTGTTGTTCCAGCGGAGCAACAGGGGCCTGCTGCTGAGCCTGGAGCTGGAGGGGGGGCAGCTGGGTCTCACCCTGAGGAGGGAGGCCTCTGCTGGGGCTGAGGCAGAGAGCCCACCCCAGGCTCTGGAGCTTCCGTTCAATGTCACAGATGGCGAGTGGCATTCTGTAGAGGCCGTGCTGGAGAACTGGGTGCTGAGCCTGAAACTTCTGCATGATGCTGGGAGCTGTGGGAGCGAGTCCTGTCACCGGGTGGCCTCAGTCAGGCCGAGCACCCTGGCTGGAGTGGTGTGGAACACCTATATCGGAGGAGTCCCTCTGGACCAACACGACCCCAGTGAACACGCTCCACTTCCAGGATTCATCGGCTGCATGCGGGACGTGTTTGTGGACTGGCAGCTCGTGGTCCCTGAGGAATGGCTGAGCGACTCGGCTGTTAACGTGTCGCCCGGCTGCAGCCACAGGGACCGCTGCCTGGATGTGCCTTGTCAAAACAGAGGACACTGTGTCAACCTGTGGCAGAGCTACCAGTGCTGCTGTCCCAGGCCTTACGAGGGGCAGGACTGTGAGGAGGGTACGTCTGCATCTGTAGATCTGTCAGCAGCATCACACTTCACAGTGCAAACATAAAAAGACGTTTCTGGTATTTCAACCACACTCACATACAAGCTTTGAGATTAGCAGTTTCATTGACATCAGAGGAAAATACAACTGAGTCACTCTGACCAAATTTCTTAGGCTGGTAATTAAATAATGTCCTTGGTCGCTGATGTGTAAAGAAACAGGAGCAGAGATGAGGCCAATTAAAAGCCACAGTGAAGGAAAGAGGAGCAGATCCTCTTATCTGACGCACAGGATTAAGGGTATAAGGGATTCTATTTTGGAAGAACACAGACGTAAGGAAGGAAAGTAAACACTGAGCCGCGGAGAACTGACCGCCAGAGAGTGAGCGACAGATTTGATGAACGGGGAAAAAAAAGATTAGCATTTATCACCAAAAAATAACAAAAAGTCCCTGAAGATATCTAAGTTCTTAGTTTTCCTCTGAGGATATATATAGCCTCTGAGTCTGGCCAAGGAGATTACACTGGCCGCAGTGGCTGATGGGATATTTGCACACACGGTTACCCAAGCGCACGGAAATGTGTTTGTCTCATCAGCTGACCCAAGCACAGGAGAAAGTGCTGACAGGGGACACAGTGCATGAGGGCTGGTGGCTGTTCTCGTTTGAGCCTCGACTCAAAGTGCTCTGCCACTCTCAGTTAGTTAAAAACTCTGCTAACACCCGAATCACAAGAGAAGATAAATTAAGAAAATCCATTATTAGAAATAGAAATTTGCAATATTTAATCATATTTAGTTAAATTTAGAAAAATAAAAAAGGTTGGTTTTCTTAAATTAACAAAAACGATGCATCTGCGTGCTGAAGATTAAAACTAAGTAAATTATATTTTTAGAGACAGTTCTGTTGAATCCTCTGCAGCTGCAACAGGTTCAGTTCTGACATTCTGCTGCGTGTCTCTCCACCTTTCACATTTAAAGTCTGTCTTGTCAATAAAGGCTAAAATGTCCTAAATATGATTTTTAAAAAGTAAGACAAGCAGAATCTCTTTTTGTAATTGCTGGTCGCATGAACTCCAGCTGTCCTTTTGTCTCTCTTCGTAGTTTTATTTGACTTTTATCTTAGTTTTCATGACAGGAAGTGCAAATAAATTACATCCTTGAACTTTTAAAACCATATTTGTTCTCAGTGATGAATCTCATAACTCATACTGGCAAAGCTGAAAGGTTTTTTAAGATGTATTTTCCAACCTTGTCTCATCTGGATCAACTTTTCCCTTTTGCAGAGTATGTGCCGGCACGCTTTGGGAATGAAGACTCTCACAGTTATGCGGTGTTCAATGTCACAGACGACCTGGTTCACGACCTCTCCATCTCTCTCTTCCTCCGGACGCGAAGGCCCAACGGACTCCTCCTGGTGCTCGCCAACGGCAGCAGCCAGTACCTGCAAATGTGGCTGGAGGACGGCAAGGTCACGGTTCAGGTCGATGACTTGGAGAGTGTGAGGGCGGAGAGCGCGGTGGACGACGGGGAGGTTCACTTTGTGAGTGTGGAGGTGGCGGACGGTCGTATGACTCTGTACGTAGCAGCTCAGAAACAGGGGGAGGTGGAGATCCGGACGCTCAGTGTGCAGGCCGGAGACACCGTGCATGTGGGGGGGCTGCTGGAGACGAAGAGCACCTCAGTGTTCGGTGGATATTTTAAAGGATGTATCCAGGACCTGAGGATCAACGACAGCAGGCTGCAGTTCTTTGGGTTGGACACCTCAGTGAGATCTTATCCTCTGGAGCTGATGGAGAATGTGACCAGCGGCTGCTCAGGGGACAACGCCTGCAGTGTGAGTAAAGACACATTGACACTGTGTATGTGTGTGTTATAGATTACAACTTTTATGGTGAATATTTTTGATTAAAGCAATTCACTGTATCTTTAAAACAAGTAAAAAACTAAAGTACTTTTCTTACACAACAGTTTTTGTTTAGACAACACATATTTAGTGCATTGAAATCAATTAGACCTTATGCAACATTTGATTACAACTAAACCTCAATATGATTTTTTTCTCATCTGCAGAAGAATCCCTGTCTGAACGGGGGAATGTGCTACTCCATGTGGGATGACTTTACCTGCACCTGCCCACCCAGCACAGCAGGGCGGCGCTGTGAGGAGGTCAGGTGGTGCGAGCTGTCCCCTTGTCCCATGGACTCAGAGTGCAGGATGCTGAACCAGGACTACGAATGTAAGTGAAGTCAGAATGAGATCAGGTCTGGGTGAATGTCTTTAATCAATCAAGTGATCAGGGCAGAAAATCATAGAATAAAAAAGGAATAAAATGTGACATGTAACATTTAGTTTAGTCGGATAAAAAACAGGCTTTAACTTTGAGAACATTGTGACGAAATAATACACTATTCAACAATAGGAGAAAGTAATATCATCACAAATGTTGCCAAGCTGTGACATAATGTGTCACTTGTGCCACTGTTAGTAAAATATACGATTTCACACTATTTTTAAGATCAGAATTCAGGGAGTCAAGCAGTGAGTTCATTTTTGTTCCATATCTTTGGGAAAAAAAAATGTCCTCTCATGTTCGTGTGGAATCTTCTCCATGACATCATATCATAGTAAAATAAAACCCCTTAAAGCAGAGCTGGTTAACTCGCAGACCCATGTGTGTGTTGGCTAATCTTTGAACCTGTTTGTGTATTTGCTCGTTGTTGAGTAGGCGACTATGTAACACACACTTGATTATATAGCGGCCTCGCTCTGGGCACATAGTAAAGTGGACACGCTCCATAAAGCAGGATTGGCCTGAGGCCAGATTATCCCTTTTTTTTGTTGGGATTAGTGATGATTTACTGTGTCACCCGTCTGTCCTGTAAGCTCATCGAGGAGCCAATAACCTGCTTCCTACAGGTTTTATGACCTCATGTCGTTGCCTAAAAGGATTTTTGTGTTATCAAACAAGCAAATGTCCAACTTAAAGGGATAGTTCACCGAAAGCTGTGGACGGTGAGAAGATAATGAGTGTATTTTCATTTTTTCGGTGAACTATCCCTTTAAGTGTTCATCACTTAAATTTGAATACTCTTGTTGTATTCTGACACTTGTAATGGTGCAACAAACTAAGTGTGTAAATGTGTCAACAAATAAGCCTGACAAATATTAATATCACCTCCTGATCTCTCAGGCTATTCCAATGCAACCTTCCTGAACGACAGCACGGTTCTGTCATTCAGGGGAAACGGACAGATATCCAGGAACCTGACCAACCTCTCGCTGAATCTACGCACACGGAGACGTAACACGGCCGTCCTGCACGCGGAGAAGGGTTCTGCATTCATCACAGTCTCTGTCCAGGACGGGTTCCTCTTCATGGAGCTGCAGAGTTCCATCACTGTGGACGCCAGTGAGGAGGAGGCCGGGTCTACACTCAGCCTCAGCAGCCGGAGGAGTGTGAGTGATGGAGAGTGGCACAGTGTCCAGGTGTTCATGGCCACACCCTGGGCGCACACTTCCCGGTGGACTCTAGTGCTGGATGAGGAAATAGAGGCGGCGAGTACTTCCAGGAGCCGAGGAGGAAACCTGGACTTCCTAAAGCAAGGGGTGGACATCTTCCTGGGGGGCCTGTCTCCTGATTCCGGCTGGTCCCTGGCTGGGTGTCTGGGCACCGTGGAGCTGGGTGGCATCGCCCTGTCTTACTTCAGCTCCTCTGACGTGAACTTCCCCCGGCTGCAGGAGGAGCAGTTCATCCAGACGTCTCTGCACTCGCCGCTCCTGGGCTGCAGCGGGGGGCCCGTGTGCCGGCCCAACCCCTGCCTGAACGGAGGGGAGTGCCAGGACCACTTCAACACCTACAACTGCAGCTGTGCCGAGGGCTGGGCCGGGAGGCGCTGCGACTTCTTCACCGACACCTGTGCTACCGGTCCCTGTGTCCACGGCAACTGCAGCGTGAGTGGGCAGGCCTACGAGTGCACCTGCGAGTTTGGCTACGCCGGGGTGGACTGTGAAGAGGAGGTGGACATGTGTGAGGAGCACCTGTGTGCACATGGGGGCACCTGTCTGCACGGGCCGGACAGATACGCCTGCCTCTGCCCTGAGAACTACACGGGACCCCTCTGCAAGTAAGTGCTTTCTGGATCCAGGTAAAGAGTTCACTTACATGCAGTGGTGTATAAAGTACTTGAAAGCCATACTTGAGTAAAAGTACAGATATCTTACCTGAAAGTGACTTCGGTAAAAGTAGAAGTCACCCATCAGAAAATGACTTGAGTAAAAGTCTTAAAGTAGCTCATATTAAATGTACTTAAGTATCAAAAGTATCTGGTGTTGAAATACACTTAAGTATCAAAAGTAGTGCTTTTTATAGAGAGAGAGAGAGAGAGAGAGAGATAGAGAGGTGCGCCGTGCGTAGAGGCGTGCTGCGCCAACCTCCGCTGCTCGAGTAACGAGCCAATTTGAGAATGTAAGAAGTAGAAAGTACACATATTTTTGTTCAAATGTAACAAGTAAAAGTAAAAAGTCGTCAGGAAAAGAAGTGCTCAAGTAAAGTACAGATATGTGAAAAATCTACTTAAGTACAGTAACAAAGTATTTCTACTTCGTTACTTCCCACCACTGCTTACATGGTAAATAGTCTGTATCTTATAGAGTCGCACACACACTTTCATGCATATATATGTGCAACAGTTTCTCCATCACTCACACTGCTGGCAGAGTCAGTCGTGGTGGAGTCGGGAATCGAACCATCGACCTTCTGTTCATCAAACAAACCGCTCCTGAGCTGCCATTTATACACAGCAAAGAATAGCCTCTTTGTGGTGAGAGCAACGGGCTTCAAGCAGAAGAGGGAAACACCAATATGAACATTTCATGCCTTGAAGACAACTTTGCTCTTCAGTGAACAGTTTTGAGATTTGACTTAGTTAGAAAACACGAAATACACAAATAAATGCTCAGGGAGAAACGACTGCACCACGGCACAAACAAAAAGCCCTCACTGTAAATGTCTCCACACGTCTGCCTCTGTTCAGTGTTTCCCCCCCGCCTGCAGCGAGTGGCTCAGAAGCCGCGTTTCTATTCTAGTGTCAGGCAGAAGAGGCCTCAGTCTGCTGGCGTCTCACTACAAGCGGCTCTCTGGTTCAGCGACAGTTTTCTTCTCCCCCTGTCATCTACCGTTTGCCTCGGAGAACCAGCAGGGGAACGCCTCCAACCATTTATCCTTTAAACACACAGAGCCTCCTGCATTTGGCACCTCCTGCACAAGGAAAAGCTTTGCAAGTGTCTCGCTCAAGCGAGCCACCAGACAGGCTGCACGTCTCCCTTTGCTGGGAACATCTACGCTGCAAAGTTTTCATCAAAAAATGACTTCTTTTTGTTTGTCTCTCCTGTTTGTGTCTCTCTCTACCTCCATCTTCTCCTCTTTCTTCCCGCTTCCCTCCAGTGAACGCATTGAAGAGATTCCGTGGTACATTGTTGTCAGAAATGTGTAAGTTCTCCTACTTTTTCTTCTATTTCTCAGGTGTTTGTCTCCTGTTAGATATTTGTTTTGTTTTTTGGCTTCGACAATGTGGAACAAAATGCCAAGCAAAGCTAATATTAACGCTGTGTCTCACATGAGTGACAGCTGTAGTTCAAAACCATCGCTGGCATGTGAATGAAAACTTCACCTTCCAAAATTGTTCACTTTCAAAAAACAGCGATGTCTGTGTTTTGTCATCGAATCAGAGAGGAATTTCAAGTTTCCTCCATTTGAAAACCAAGCTGCTGCTTTGGGCAGAAACAGGATAAAGGAGGAAATAGTTGTATTATGTGATTTGACCTCCTGTGAGAGGTTTAATCGTATTATCCTGGTCACAACCTAAACCTCTTTGTCTCCCCTGTGGAGAACAGCAGGGAGATTCTCCTGCTTCGGTAGAAAGACGGCAAACTCTGCTGCACGCGATCCAGAAATACCTCTGACTGTGTGACCTCAGATAAAACACAATGTTTTTATCCTCTGACACGTCTGACTTTCCTTCAGCAGACCACCGAAGCTGCCTGTGTCCGTGTGCGGCGATGAAACCAGGAACTACACCTGCTTCAACGGAGGCAACTGCACCGACCGAGAGCTGTCGTGTGACTGTTCGCCCGGCTTCACTGGACACCGGTAGGAAAGGAAAACACTCGGTTATTATTCAAATGACACTCAAGATACCACCGGCTGATCAGCCTCCTCATGAATCAACATTTAAATTCCCTAGATCCTGATTTTTATAGATCTAGGTCATTCTAAAGTAAAATGTTAAAGAAAGAGAGAAAAAATTCCTTCTTCCGCCCGCTGATATTTTTCGGACCCATATTGCATCTGTTCATCAGGTTTCATGATAATCCATCCTGTAGGTTTTATGTTATCCTGCTAACTATCAGACAAACAAACAAAAATAAAACACAAATATCCTCAATAGTTGTTGTGCCATCTTATGCTTCTGACTCCATTTGCAATCTGAGTGTGAACAGTAGTTATGAGTGGAGCAATGGTATCCTCCCCCCAAACACGTGCTCGACCAATCACGAGTCATTCTCAGCTGTCAATCATGACGTGTGATAAAAATAACACCTAAACTGACAGAATCCATCTTTGAGAGAAATGTATTGGATGTGTGCTTTTTAGTTTGGTCCATGTCCAATCCACTAACATGAAGGAGGCGGGGTTTATAACCTATTCTTCAGCTGGCCAACAGGTGGGGATCAAGATGATTTGGCTTGACTTTTCGGGGAGTTGTTGTGTCGTGCATCTTTGTACAATCTGTGTTCTCACTCTTCTGATACACCTGCCTGCTGCTCAGCTCCTTCCACCCCCACACAACGTCCTCATGAACCATATGTTGTATGTATGAGATATTTAAAAGCTCCCTGTGTGTGTCTGTGTGTGTGTGTGTCTGCAGGTGTGAGCAGGAGGTGGACGAGTGCCAGTCCAACCCCTGTCTGAACGGAGGCTACTGCCGCAACCTCATCAACAAGTTCGTCTGCATGTGCGACATGAGCTACGCGGGAGACTTGTGCCAGATGGACGTAAGCGACATTTACTTTTACGTGGCGCTGCTGCTGTGGCAGAACCTCTTCCAGCTGCTGTCCTACCTCATCCTCAGGCTGGACGACGAGCCCGAGATTGACTGGGGAGGAAACGACTGAGTGTGTGTGTGTGTGTTTAAACAGTATGGATGCAGAGGGGGATTTGAAGCTCTGTCAGGTGGTCTCCTCAAAGCATTCGAGACTCCTGATCAGGAATTTATGACCAACACAGAAGATATTTTTCTATTTATTAAGTCTTCTCTAGTTTGAAGTGCAGTAAAAAAACGACCACAGAGCTGTTTCTGTGCCTTAAAATTATTCGCTGGTCATCAGAAGCACTTTATCCGATATAGCTGTATATAACTCTATTTAATTTACCTATCCAAGAGGCTGTTGAGATCAAGTTTTCCTACTACATCACCTGAGAGATGAATTTGTTATTAAACTCGAACGCCACCAATTTTGTGTCTGAAAAGCAAACACTAGCGATCGGGGTCTAAAGGGAGAGATAGTCCATATTCAATAAAGCACTTTCCGGTGAAGTGAGGTACATTGTAAAAACCTGTGTTATTTGTGATGTTTCTCTTGGAGGACGTCCTGCCAGTCTTGTCTGAACTGCATTGTGGGAGCTGCGTGTGTGAACCATCAAAAAGCAGTCAGGGAAAACACCTGCAGGGGCTGGAAGACGAGGACAGGACGTCTCTTTGTGCTTGATGTGCGTTCAGAGCACTGTGGGGGGGGGGGGGGGGGGGTTCTGACTGACTGACTGAGCGACTGACTGCTGCGCCTTGTTTTCTACCAAAAGGAGAAGTTTCCGTCTCTGAACCTTCCCGTGTGAGGTGTCCGTATTTTGAGCCTGAATCCTCTGCGGCTCTGCTTGTACGGTACCTGTGATCACTGCTGTGGTCAGTGTTTGATGACGCTCAGGATCACTGCCCCCCCCCACTGTGTGTGTTTGTCTCTCTGTGTTGTGGCTGTGACATTGTCCCAATGATCCACGTTTGATTCACGTGTCGTCTGTCTTTGTCTTTTCTTCATCATGTTCTGTCCTCGTGTTCCTGTCTCTGTCAAATAAAACTCAATCTGTCTCATCAGCCTTGATTTGTTGTTTGTCCTCTTTTCATCGCTTTTACCTCATCTTCCTTTGCATGTTTCTTTTTCCATTTTCACATTGGTTTTTACCTGACTGTCCTCTGGCTGATCTTTTCATTGTTCGCCGTCCTCCACCAAACATAGACACTTAATCTGTCTTAACGAGATGTAGTGAGAGTATATCTGAGAATAGCCTGAGTTCATAGACACACACACACACACACACAGAGAGTGAAGGCAACGTGCTGCAGCTTTAGACACCGCTGTCCATTTAACTTTGCATTTCATTATTAAGGCCGGATATGCTCTTTACATTGTGCACACAGAAAGGATAAAGGCTAGATTAAGTGAATACGGTCTAGTGTTTGAAAGGAGACATATTAAGCTCATATGCAAGGTTCATAATTTAAATTGTTTGCTCTAATGATCATGAATCACATCACTTCCCTTATTCTGTCCGTTGCTGCAGCTCCTCTTTTCAGCCTCTGTCTGAAACTCGTGGTTTGAGCTCCTGTCTCTTTAAGGCCCTCCTCTCCATAAAGCCAAGTCTGCTCTTATTGGTGAACCGGCCTCCGCTCTTACTTCACCTGACTTTGTTAAGGGGCGTGTCAGACTAGGTTTAAATTGAGATTTAAGCAAATGTCATGTTATTTCTACATTTAAAGATGATCATTCAATATTAATATAATTGGTTTTACCTTAAAGTATAAATACTAAGTGTAAAATAAACATTTACTGGTGAATTTTCCATCAGCTGATGTTGTTGGTGTTCGTCATAATACTGCGACATTGACAATGAGTGAGTGGGTGATTACTGACACAACCGAGTGTTTCAGGATTCTCTGTGTTTTCTGTGGAGGATCAGCTCCCTTTAGATTTTTAGCTTTTGCAGAACTTTTATTTTGACAAAACACTATATAACACACCAGATGGAAAAAACACTGAAAAGCATCACATGTCTCCTTTCAAACAACAGTGAGGAGCTCATATGAACACTCCTCAATCCTCCTATTCACACTGGGGATTAAAAACATTCTTCTTCATGTGCTTTGAAAGAGTTCCCCTTCTTCTTCTTGTGCAAACCTAGTTCATCTAAGTTAATACAAGGCCCCTGCAGATTGAGTTTGTCAAATCAAGTAGACACGGTCCAAGTGTTTTAGACATCAACTTCCCTGCGGGTGTTTCCACTGACGCTGTTTCCCTCTGGAGCTGCAGTGATGTAATAGTAATAAAAACGGGGCAGTTTTGTTCTAGAAGAATTTAACTCTGGACGATTTCCACATGTTTTGTCCAACTTGGAAACTGAAGCCTTTAAACTTGAAAACATTTTTAGCACAGAGCGACGGCTGGAGATTTTGTCCCCGAACATTTTCACAGAAATCTTTTAATGACAAGTATGAATAGAATGAATGTTCACACATGAAACTGTTTATACAAGAACCTGACTATTGTTTAAAGATGCACTTGGACAAATCTAAACTATACTAAATGTTTTTACCTCATCAGCCCACATCATCACCCAACCTCACTCATGCTGCAGCCGATCCAACCTGCAGCCGGGTTTCTTTTAGAGCAGCACAATAATGCAGATGGTTTTTGATTAGATGTTCTACAGTCACATATGTGTGTGACTGTCAGGTTCTCACACACGTCTGAAATGCAGGAACACGCATGTCTTATACACCTGCCTTCTCGCCCCCATCTTCACGTCTGTGCACGCGTCAATGTGTGTGTGTGTGTGTGTGTGTGTGTGTGTGTGTGTGTGTGTGTGTGTGTGTGTGTGAGGGTTGGTGTGTGTCCTCTACAGGCATAGCCAGCCCTGATGGGGCGGAGGAAATGAGAATCAGTTTTCAGCGTCGGCACTGATGTGACTCGGCTTCTCTCGTCCGCAATGAGAGAAGCAGAGAGAGAGAGGGGGAGAGAGAGAGAGAGAGAGCAAGAGAGAGAGGGGGAGAGAGAGAGAGAGAAAGTGAGAGAGAGAGAGAGAGAAATGTGCTTTCGCCAGCATAAAAGCAGCATCTGCCGCTGAAGTGCAGTTTCAGCAGAGAACTGGTGGCATTCACAGAAGTTCGGCCTGCTTCACAGAAACGCATGAGGGCAGCTTATCTCACACTCACACTCTCACACACACGCACACACACACACACACACACATACACACACACACACACACACACACACACACACACACACACACACACACACACACACACACACAGAGCAGGGTGATAGTGCTGACAGCAGGGAAGCTGCCGTCTCCCTGTGTGGAGCTGCAGAGGCTTCAGGGCGGCCTCACCATGCACCTTAGAGACTGGTTAGTCAGACGTCTCGGTGTCGGTGTGTGTGGCAGCCGGTGAGTGATGGCGGGTCCTGGCTGCAGGCTGCTGCGGCTCGCTGGTGTCACACTCGCTCTGGCAGCCACAGTGACAGGTAAGCACTTTCCAGGAGTCAACAAAGAACAGGTAGCGAGGGGAAGAAAGTGTAAAGTCTACAGCGTCGAGCGTGAGTGCATAAGTTATTTTTTCTGCCTCAGGATATGGACGGTTGAATTTTTATTAGAATTACGTTCCCACAGTGATTGCTCAGGATAAAGTTTGCTGACTTCTGAGATTTCCTCCTCACACAGCCTGGTGTAAACCTGACAGGCCGAGTAAGAGGCTTCTGGTGTGAGGCAGGATTGAAAGTGTTGTGGAGGGATGATTCTCACAGCTGTTGTGCTGTTGCTTCACCTTTTCATCAGCAGCTCAGAGTGTCAGCACCACCGCTCCGACCCCCACGACCCCTGTAAGTGTGTCTGACGCTCGGCTCTCCAGCGGCCGGTTAATGACATTAACAATCACTCACTTGCTGCTCTTTGATTCGCTGTGATTCACTGGGCCTGACTGCTGGGGTCAGACAAGTGTGTGTGTGTGTGTGTGTGTGTGTGGGTGGGTGCAGGGTGCTGGTGTTTCTGGTTGGTGGTGGTTGAAGCTGTTTTTTCCGGTGTGTGAATATCAAAGGGCTTCGAGTTAAAAATGAATCTTAGCAGGTTTCTCAAGTCATTAAAACATCTTCACACACTTTATGTTTAACAGCTTTTATTCGTTTTGAAGAGTATCGTATGTGTGCGTGTGTGCGTGTGTGTGTGTGTGTTTGAACTTTTACTTACTCTACGTCTTTGTGAGGTTAAAGGCTCATGAAGGCAATATGCCATTGAGGGTCCTCACTAAGATTGAGGTACAAGGATATATGTGTGTGTGTGTGTGGTGTTGTGGGGACCTACATCTGTTTACCACAATATCGGGACAGGTCCCCATAAGGGAAATGATTCAGTTTCCTGTGTGTGTGTTAGAGTTCAGGTTTTAACCACAATAAATGGAAGTCAATGCAAAGTCCTAATAAGGAAGATTCGGGAACCTGTGTGTGTGTATATAAGCTATTTCTGGTGTGTGTGTGTGTGTGTGTGTGTGTGTGTGTGTGTGTGTGTGTGTGTGTGTGTGTGTGTGTGTGTGTGTTTTCCTTGGTGCTGTTTCCTGTGTTTGTGCCGATGGGATCCTCAGACGGCATATTGCCTGTGTGTGTGTGTGTGTGTGTGATCCTCCACAGATAGAGCGTGCTCCACACAGCTCACGGGTGGCTGCTGTGCTGGCGCCGTGTCTGATTGGCTTGGCGATAGTGGTGATGGTGGGCCTGGCGCTGGCCGTAGCCAAACTGCGAAAGAGGCGGCAGACGGAGGGCAGCTTCGGTCCGCGGCATCTCGAGGCCGCCGGCGGTCACGACTCACCCGCTGAGCTGGAGAACACATCCATCAGCACGTTGGCGGCGCGCGTGGAGCGCCTGGTGTAGTGTGAAGCAGGCAGGAGAGGAGGAGTGTGTGTAAGAGTGTGTGTGACGGAAAGAGAGACACACGGATGAACAACGTTTCCTGTGCGTGAACATCTTTGAACCAAAATCATATTTTTGAAATGTCTTACAAGCATCTGTTTCTCTGTCCTGCAGCTGACCTCTGAGGGTTTGACCTCTGACCTCTTACTGTCCATCATTCTGGTGTCTGTCTTCCTGCTGCTGGCTTTCATCCTGTCCTCCGTTGGCCTGGTGGTGGCACTGAAGCGCCGCGCCACCCACGGCACCTACAGCCCCAGCCGGCAGGAGAAGGAGGGATCACGGGTGGAGATGTGGAGCATCACTCAACCGCCTCCCATGGAGAGACTGATATGAGGGAGGCGGGGGGGGGGGACGGGACTGTGTGTACATGCAGGGTTTTAATCCTGTTGTCATGGTAATACTGACGACCTGATATCTGATGTGTAACTGGCTCAAATGGGATTAAATATCTGGCTCCTGCATGTTCACATGGTCTGCACCTCATCCCTGAAACCACAGCTGGTTTTCCCAGTCCCCACATGCACATGCTGGGAATCTGGATCGATCCTGTCAAGCCATTTTCATGCAGACCCACTGCATGGGGTCGGGGCCCTTGTGGCCACTAGAGGGCCCCCGACATGTCCCCACAGGAAATCCTGAAATGTGTTTTTTCTTATTTGTAATTATACAAAAAACATGATGTCAACAGGCTTGATGGACGATACTACTGGTGTAATCAATCCTTGCTGCCTCAGTCCGAGCTGTAACTGTGACTCTGGGGGGGTCATATTTACAGACGGTGTGTGAAAGATGAAGCTTCAACAATAGTCAATAGTATTGGCAACAAAGTGGTGGGAGGCCCCAAAATCAAACTGTGTTGAGGGCCCCATAGAGGCTGGAAACGGCCCTGTCAGTGCCTCATCCGTCCTCCTGAGACGTTCTGCAGCTGGAGTCACCGTCCAACACAACATCCGTCTCAACACAAAGATTTGAGCTCAGAACGTATCGAGTGTCTCACATCTCTGTGACTGTGTCCTCAGAATCGATGGACCAGTGCTTCAGACACACGGGGAAACAAGTGAAGAGTGAAGACGTTCCTCATTTAGATTAAATTCATTCCGTGTGTATTCTTATCGTATGAAAATGTCAGACTCTTTGTGTATCACGTGTCTTTATGCTGAGTCTGGATTTCCACGAGACTTTTCTCTCACTGCAGCTCCTGACAGAAAACTACTCACGTTTCATGATTAATTGCACTAGTTGTGAATAGCTACTTCTAGACTGAATCGTGTATTTTTTAGAAACAAGAAGTGTGTAAGTAGTAATGTTGATTTGTAATGCTGTACTGTGAGTATTCTGTTGGGTCAATGTATTTGTTCAATCAAAGGTCAGTCACAGTTCATCGTTTAGTCCAAATGACCGTTTGTTCCAAATTTGAAAAAATTCCTCAGAGGTGTTCTTGCAATATCACGTTCACAATGTTAACAATTTGCTTTGAACTTTCACCTCCAAATTCTGATCAGTTCCTCTCGAGTCAAACTGAAGTTTTGGACCAAATAATGATAAATTATGAAAGAAATTCATTCAAGATGTTATTGATGTATCTGACCACAAGGATAACCTCATAATACCTCATAACCACGGAGACAGATCAGGTAATTGCCCCGGGGGGGGGGGGGGGAGTAAATACACAATAAACCACATTTGACCAATTAGTCAATAAAGTACATACTGTCTTCACTTCATGTGATTCTCTCGATGTTAATGCAGCTTAAATAAAAAAAGAGTTCCTGGAGCATGAGAATGAAACAGTGTCATTTTATTTTCAGTTCACAGTGCATACATTACGTGCAGTTGTACCATGTTACTCATCAATAGCACATTAGACTGACCTCAGTTGTTTAAGACGGTTGTTTTCTCTGCAATGAAAACATGCAATTGTGCCCAGAATCAGAGAATCAAATTAAATGGCATAAAAAAAGAGATAATAAAATAATAAAAAACAAACAGACTGAAATGAAAAAAAGGAAGTTTCTCACTGTAACATTCAAATTTACTATAATAAAAAATAACTGTTCTTGAATATTTTGCTTAGGGGAAGTTAAACCTGATCTTTACTCTGTAGTAAGTTTAGAAAAGCTGCTTCAAAGTCCCTCACATCCGTCTCTTCGAATTTTCAATTTCACTTATTATTTCTTTGTTAACTGATAGCTTTTAATGAGTGTTGGGAATCTTTTATTGTCTCAAGCTTGCACACGTTGAAATGCGAATTCCCTGACAATCATCACTTCACTGTTGTACAACACGAGTGTAAACAGGACCAGAGTCACTAAAGCTTTTCATATCCGCAGCAGCAGCAGCTCATTGCTCAATTATTTCTCCCTACAAACCTCTACAGTTTAATTTACTGCTAACAAAAAAAAGAAAAATGTTTTCCTCGACATGAAATGCAAAGGCTCGATGACGTTAAAAGCTACGATAGCCACAGCAAGGCAGAAGTGTAATGTTCATTTCCATTGACCTGATGGAAGTGCTAACTGCTCAAATAATAATTCAGAACAAAAGAATAAACTAAACCATAGCGTTACAACACAAACAGGTACACACATGCAGATACAACAGGAAGTGTTGCACCATGTACAAGCATCAGTCTCAGTCAAGGTGACAGATGCTTCTGAACCTGAACGGCTACATGGGACATTTCTCTTAGATTCTCTCTATAGTTTCTTTCCTCCAAAAATAAATTCTAAAACATTCAAATATTAGGTGTCATTTATATCTTGTCTTTACAACATATAACACCGATCATATATTATTCATGTAAAATATACTTAGGCCAGAAAAAATACACGTCTATTCAGTCGAAAATAATTATTCATCAATATGAAATCAACTAAAGAAACTCCTCTGAGAAATGTTTTTTTTTTTAATACAGTTTGCTCAGAATGAGTAGTCAGGGTATTTAAAAAAAAAGAGAGAGATGAAAAAGACAAGGAGCACAAACTAAATACGTATTAATATCACAATCAAGGAAAGTACTTAGTTTACAAATAAGGACAAAATGACTCAGAGAAATTCCAACATCCTCTCTTCAATACAGGAAGTTCCCAGCGCCCACGGGACCAAAGAAAAAGAAAAACTGCAGCTGAAGCAGAAAGTCAGAAACACAACAGCTACACAAACAACGCTGCTACCCGACTTCAGTCATTTCCTCACCAAACCAAATCAGGGCTTTTGTGTCCGTTTGTCATATAAATACAAAGATGCTCCATAGTGTGATACAAGGTGGTCGGAAACCATTGCATATTACTTTCTGATACTGTACCTTGTTGTGATTGTATAGGATGGTACTCTGACTGTTTAAGGCACAACACACACTCACACCTTTAGACACACCTCAGCTCACACTGTGAATTTATTTAGGGACACGTGAGGTTTATTCTCACTAGGAATTAAATTTTGGTTGGTTTCAAGTAGAATTATAGAATATAATGTGGAAAAAAATACTATATTTTCATCATTTTAAATACTTGCATAGTAAATAAGCTTGTTTGCGATAGGTGAGGCCCGTACGGAGATTGTTCTGGAGTCTAGTTTATTTTTTTCCTTTTCAGAATTACTAGGACCGATTCCTGGGCTTTTAGAAGCACGCCAAAGACTTTATAGGCGAATCGTTAACGCAGAGCAGCACTCAAAAAGTGGAGGAATAGCTGCTATTAAACTGCCACACCGACTGGCGTCTGGCATAAATCATAAGAACAACGAACCATAAATGTAATAATCCCAACACAAGCACATGAAAGGGCTTTCGTTTTTTTCCCTTCCTGGGTTTTGTGGTGACTCAAGAGAACGATGGGAACCCACAATCTCCGGACATGGCGTTTTCTCTCCACAGGAGAGTCTGTTATAGAAATAGTTTCGACTCTGTACACGATACATCCACGTAGCTACTCTCTGAGGAGAACTGTATTGCTTCATCACAGCACAATCGTCAATCACTGCGTTACATTACAGTGTGAGACTCGGACCTAGAGGGACAGAGATTGCATTTCCTCATGTGAGACGCGCCGATAAAAACGTTATACGAGAGGTTCTGGATTCTTCGGAAAAAAGTCAACAAATCCCGTGAGAAAACCCAAAATCAACGATGAATTAATTCCACTGATTAGAAGTCTACAGATGAATGTATTTAATTGTAGAAGCTACGTCTTGTTTTGAGACTGAAAATTAGAACTTTTTTCAGTATGTGACCCACTTTGATAGGTTACATCATCAGTAGGAACAATGGGCTTGAGGCTGTGGGCCACAAACAGGGGAGGGGGGGGTGGGTCTGAGAGGCAGAGCATTGTTTCGTTAGTTTCGGTCTTTCCACGGGATCTGTAGATAATAACAGGAATGTACGGTTTTATCTGTCGTATCGCATAAAGTTCACCTTTTTCACCTCCGCTCCAAACCTCACAAGCTCTGCAACAACTGGCGGCCGTTCTAAAGGTCGAGAGAGAGAGACAACGTGAGGGGCAGAGCGGTGACAGTGGGAAAAGAGGAAGAAGAGGAGCTGGACGAAGGATATTGGCTTTTTTTTCATAAGAATCGGCTTTAAACTTTGAGTGTATTTGCAGAAGTGTCCTGAGGAACGCAGGGAGAGGAGAGAGGTTTCTCCACGTGCACAGTTCATGATCAGGAATGCAATTTAAAAACAGCAACTTAAAGCACTTCATATATTAACTACTCTATTAATACAGATACACACAGTGCTGTTTAAGTTCTACTAACTGTTGCATTAACGATCTGTAAGTAATCGGATTACAAAGTACCTGTATTGGTATCGATAGATAGATTAAGACACCAGAGTATTATAAACAAAATCACATGTCCACTTAAGGCATGGTGATAAAAAAAAACATATTAAATTACACAGTGTATCATTAGTTTCATTTGTTTCTAGAAAATCCTGTTTGACTTTTTGTACCACGAAGTAATAACTGAGTATTATTTGTTGATAACCAAGTGCAAATTTTGATCAAGTGAAATGTTTGGACCATGAGGAGCCGTCGCCCCCTCGTAATGCTGACGCAGCCGTTTCTGGATTTCCTCTTCGCAATGTGAACAATTCCTCCTTCACCTGTCGGCTACATATATTCTGTGCAAAATATAATTCAAGGGTCGAGTTTTGCATTGTGAAATGTTTTCTAGATGAATAATACAACACACGAGAATGTGTCCTTCAGAAATGTAGACGATTATCAACAAAAATACTGTGATGCAGAAACATCAATCTTGTCTCTTTTGTTTGGAGTTTATAGAATTGTACTTTCTTAAAACCAACTGAAATAACAACACTGCATGTCTCACTTTGTGTTTTTCTTGTTGTAGCATCCGAATCACTATAAAGAAAACTAATTTGTTGTTTTTCTATTTCGCTTCCCGAATAAGTAAAAAGTTTGTCCACTTATCTTGGAAACAACAAGTTGAGATACAATGTCAGATTATTTCACCTGAAATACAAATTGAATCATTTGAAAACAAAGATTGACAACAGATGTAGAATTGTGCAGTGAACCAGCTCATCGCTCCCGTTTTCCTTTTAGCATCCAAGCTAACGCTTTGTGGCTTCCTGTATGACATCAGGTTTGTTTGTGGCCTTCGCTCATCACTGGGTGTTGATAGAAAAGCTTCTGAACTGCTCATGTCGTCTACGATGACAGTGAATATACTTCTATGGCGTTTTACGGACACTGAGTCTTTGAGGTCCCTCAGGACTCCTCCGTGGCTTTGCCCTGGACCTGCTGGTGACTGTTGTTGCAGTGAACCTGGGAGAGCTGCAGGCTGGTGTGGAGGACCGAGCCGAGGCAACACCTGGCGTCGATCTCCTCCAGGAGGGTTTGTTCCTGCACCACAGCCGCCCCAGAGCCTGGACTCTCACCCAGACCCAGGAGCCCCTCTTTGGACACCTCTTTCTCCCACGGGACCGGCATAGCTGACTGTCTGTGCTTCTCCTCGCCCTCCTGGTAGACCCGGCTGCCCTGCCTGTGAAGGGCCTTTTCGTGGTATTGCCTCACCATCTCCTTGGACAGCACCTTCCTCCTCAGGATGCCAGTGGAGGAATTCTGGTTCAGGGTCTGAGAAGACTCTGTGCAGGCCTGGGGGTCTGAGATGGTCCGGGACCGGCCCACCGGATCAGGAGGGTAGTCCAGGTGAGAGTCTGGTGCTAGAGAGCTGTGAGGGTAAGAGAGTGAGGGAGATGGTGGAGTGGGTGTCGGGTTGTGGGGCAGTAGGGGCATGTAGGAGAAGCGGTGTCCTGGATGTCGTTCCGGAGATGAAAGGTGAGGGACTGGGGCAGATTTGGGCTGAGGAGAACTTGGCCGGGGTCTGGACACGTCCGCAGCTTGGGCTGGGGGGGCTGGAGGAGCCACCACAGGCTTCTTCAACACCTTCAGGCTGCTCTTGTTGGGCTGTCGCCGTGGAGACGGTGGGAGGTGTTTTCCGTGGATGGCGCTGTCGTCCTGGCCCATGTTCCAGCCGCCCTGATTCTGGTCCCCAGCACAACCACAGTCATCTGCAGGGGTCGCCTCAGTGGGGGGGGTCGGTTTGGTCTGATTGGGAAGAAACAAGGAAACACCATTACACAAGTCCCCACATATCTGCTGTCTGAGTGTGAACATGATCTGTACCTCAATGCGAGCAGCTGAGACCATGCACATGATTGATACATGTCACAAGTCAATATTACTACTACAACAAAACTTTCTTTTTAACATTTTACTTTATTTCTTAAAGAATAATTCACGGATCTTGATAAAACAAATGGAGATGTTTAGGGGACCCATATTTAAGAGTGTGTGCAATTTGGTGCAGATCCAAAATAAAAATCGGAATCAAGTGAATCCAAATGTAGTTTCAAGTCTCGCATGTATCAACCACTGAGCGCCACTGGAGTTTAGTTGAAGTAATACGTTGGATTCCTTCCGAATTAAGGCACAACTCTCTGATTCAATAATCATGGAAAAAACATATATCATATCAAGCTTATCTTTTGTTTAAAGTAACTGTAGCAATTCTGAAAAGGTAACTGTGCGAACTGTGTAGAATTCATTGTCTGAATTCTTATATCTAAACTTCCTGTCTTGCATACCGGTGTCTTGTAGTCCAACTCATCCATGGACCTGAAGAAGTCCAGGCTCTTGGCGGCACTGAGTTTTCCTTGGTCCAGACCCGTGGTGTTCAGAGAGTCCAGGATCTCCTCCAGCAGGTTCATCTGGCCCGAGCGGGACGGGTCGATGTCCAGCTCCAGCGAGTACGAGTCGTCGCTGTCCTCTGTGTAGGAGGGGACGTCCCCGCTGTCTTCTGAGGACAGCCTGTGTTTAGAGGAGAGGACCCACAGCAACAGGCAGAGTGAATCAGTGCGTGTGTCGTGTCATTTTTCACAAAGTTACTGTGGTTTTGACAGAACAACATCAGACTTTTCTCTGATTTTATACTTGTACTAAATGTGTCCACTTGGGGGCAGTGTTATCATGGGTAAAGGGAGAAGGACTCTGCTTGGAAACACTCTTTTAAACAGGCTCAATAAAATTAAATCGGTTCGCCAGTAAAAGTTCTCTCGTGTTGACGTACATGACATGCAAACTTTAAACAACTTGAAAATGACTTCAGTGACAAACCAGTGTGAAGCAATCGCTCGTAAAAATGGGAGTTCCTACTTGCTCGCACTGTCCAGCTCATCATCATCCAGCCCGTAGCCAAGATCTCGGGGGTCCATGCTCATGGGAGACTTTCTGAGGTTCTGCTGTTAATGAGAAAAACGGAGCAAGTGGATGTAGTTAAGACAAAAAGAATAACATGATAAAACAATAAAAACTGACCCACGGGAGGGGGGGGGGTCTCTGTTTAAAGATACCAGGCTCCTGTGAAACATGGAGTCTAGACGGAATGTGGCGTTGTGCTGAGGTTTAGCTTTTCATGAAAAATATGACTTGGGACTGGATAGTAGTAGGAAAAAAAAAAGAAAAGATGCAGGTCTGTGTTCGGTGGGTCCCCATAAGACAGGGGCTTGTTTTAATGAGCCCGGACCCTCAGGGCTGAGACTAAATTTATCAAATTCGAGTCTAGGGATGAAAATCTTTAATATCCCCCCCGCAGTATTTTATCAAACTCGGCGTTAAATGAGAACTACGAGCGACTGGCGGACTGCGAGCGAAGATGAGGGGAAGCTGCACCAAGTCGTTTGCATTACGACACCGGTGGATGTGATTGTGTTTGTCACGTCGCTGTGTTTCAATGATCGGTGTGTAAGTGTAGTTGTCTGACGCAGTTTAATAAGCCACCTGTGTACCATGTTTAATGGGCGAGTTAAAGAAGAGACAGAAGCTTTACAGAGCAGGGCAGGACTCTCCCCATGGGAACCCAGATCTGCCCCCAGGCCACTTATTAACAACATGCCTTCCACCACCACGCACATGTTCCCCCTCACTTTGTGTGAGCGTGTTCGCTTATGTTAATCTTTCACTTTCTAATATACACTCTTTGCTTTTTGCCCATTTACCTCCTTACAAACTGCTGCTCACACTCCCATGTCTATGATTTTAGATATATCAAAAATGATACTTCTTTCTCTGTGTGTTTTTTTGTTGTTGTTGAGGCACTCACAGGGTGCAGTTAACAATCTGTATGTGTGCATTAGTATGCACTGTAATGTTTTCCCTGTTTTTAACACATACTGAGCTCCACCTCTCTCTTCTTCTCTGTAAACTCACGTTAGCCACATTATCAAAGACCAACGCGGAGTGAAAGGTTCTTTACAACCACAAAAGTGCAGAGGAGTGTTTGCGGAGCCAGGACGGTCGGGGTTTGTGTGTTTGTGTTGTGGTTTCCGTTGCAGCAAAGGTGTCGTCAGGAAAAAAAAAAGGCAACACAAAGAAGAAGGAGGAGGAAAGTAAGGGCTAAAGAAAGGAAGGAATCAAATGGAGAGAGGTGAAGAAAGATTCCTGAAAGCCCCAAAGAATGATGGGAATGGTGGAGGTGGGGGGGGGGGGTCAGCATTGGAACCGTGAACCAAGCCGGTCTTGATTAGCCGACGCAGTGCCAGCCAGACAGGCGGAATGTAACGTGTGACTGGCCTGGCCTCATTTAGGGTCCGTGTTCGGCCAGTGAAGAGACACGCACACACACACACTCACGCACGCACACACGCACACACTCTCACATACGCACTCCATTACAACAAGAAACACAAAGAGTTAAAGTGCCATTTTCTCCATAAAAGTCAGCGGAGGAGATGTGTGCAGTAGCCACTTAAGCCTCTCAGCCATCGGGCTAAACACGAACACATGTGGCGGCGGCGCTGATTGGCCGAGCCGCTCTCCTTCCATGGTAGCTTGGAGCTATAATGAAAGAGATTTCAGAGGGGCTCAGGCCCGGGATCCCTAAACAGCCTTTAATGGATTCCTGTGTCAGGGCAGTAAATCCGGGGCCGGGCCGACGTGCCAGCCAGGCCGACGCAGGCCGGCCGAGGGAAGATGCACCTGTGAGACACTCCAGGCTCCGGACAGCGGGACGGACAAAAAGAAACACGACAAACCAACAGTGGTGGGAAGTAACGAAGTAGAAATACTTTGTTACTGTACTTAAGTAGATTTTTCACATATCTGTACTTTACTTGAGTATTTATTTTCCTGACGACTTTTAACTTTTACTCGCTACATTTGAGCACAAATATCTGTACTTTCTACTTCTTACATTCTCAAACTGGCTCGTTACTTGAGCAGCGGAGGTTGGCGCAGCACGCCTCATACGCACGGCGCACCTCTCTATCTCTCTCTCTCTCTCACTCTCTCTCATCTAGGGTTCAAAATTTGTAAAATTATACATTATATACATTATATTCATATTGTTGTTATAATTTTTCAGTCAGTTGAGATAAATCTTGAGGAGAAACTTTTTGGGTGGTTTTGTGTCTGTATAGGACTACTATAAAAAGCACTTTGCATTTTTAATTTTGGTACTTGTACTTTTACTTTTGATACTTAAGTACATTTCAACACCAGATACTTTTGATACTTAAGTACTTTTAATATGAGCTACTTTAAGACTTTTATTCAAGTCATTTTCTGACGGGTGACTTCTACTTTTAACGAAGTCACTTTCAGGTAAGATATCTGTACTTTTACTCAAGTATGGCTTTCAAGTACTTTATACACCACTGCAAACCAATGCACTGTATGTTTATGGCGCGTGCTGTTATTGAGTCTGGTCATTTGTGCTGGCCGTGCTCGTTTGGGGACGCAGGGCCTCTCTGTGCGTTTGAGGTGTTTATTAAAGCAAGGTGAACCCAAACACAACCAGACGCAGGTCATGAAGCCTGGCCCTCTGATCTCCGTTACAGCTTTGGTGCCGTCTACCTGGGAGGAAGTTCCATAGGGAGCAGTAAATGGATGGTACCTCTCTTCACGGCTTTATCAATTTGTCATTCCCTCTCTTCACTGTGACCCTTTAGTGCAGCAGTTAAGATTAAAACTATTTACAGCAACTGAGCGTTTTACGATAGAAGCGCCAAATTTGGCACAGGGGTTGGTTTACATCCTTTTCCCTAAATGGCCAACATGTTGCATTCATTTTACTGGTAATGCGAGATACAAAGTGTGCTTTTGTCAGTTACTTGAACATAGTGTCACTGCTCCTTCAGAAGCGTTGCAACCCAAAATAGCAGTTACATTTAAGATCTTAAATTAGATGTGCTTAATGTCATTGTAAAAAAACAACAAAAAAACTACAAAAATATAGAAACTCTTGAAATGTAGACGTCCACAGTGAGATCATGTCCCTCCGCAGTTGGAGTCGTGACAGCTCTGCTACCGTCCCACACAACCACAGGCCCGACAGGACAGTGGGAAGCATGAGAAAGCAGAACAACAGATTATCATACCGCTCCTTCATTAGCTTCTCACTGTCGGCTAATGGGAAGCTGAAAGGTGAAAATGAAAAACAGCGACTCTCCCTCCTCCACTTCCCGTCTTCCCCCTCTGTCACTCTGCTGTCAGTGACAGATGTCATTGTTTCCGTCTGCCTGGCTCGCTCGCTCGCTTCCTTCCTCTCCGCCACAACTGAGACCGAACAGAACGCAGAGAGAGCGGGAGAGTCGGGGCGGGGGGGGAGAGACGCAGCAGACGAACACAAGTCACGGAAATAATGAAAAAAATCGTCAGGTTATTTTAGTAAAACTGGCTCGATCCAATATTTTAGAAGAGGATAAGAAGCCTCCTGTGTTTCCTAAATAAAAAGGAAAGGAGCTGACACCTCAGCCTCTACTGCAGAGTTGTGTGTTACTATGTTATTTTGTAATTGTACACGCAGACATAAAAAAGACAAAAACACATTCTCTCCTGTCTTTACTGTAGATTAAAGTCTTATAGTTGTGGATTGTGGGTACACGATGGCAAAATTGTAACTTATCCTTTATTCTCATGTTATAACATTTTATTACGGAATGAATATTTCTAAGGTGCCTTTTAAAAAAAAGTCTTTAAATTTGATTTAAAAAAAAATTACATTACATTTCTGTAGTTATGAGGGGAAAATAGTCATCATCATCCATCTTGGTTCCTTCATTTGGAGAAACAAACTTTCGCCCCTCCTATTCCCTTCCTTCCCTGCATGACCGGTAATGCGGAACAACTCTGCCTCTCTGTGACAGGGCCAGACGCTCGCGGACTTTAATAGCCGGTCTTACATTATACATTTCATATGGTATTTCTGAGCGGGCACTGATCTCACAGCTTGGCAGTGTATGTAAAGAGATGCCGGTAAAATGCAAACAAACCTTGGGGAGAGGCAGAGCCTTTGCAGAAGTATGGCCAAGTCGGTGTCTGCCTGTTTAAGAGCTGCTCACTCGAAAAGGGGGGGGGGGGGGAATAACGTTTGAGGCAAGATCCACTGCTTTTTTTCTGTCCAACTGGCTGATGCTGAAAGCTCACTTTTTTCTCACAGAAAAAAAAAACATAAGCCATAAAAGAAGGAGAATGTGCATTATGCTCATTCTGTTCCTCTAAACTCATCCAGTAAAAATCACCAGGTGTCTCCAAGTGAGTGGCTGCAGTATCTAGACTCTGCCAGGAGATGGCACTTTGGTTTCAGCGAGGAAGCTGCTGCTTGTGGTCACTGAGGTGGAGAGAACCTGAGCGAGGCTGAGACACACACACACACACACAAACACAAACACACACACACACACACTGACCCTGCAAAGGTTCACTGAGATGCATCTCAACAATTCTTCTAAAATATGTATCCACAAAATGAATCTTACAATGGATATTAAAAGCATATCTGAAATGTTTTCCATTTTCGAAAAAGCATCAAAAACTGCTTGTTTATGAATTACAACAAACATCATATGCTCCATAAGGTACAGTTAAAGAATATGTTGTGAAACAGATACGAGCTATTCCCTTTCCTCAGAGTGATTCTTTTGCATATTGTCCTTATATGAATCATTTGCTGAATATAAATGTCTATAGGCTGCACTTTGATTAATATTTCAAGTAAAGTGTAACTGTAATAAAATATACATGTTAGTAGAACTACGTTTGAACTCATAGACAAACCATTGTTCACAAAAATGTGTATTTTTCCCACACAGACACTTCACAATCCATGTGTACAGTTTAAATACGTGTCCACCGGCCATGAACACATGAGCTGTCTGCCACTGATGAAGCACACACACACACACACACACACACAGACACAGACACACACATATTCACCCATGCATTACACACTGAAGTCTCCATGTGACTTTGTACCTCTGCTCTACATCTGTGTTCCCTCCCTGCTCGCCCTCCACACGGAGCTGTGGGGTGTTTTCCAGGCTGGCACCTCTCCTGCCTCAACAGGTGAAGAGTCCAGAGCCTGGGGCTGAGTCCCGGTCTCAAGCCTGCTGGCTGTCATTGTCCATAACACTGTCCCAACCTCCGCTCCCCTCTGCTCTCTTAACAGCTGTCACTCTGTTGCCTCCAACCTGAGGCAAACTGCTAAATGCATGCGTGTTTGTGTACATGGGGCACACACACTGAAAGACATGCTCGTGTACAAAAGGGCTGAGGTGCAGACACGCTTTCTATTTGCAGATGCTTACAGCACAGTAACACATAAAACAACACACATGCACACAGCAAATATACAAAATAATACATAGAGGATCTCGAAAACAGACGTGGCACAAACACACACACACACACACAAACACACAAGCCTACAGGAGCCAGAACAATGGCTGCTGTTTGTTGTATCAGACAACAAGTCAGCGGTCCTACTCATTCTTGTTTTTGTCAAACGAAAGGATTACTCCTACATTCTTTATCTAACTCACCAAACACTACAAATCACCCACATTGTGGGATACAGCTGAAATATATACGCATATGACAGCAGCACTTTCACTTTGGTGCATGTGTTGGCTGATCAAATGGAATACGAATTTCTTAACTCTGATTTATTTTCGCTATGATTAATTAAAGGAGCTTCTCCAGGATCATTCATTTCATTTCAAGGACAGACTTCGAGGTGTTTGCTTAAAAAATGATGAATGATAAAAATGCATCAGGTTTTTTTCCGGCTTCTTTCATACGGGAGTTTGGAATGTCTTTAATCAGATTCACATTTTTCGGAGCTTCTGATAACAACATGTTTCTGAATTTATCTGGTAGATGAGAGAGCATTTGTTTGTCACTTGGTCAAAGGTATGAGGATGGAAGGATGACGGAAGGAGGGGGGGGGCGGCAGAGGACACAATGCACACAAATATGTCACTTGGTTCATATAATGCTTACATTTGTTTTTACTGAAAAAAAAAGGGTGAGGGGACAGTTTTTCCATATTTTGGGAAGTTTATCAAATTAGGATTGTTATTGTCTTATGGGGACATATTTGGATTTGTGGATTTAATGGACAGAGACAGGACGAGGCTGAAATAAGGGTTTTCCAAGCACTAAAGGTCTGTGTGTGTGTGTGTGTGGGCACGAGGAGGAGAAGAGCTATGAGAGTAAAAGTGTGAGTGTTTTTTTCCTTCATGTTACTTAACCTTTATTTAACCAGGTGAGTCCCACTGAGATCAATTTCACGTGCAGGGAACACCTGGTCCAGACAGTTGTGGGCAGAACAACAGTATCAAGATTTCATAGGAAGAAATCTCAGGAAAAAAACCCCCAGAAAGGTAAGAGACAGAGAGATGAGATAGAATAGGAACAGTTTTGTTTTTCTCCATCATTTTTTTGTGGCTCTAACTGAAATATAAATATGGTGCACTATTAACAGCCAGGGAAAAGTAAATAAATGGCAAACGTAAAGTGTCACAAAATCTTATGAAAAGCTACAGGAGGAACCTAAATGTTCTTTTTATTTCCATATGTACTTGCCAAATAATGTGCCTGTGGTATTTATAAACAAAAGAAAAGCCTTTTCTCTCTTTCTTCATTTGTTTTGAAACTCAGTAAAACAAGAGTTTGGAAGAGTTTCAGTCTTTCAGGGGTTACTGCACACTGACAGGCCGTGAATTATCAAGGCTGTCTTTGCCTTCTCCGTTTTCAGTCTTGGTTTCAGTTGACAGAAGAGAATCTGGGATCGTCAGACTTTACAGAACACACAGAACAGGAGCGTTCGCACAGAGGTTTCAATGTGTCTGGAACGAGGGAAATAAACCGGACGACCCCCCCAATCTGGATTAGGAACCATAAGCAGTTGAATTGACGATGCAAGTGGTTTATGGCTAAAGAGAAGATGATAAACTATGTATATGATAAAGACAAACACACAAAACCAGTGCTGTGGGACATGCGGTCCTGTGTGTCCCTCCTCAAGTCGTCCCCAGGGACCCGTTACCGTGGCAATGAACCGGCTTCAGAGGCAGGGACAGGGGTGTGTGGATCCTGAAGACAGCACATGTGTGTTTGTGTGCAAATCAATTGCATGTTAACTTTTAATCTGCGTGTGGGTGTGTGTTTGTGTGTTGGCCCGTCTTTGTGTGTGCACGAGCTGGGGGAGGGGGGGGTCCGAGGAGGCCTTTAGAAAAGCCCTAATTGCCGCTGTTCTCCGCGGCCGTCACACCTTCCTGTGCGCTTAGACTTTCCAGCCTCATGACACACACACACAGACACACACACACACAGACACACACACACACACAGACACACACACACAGGAAGCACAATGCTAATTAGAGGCAGCGCAACCTCTCCTAATCACACTCTTACATGGCTGTGACCAAAATGTCAGTGTGTGCATGCAGGCTTTTGGGGCTTTTTAGATAGAATTGAGTGTCCATTTGCCTTTTCTTTCCTCCAGCGATAAGAGGTAGAGAAGCTCACGCTGGGATTCCAGAGGTATAGATACAATATGCAGAGGGAAATATAACTAGTACGCCTCAGGCTATATGCATGTGCTTTGTACTGTACAGTGTGCAGTTGCAATTACATAAAACCAAACTTCCAACACCAAGAAATATAAGTGAGCGTGATAATTTACGCTGCACTACAGGCTCTCATAATTTCCTAATGTTCTTAAGTCTCCTGATAAATTTATTGATGAATGTGTGTTTTGTGAGCGTGCACGTGATCGCTCATCGTGTGCCAGCTCTGTACACAACAAAGAAGAAAAAAAAAGTGCTATCCACTTATGGTGCACAAGCAAATTCTTCACAGGAAATGCTGACCAGCAGATGAGCTGCTTCTAGTGTCCGCGCTGTTCAGAGGAAAACACTGAACGTACAACACGAGTGTGTTGACAGAGAAGGAAAATGCTTATCATTGCGTTTGGCACCTTGACAAACTACTGTACTTCCAAGAGTTGTTATAAGAGAGAGGGAGAGTGGCGGTGGTGGTGGTGGGGGGGGAGAAGAGATAGATGAAGATAGAAGAAACTGATAGGAAATGGGATGAAGAGAGAAAGAAAAAGGAATGGCAGAAAGGGAACAGAAGTGGAAGACTGCATCCAGGATAAATCAGTGTAAATGTAGTTAACTAATTTACTGATGTTTGTGTGTGTGTGTGTGTGTGTGTGTGTGTGTGTGTGTGTGTGTGTGTGTGTGTGTGTGTGTGTGTGTGTGTGTGTGTGTGTGTCTGTGTGTGTGTGTGTCATACCCGTCTCATCTTCTGCAGTCTCCTTGGAGACAGGCTCTTGGTGCTGGTGGGAGACCCGGCACAGACCGGCATCCCCTCTTCTTCCTCTTCCTGAGAGAAAGATGAAGAATTTAAATCTTAGATGGTTTGTATCATAAATCAATTTGGACTAAAGCATCATTTAGTTTGTTTTATATAATGTGTGAAATAACCTGATCAACAAGACAACTCCCGAACATAGAAGTTAATACATTTCAAATGGACTGAAAAAATAAATGAATTTATAAGTATATATATCTAAAAAAGCCTGTTCCTCAGAGTCATGGACCTAAACTGTTATTTTAAACCCATTAAAACATTTCATTCCTTCACTATGATAAACATGTGCACTGTAATTAATCTTAGTCAGTCCCACATATATAGTTCTGTTAGTGAGAAAACAGCTCGTCAAATCTGCACGTGAAACAATCCTCAGAAAAGACCTTTTACTTCTGTTTGGATGATGTTTGACTCCAATTACAGAGTCAAATTGTTCAAGCACAGAACTGAAGCTTTTTTATCGGGCTTGTCTAACAACCACAGACATACTGTAGCAGTGAAGATGGAGAGTACTGAGAGGACTAAAGCAGCTTGCGACAATAACATATTCACTATATCACCAACCTTATATAATACAATCATAATCAAGACCACCTCTCAGCAGATTAATCTCAATATGAGTGTGTCGAGCTGTAAGTAACAAACAGTAAATGCTGATTAATTTTGATTCAAAGACAATGTGTTTGTTTTTCTCACTGCAGGGGGAAATTTGACTTCAAAATCAAATAGAGTTCAGCCTCTTTTCGCCTTCGCTCCGCCCGTGTGTGTGTGTGCGTTTGTGTGCCTGTGTGTGTTTGTGTGTGTGTGTGTGCCTGTGTGTGTTTGTGTGCACACGCACAGTGCAGAACACCGCATGCTCTTCTGGTTCATCATCAGTGCCCTCGCTCCTCAGCTTCCCACTGACAGATCAAACTGCTATTGCCTTATCAAATCCATCAGGCTTATGGAAACATACACCTCATTACATTAGCTTTGAGGAAATCACAGGCTAACTGATGAAATATGCAGACAATAAAAGAGAGAGAGGGGCTGGGGCTCGGATGACATGACAGGCCATAGCCAGAGGGGCGCTGGTTAAAAATGTACAGCCTGAACAAAGCGCTAAGCAGGCTTCAACAGTCATTAAAAGCCGCAGCGTCAGAATCACACACTACATGTAAAGCAGCCTTCGTGTTTGCTTCTACGAGGATGTGTGTGTGTGTCTGTCGGTGTGCAACAGAACACATGCGTGCACGTGTGTATGTGTGCTGGTAAAAGTGTGTGCGTGTGTCACGGAGGCGCGAGAGGTCCGTTTGGCTCACCCTTGCTTTTAGTCTGCCCTTAATGTCCCGGATGCCCCTCTTGGCATGACTCCTGGCCTAGGTGGGAAAACAGCAAACACACACACACAGACACACACACAGAGACACGAACACACACACACACAGAGAGAGAGAGAGAGAGGCACACACACAGACACATGCACAGATTACTAATCAAAACATGTTGCATTAACATTCTGCTCTGGTTTCATGTAACATCAAGAACTGCTTTGATCCCTGTGGCAAAAACACGGAGACAAAAGGCTGGATAAGAAAAGCCTCGCACACTAACAGGAGGCGATAACATGAAAGGGCACCCTGACCACCTATTGTACAGCACAGAACGACACGGCACCGCTCATCAAACGCAGACTAGTCATGAACGGCGCTCCCACTCGCTCCACAGCCAATTGAAACAGACACATTTTCGAGTTAATTTTCATATATTCGCGCGTAATGATTAATTTCCCCCTAAAGAACCTGCAAAAATGTCACCCCAAGGTTCTGTTTCAATGGATTTCTCCAGACTTGAGGATTCAATTTATACACGTACGGTATCGAGCAAAGCACTGATGTGTGTCTCCCTAATAAGCAGTTTTGCAGGAGAACGTACCTTTGTCACGGCCGTGTTGATGAGTGCTCCTCCTCTCTGTGATAGACAAAGACAATTATTTGTCAGACACTGAAATACATTTAGAGGGAGTTGCCACACATTCAAACCAAATGTCATCAGGTATCAGGTAACTATTCCTTAACTATATGTATATGTATGCAAACATGTAATGTCTTTTTTTATCAGCTAAAGGGAATTAAAACTGTTTCATTGTTTCTCAATCTGTATATTTATGTCTTTTTGCATACATTTGCCGTACTGTGATGTACAGTAAACTTATCAATACCACAATCAATATTTCTGCATGATTACCCAGCCCCAAGGATTACATTTCAATATCAAACAATATTTATAGCCCTTTATGTGGTCATGGGTGTGTTTATGAAAAAAAAACACTTCAAATGTGATGTGAACAATAACCAAATGTCATCAGGTATCAGGTAACTATTCCTTTACTATATGTGTATGTATGCAAACATTTAATGTAATTTTTTATCAGCTAAAGGGAATTAAAACTGTTTCATTGTTTCTAAATCTGTATATTTATGTCTTTTTGCATACATTTGCCGTACTGTGATTTACAGTAAACTTATCAATACCACAATCAATATTTCTGCAAGATCACCCAACCCCAAGGATTAAATTTCAATATCAAACAGCCAAAACTTGTCTGCAGTTATAAAGAGCATCGCAATTTGACTTCAGGTTGAAACCGTGGTGACATCAGGCTGGTATTGCTGAGCCATGATAAACTGTACGATTCACAGCATTCAGGAGGTGTTCGTTTAGAAGCAGCCTAAAACAGAGATGGAAGGAACTGTGCATGATTGATTTCTACTTTGAGTTCTGCAGCCTGACATTATGGCGCCCAATATCTCTGTGTGCCTGTCTCGTCTTCCCTCTCCGAGATGCTGCATCTCTCCTTTTGGCGTCGCACTCTTTTCTCAGTGTTTGGTCTTTAGTGTAAGCACAAAGCGCCGGCTAAACGGCTAAACAGAGTAAATGGCAGCCAGAGTTTCAGAAGTCGGCAGAGGGAGAGAGGGAGAGGGGCCGAGGTGAAGGCCCCTCTTATAGATCCCTGTCAGTCAGGAAATGTGAACTTTAACAAACCTTTGAAGAGCACTCTAGAGAACTAATTCAGCCTTAGCTGAAGGCGTGGGGAGAGAGGGAGGGAGTGAGTGAGAGACAGAGGGGGGGCTGAGCCAGAGATGAAAAGAGGGAGAGAAATAAAGAGAGAAAGGAGAGGAGGAAAGCAACAGAAGGAGATGAAGAAGGAGGGAGAGATCTATGTTCCTGGGTCGGTTCAGCGGAGTTACGCCTGTGTTTGCTGCCAGATCAACATGTCATGTTGGAGGACGTCTTGTCACGTCAAATCACTTCTGTCTCCCTCCCTGTCTGTCTCCACTGTCCTGCTGCACGCGCCGCTTCACACACCAAAGTGCACTCGAGCTGGATCTGTACATTCAGGCAGCCCCTTCATTCCAGAGGCAACAGCGGGACTTCAAACGGAGTGGTGTCAATCACGCGTTTAATTAAATATAACTCAGGAAGAAAATGAGTGGAATATAAAGAAAAGCTCCAGATAAAAGCATTTAGGTGCGATATGCACGGCTTTCTGTGAATACCTTCACGGTGTGCATCCATTGCTGATAAGACCTTGAATTACCTGGGGGATAAAACACAGGACGCATGAATTAATCATTTTGCACTCAGTAGCACAGTGTGAACATTGCAAAGGTAACTATGGATATTACTCTGTGACACAGTCTTTTAGCTCCACATATTTACTGAGAATTTTAAATTGTGGGGAAATTTATTAACACATGTACTGACAGTGTTTTGTAAAGTGTCAAATAAAGTGAACTATTAATTAAACTAAACTACTCACTGTGTCTTTGGCCCTAGTTCAGAGTTAAAAGTTTTTTTCTTCTTTTGACCTTTTTGCCTCTTTTAGAATCATAATTATGAACTTAACCTTTTAAAATTATCTGGAGTTTAACCTTGATGTAACTTGGACTCGCTATAACTCGGTCAGGATGGAGGGCTGTTTTCTCACGTGTTTAGAGAAGATAATTACAGACGACAGCGTGGGTTTGGGTCACGATCAGAAAAGATGAGCCTTATAATAATAGGATGATGACGAGTATTTAGCTGCAACATCTGGACGGGTTTTCTTTTTTTCTTGTCATGTAAATACAACTCGAAACCTGAGGTGTTACGATCAAAACAACCTAATTTGTCTGAGCGCTCCTGTGGGATTTGTTTCGCACTCAAACTTCTGATGTGATAAAGCTCATTCCTGCCAAAATGTGATTAATTCTTTCACTGAGATTCACCTGTTTATCAGATCCGATAAGGATTTTTGACACTGGAGAGGCAAAAATATATAAAACAATAAGCCATTTTATTATTTATATATTTATCATTATTAATTTGAGCTTTGCACTGATTTGAAAACAGCTGAGAGCAACTCGTGAATGGTAAAATTATTATCTATATTAATAATTAAACTCTATTCTTCAAAGTAAAATAGAGCTAATTAGCGCATTCATATTTAAAGCCCCTTCATCTGGTCACAGGCGTGTGTATGAGAAAAAAAGACTTCAAATGTGATGTGAACAATAAGAATCTGAGGACGGGAAATGCTTTCATATTGACATTTTATATAACGTATATAATAAAATTTAATAAGTTTAGTTTATTCAACTAGTTTATCATTATTTGCCTTTTTACCTTTTCCAACTTTACTGCTTTTATACAAATTTACAAAACAGCAACAAAGCAAACAACTGTAGAGGAGCTTCACATTCTACAGTTGGTAGTGTCAGATTTTTATACAATAATTGACATTAATAGTTTTATACAGTGCTAATATCTTTATCTCTGAACCTATTTCTGTTAAACTCGACTTCTTTTCTCTATTGAGCAATAAGTGATCTTTTCCTATACTATAAATAACCATTTCTTCATATCGAGGTGAGTTTGAATCAAGCCAGTTTCTTGTGATTATTGTCTTTTCCTATATTTAACTGGTTCACAGTTTAGAGAGGCACAAAACTCTTTTAATTTTCATAACTTTAAAAGGTTTCTCCTTATTTTTATGTTCACACTTTTTACAATAACTTCTGCCCGTTGCATGAAATATGGCAAACACACGTCAGGTGACTAATTGATAGACAGGCCCGGCGCTACTCACTTCCACAGAAGCCCCCCTCTGTGATCTCCTCTTCAAACACGTCGGTGAAGCCGCGGCCTGCGTTCAATTTGGCCAGCCGTCCGTCGATGAACTACGAACCATAAATTACAATGTGCTTATTAAAGGAGGGGGGAGGAGGACACACTTAAACAAACACACAGATTCAAACACTCTAACCACAGTGGGTGTTATTAATCCTACCTGACGGAAACTACATCGCAAGATTAGGTGGGCTGCAGGTAATAGGGATTTGGTAATTTGGAGCAGATGAGGGATTAGGGCAGCAGACGACATGCTGCACACTGTCTGAGACATGAGGAAGTTTCATTTCCTCCCTGTGTAACGTGGAGCGCATAAAACCCCATCTCATAAATATGGACCCAACAGTCAAGACACATTTCATGAGCACAAATGCTCTTAAATATGTTGTGCAGGTTAAAGCAAACATGCACACAAACACGCCTCAACACAATAAAATAACATGAGAGTAGACAGTAGCATTAAAGCATGAACTAATAAAAGCACGAAAAACAGAAATAATGTTAATATCGCCTACAAAACACATTAAATGGCATTTATCTTATTGTTTTGCCAAAATGGTGTGCACGTGTATATATATATAAATATGTTCCTATGAATATTTTATACCATAAACAAACCTCTTTAACACTTTACTGACATCCTTATACTTTCGGAAAGTTTCAGCTGAACTATACTGTTTGAAAAACTTTCTATCAGATTGTTTGAGGCTTTTGCATAAATTCCCATATGTTTTGAAAAGCAACCATAACCTCATTAAGCTAAGCGCTATAGAAATAAAACTTTAGAATATTATTATTTATATTAAATCTTTGTTTTTACCGGTAAAAGTTCCTAATAATCCATACAGGACTTTTTGTTTAGAGGTGGGAGGAAAAATCAGCTAACAGTCAGCAGTGGTGTCATTTAGATTTATCGCTGAAATTCATTTTTGATTGATAACTGCATTAATTAAAAATCACCACCTCCTACATTTCGAATGCTTGTATATGTAAAAACAGCAACAGATTTTTTTTTTAATGGTAGCAATCCTACACCCACCTCTATGAGTGTGTCCAAAGTGTAACACAACAGTGTCTCAGTGTCGCAGCGGGTGCACGTCCACGGGGACAGCCTGCTAACTAGCGAGCGACCCCACCGCCCGCTCCTCTGGTCAGAGGATCTGGAAGCTCATCATTAGATCATTTTAATGAGAGGTGAGACTGCAGGTTCCGACCACTGCTTGGCTACTTGGCGAGTCCAATTAGTGCAGATAATCAACCCAAATCATCACCTATCCGCCCCCTCCCCCATCTCCCTGCACACACCACAGGCACATTACCTGCCGCACTGTGGGCCTTAATTAGACATTACTCAACAATGGCAGACTGTGATCACCACACACAGACAGACACACACACACAGACAAAGACACCCACACACAAGCACACACACTCATGTACGTTTATGAACACAAAAACAACTTGTTGAAAACAAGGAGCTCATTTTCTTTGTCATCAAAAATTACGAGGTAAAGAAAGTCTCAGAGAAACAGGAGGTAATTTCAGGACGAGTCTCAGTCAGGACGAACATCACCGTGAATCCAGTGACAAGAAGAACAAGTCACTTCATGACATTTAAATGCTTTTGCTTGAATTATGTATTCATCTTACAAACAAATCTCAGGCCAAACTACATGTGCAAACAATGTCAAACCAAGTTTCACATTTTGAAGAAAATCCTGCTCCACCTCTTCATGTCTACATGTCCTCTTGTCATCTCCCCACCATCTTTGCTAAGTTACCAGAGCATGGACTTCCAGATTTGGTAGAAATAGAGGAAGCATAAGGAGTGAGAGACTATCACAACTGGTGCTTGACATGATGAGATAGATGATAATCAAGCTTATAAAATGTATTCTCTAAATCCCCACCAATATTTATAATATATAGATCCAAATAAGCAGCTGAGACTGAGTACTGGCTCTAATATGCAGCTTTCTATCACTAATTATGTGCAGCAGGAGCCTATACAACATTTACTCACCAGCTTACTGCAACTCCTGCAATATAGAGTCTTATAGACTGTGTAAAGTGGAGGGAGCCACCACTTGATCAAATTGTTTGGTTTTGCACCTTTTGGCTCATTCCCATTCATTTATACATAGAACAATGGACAGTTATTGATTGACTGTCTCTCCAAAGGCTCCTGGCAGGACATTATCAGACCTCCTGCAGACTCAATGAACCACTGTGTGGCTCAGTGAGAGTTCATTGAATCAGTCTCTGCTAGCACAGCGCACACAGATATAATGCATGAGTGCATGTGTGCTCGTGAGTGTGCAGGAGCTGAGCTGATAGGAAGCAGGTTAATGGAGGCAGGTTTTCCCTCCGCAGTCTTGAGGATGATCTCTCCCACTTGTTTTGTTCTGAACAGAGAGGAGCTGGTGGACCGAGCAGAAGGGAAAACGTCTGGGAGCAAAAGTGTCATAATGAGTGGTGTGTTTGAATGTTTTCATTTCCAGGGTCGGCTCAGTGTCTATATTTCATAGTGGCACAAGATTAAAATTCCTTTTTTTTCTTCTTCTGCTGTCGGTCACTTTAAAACAAACCTCATCTGGTTAAAAAATAGAAATCTTCAATTAAAATGTGTGTTTTTCAAAATAATTTGCAGTGAGGAATTTTATTATTTGTGGCTGATCATGACAAAGAGCTTCTCTACAGGGAAAGAAAACTAAATCACTAAATAAAGTATCTCGAGGAAAAAAAAACTATTTCCTGTTGAGATGGTAACACCTCAAACTCAGGCGACACCTCCACATTACACGTGTGTGTTTCAGTATGTGTGTGATCTACAGTTTTTTGTGGTGTAACAATCACAAAGAATGTGTGGTTTGAATTTGGTTCAGGTTTGACTTAAAGATGACATTTAAAAATCCCCAAAGCTATTGTGATTGAATAAATGATACATGTCATTAAATAATAATGGATCAGATAAACTGTTTAAAGTTGAGTACAGATGATCGCCTGATTAATAATGGAGCAACACAACCTGGTTGTTTACACCAAAGCTAAAATATTGCAGCCATGACACCCTTACTTAACGACCGCCTTGGGAATTATTGTTGTTGACTTAAACTGGAGAAAGAAAACAGAAAAACAAATGAGCAAAAATAATTAACTACTTTTAAAAAGTAAAGTTTTTAAACGTATGCTACTGTTGGATAATCCCTGTTTTTATTGTAATATTTATGATTCAACATTTGTGGATTTTTTTTATTATTAATAAAAATCCATACATGTATTATTCCCTGTGTTACTGGGGGATTGGTGAGACAGCTGCTGTACTCATCTGCTTATAAATAATGTGAAATATACTCACAGTGAAGACAATATTTGGACAAAAGCTTAAAATACAAGATGGTATAAAAACAATCAATAGCAAAAACCTGGAGAAGAACAGAAAACAAATCCAGTCCCACAGCCTTATGTATATGCAATGGATGTGTGCATGCGTGTGGCCGGGCACGTTGAGTATTGTTTGTGTTTGTGGACGGGTATGGGTCACGGCCAGAGCAGAGCCCGAGCGAAGCACTGGCCTCCCTCACTTTAGTCAAAAGAGGAGTGGAGGAGATAAGCTAACCCTGTCCCCCGAGCTGGAGAGGAGGAGGTGGAGGAGATAAGGGCCTGTTTCCCAATGCTACTGCTGAGGCAGGAGCCAGCCGGGAGGACACTTTGAACTGATGCTCGCTATCTGCTCTGCCTGGGAAAATTATGGATGGGCAGAGTGTCCAGAAAAACAAAAGGCTGATTGAGGGCCGCTGTGCAGAAACTCTCAGGGGTAAATCACACTACTATCACGGGTCAGAGAGCACAAAGAAAAATTCAAGGGGTGAGAGGAAATTTTCTTTGGAGCCAGAGGTGTCTCTCCTCTCAGCTCAGGCTCAGCTAAGTTTAGTTTTGCTGAAGGGATTTGGGGCGAAAAACATATTAAGTATACATGAGTGATTTTAGGGGAAACTCGTGTAACCAGGCATGAATAAAGGATAGTTTCTCTCTCATACACACACAGACTCTCACACACACACACCATACCTAACCTTACCCTGACCTAAAACGTGACTTCACTTTAAAATTCAATGATTTATGTTATTTTTCCCCCCCATAAGGAAGACGAGTCCCCGTAACGTCAGTGAGTTAACAGATTTAGTTCCCACAGCAGGGGCAGTATGAGTGACACCTACACACTCCCATCCTTTCTAATGTTGTGAGGACAACTCATTGACTTAATACCCTTACTCTGACCTAAACCTATTTCTTACCACAACACTAAATCCAAGTCTTATCCCTCAAAGTCCTGAGAACCGGATAAAAATGTCCTCACAACTGTACAAAAACACACGCTCACACATGCACACACATGCACACTCATATACACTAAACATAAATAGATTGCTTTCTGTTGACTATGTTTAAAGTTGCCACATGTTTTTGCCTGAACTGATATGGCTTTGTACAGTAAAAGCACGTCTAACATGCCTGACTTATCGTGGTTGTGTTTGTACATTCAGTAAAATTGAGCAAACAGAGACACATTAAGAGGAGTGTTGGGAGATAACCACAGTAAACAGTTTCTCGGGGTCAATAACCATCTATAATCCCAGTACCCCCCCACTATCTCTCTCTCTCTCTCGTCTCCATTTTTCCTGACTCTGAACTACTGAACTGTCAAGATACTAAATGCTAACTTTACCCAGTTGACAGGTTGCTGAGCACATGAGGTGCTGAGAGACAGTTTTTACCTATAAAACTGAAGATTTTTTTTTTTTTACCCCGCTATATAAAAAAAAAATCTGCTCAAAAAAATAAACAGCTTAAAAATAAACTGACATTGATGGGGAAAGGACAGAGTAGCCTGCCATAGAAGAAGTGCTTTTCTATCAGTCATCTGTTTCCATATGTGCTCGGCTGACGCTCACAGGGACAGAGCTGTGCATCAGTGTCAATGTCATATACATATATAAGTGACAGGAATCTATAGATAAGAAAATAAAGTCCTGTTTTTACTTGGTCTAAGTCAAATACATAACCAGAATTTCTCATTGTTGATATTAATTTGACTCGTTACAGAGACTGAGTACACCCTCCCACTAACATCTGGCTTTCTCTCTGCCCTGGGAATGGAGACTATCTGCAAATGACTCTGCAGTAGACACAGGTTTGTATCCGCCACAGCTCCGATCGGCAGTGATGGAAACATGACAACCAGGCGAACACCCAAATCTGCTCCTTTTCTTTGTTTTGGCAGTCTGGACACTTGAGGAAATTCTGGGCATTGATGCATAAATAACCATTAATGTTTATGTATAGATGTTTTTTTACATCATGGGAACAACACACAAGAGCAAATGTTTCTTCATATCATGCAAGATGCCACACTGGAAGGACAGTGGGGTGAGAGACCTTCTCAGATTCCTGTGCATTTTTAACATTGAACATGTCGTTGAAAAATAAATAATCAATCAAGAGGCAAACTGTTCCACTGACTATGGGAAAGGAAGCAATCGCTGTTACCTGCTTTAAGAAACAACTGCATAAACCTGATAATTTGGCTTTAAAGAGGTTTGTAAAATGATTATTAACTCAACACACACACACACACACACACACACACACACACACACACACACACACACACACACACACACACACACACACACACACACACACACACACACACACACACACACACACACACACACACACACACACACACACACACACACACACGTTTGTACCTGTTTGAAGAGCTGCAGGTTGACAGCCATCGACAGGAAGTTCCTCATGGTGCTGGAGCGGTGGTTTGCGAAGCTCTCCTCACAGAAAGTGATAGGCTCCCCCTGAGGAGTCCAGGGAGACGTTATTGGCAAAAATGAAAACACACAATTATTTCTAATTCATTTTTGGCTCACAGTTCTTTGTATCAATCTGTTTTTCAACCGTGTTTACTCGGTTGAGAAACGAGCCGCAGGAAGGAAGGCAGATGCTTTTGGTGTCTTGAAAGGCGGGGGGTCTGAACCGAGCGCTGTGGTTTATAATGTGATTCACAGCACCAAGGCACTCGCATCGCGCCTGCTTTCATTATGCACTTTCTTACAAAGAACTATTTCAACTGATTTCTTCATTAGTGAGCTTAAGTGAGCCTGAAATGAAAATTGAGCGTAAAAGAGAGACAGGAAGGAAAGAGGAAGGAAGGTGGAGGAGGAGGGAGAGTAAAGGAATAATAATAGTGCCTTATAAAATAACACGTTCCCCTGGCAGAGCGCACACGATCTCCCTCAGACCAGAAGACAGTGTCCCAGTAAACTCCCCTGTACTCGCACATTATCACATTATTACTATTTCTTACATCATGTCTTCTGGCCTGTGAGCTATAGACATGGAGGATGACAACAGAACCACTGCAGGCCAATCACACTCAGCCCCACAGTCATCTCCAATTCATGTTTTCCCATAATTAACATAATTCTCACATATTTCAATGATGCTCCCAATTCTTCTGGTGTGAAACAATGTGCTTTGTGTGTTCCAGGCTATGAGCACAGCGTGGCACATAAAAACAACTTAACGACACTGGAGACTAACCCCATTTTAAAGGGGATGATACCAGTGGCCCAAATTACATCACAGAGACACTGCTCCACTTACATCACACAAAGTTTTTAAGGCGTATTCTCGCGTTAAAAGCCGAGTTTAAAGTAGCCTCAGCTGGGGTCTAATCAGCTTTGTCTTCGCATAGCTACAGCCTCGGACCACGCTGCAGCTAGGAAGATAAAAAGCATTCTGGGACTAAAAAAACTTTCCAAGTTAACTTTATAAGAGTGGGTCAGTGTACAAATCAATGTCCAGTCAAATCCTGTGGTAGATACATGTCATCACAATTGCTGTGAGACATCAACATCAATTTAATCTTTTTTATTTACTTTTGTTAACACCAGTGCACCCAGCGCAGCAAAGACAATGAAAAAAAAACACCGTCTTAATTGAATTTAGTCAATAAAGTTAAATTAAAACAATACTGAGAGAAATAAAATGGGGCTTATCTACGCAAACTTACTCCTGGTACTTGTAATGTTTTAACACATCTAACTCAAACAAGTGTTTAGCGATAAATTACCATTTTTTGTCAACTTCCTAAACAGCTGCTGGGGGGGATTTTGTGTCTAAAACCGAGTTCACTTAATTGGAAACCCATCCCGTCCCCTTGAAGCGTTTTGACACTTGGTCGGATGATATGAAATGGAACATGCCAACTGGAGTAGAACTTTGGCAAACTGTGCCACGAGTAGGTACCGAGCACGCAGCCATGAATAGACACCCACCTGACTTGGTTCCATCAATGGTGGTGAAAATTAATTTGAATTTCTATTTCAGGTTCATGTGTCAGACACGTGTGCTGCTCCGAGCTGGTGAGAAGCACCTAGGGGAGCATCGATGTGAGAGGAAACAGATGACCTAAGAAATCAGCTGATTGCTTTTCAACTCATTATCCTTTTCCAGTATTGTTTCATTTACAACTCAGCAAGACTCCCACCAAGCCTCCACACCCCTCCTTCTGTCGAGGCATATGGGCCTGTGAACCCAAGCGCTCCGCTCGGCTCTGTCGAGAAAGATCTTCTCCTCGGCTCGGAACAACAACTAGTAAAGTGATGTTCCACAAATATCAGAACACAGGCAGAATCATCTGCATCTTCATGAATGCAGATGTGCATGTATGTAAACTCCAAGGCTTTTATACAGATACCATCTAAGATGAGGTGTGAGCGTGAGTGAACTCAGAATTAACTGCGTGTTGTGCTCACACACACAAATATATACACACACACACAGAGTGCTTGTGTCAGAGGGGAGGCAGCTTGTTCGTATACTGTCTGTATGAAGAAAAAAGAGACAGCATCAATAATGTAGCATCTTGACTCCGGTAGTCCACAAAGTCCAATTAATCTCAAAGCCAAAGGAACAAAGGCCTCGCTATTTGACAAACAGGACATGCTGTAGTTTGCTTTGCTCTGACTCAGACTTGATAAGCAGAAACGATATAGAGAAGAAATGTGAGGAGGGGTTCGCAAAGGAGAGTAAAACACCAAAGGTGGCTAAAAGGGATCTTCAAAGGGAAAGTCCTGACTCTTTTCGGTTCCTGACATTTCAGCGCCTCAGACAGGCCCACCTCAGCTCTGCGCTCCGACTGAAACACACCTTTTACCTTCAGTCAGAACGGCTCCGCTCCAACCGGAAGACGGGGAAATTTGAATCGGTTCACACAAACTGAGATCACGAATATGACTGCTTATTCTGGAGCGCAAAAATATTCATGTCTGTGAATGTTTCCTCTTTTGGATAAAGATTCAGTCTGTGGCCTTTATCCTTAATATCTATTGTCTCATTATTTAAATGTAATTCAAAGAAGCAAAAAGGTTTGTTGAAATGTGAGGGTTGAAAAAGTTTGAATCTTTTTGTCTGCTGGTTATTGATTATCCAGAGATATATATTATTTTTGTTGCGGTTTTTATTAACAAGACAAAATTGCAGTGTCTTTACAATAAACAAAAAAAATCCCTTTTGTTATATTTACATGTTCTTGGAAATCACAGATATTTGGGGAGCATAGAGCCACTCATGGGGACATGGATGATCCCTAGTTGTATTAATAAGATGGGGAAACCTGCCTATACCTCATTGGGATTATTGGGATTGATTGATTGATTGATTGATTGATTGATTGATTGATTGATTGATTGATTGATTGATTTTAAAAATGTGTAGTTCGGGGCTTTAAACATCTTGTTGCTTCTGAAAGAGGACACAACAGAAAATGTTTGAGAGCCAGTACACAAGAGAAGAGTGGAAAAAATGTTTTTCCTTTTCTTATTTTGATGAACAAACTGTTAGAATAATATTAGATTTAACATTAGCCTCAAATCTAATGGGTCTAATGGTAAACCAGTGCATTTTTCAAGATTCATTTAAGTGTATTTCAGCCCACATGTGAAACGGTGCTGCTATTAATATCGCTCTAGTAATTATTGACACTGGATCCTTACTGGTTTATATCTCAGGGCGTCTCGGTAGCATCCGAATAGAGCGGCCTGCGTTCTCATGAAGGACCTCGCCACGCCACTTCCTGTTGCCGTCGACTGCTTCTTCAGCTTGCTCTTCAGAGAGGACACCTGGAGGAAACACAAGGAGGGTGTGGGAGAGGGAGAGGGAGAGATTGGGGGAGGCAGGGGTGGAGAGGTAAAAGTTGAATTATCACCTCTGAAATTGCTGGAGGAAACAGCGAGCCCATTCTGGGTGTGAAGTATCACATTTGCAGGTCATCTTAAAAAAGGAAAGAGAAGAAAGGGAAAGTCTCCAGCCTTTCCTCCGAGCGTATCTGTTGTGCTGCTGCGAGCACCTGCTGCTTTGCTAATTGAGCAGAGGATGGGGGGATGGCGAGAAGGAGGGGACAGCAGAGAGGAAATGGAAACTCACATCCTCACTCTTCGTTCTTCACCCTCTCTCTCCACGTTGCCACCCCCGCTTTGCTACCCATCACCTTCTCCTGCTTTTTTTTCCATTTCATTTCTGACTCCCCTCCTCTCTCGTTCTCCTGTTTTCCCCTCCCCTGTTGGCTCTCCCGGACTCCCTCTAGAAGGGGACACTTGACATAAAATGTCTTTAATTATTTTTCCTCTCTCCTGGCTCCGTCTCCAGGACTCCAGGCGAGAGTGGAGAAGCAGCAGGCCCGAGCTTGTTTCAGGATGACAAAAGATTCACCCTGGCCACCGGGCCCTGGGGAGTCTGGGAAGGAAGTTGTCAAGAGGCTCTCCTCACCTGCTCAGCAGTCGCCTGACTGTGCCGTGGCAGAGCGAGGAGGAGGCAGAGATAGCGAAGGGACTGCCACTCTGTGTGTGGGCTGTGCCAGCTTCACACAAAAGCATGATTGGGTTGCATAGGAGGTCTGTATTACTGAATGCAGTGAGGTGTGGGCTGTGGTAGCGGTTGCATGGAATTGAATCATGATTTTAAAAGAAAACAGATAAGTTTATAGAAGCTTCCACCTTTACTGGTGAAAACCAGTATAACTGTAATTCAGCCCTGAATAACATTGCATTGCTTTGTTACAAAGCAAAAAAACGAAAAAATTATGAATCAATTAATCTACATAGAGCTCAGATGAATGATTCCTACAGAACTGTGCATGTGACTGGTAAGGTGAGGATGTTCTGTGTGTCTCTATGGAATAAAACTTACTGCCCATGCAGAGGAGATAAAGTGCATGTGAAACAACCGGGAACAGGGTAAATTTACATTTGTGGTTGGTAGTTTGCCTTTTAGATTTAACAATGTGCTGCTTATTTCTCCAGCTCATCAATCACCTCCTAATACAGCAAAACATTAAATAGAGTGTGATCAGTGTATGTGTCAGATATTTACTGACTGATTTGTTCACTTCTTTAAAACAACATGAAGGATTTATTTCTTAGTTTTGATGCTGTTATGGTAGTAGCAGTATTTATAGGCAGGGAAGACAACCAGAGGTTCAATCCACCACTAAATGGCTCCAGTTGCTCTGCAATGTGATATCATTTTGATCTGGTCAATTTCAAAGAGAGGTGGACAAATACACCCTGCTGTGAGGCCGCGGCGTTAGAGGGATATCACGGACTGGGCGACTGCAATTAGCCTATCTGGAAAACTGGAGGGAGGAGAAGCAACGCGTTAGAACAGCTCAAACAGAGGACAGGCAGAAATAAACAGAGAGGCGTAGAGAGAAAGAAAGTGAGAGGGATGGCAGAGAGAGTGGCAGTCTTAAACTGGGACAAAGACAAAATGAACAGCGTTGATTCCTCTCCCCTGGGCTTTCTCACTCTCCACAACGTCCCTGTGGTGCCATTGCAAATGCTCCCAGGCATCAAATAGAAAGTTTATCACGGTTAAATTAACAAGTGTCATCTCCATATTCACTCATTGTGCTAAATGCTTTTATGTTTATGTAAAGCCCTTTCTGGAATTAATATTTCATGTTTGTGTGCATTCTCACAAATTTTTTTTTCATCCTTGCAAATCATTAAACTGTCTTTTTCTGGGGGAAGAATCAAAGCGAACACAATGTCAGTCTAAGAGGAGGAGGCATACCCTGAAGACTGTCAGAGGAGATGGGATAGTGGAGTTTACTCTGCACACAGAGTTCTGTACTGCGGCTTTGAACGGGTGAGAGCACTGCAGTGGCACACACTTTTTAATGAGGTGGGTACACAATCACTCCCTTTGCTTCGCGGTGTTTGAGAAAAATGGGTGATAAAGTTTGAAGTTCCATGAGTAAAATTAAGCATGATGAAAAGTTCTTTACTCCCATTCGGGAGTCACAAAAATGGTAGTGGCGAATGACAAAATACCGGACGAGCGTTTTTGTTAAGCGACCACCTTGAAAGAGACACAAAAAATAAATGTATGGTTAGTAATTGCCTACACCACAATCATCAGGTGTGCCTCCACGGTAATAGCCCTGTCAGACTAATTAACTTCTCCAGTTTGAGTGAAGCTAACGAGATGCGTGCAGGCATCAGAGGAAGGCCAAGCTCTACAGGTGATAACCCTATTTGGCAGTGACATTTTTAGTGTAAAGTCACAGTGGCGGTGATGAGATCAAAAGCAGAAAGTCCCCCATTGGGTCCAATTAGAACTATAGCATTGTACAGGGAAGGATGGGGTGGGGGGCAGGAGGAGAGAGAGAGGGCTGTGTGGTTGTGGGAGAGCGGGAAATAAAAAAAAAACTGTTGAGTTATGATATTCATAATCTATGCAGAGAGGCCTTTCCAGTACAGGTCTTCTCCCCATAGCTGTGATCTTTTCAATTTACATCAAGGGAAGATGGTCGGGGATGAAAGCAGGGCATCCGAGGCGCACAGCCCACAGAGGGCAGACATGGGGCCTCATTAAGGCCCGGCCCAGCCAGCCCAAAACAGGGTTTGAAGTGCGTCACATAAAGAGCACGGGTTCAAAGGTCAGACACGGAACAGATCTCCATTTAACTCTCCAGCTGGAGATGGTAATTAGCAGGTGCAATGATGATCCCTGCCTGACTGTAAGGGATGATACCACTGTAGGTGACACCAGGCATCTGTGTGAATGTGTGAGTGTGTGTGTGTGTGTGCTTGTTGTACGCACAGACACACACGGACACACACACAGTGACTTGATGCATCAATACTATCTATTTCTAATAAAACACTCATGTACTATATGGAGTATATAATACATTTATTCCAGCACAAGCTGTTAGAGGAACAGAAAGGGGGATGTTGACAAAAAAAGAGACAATGAAGTCTACAACTGCTGCTACTCTATTATAAAACTCAACCTGAGAATGAAATAATCTTGGTTTTATCATTGAAGTCGTGAATGAAGAAATAATATTTCAATTCAAGTGATTATATAAACAGACATGGTCGCTGCAGTTAATTAACATCGGAAAAATCATAGACTTCCACTCTAAGACAAAAAAACAAAAACAGAAAAGATAGCAATCAAAACATGCCAAATGTAGTCGCTGGGCTGGTAATATTAAGCAAATAAAATAAAAATAAAAACAAAGAAAGAAAGACAAAAGGTACAAACACAAGTATATATTTAGAATTTTACATAAAATTTTCACTGGCGCATAAAACAACTCCTCCCAAATAACGACCCTGACACTTGTCTGTTGTTTAAAAAAATAAAGAAATAAATGAAAAAGTTGGGTTTTTCTTCTCACAAAAAAAGAATGTTTTGTTTAAGATTCTGTCCAGGGAAAGAAAGCCATGGGGACGCAATTAAAGAACTACAAAGAAAAAAATAGTTATGAAAATCTCCCACTTTCTTTTGATGTGCTGCAGTCTGAACTGTACACACACACAGACGCACGCACGCACGCACACACACACACGTACACACAAACACATACGAATTCGAACAAAGACACACTAGGAAAACCACGGGCATAAATTCTCACACATGCACATATACATGTAAACAACGAGCATGTGACTCGGAATCTAGAAATCATATCCATTCGTTCAATTTAAAATTAAATATTTTATGAATTCCTTTTTTTAAATCAACTCTTTTTTCGTCTTACAATAGAAATGATGAGGACATTACTACATTTGATGAGGTGGAGTTAACTACAATCTCCTATAAGCAGCCACACTTAATAAAAGTCTGAGGTAGGATAGTAAAAATAACTACAGTGAATATTAAATTAGTTAAGTGTGGGGATAAAAGATATTATGTAAAAATCAAGAAAGACTAGAATAGATGGACTATTACTAAGGCTAGCAGTGAGACATGCAATTCTTAGTCATACGATATTGTATGCAACACAATACATTAGTCAGGCGAAATGAAAAGGAGTGGGAAAGCAAAGGGGAGGAAAAGTCTCGGTGTGTGTATTTTAATAGGGCTATCCCATTGCCATGAGATTCTCCCCGGTGTGAGGTTACTTTGTCAGGCTGACCTCTTATAGCAGCCGAGCAGCTGAGTTTTGCATACATAATTAACTACAGCTAAATGTCATCTCTCACTTCAATAACGTACGCAGTGGGTGATGCTGCTCTCGCTTTTTGACTTTTAATCCGGAGCGAACCGCCGGCAGAACGACTATGTGAAAATGAAGTGCAGCTTTTAAACTCCACATGAGCAAACGAACGGCTGCTAACACCGCGGAGTAGGTGTGTGTGCACAGTTCAGCGCCGTTTAAAACCAATCGTAACCCCTTCAGGTAATGATTCAAATGATAACGGCCTTTGCAGTTGGTAAAGCACGGAGTTGGAGTCGACACGGTGACAAAATCAGACGCTTTGCCTGTTGTACGTTTCAGCAGTGAGATCGGTTCTGGAAATGCACAGAATGTAACTGAGGTGGAGCAACAGCATTCCCACAATTGAGCTACCATGTAGTTAGTACAGTGTGCGAGGGGCTTTACAGTAGATGGCTCCGCTCGACTAAGAAGGGCTCCAGTGAAATGAGACACAATCGGCTGTATCTAAACTCAAAATGGGGGGAAATCTGGCGGAGAAACTCAAAAATCTGTGAGTAGCAAAAGTTTACTCCTGAGCTAGATCTGAGTGTCATTGATGAACATTCCTGGCCGATAAGAGTGTGGGTGTCTGTGTGCGTGTGTCTGTGCATCTGCGTGTGTGTGTGAGCGCTGCTGCTGTCGGCTGTGCTCGCTTGTAGATGATGATGTAGATGTTGTTTTCTGGGAGCGTCGGAAAACGAACACCAAATTAAAGCTGCGATGTTTGATTAAGTGTGCCAGGTGATCTCAGGAGAGGCGCGCAGACACAACCTCAACCCCCTCATTCATTTGTAAACCTCCAAATGCAGGCTTGAAATACAGGAAGTAGGAGTGTGTGCTGTAAATTTCCCCCTTGATTGGGAATACAAATGATCAAATGTGTGAGGGCTTGGAATGCATGGGTACACGGTGTCAGCAAAGTAGCGAGAGGCAGAGAGGAGGAGAAAAGAAGGAATTAGGCTGTGATGTGAAAAAGAGCATCTGAAAATAAAGATGTGAGCTGCATTGTAGCACCTCAGCTTGAATATGTGGTACAGAAAGAATAATACATGAAAAAAAAATCCTCCGTTCTTCCGTCATTGGTTTGAGATCAATTGCTGGGATCAAATACGAATCCGATTCAGTCGCACACTGTTTGTTTTCAGAATTAACAGACTCCTAATTTGCTATTCTTGGATACTTTTAATGACGAGTGCAGTAAACAGCTCCACCGGCGAAAAAGCCAATTATAACTTTATCAGCACAAATCTCGGTGCGGAAGAGGAACTGTGGTTTTCAGAAAAAGAAACAAAAATACCTTGATCTTCCAGGGAAAAACTACAGCTTTTTTATTGACTATTTCATTTCAGTGTGCTTGTCAACACATTGATTTTACTGACACTAGCACAGTCGCTCTGAGATTAATATGATTTATTAATGGGGAAAACTATTGAATATATTCCTTTATTTCTCGAACAATATCACACTGTTTATTCAAAATAACAATAAAAAAACGCAAACTCAAATAAAGGAACTAAAAAGTTTCTTGATCTCCATTATTTTTCATACAAAATATGAAAATATACTGCTTAAAAATAGGAACTGTTTAGACTGATGCTCAGTAGACATTTTGCATGTTGCAGCTATAAATAATGAAAGGGGGTGAAAAAACGAAAATAAATTGATATCATTGATTTATTTTAACTGTCAAAACATTTAAAAAGACAAATCTTATCCTCAAAAAATACAAATAAAAAGACAATAAATGTTATAAACTTCTGATTCATGTCACTTTCCAATTGAAAAAAAATGTCAAAACTTATTCTCTGGAGATTTTTGCATCCTTTTTTGACCCATTAACAATTACTCTCTCATCTAGATCCTTCCTTTTTTTTTTACAAAACGGAACCGCTACTGGCATGGTAGCGTTTGTAATAGTCAATAAATCTAAAATATTATGTGTGAAATTGTGGGAAAAGACCATTAAGGGGCGGGCACTAGTGGAGCCGGCGTAGGGGTCCTGTCTGAAAGAAGGCGGCTAATTCAGGACAACTGTGAACTCTGAACCTGCTAAAAGCCTGGCCACTGGTCAGCCGGGCCACGTAATCCAGTCCACATGTGCTCACAGTCTGCGATGCCATAATTAGACGGATTTCTTAAGGTTTGTTTAAATCAACATCAGAGTGCTTTGTTTTCCCTTTTTACTTGATGTATGCACACACAAAAAAAAAGCCTGTGGCCTTTAACTTATAATCCTTTACATGCTTCGTATATTCACATGAAGCGAAGCCGCACTTTTAAAATGAGAATATTCATGACTTTGTGAGTAGGGATTCAGTTTCACAGTGAATAAAGTGTGTGAAGTAGCCTCTGTTACAGTGCGATTTAGAGGAAACGAAGAGCGGGTTTAATAGCTCCGAAGCAACGCGCCGCCGTTTGGGCTGCGGCGGAGACTCACAAAGCATTAATCAACATTTCAGGCCTCTGTTTGACAAACTGCACAATGCCTCAAACATCTCCCTGTGTGTAAACACAAACATCAAATGCCATGTGGCATGTCCTCATCACTAACAAGCAAACTAACAAGAGACCTGGAATTCCACTCAATTAGTACCTGCTCGCTTCCTTATTAATCTACTAGCACCGGTGAAAAGATAAGAGGAGACGGGGGGAAAAAAAGAAAAGGAATAAAAAACAACAACAACAATTTGTTACAATAAATATATTAATGCCAGAGAAGCTTCTGTTTCAGGTGGTGTAATTTGACATGATATGCGGGCTATGTTCTGTCATTAGTCAGGAAAAATGGTGAGGAGGGGATCAAAGCGAAAAAGGCTCTGAGCCTGCCACTTAATTTATCACACGGCAAAGACAAAGGCTTTTCTCTCTGCTTCTGTCGCTTTTCAAAAGCCCTGACTCCTTTTTATGACAAACTCAGTTTGCAGTTTAATTTAGGACTTGAGTCCCTGGGTGCAGAAAAGCAAGCAGGCAGGAAGTGAGAGGAAGGTAGTGCAGCCAGACAGGCACACAGGCAAAGAAGCAAACAGCGGGTGGAAGAAACGTCCAGGCTGGCGGTAAGTACTCCGAGAGGGAGACAAGAATGGAGACAGGTGTCATGAAACTCAAGCAGCCAGGCAGGCGATAAGGTAGGCAGGCAAACAGTCTAAAAGTAGTAGGCAGGAAATGGTATAAAATGTAGGAAAGATCACACTGGTGCAGGTAGTAAGGAGGCATTCATACGCACTAGCAGTTGTAGTAGGCTGAGCAGTGCTAAATCAGGAGAACCAGAGAAGTGTGGGAGTGAGAAGGTCTGGAGTCTGCCGGGCAGGGGATTGAATTATATACTGCTGTCAGGGCAGGAGTCCAGTAGGCGGTGCAACCTGAGTATATACCGTTAGTAACGTGGGTAATAGTTCCTGCACGATCTCAGCGGGGCCTCAGTGTCTCACAGAGGAGGCCTAATACACACACGCCCAGGAAAACAGCTCAACAAACAGATCCCTGCTTTGACAGAGGCAGGGGAGACAAGAACGTGTGTTGTTCTGAATGTTTTGTGTGTGTGTGTGTAAGAATGTGTGCGAATGTGCAAGTGACCCTGACGTCGTGGTGATGTTTCCTGTAGCACTGACCGCCGTCAGTGCTCCATTAATTAAAGAGACGATGCGCTGGCAGGTGGCTTCACTGCCCACACTGGTAATTGGCCCCCTTCTTCCCACTCTCTCCCCCTAGAAAATCACCCATCTCTGCCTTTTCTTTTCTTTCCTCTGCCTTGTTCCCTCCTCCGATCTCTCGTTCTCAGAAACGTGCCAGTGGGCAGGCAGGAAAGCAAGACTATGTGAAATAATGATTAGAATGGATGGAGATGAAGAGAAAGGAGTTGCACATTTTCCCACAAGCCTCTGATGGTCGGGGAATGCTGTTCGCCTTCAAGCGTCATGCGACACAACGGGAGTTTACTTTAGACAGCCACAATACGAGGAGCCAGTGCTGCAGTCATTAATGATGTGGGGAGGGGACAGAGCTGTACTTTGACAAGTTTCTGCATGTGTGTGTGTGTGTGTGTGTGTGTGTGTGTGTGTGTGTGTGTGTGTGTGTGTGAGAGAGAGAGAGCGTAAGTACATTGAAGGACAAGAAAATTTGTGTTTATGCAAGTGAGTAAAAATGAACATTCTGTGTGTCAAGTGTAATGAGACAATAAAGGTTGAGGAACACTGGAAGGTAGGTGTGTGTGTGTTTGTGTGGACGTGCGTTTGTGTGTGTGTGTGTAACTCAAACGATAGAAGTACAAGTCGAGGCGCACACACACACAGCCAGAGTGGGGACATTTTGGCCGGTCCTTACAAAACAAAGGAGGATTAAGAGATCGTTTTAAGATTAAGGTCTGTACCTGTATATCACATGTATTAATGTCTTATGTTATTGACAGAGGTGATTTTTTTCATGTAGCCCTGCAATTCATGTTAAAAGATAAATATGTCAGTGTCTGCCCTCACATAGGTAGAAGTATGTGTGTGTGTGTGTGTGTGTGTGTGTGTGTGTGTGTGTGTGTGTGTGTGTGTGTGTGTGTGTGTGTGTCTCACCACGTCACTGGGCAGGTTGTGCAAGTCTTCGAATGGACTCTCCAAGGTGTTGGTATCCACGTTCAGAATCACCACATCCTCCAGTGATTTACTACGTACTCTCTAAAGGAGAACATGTGCAGCGTTATTGGCAAAGCACGGTCACAGTAATTCAAAACAGTTCTGACCAATGTCTAAAAATATTGAACAAATATCCAACTGTAACTATTTTTGTGTCAAATAGAAGTTTATTTAGTATATTTTTAAATTGTTGCTTAACAAATGCTACGCTTATTTTTTTTATCAAAACCAAGCACATTTTTATTGGTATAGATATTTGTTTTTTTATAGGACCATAAAACAGAAACCATTACCCGCCATATTTTTTTAAACAATTATGTACGTACATTATTACACTGGTAATTATGTTTGGCATATAAAAAAAAAAGGCTGATCATTAAAATGTTATTTGGGTATTTATTAAATCAAGATAAAATGTAAATCCTGAGTTTGGCCCATGTGTGTTTCCCACAGACAAAGTCATTGATGCCCTGAAGCAACGAGAAAGGAGAAAACAAAGTGGCCACATTTAAAACCACGCTGTCGTCACACTGATTTACGATTAACAATGAAAAATGATGTGTGGGGAAAAAATATTAAAACATCTTTGCTGTAACAAACTAACTCAGAGAATGAAGAACGGCACTGGGAGGAAACATTTGGACTGTGCAAACATTTTCCACAGCACCAACACCTCATGCATCAACAACAGCACAGTGATGCTGTACTGTGTGCATCCTGATGGCGACAAATTCAACAATTATTTCAGTGTGGTACAGGATGCAGGCAGGTGTGTGTGTGTGTGTGTGTGTTTGCTGGGGGGGGGGGGGTCTTGTGTACAGCATAGTGTGTGAATTTCTAGTTTGTCACTTTTGTGACAGCCTGTGCAGTGGAGGCTCACATGCTGATCTGGACTAATTATGTAGTGGTGGAAAGGGGGTCTGTCATGGATGCAGAGTGTGATAAATACTGCCACTGCTGCAACTGTCAGACAAATATCACACACACGCACACTATAGCATATGCATTTGAAAACTCACACACACACACACACACACACTAACATACGCATTCGCACAATTGCACACACACCCACACACAAGCTGAAATGTGCATGTGCTACATGCATTCACACACAGCAGCCATGTTGTTGACCCCCAGCCAACACACAGGGTTTAACAATGAAGTAAAAATGCTCTTTGCTTGCAGATGATTTATCTGCTTCTCTGTATTTCATTTGTACGACAGGTTAAGAATTCAGTGTGTTTTTGAGTTTTTAATATTTTAGAGTTGCATGTGGCAAAACCACGTTACTCTAATTCATTTAATTATTTGAATTTTATACCATTATTTAAAGCACATGTCCATGTTGCAATTGCAGCATTACAATATACATTTACAGCCTAGATTTTATTATTCACTTCTAGAAAATCTACAAACAATCACATTGAAATTCATAATACATATCTAAATCAAATTAGTAAACATCAGCATTTAGCTACTTATGAACAGAGTTGACACATGTGCATCAATTTGCAGCAGCACATATAATTATGCACATACAGTATAATGATGTACATTTATACATATGCACATTCATATGCATACCGTGTAAACATACCCACAGATTCTCTAACATACCTCGAGCAGACTCAGATGAACTCCCACGAAGTATGGCATGGGGGCACTGTGAATGAAGAGAGGAAAACAAAGCTCTGAACAATAATCATATCAGATGGTTGAATGTGGTGATGATACATATGGAGGCTCCAGTAACACTGTACGTTCCACACACATGTGGAAAAGTATAAAAAACATTGTATGTTGTGTGCCTGCTCTTTCATTAACACATTAGTTGATCTGCTGAAGTCCATTTAATCGCCTCATTGATACTTAATTCATCTTTATTTATTAAACTATAAACTTGAATAAATTACAGCTCCTTTAATGTGTTGAGTGGTTTTTATCTGTATTTTAGAGCTGTAAACCGAACGCCCTGAAATGACCTGACTGTGATATAACTTGTGATTGCGTCTGTGATATTCCATTAAAGAAATAAGGAAATATGGAAATTGGAAAAATTGTGAAACAATTGTGCCACACCAGATGTGCAGTGGCTATATGGAAAAATAGTCAGAGCTGTACAATTCAATTTAGCTGCACATATATAGATTATCATAACAGGGGCAACAAAACCGTTTTCTGTTTAAATTTATTTACAAAGGAGCACAGTGACAGGAAGTTAACATTGAATTAACCATTGTGTACCAGGACAAACAAACTCATCTTTAGTGGGCTGGATTGTTAAGTGTTGAAGTTGAACAACCATGTTTCTCCTTTATTCGATTTTCGGTCACTGACTTTGATTGATTCAAATGCTAAAATGTTTATTTGTTTGTATATTTTGTCTTAAACTATCACAGACATTGCAGAAAAAAATACAGAAAGTGCAAATGTTGAAACTTTTACGACTAAACTATCCATTTAACTTATGAACAAATTCAAATTTTAGTATTGACAAAAAGTGTTTTTGAAAGTAACTTCATGTAGTTTTCCACTAACAAGATGGTAGATTTAAGTACTAAGGAAAGACTTGTAAAACTGTTGAGAATTTTAAGAGCAGAAGCGTCAAAAGGTTTCTCTGCTTGCTAAATAAGCATATATTGATTTATATTATTTTATTCTTATTTAATGTCGTATTCATCTTCATATTAAAAGTTAGAGGGGATTTGAGGTGTCTTGACTCCCATGCACCAAGATGATAAAAATCAACCGAATAGTCAAATAACAGAAAGCCGGTTTTACGATGAGGTTTACAGAGGCAGCAACAACGGCATAGCTTTGGTTGAGGGGATGTCTGGCCAGAATGATCCAGAAGCCACAGGCTCATAATTAACTTAAAGCAACAGCAACACAAGCAGCAGGCCTGTTGCTCTGCACTGTAGAAACTGTCCACTCTGTTATATGAACGTGCAGCACCGACTTTCCAAATAGGTTTAGACAGATGCTTGCGTATACACACACCAGTTTGAGCAGGATCTCTGACGTACTGCTCACACACACATATGGCATGTAATATTATTTAGTTATCTAATCAGGGCATGGAGCTCACCCCTGTGATTGAATCAGACAAAGATGAGTCTTCCCAGAGTGTTGAAAATCACATTTTACTGTCAGTGATGAAGAGCGTTCTGCTGATGTGTCCCTCATGGTAAAAAGCCCTGTACTGTACGAGCTCTCAGCACTTAAACCAGCTCCCTTTACATCAGCTGACTTCCACACTCTGTGTTTTCTTTTAACATGCACAGATCTGAAGTTGACCCGCACGCTCGTGGATTCGCAGATGAGCCGTTACTCTCCGTTCAGTTCCAATCAAGTCCATTCAGATTTGTCAGATTTGCATTGGATGGATGGTAATGAACCCCTGAGAGGGCTAAGATGATGGGAGTGTGGAGCTAGCGCTGGCATGAAATATGGAGCAAGGTGATCTGGGCTGTTCATTATGTTGAGGGGCCACACAGGAGAAGGCGCAGCACCAGAGGAATCGTGAGAACTACGCCAGGAACGGGTGGGAGAATGTGTGAACACGTGCATCTGCAATTTTACACCAAGGTTTTTAGCGGTAGAGCTCAGTGAATGGCCAGCACACATGGTGGGTGTGTGTGTGTGTGTGTGTGTGTGTGTGTGTGTGTGTGTGTGTGTGTGTGTGTGTGAGTGAGTGTGTGCGTGTGTGTGTGCTTGTGACTTTTTCCGAGGTGGTCAGCCTTACCAGCAGTAGTCCAGAAGATGCGGGGGCAGCACAGGGATGAAGATGTGCTGCCAGTACATGGGAAAGAGCATGGCAGCCGCGCCGTGGACACATGCAGTTAACTACAGAAAGAGACAAGAGGACAAACTCAACCTGAGTTTCTACAACAACACAGAAAACAGAGACAGAAAAACTCTTTTGTTCTCATAGTTTGACTGAATTCAATCCCCAAAACTGCCCCTAAATAAAGAAGAGCAGCGAGGTGAGAAACAGTATCGTACATTTACATTAAATACACTTATATTCCTTTTTCTTCTTGTTTTCTTGACGCATTTCAACACCTTGTTTAACTGCCAAGGTCTTGAGAACAGACGCTTCATTTCCAACAATACCCTGGTAATATCCTGTTTTTTTTAAAGAAATCTGATCAAGCACGCTGAAGTTGTGATGGTGTTGATGTACTTTGATTTCATTGAGATATCACTGACAAACGTGCTGCCGTAGCCTTTAATCCTGCGCACAAACAAGAGCCTTCAGAAACACATGGTGCACTGACATGCCAGGCGCTTTTGTGATGAACACACGACCTGCAAGCTATTGTTGGAGAAAGAGAAAAACAGACTGAAAGCTAAAGATCAACCAGTTGACAGGAGCCTGTCTTTAACCTCATGAACGCGGCAGAGGGGAGGAGGATCGATGGGGAGGTGAAAAGGAAAGTATAGTAAAGACTGACATAAAAAAAAAAGAAAAGGAAACAACTGCTGAAACCAGTGCTTCCTGTATTACTGATTCGATTGTGGTGGGTCAGCACAGCAATGATATCGCTAAAATTGCACAAGGCGTTTTTTCATATTGGATAAAAAAAAAATACAGATTCAAGTCTGTTTCAAACACAGAGATGAGCGAAAACACCGTCCCTGCGTTCCTAATTAACTGCTTTTCAATTTCAACGTCAAAAATAAGAATTGTGCTGCGACCTGCACACAAGCAACAAAGGGAGTCCAAAACAGCGCTGACAGGAGCCATAAAAATCAAAATTACCCCAACTACCATGACTAAGAAATTAAAGAGAAAATATGGAATAATTAACCTCTTTTTTCAGCAAATAATGAGAAGCAATCACACCAGGATGACATTCCTTTTTAAAGACGCTCTCTACATTGTCAAAGCAACATTACACATAAAATTAAAGTCATTGTCTCCAGCGTCTTAAAAACCAGCAGCACCCCCCATCTTGACATTCCCGTCTCATAAAAGCTCCGCTATAGTAATGACCTGCAACACACACGCATGCAGACACACACACCAGGCGGGAGAAAGAGGCTTTAGCTCATCCCCCAGATTAAAATAACATGATTAAATATGGAAAGAGAACAGAGGTCTGAGGGGCTCCTGCGGGACTTCATTAGGGCAAATTGCCAAAGAATGAAACATGAGTTAGCCAAGAGAGACTGCGGGCTAGGCCAATACCGCCGGGACCCCGGAGCAGCAGCCGCTGTTATACTGCTGCAGCTTCACAGTCAATGTGTGAAGCGGACACACACTATCACACACACAAGCACAACTACCAGGAGACCCCCTGCTCACTGACACACACAATGTCACAATTGACCGGCCAAAAGTGGGCGAGCTTTTGGCGGCTGAAAACCACCGCTGCCAGAGAAAAAAAGAAAGAGGGGCCCCACCCCTCACGACCCACCCGAACATCAAGCCTGGACATCTGAAAAGCTCCAAGCAACAAAAAAGTGTGCGTGTGTTTGTGTCCCTGACTGCATGTTTAACTGCATTCATTTTTCATATCGGCCAGAAAAAAAAGGAAGCAGTGATCTTCTTCTCTTTTTTTTTTTTCATCGTCTCCGTGCGATCTCTCATAAACCCAGTCCCACAATAGGACTTAATCAACATTTAATTGGTGTCTTGCTCTGTGTATCTGCATATGCATATTTACACTGGCTGCCGTCTTCAAATAAAACACAACAATGCCACGCTCCTGTCAGGATTTATTCCCTGGCAAACAGTTTGTTTTCTTGTTGTTTTTTTTTTGGTTAATTCTGAAAATAAATCAATGCTATGAATATTAATGTGTGAAAGTGAAGCACTTGGTGGAAGAGCGACTATTGAAATCAGCACACCCTTCTCCCTTTTCCAAAGCATTGACATTAACGGGCCATTAAAATGTGATGAAGAGAGGTCAGCAAACCGGCTATGGGGATACATACACACATAAGTACATGCGTCTCATGTGCGCACACACACACACACACACACTCACACACACACACACACACACATATTTAGCGGACAGCCAACAGGCAAGTGTATTTCTCCTCAGGGAGTGTGAGACAAGCCCCAGCCATTCCCTGGTACCAGGAGGTAATAGCACAGAACACCTCGCTAACCAACTCCAATTATCTCCACCAGACCTCAAGGTGAGTCCCTCAATTGGCATGATTTACTCTCAGGTTGAAAGGGAAAACAGGAGTCTCTCTCTCTCTTCTTCTCTGGCTGGCTTGAGGGAGTTGGGGAGGGAGGAAGGGAAGGGGGGGGACACTGAAACTAAGATAACGATTTATAAAGCAAATCTAGATTCCTGTTTGCTTTTATTTGTTATCTCCAAAGCGATGGAGGTGGCAGTGTGCCTGAGAGAGGGCAACTTGGAGGGAACTGCAGAGGAACAGTTCACATATTTGCTCCGTTAACTGAGCTTAATACGAATCCCTGTGTCCTTGTTCAGGTTTTTAGAACGAATGAGGCAAAAAGTAAAAAGGGAAGATAAATGGGTGAAAAAAGAGAAATTGTACTCCTCTCTTTTTTTCCTTCTTCATTTAGGGGGGGGACTTCACATAAGAGTGGGTCATGAGAGGCTAAGGCTGATAAAATATTTGCCAGGCTGATAAATAATAGATGAGTGGAGCCAAATGGCTTACACGCTCCACAAAAGACCTGGGTGCTTAATATTCCATTCAATGGAGAATCACAGATACAGTCCCCAAGAACAAATACGGGATTAGGTGCTGGGTCCAGTCCTCAGGGACCAGGGCTCTGCCTGGTAATGAGGGGCTGGCTGACTCTCACACTGTGTGCGTGTGCGTGTGTGTGTGTGTGTGTGTGTGTGTGTGTGTGTGTGTGTGTGTGTGTGTGTGTGTGTGTGTGTGTGTGTGTGTGTGTGTGTGTGTGTGTGTGTGTGTGTGTGTGTGTGTGTGTGTGTGTTGCCCCTTCCTCTGAGAGAAGCTAACCGATTATACAGCGACAGCCTGCTTCAAAAAACAGTCAAGGTCTTTGGTTCTGCCCTGAGAGCTTTCTTAGTGCGCTGTTGCTGAGACAGAGAGTGTCCACACCAACACTGGTTTACCCAGATCCATTCAACGACACTAAAGGAAGAGAGGGACAGAAAAGAGAGAGAGACAGGGAGACTTACGGAGATGAAGAGGCGGAGAAGAAAGTGGGAGATAAATTTGCATTGCAGCTTTGAAGTAGGTAGCAATAAACTGAAGCTAAGAGGTCACACACTAGTTTTGTCAATAAAGTGGTCTGGGCGTGAGTCACCGGCTGTGTCTTGACTCCAGACGATATACTTACAGTCTACAGTGTGTACGACATAATAAATGTCTTAGGAATATTGCTTTTTCAGTTTGTATACATTCATAAAAACACGTTGGATGTCAATCAAACTACCTCTTTGGAATAAAACTTCACAAATGAGACTGTAAAAGTTTTAATTATAAAAGTATTTGTTTTTTCTGCAACTAACAAAGCTCTTTCACCACAAGTCAGACTTTCTTCTAATATTTTCCAGCTGTGAGCGACTCCTCCTTCTTTGTGCAGTGCATTGTGGGACAATGACATCCATCAACAACACACTTAAATATCAGGTTTTTATACACAACACGCATACAACCTAATAAAAGCATGCTTAGAATGAGTAGCATGAATACAGCTAATGGGCTTTTTCTACACAAAATTAACCGAAACAATTTGGACACAGACTTCTCCAGTTAACAGGAACAAGTGGACATCCAGCTGCCACAACTCACTGCTTTCTGTTTTCATTCCATCCTCATATCCAGACAGGCTTGTCCCTGTACCTGCCCCGAACGGACACACAACCCAACAGTGATGTTTCCCTAAAGAACAAGACCCACCAGAGATCTCACATCGTCTCAACACTGCAGCTCTGAGCTCTGCAGCCTGTGTCAGCCAGCAGTGTGTTTCCACCCACACCCTTCCTCTTAACCCAAGCCACCGGACATGTTGAAGTAAAGCAGACAGAAGTGGAGAGAAAGCGACTGTGGGACCAGCGTACACCACTACTCTCACATATTACTTTACATGTAAGGGGGCAGTAAAAGGGTGACTGGGCCATTTTACCAGATTGAACATCGACTCTCAGAAGGAGGAACCTGTTGAACATGTTAAATTACAGTGAGAGCAGAGTGTGAGACAAAAAACTGCTGCTCCAGGCAACGTAATTCAATTTGACAGGAGGAATGGTATCAACAGACTTGTTCTTGACCTCCTCACACCAGCCTTAAACAATCATTTCCCCTTCCACCAGCCTTTACTTCCAACTCTATCCCTACTCACTCTCCAAATGTAATTCCCTCTTCTACTTTCCACGTCTAATTTTCACCCCAGTTAATTTCTTATTCTGTTGTCCTCCTCTCCTCATGCTGTCTTTCTGTACGTTGCCATCTCTCCCTTGTTTCTCCTGTTTGCTTATCGTCCTGTTAAGCCTTCCCCCTCTCCCCTCACCTGCACCAACTAAATCGCCAATTACCCGCGCTCTGCTTCTCCCTCTGTTGACTTACAGCGATGTCAGGCCCAGCACTACGGAGGTGGGCCACAAACAAGTAGGTGGCACAGGGAGAGAAAGAGAGAGAGAGAGGGCACACGGGACAAGGCGGGTAACAGCTAACGCCAGGCCTCCCACACATGCACACATGGTCACTGACTCTGAAAGGAAGACATACGGCATAAGGTACAAACACCTGTGAGTGCAGGAGACGCAAATGAACAGATGCATGCAAAGAATGCACAAACACCCACAACGTGCACATGTGCACATACACGGCCCCTCGTGCCACAACACAAACGTTACAGCCAGACACATGGCACCGGGCTGAAATAGGTTTATTGAGGGTAAGGGAAGGAGGGAAGGAGGGGAGGGAGGGACGTCCTGATGTTCTGCACATGCAACAGCAACAGAGAGACACATTAAGACACCCAGGAAGAAGGAGGTGAAGTCAGAGAGAAAGGGAGCTGCAGCAGCCAGAGTCCGTGAGAGACAGATGGACATGAAATATCAGTGAGCAGGAATAACTAAGATGGAGAGAAATAGAGAAATATAGAGACAGACAGAAGTCAGGGAAAGAGAGGAGAGGAACAGAGGAAAAGGCAGGAAACAGAGAGACAGCTGGCACTCTAGGGCATGCTGGATGGATAGCTCCTTGTTAGCATAGGCCTGACAGGCTGATGAGAGGGCTGCTGTCAGCTGGTGCCGGGGCTGAGCTGTGTGAGTTTGGGCGATAGGCAGGGCAGAGGCTGGGCTCCGGAGCTGGGGGGCCTCGGCAGATGAAAGACACGGAGGGTGGTGGGGCGATGGTGGTGGTGGTGGGGGTCCTCCCAACTGACTAGTTAGAGGAAGGGCCGATGCAGCCCTATTATACGGCCCTATGACAAGGCTGCACGCTCGGCCGGCTCCCACCCTTGTGCCACCGCCGACCGGCCTTTTAAAACAGTGGTACCATTCACCTCTGGTCACGAAACAGCAATAAGTCAACTGACGCATTGTTGTAAGATCATGATTTATTCCTTTGCTGTTGGCTGCTCGCGAGACACGCCGGCCATGTACCGACAGACTGACACAGTGGGTTCACCGGGGGCTTTAACACAGGCAGCACCTAGAGCAGGCAGAATAAATGCAGTATATCTGTGTGTGCGTGTGTGTGTGTGTGTGTGTGTGTGTGTGTGTGTGAGTGTGTCTTTCACTCTCCCTGCTCTTTGAATTCCCTGTTTCTCTCTGCTTGGCTGAGAGGCTGGACAGGCGGAGGTGGTGAAAAGCAGCTGGATGGTACTAACGATGTCACTAACAATACCTTCTCTCATACATCCTCTATATCCGTGGCAAGCCGACTATAGGAACATTACCCGTCTATCCGCTGACTGCTAACACTCACTTTAACAAACATTTTGACAAACTCTGACATTAATTATATATTTATCATCCTTTAAAGATATTTGATGACAAGACAAGTGGTGTGGATAATGAGCTGCACTCTCTCTCTTTTTTTTCAGTTTAGTATGTATACACTTCGAGAATCATGGAAGCCATCTCCACTTGAACTGGGAGGTCAATCTACCCAGCAGCAAAAACACGAGGCCTGCTAGTAATCCCAGTGGGGATGTGAAAATACCTTTGTACTACAGCGCCTGACATATATCGCTACCAAACCAAAACACCTCTCCCCGAGGAAGATGGATGGATAGACAGATGAGTGGAGGAAGGATTGCAGAGGATGAAAGGCTTACAGAGGTAAAGGTCTGACGTGGAAGCTCTTAAAATATCCTGTCGGCATATATTTGTATAAAAAAAAAAAATAATAAAAAAAAGATTTGTCTCTGCAGAAAACTGTAAATCACCCCCCTCCCCAGTTTCCCTCTAAAACGAAAAACACCTTCACCCTGGAGTCTGGTAATTTACATGGTGTAACCTCGAGTCGCAGCGGAGTGTGCTGGCTCGTCACTGAGAGGAGGAGCTGCTGGTCCAGAGAGCCGAGGGGAGACAGGTGAAACTCTCCGAGGGCTGGGTGATTTCTACAGCTCGTCCTGATTAGAGCTCCTGCGGGGGGGGGGAACCCTGGTACCGTTTCCTCCAGCGCCCATCACCACCACAGGCCCCTCCGGCTGTTCACTGTTCTGCAGCCCTTCCACAGAGATACCGAGGCAGAACCACGCCGCTACACTGCAGATACAGATATGACTTGGGTGACATCACTTCCCCCGTCCATCTCATCTGTCATAAACATTTGGCTCTGCCTCGTCGGCCTCAGAGATAACAGGGAGGAGGAGGAGGAGGATGGAATGAGGAAGAGGGGGAGAAAGACAGAGATTTCCTCCCCTCGTACAGGCTGAAGTGCCTTTAAATTATGTGAAGGAGCCGAGACACATAATAACGGATAATTTAACGCTTTTTGCCCATTAATATGTTGCAGTTATAAGACAAACAGTCAAATATAATCCTGCTTCAGTGTGGGATTCACAGCTTGTCAGAGCTTGGCGATGGTGCGGCTGCCTGACTGCAGGATGTCTGGGTGGGGGGGCCGACAGATCAGTTCAGCGCTCCTCTTACAAGTGGTGCAGCCATGTCAGATAAATATTCTCATCATACTACTTAGGGTTTGATATCCTGTTTGAATATTGATGAAGGGAATCATGTTCAATCTGGGGAATAGTCCCAACATTTCAGCAATACACTTTTTTTGGCAGTGTAATTCATTATCTAGAATTTGATATGAAGCCCAAAAATCGCAACCGTGACTCAATGTTGCTAATTTATAGTCATATTCTCATATTATCATATCTGATTTCTTTTTTTTTTTGTTGCTTGGGATGCAAGAGAGACAGCGAACAAGATTTGTACATGGCAAACTGCAAACAGCAAGCACAACACACAGACTGGAAAATCTTCATTGAAACCTGATGTTAAAGTGTTAAAATGTTAAAGAAACCTACATCTACACCAACCATGTTTAGACATGAATCATCTTTCGAGACGTTGGAGGATGTTATTTTTCTCCTACGGCTGAGAGGATGACTTGGAGGGAATGGACTCACAGTGCTAAGCTTGCTTGAGGTAATGATGATGCGTCGTTCGTGCAGCATGCAGGCGTAGAGCTGGAGCATGTTGTTGACGTCCACGGCCACAAAATACTCTGTCAGGTTCCTCTGGAAGACAGACGGGAACAGAAGACACATTACAGACTGTCTTACAGTAAAGTGCTGATGCTTCAGATGGGGAGAGTTCCACAATGTGCCATGAAGAGAGACATGCAGTACTGGCTGAAAAAAAAGGACTTGGACTTCCACGTGTGCACATATTGTTTTGCTGTCATGACATTACATCTTTTTTTTCAATACAATATAGTATTCGCAGTTAAAAAATAGATATCACATTAACCAATGTCGCTTAAAAGTGCCAGAACGACTACTGTTCTCAGCTGGTGTTTTATCTTGCCATAAAGACTTGCTAAGCTCACGTTGAGCTACAATTTGAATACAAGCTCAACAAAGAACAAGTGTTCAGTTTGAAACCTCTAATACCCGTGGCAATCACTGAACTTCAACATTAAAAGTACAAGCACCACAGGAGATAAAGCTGAGACAAGACGATGATGCAATAATTTCAAAAGGTGACAAGTGTATCTGATTAACAGCGATTAGAGGCAGAGATGTTTCCAGAAGGGGGGGGGGGGGGGAATCTCTCTTTGACTCCCTCTGTCTCTTTTCTTTTCTTTTTCGCGTGTGTACTTACACTCTCAGGGATCGTTGGCAGTCCATTGATATCCGGGGCGATGAAGTAGGAGTGCTGCGAAAACACAAACATGTGGGAGAAAGCAGAGGGAAGGTCACGAGCGAAGCGTACCACTCACAGAGGAGAATGAGGGGAAGACGGGGGGAAAAAGGCCGTTCACTTTGTTCTATGATTTATAGCTCATCTTCAGCTCTGTCTATATGAATTGCTGAGCTGGTGTCTGAACTGTGGCAACGCTTTTATCAGGCCTACAGAGCCGAGAAAGCTCAATAGCAGCTCCGTTCCCCATAGACACAGACTGTGGTGATGTCTCCGGTGGAAAACTGAGTCTTTATTTAAGCATTAAAAAGGCTTGTGCAGCCACAAGACACAGACAAAAGTGCCCGTGCACATGAGCACACGTGTGCATCCACAGCCGCACGCTGGTGCACACACACGGGTTGTTTAGAGGATCACAGGGCTGCCTGTCTCACTTTGGGAGAGCAGGGCAGGTTCGGTGTTCAGATCAAAGGGGCCAGAGAGAGGTGCTGTTTGGAGACAGGTAGACAAACCACCGACTCAAACACACTGCTGTGTCTCTCACACACACACACAAACACTCCTGTATCCGCAGTACACCTGCGTTTCTCTAGGCCTCCGCTCGACCATCTGTTGCAGGTCTTTGCTGAAATCCACTGTAGCGTGGACAGTAGTTGTTTCTCACACTGCAAGCAAAGTAAGTACAGTAAAACATTACGAATTATTCATCTGGCTTACCACTATTGACTTGTGAGGCAAATTTTCTCAGGCAAACACATATTCAGTGTTTGCTGTAGTGTTAAAGAATTGAATTTGAGGCTCCAGTGGCAGGAAGGATGGCATCCAGCACCTGAGCTTATTATCGGCACAACTAAATACAATAAAACATCAAATAAATGTGTATTTAAAGATATATACACCTAAACACAGGTCGTCCTTTTCGATGAATAAAAGAAAACTTGACAGGTATACATTGTATCAACAACACCATGGCTTACAATAAACATGCTGAGGCATTCCAAACCAGCAATACTAAGGAAAGTGTCTCCACCAAGAGAGAAAGACGTCTCCGATTATAGAGACTAAAGATGATGAGGGAAGAGAGGCAGCCCGTCACAGCCAGAGAGGAAATGTAGGGAAGGAAATAATAATAACAAAACGAATTTAATGTCCTGGGATAAGTTAAAAACTATTTATTTTGATAGGACATAATACAAGTTCAAAATACTTAATTCAGTGCAGGTTAACCCTCACCCATGACATTATTTAATTAACTGATTCAATGTTTTTTAGTTATTACGATGTTGGACAAGAGTATAAAGTATAAAGTGCTGCTGTTCAGTATTTGTCTGGTGCCTGATTCTGAAACTTCCCTCGATATTACATGACATCCGCAGGAGATCATTTCTACCAACCGCTGAAAAGACTGATGCTCAAAAGTCATATGTGACAATATGAAGAAATAAATCACAAACTAATGACTTACAAGAATTGGCAGCACTACCACTTACTTGTTTAGTGTATTAAGGGACAATTTTGAAAACAACATGTGTAAAGAATTGTCATATTCCCCAGAGAGGGGGCATTCATTGTAGTTATAATAAAGCTCAGAGGAGATGAACATGCAGCGTGAACAAACTCTAACCCGATACCAACATCCAGAGCTCTGCCTTTTGAATTTCTTTTCTGGGCAAAAGATTGATGTTCATGTTGACTCCTACATGCCTTAAGATAAGTGAATTTGTCATACTGTTTCAATTATTACAGCCATATTTCATGCATATTTTACACAGCTACCATTACGACTTAAATATGTATCTACAAAAGCAAACGGGCGATTATTTTAAGTTTTATTCTAAATTTAGCACATCTGGAAATCTGTTTGCAATGTAGGAATTTGTTAGAATTGAGATTAATCTCTTTTCCCATGTTTCCAGCAGCAGCATTAGGCTCAATATACAAGTTTAATATCAACATTGACATGAATTTAAATAATTGTTTTATTTACAAAGTGCTTGACAGAGCAAAAGTGCTATAAACAGCTGGAAATGTAAGAAGCACTTAATGTTTTAACTTGTTTATTCTGATGACAGTTAATGAATCTTGGGTAAAAGTTGTTGTGTTGAGCTGCAGAATTTTGTTTTTATTGTATAGTTGCCATTACAGCTGCTTGTTTACTGCGAAGTCACGACTGCTGCTACAAAAATGATGACAAAATATATTGTTGAGATGTAATCAGAGATAAGACATTTGAGTTACAGTGATAAGCTGTATGGATTTTATCGAACATTAATAGTGAAAAGTTTAGTTGTTACTGTCGTGCAAGTGAAATAAACTATGCCTGAAAACTTTAAATGTCCTAAAATGAAGTTAGATTTTCACTGTATTACCCACTTCTCTTTCCTGTGTGTTTTATTGGCAACATTAGGGTTTAATCATTTTCAATAAAAGGAATGTTTGCGGGGCAGAACTTGCAATAATGTCATAGCGTTAAAAAGTCTTTGTTTCATAGTCAAAGTCTTTTGTTTGGTAAACCAACCGAAAAGAGAACCGGTAACAGGGCCAATTATAAACTATATGAGTCGAATAAGTAAATTGTGATAGAGATTGAAGTAGATTTGGACCCCCCCTGTAACCGCCACACAAACAACAGTTTACCGTACAGTAGAACTCTCTTGGCAGCTCTCTTTCTTTTCTCTTCTACGCTAAATGTTTCCTTCCCCATCGGTCTGTAAATTCATGCTATTGTGATAATCACAAGCCATGCTCCTCAACTCAACCCAGACCTTCATTGGCTGTTTGCTTGCTTATCTTATCTTTGTTTTTTTTTTTATCTTTCGATGACATGTTTATATAAAAACATTGAAAGTGGGTTAACTGGAGACGCATCAAGGAGATTTTTTGAGTACAATTGCCTTTGCTTTAAACATAAAGAGAGTGTGGAGGGAAAAAAAAAAAACTTTTGATATTCAGAGAGAGAATATAGCAGAGTGGAATGGCATTAATCATTTACAAAGTTTGATTGTTTTCCAGAAGAGAAGAAACACACACCAAGGCCCAGGATAGTTTGTTTTTGTTATATTTAAAAAGATAGAGCAGCTTATTTGGCCAAATTGGAAAGCCGCGGCTCCCATGCGATTAGTGCAGCGGCGGTTTCATATTTCACAGCAGCCTCCTTCCCTCCTCCCATCTCTGCTGTTCACTCATTCCCCTCCACTCACCATCTCCTTGCTTCCCCGATCTCTCAGTACTTGCCCAGTGGCAATATACAACTGCTCATTCTTGCACAATGAGAGAGGGAGAGAGAGAGAGAGCAAAACAGGGTTCACACATGAAAGGGGACAATGATCCTGCTTCTTGGCAGCCACGATAAAACAAAAAACCACTCTTTTAGGGAATAATTCTGCTTCATCAATTAAATATCAAACTAGTGGCTTCTCCAGAAACAGAGATGAAGCTATCACCTCTGTTCTCTGGGGCTTCTTTTCCAATGAAGCTCTGAGACTCAGATGAAAAGGTTTTGTTCTCATGGAGAGCCGATGGAAAAAAAAACTGACACAAAGAAAAAATAAATCACAAGGAATCTTAATTGACCTTGTTAACCTTGCTTGAGATATATTGATTACCTAGCATTAGTATTGTTATGTTGTATATTCATCTGTGTAATTAGATGGGTATCCTTCTGAGACCTGTGCCGCTGAAAAGACCCAGAGTAGCTTGTTTAATTGGTAAAAAAAAAAGGAGGGTTTAATCCTCGAGGACAAAGGCTAACGCTGAAACTCTTTTGATCCCATTACGCTGTAGAGTCTGAGCAGCTCAGAAACACAGATATTAGTGAATAAAAAATATTGTGAGTTAAACAACCGTTAGATTTGTTAGGTTTACGGGAGTTCAAGAGTGATTTATTTTTGTATGAGCTGGAACCATACAATGAGATTGTGTTTGAGTTAACACAAACACAGGCGAACTTTGAGGGACCTGGGGGCCGTTAATCCATTCCAGTTTTTTTTGATAAGCAGGCGACATGACGAGTTGTGAAAGGACCCTTCAAGTTTAAACATGCCCAGCTCAGGCAAATCACACGGAAACCTGTTAGCGCCACTTCTTGCTTCCAAACAGAGTGTCAGTCGTGGGCCCTCAGTGTCTCCCCTCGTCCCACCTACAGTATCTGAACCTCTTCTGGCTCCCCACTTCCTTTCTGCTCTGCTGCAAGCTCATTTATCTCCTTTATCTCAACCTCTTTACTTTGTTGATCTCTCCCTGTTTCTGCTCGTCTGCCCCATATTTTTTTCTTTGTCTGTTTCCATGCCATGTCTCCGTCTCCTCCTCTCTTCTTTGTGTCCATTTCACTTTGGTTCTCATTATTCCTCCCTCTTTGTCTCCAAAAATCAACTCCAGAAAATATCTGGGAAATTTAAAAATGTTTTGCCTTTAACATGAAGATCGCAGCAGGAGAATTTCCCGGTCAGATGCGTTCACAACGAGTGTTCAGGTGGTGTCATCTGGGGAGAGCGTGCAGGGGCAGATACACAATCTCGTTTGCTTTCCAAGTTGACCACGTTGACGGCGTCTTCTACGCGTACGGCACCTGAGATATTTATATTGTTTTTGTTTTTTTCACCTCTGCCAAGAAGGTCATGCTTTTATACCTGTCCAATTGATTGTTAGCTAGATTACGAAAAACTACCACAGATTACCAGGAACCTTGGTGAAAGGATGCTGCATGGTTAAAGGAAGGTGGATCCACTTTCTTTAAAATTGCAAGATAGGGTGTTTTCAACATTTTCCTTGATTTCTCAGAGAGTAATTAGTGTTTAGGGGACTGATATTTATGAGTCTGTGTAATTTGTTGCAGATCCAAATAAAAATCCAGATCTAGTGAAATTGAATGTGTTTTTTTTAAGGGGACTGTTGGCAGAGGTATGAACTCTACTGAGCGTTCTTCTAGTTTCAGTTTTGCGTCAACTGCATGTTAGAAACTTCATCAATTCGTCGACTCACTCACTGTGAGATGTCCGAACATTTTCCTGCCGTATTCCCATATGGGTTCACTCAGACATTTTCCGGACATTTAACCGAGGGGCTGGCGAGACATTTTCAAGAAAATATCCGATATTCAGTGCATGACTGAAAGCCACATACTACACATTTTGTCTTCCGTGCTATAGTTTCCTTCCTGATGCAACCCACTACTAGAGTTACCAACCTGGCCCTCTCTCCTCTCTCTTTCAGCCTCAACTCTAAGCTGTCTTACCTCTGATAAGGGGGAATATAAGATCTATACCTACCACACTCAGGTTGACTGGCGTGAAGGGCTTTGGCACAGGCAGATCATAGAGAGAATTGAGCATGTCGTTCAAGTCATTTTCCTGGGGGGGAGAAACAAACAACAAAAAGAAGAAGAAAAATACATAAAAACACACAGGACAAACGAATTTCTATTTATTTGTGTTGTTGATGTCGCGAGTTATGTGTCAATCTCAACAACAGCGTTGGGACTGATGCAGACCAGAGGGCTCTCCTGCAGTGAGGCCTGAAGGGCTCCAAAACATCCGACTGACATATGTTTAACGAGCAGTGGTGAGGTTAAGAGACGGCTGAGCGTAGGGCTGCAGACGCTTATTATCCTGCAGCGTTGATTTATGGCTGAGAGGGCTGCCGGTAATTAAGCAGGGGTCTACGCTCTGAAGATGGGGGCTTTCGGAAGCCGTCATAGAGCCGTCTTGACCACAGACCAGGCCCCGAGATTATTCCACCCGCGTTTATGAGCTCTACAACAAGACTGCTATTTACACTCCTGAGCCAATGGCTGGAAAAACTGAAGGGGGACCGAACTTTGCAACGTGTACTTAAATAACGACTGTGAACGCAGAGGTTGAGCATTGTTGGTTTTAGCTCCTTTTTCTGTTGCCCTCTCAGGGAACTTTGTTTTGGTTTTGGCTGCGAGCAGTTGTCTGAGGAACTGTTTGTTTGTGTGAGCGTGCGTGCGTGTGTGAGCCAGAGAGAAACTCGAGAGGAATGGGTGGCGATATACAGTAAAGAAGAAGAGGGCGGGAGGAGAGGAGGAGGAAGGGGGGGTGTCGGGGTGTGTGCAATCGAACAGCCTCCTGTCATGAGAGGCTCAATGCTCACACGCATGGTCAGCAACACGGCCTGGGGAAACAGTTCATTTACCCCTCGCCTTAAACCCTCATCGCTCTTCTGTCTTCCCTCGTCTGTCAACATCTCCCTCTCGCCTGGAACGGACAGCGGGGTAAATAGAAACCAAATCATGCACACTAACACTTCAGTCACTCAGGATTTCCAGCAATCTTTCTGTCTCTCTCTTCCTCATTGTTGCCCACACACAAAACTATCCTATTCTGCTTCTCCCTCTCTCTATATACACATGTGCAGAATAAATATATATATTATATATGCGTATAGCCTATATATATGTAATAGATTACCCTCCTGGATCCCTTTCAGTCAGAGAAATGTGTACATGTTTATGTGACTGTCTACTTTAGCAAAAGTCTGAGTCCTGATCACGACTCTCTGAGGGTCTCTGAGGGGAAGCAGTGACTACATGACAATTGAAAGAAGTCCCAAAGCTCTCTGCCTCTCTCCTCTCCTCTTCTCTGTCTCCCTCCCTCCCTCCCTCCTTCCTCCTCTATCTCCCTCTTCTCTCTTCTAAACACAGGAACATCACCTACACCCTCTGTGCTAGACGCTGCACATCTCCCCAGTTTGTTGCATATTTTACATTCCCCCTCCCTTTGCTCGTACAATGCATTGAATAGTCAGGGGAAAAGACTTTTGTAAAACGCGAGCATTTGTGCGTGTGTGTGTGTGTGTGTGCATGCGCCCTTGTGTGTGTACGTGCGTGTGTGTTTTCTTAACGATTTGTTTTCCAGTAAATCATCAGGAATAACTTCCAGTGTCAGATCAGCGTTTGGTCTGTGAAATGTCAACATTGTTGCCGCTAACAACAGAAGCCAAGTCGAGCCCAAGACGCCGAACAGAACTTGCACACAAAAGATAACATGCAGCATCCAGAGGAAGAACAGAATGGAGGGAAATATCTTACCACAGTGCAGTTTCAAAAACACAAAACTGTGCACTTGTTTCTCAGTCAAATCCTACAACCCTGCCTTGTTTCCATATCGTGTTCTCGTAAAGCATTTCATGTACATAAAAGTACAAATAATTACCTGTTGTTTCATTAGGTAATCCGACAGGGTGTTTAGCAGCTTGTAGTAGATTTCGAACCATGGTAAATAACTGGAAGAGACAGAAAAACAAAAAGGTATGTTGGTTAATCATATGCATTGAACAAATAAAAGGCACTGAAGAAATCAAAACCGATTAACATGTGATGGATCACAGGGTCTCCATCCCTGCAGGATGTAGAAAGACAACACATACAGAGAGATTCTATCTCGTGAAAACTTTGTCACGAGGTCTATAAATAACTTCACTCTGTGCTGGACTCTGCAAAATGAACAGTTTGTATTTGTACTCTTGTAATATTACTGGATTTATCTAGTGGCTAATGTCTGCAACCTTACACGTCAGATGTATAAAGAACATTTAGAATGGTTTGTGTTTCACTGCAGCTCCTCCAGTGTCATTGTTACATCGGTAAGAAGAGAAGAGTCTTTATTTTGACATTCTTCGCACCCAGGGCTCTCCACATGCTAGGGATTCTTGACATTTCTGCTCTTTAAGCCAATAGGATGGCAGGGTGGAAGAAAAAAACAACAGATTTTAGATCTAAAAAAGAAAAAACAACCATAGCTTTAATGTGATGTGGAGGGATGCTATGGTTTACAAGCATGCTGCTCCCAGATGCACAAGCTTAACAAAAATGCAGCCCAAGATGCCTCCTGCCTCCCCCCCTTCCTCCTCTCTGCTTCTTTTTATGCCCTTCACGTATTTAAAAAAATCTTTGCCTTATGTAATGAACGTGAAATAAATAAATTCATTAACAAGCTCAAAATAATTTATACTGCAGTGTTTGTGTTATAGCTAATCACTAAGAACACCCAGCATAAGCTAAGAGCATCTGCAGCATGGCTTCCTTTACAAAGTTGACATATTCTTGGCCAAGTCCACTTGCAATCGGAGTGGAAGGTGGCCAACATCTTCTTTTTGGCACGAAAGCTGTTAGGGCTCAGTTCATTTGATGTTATGTAATTAAATGATAATAATACTAATGTCAAATCAAGGTGTTGAATCATGATCTAGTTTTGGGGCTTTAACTTGTAATTTCCAACATTGCAAGATCATCAATTCTTTTGCAGGACCTTCTTAGCATCGCAATGAAATCAACAGAAACTCCCATTAATGTTTAATTAACTGGATTCATGAGTTGAAAAATAAATGAGTGGCCAATCATATTTTCTTACCGAATTTGATAAATAGTCAGTTTGTGAAATGTCTTAAATACAAGTACTAAAAACTATAATTCAATTTAAATTATTCCGATTAAATCTGCATTTCCATGATTATATAATTCATCTGTCAGAGTCAGAGTTTTGAGGGTGTGAGTTTGTAAAGCGAAGACGTCCTGTTAGCTGGAGAATAAGGAGAATCCAGGGCATGGGTCACTGGCTGCTCTGTAGACTGGAATTAACAGACAACAAGAAAAACAATAAAGTGAACCTAATGCAAATTTTCCTATCGCTAAATCCACAAGGGGCCAATGACAGGCCGGGTTCCCGAGGAAGTGCAGCCAAGCGCACCAATCAGAGAGGCTGAGTGACCATTAGTCTGAAACAATCAGCCTCTTTACATGCCAATATTTTGACGTTTGCATGAGATTCACTGCAATCAGGTCACACTCGCAGGAGAGGCCAAATCAAACACGCGTATGTTAATTCACATGCTGACCGGATATCAACCTGAAGACCTATTTCTGCCACGTCAAACAACATGCAAATATCTGCATATGGGGTCATTTTACTTTTAACCATTACACGCAAAGTTCAGCCTGATATAATGATGCACAGGGGGGGGGGGACAAAGACTTTGTATTCTAAAGCCAGGCTTCTGGACATTAATCCTTCATTTATCACAGTAGGAGGAGATGTAAATAGGGCTCTCGCTGTCAGAGAGACAGCCATCAGGCCTCAGTGTTCTCACAGTCATTACACTCCTACACCGAGGTGCTGGAAATCCTTTGTCTTAGAGGAAAATGCATGATCACTATGGGGAAGGCAGCCAAGCCCAAATTATCAATATTCTTTCTAACACCGTCCTACAGTATAGATAATTCATTTTGTATGCTTTATTTAAATACAACCGAAAGTATATATAACGTAAAAGGTGTATTGTTTTATTTTACCCCCACCCCACACGTTCTGCTGGCTTTGTTGATGTAAAGTTAAAGTTTAGAAAAGCTTAGAGAGATACTCCTACTCTTCACAGTTCATTGCTCAGATCTGTTTGTGCTTCGCAAATCCTCCGATAGAGAGAGGCATCCATCACTGGCGTGCTCAGTGCGTGGGGGCCCCGCAATCTCTGCTGCCATTTTAAACACATGTCTCCTCAAAGTGCCATGTATTCAAAGAATGAACCAGTTAATCTGTGGCCCA